>NC_084494.1:11847247-12454747 GCF_030035675.1 Rhineura floridana
AGATATGTATTTACCACCATCTTGATCCCCTCACCCAGTCTATCTTTGCAGCTCATAATGAGCCACGATGGGCAAGGATCGAGTAAGCAAGTGGTTGGCTTTAAGGTTGAAAGCACCTTGTCCACTTCATCAGATGGAAGAAGCTGGAACCAATCCCACACCACCAGAGCACCACTGGTCACCTCTGGCTCGCTCACTGTGTCCACAGCGCACGGAATAGCACTCTTAATACGATCAATTTTCTCCGCAAAGTGTTTAGCAAACTCAGCACAGGAGACCTTAGCATGTTCCATTGGTTCCGGAGCAACTGGACCGACCAGGCTCCGGACCACTTGGAACAGTCTCCTGGGACAGCACTCTGCAGATGCAATAGAGGCTGCCCTTATTGCCACATGATAGGCTGCCGCAGCCGCTCTAACATGTGTCCGATCGTCGTCAGAGCGAGATTTCCACCACCAGCGCTCTAGCCGTCTCATCTCCCGCCTCAGAGTTCGCAACCATGGGGTGAACCACGGTGCCGTCTGAGTTCTATTCAGGGGGAGAGGGCGTTTCGGAGCCACCCGGTCTAATGCCCTGGCGATTGCGACATTCCACCCCTCCACCAGGGTCTCAGCCGAGTGGCTGTGTGCATGCTCCAGAGAATCCCCAAGCGCATTCAGGAATCCATCAGGATCCATCAAATGCCTGGGGCGGACCATTTTAATAGGTCCTCCACCCCCACGGAGGGTTTGTGGCACCGAAAGGTCCAACCTCACCAAGTAGTGGTCTGACCATGACAAGGGGTGATGGATGTACCCCCAGTTTTCAGATCACTCCCCTCCTCTCCCGAGACAAACACAAGGTCAAGTGCATGACCGGCTACATGGGTGGGCCCCATTGTAATAAGGTGCAGCTCCCAGGAAGCCATGGTTTCCATGAAGTCCCGAGGCACCCCAGTAAGGATGGCCTCTGAATGTACACTGAAGTCCCCCAATACCAGCAGGTACATATCCCAATACATATCCAGCCACTTGCATCTTCAGAATATGCCAATATAGAAGCCAAAATGCCCAGATCTGATAGCTCTTCACAAAGCACGGGGCAATCCATACAATATGAAGAGCCCTGCTAGATCAGGCCAAAGGCCCACAAAATCCAGCATCCCATTCTCAGTGGCCAACCAGATGCCTATGGGAAGCCTGCAAGCAGAACCCAACTGCAACAACTCTCCTCTTGTGATTCCAGCAACCATTATTCAGAGGGACACTACCTCCAGAACTGGAGGTTAACCATCATGACTAGCCTTCATTGATAGCCTTAAATGCCATGAATTTGTCTAATCATCTTTTAAAGTCGTCCAAATTGGTGGCCATATGTGGGAGCAAATTCCATAGTTTAAGTATGTCCTGTGTGTGGTCAGCCTGCTTTCTCCCTCAGTGCTGAATGCACTATGCTCTGAATGTGGCAAGAGCTCGTGTAATTGTTTAAAATGAGCACAAACCACAAGTCAACCCACTTGGGTAGGCCTGGGTTCATGAGCAAAATTGTCATCTTGCTAATGACACAAGATGCAGAGGACTTGTTCATCATGTGTATAATGCAATATACATGTAGTGTATATATTGGATGGAAAAAGCACCCTTAAGTTTTTTTGTGAATCAGCCTCACTACATCTTTAGGCAGCATGGCATGGTGGCTAGAAGGTTTGCATGTGGAAAACCCAGGTTCAAAATATTTCTCAGGGTAGCCTTGGTAAGTCGCCACTAGTTCTCAGCCTTGCTCAACTCACATGGAATCCCGTCTGCCTGCCTCACAGACTTGGATAATATTGAGTATACCCATCACCCTGAGTTCTTTTAGAAAGGAACCTCCTTATGAAGTTCCTTCCTGGAAGTAACAAAGGAAGTGAAATGACAAGGGACCACTGAAGTGGTGCAGTCCCTGCATGTGAACTTTACCAGCTCTATGAAGCTTGCTTAAACTCTTCATCACATTTCACAATAAAAAAAGGTGACAACTTCAAGGACTATCAACTATCAGCTTTAATCTCAACCAATACTGGATCCCATATCAAGAAATTATTAAGGACACTTTAGGAAAAATTAATCCCATGGCTTTATTTACTCACTTGTGAAGTGGCAACAAGTTGCCAAGTATACAATCTTGGCAAAATTATCCACTGCCAAGAAAACATTGGAGATCTATTTTAATATGAAAATGTATTGACCGAGTACCTTTTAGGTGCAAAAGCAAAGGGGCTTACAGGGATTTAACACATTTAAAAAAAATTCAAAAAAATTTTAAGTATCATTTCGGAACAAGCTTCTAACAACAATGAACAGCAGCATCGTAATACAACCTTATACAAACTTATCCTGACACACGGACGTCCTCACTGGAACACATTTGGAGGGCTGGAGGGCCACAACTGAGGCATCAACACTGTAAAGACTTGTTTATAGTGGCACTGAAAGCAGTCTCTTTTGTTTATTGCAATTCACAGTTTACGTAGAGCAGAATATATACGGGAGAAGGTGACCTTTAACGTATCACAGAGAAGACTAAGGTTTTATAAGCTGAAACCAGCACCTAGAGTTTAATTCAGAAACCAAGTGGCAACCAATGGCGTTCACAAAGGATGACTGTCACATAGTCACTGAATTCTGACAAAAGCCTTACTACTACTGGACTTGGAAACTTCTGCTGGTCCAGACTGTCCACAAGGGTAGCCCCATATAAAGCACATTACAATAGTCATGTTGAAAAGTTACATAATATGCATGACTGCAGCCAGGACCTTAGTCTCCAGGAAAGGGCACAGCAGTCATATCAATAAAACAAACAATACATTTCTAACAAGATCTACCACAAGGACATCCTAAAGAAAAGCCAGACGCAAGACAACAACCCCCAAACTGAAAACCTCCTCTTTAAGGGAGAGAGAGACCCCAAGAAGAGGTGGCATTTCTCTTAGATCCTGACCAATACAACCATCTACCATCAGCTTCTGTCTTGTCAGGACTGAGCTGCATTTTTTAAAAAATTCTGATCCAGTTCATTACTCTACATTTCAGTCATTCATGCACCACATTCGATACAGATGAAATGGAGAAATACTTCAAGTGCCATCAGCATAATGACTGCACTGTGCCCCAAATCTCCAGATAACCTTGTCCGGCAGTGTCATGCAGATATTAAGATAAAACCCTGTGGAACCATCTCCAGGAATATGCCTGGAGTTAACTCCCACAAGGTGGCTGGTGTGACCAAAGTATTTTCTATCCTAAATCCCATCCAGAATCAAGATTTTAAAAGAATCTATATAATGCATGTTATTCAGAAAGACCTGTAGCTGATTAGTAATTGCCCACTCAACCACCCTGCCAAAATGGGAAGAATTTATTAACAGAAGATGGATCTAATTTCTCAATCCAAGGGGATCCAAGGAGTCTTGCAACCACCTTTAAGAGAATGCAACATCACTCCTTCCCACAAAGATCCACAGATAAATTTCACAAAACCAATTTTGTAGTCTCCTTTTTACTAGCAAGACCAAAAAAGGACTGAGTAAGCAAATTGTCCGGCAAACCACTCCAAGCTCCCCATATGCATCTTTGGCCATTAGCAATTGAAACTCACCTAATAAAACAGGAGATGAAGAGGCTCTCTGAACAATTCTGCTATTAAGTGTACCTACAGCAGCATTCAACATGGGATGAATGAACCATTTAATCTGTGGTGTGCTAATAAGCGCTTTAAAAGCCAAGCTAAAAGTGAGATAGGCTGATCTCAAGGCAGACCATTTCTTAGACAAGGCAAGTAATAAAAGAACGTTGTTATCTTTATGGACCTCAGCAACAAACCTTCCCCTGCTCATTGCTTCTATGCTGCTTCTGAATGGAGCACCCAGCTGGTAGCAATTGATCCCAACCAAGTCTTACTTCATCCAGCAGGCCTCTAATACACACCAGGTCAGCCTTCTCTTCAATGATTAAATCATGAATTTTATTTTGTACTCACCGTACATTCAAGAAGAGCACTTTAAAGTGCAACAGGACCCTAACCAAGCAACATGGAGATGAAGCGTTAGAGAGCCAGGAGAGCTCAAAATTGTATGATCCTTCTTTCCTAACGTATTGTGAAGCTCCTTCATGTGAAATCAACAGAGAACACCAATTCTTACCTTTCATCACCAGATGCACACCCACTAGTCTTTGGTCAAAACATCTAGACCAAGGGTTCCCAAACTGTGGTCCATGGACCACCAATGGTCTGAGAACTTCATTCAGGTGGTCTGCAGCATGTCTACATTAATTACTACTATTGATTTTAATTGTATTTTTATTTCTTATATATTTATATTAGAATTTGAATTCTATGAAACTGTAATAGAATATACTATAAGAAATAAAAGCAGCGATAAAAATACAATTAAAAATACAGCATCTAGCACAGTGCATTACAATTGCTGAAAGAGGCACAAAAATCATTAAGTGGTCCACCAAGACCTTCAGCAATTTTCAAGTGGTTGTGTGTGTGGGGGGGAGAAAGTATGGGAACCACTGATCTAGATCTCAAACACATCAGCCAGCAGACCAAGGAGCTTCAAAGAGAGAGAAAGAGGGGAAAGAACAGAAAAGAACTGCTACAAGAAAACAGACGCCTAACCAGGCAAATCTACAACTATTATACGCTACATACCATGCTTCTGCTCTCACCAGGAGAGAAAAAGAGGAAGAAATAGTCCATTCACCTTCTCTCAACTAAATAAAACACGCTCTCCCTGCGCATATTAAAACCAGAAAAAAAGGCTGGCAGAAATTGGCTAACTGTTCAAGCAAAGAGACCCCAAGGTCTCAAGTCCTCTTCTCACACCCTCATCACTGACCCACAGGAACAATCCTTTCGATGTTGTCCCTTTGTCAGTGACCCACCTGTGAAAGCTGTCTGAGGCTAAACATCCATCCCACAGCAAAAGCTCACCCAGTCAAATATAATTATAGTGACTGCAAGTGGGTTGAGCAACTCACACCACTTCCGGGTGAGGATTCAGTGAGTGCCCAACAGAAGGATCTCAGTGAAGGTGCTGGCTGCAAATTGAAACTATGAGGAGGATTGAGCATGGCAACAGTCTTAATGGCTGGAGTTAAAACATAGCATGCAATTATATGTATGTATATTATTGGATACTTAGCTGTTCTGAGGGCTCATAATGCATCAGAAGGTAGGATAAAAATATAAAATGCAATACAAATGACTCATCTAAGTAACAGCTTTCACACCTCACACAGTTCAGATACAGAGAACAGTAGCACAATTCCGCATCCATCAATAACGTACAGACAAGGTGAGGATGACATACCTTCAGTGAACGATTTAACTACCAACGACAACAAAAGTCCAGATTACCCAAGCCAATGCAAGACTGATTATTATTAAAACTACAACAGCTACTACTACTACTACAACTACACACAGAGGGCTGCCTTATACCGAATCAGACTACTGGCCCATGTAGCTCAATATTATATGGCGGGTTACATTCCAGATCCCCACCGAAAAGCGAAAATCACCAAAAAGCGGAACTCCGTCAATAAAATGGCACCCGACGCTCAGCTGCTGAGCGTGCCATGCTGAAGAACACAATAAAAGCGGAACAAGCACCGTATGAGTGGGCCCTTACTCTAACTGAAAACCGCCATATTAGCGGAATGCCGAAAAGCGGACCACCCTACTGTACTGACTGGAAGCAGGTCTCCAGGGCTTCAGACAGGGAATCTCTCAGCCCTACCTGGAGATGCTGGGAATTGTACCTGGGGCTTCTACATGCATAGCAGATGCTTTCCACTGAGCTACAACCCTTCCCCAATCAAATGCCAGAAATGTCAAAAAACCCGGAAGTACTGTACAATATATACAAAAAGAACAGACCCTGAGCAATGGGTTTATAATCCATTACAACAAGATACCACAAAAATAAGTAAAAAATGGAAACCAAACACAATCAGAAATATTGACTAGGAAAAAAAGGGTTTAAGAATCTTCTTTAAAGGAAGAGAGCATCAATTGAACTATTTCATAAGGCAAAAGCCTAGGTGAGGCAGAAATCCAACATCTAAATCCAGAACCAGTTACTAACCTCAGTTGTTTCCTTCACAAACACAACTCTTCAAACTTCCATCTATAACATGAAGGTTAAATTTACACTTAGTATCTGTCCAAATGAATCAGGTCTTAATACTACTGCATCTCAAATCAGTCCACTCCTCTACCATGCTGAAGCTGGACAGGTCACTTCTGGTGCCCAATCTGAGCAAAAGTGAAGTTCATCACCAGGAGTACTGACACGTACTTTAACTGATCATGCAGCTTGGCATCAGATCCCAAAAACATCACTTGGCCACTCAAGCCCCACATCTCCTTATCATCAACCAATATCTTCTGCAACAGGTGCCAAGGCTTTCCTGTTTGAGCTTACATTCAACAGCAACTGTTGGTGGATATATAAATAAAATAAACCTGCCCAAGTGTTCCACTTCCCCCACTCTACTTAAATTATTACCTACCCAGAATTCTTGGGAAAGGAGCATATTAAAATACATACTTAAACTACTCTCAGAACGTATTCTGTAATATTAGCCCAGGGTGATACTATGCTATAGGCTTACCCATTTTCTTAACAAGCCTGGTCAGAGTTCCCTGCAGGGCTCAGTTCACAATGAGCTGCAAAAAGACTGACTTCACACATTAATTTCTATCCACACATCCAAGTTTTTTTTTAGAAGTATCTACCTAAAAACATTACATGTTAAAGGGGGGAAATGCAAATGCTGGTTATCACACAGGTAGACTTCATCAAGTAGCCGTTGACTGACCACAGTTCCTTGGCTTTTGTGTAAGGAAACTGGACTAAATAAGTGTGTGAAATAGTTCTCAAAGACAATGGGTCATCCCTGCTTTCAGGCTCTAAGGCTGCAATCCAATAACACTTACCCAAGACCCACTGAACCCAATGGAGTTTACTTCTGAGTAGACTTGTACTGGATTGCAGCCTTAGGCTCCGTACACACCATGTTTTAATAGCACCCCCCCAAAAAAAAATCCTAGTAACTGTAGTTTGTTAATGGTGCTAGGAATTGTACTTCTGTGTGGAATAAACTACAGTTCCAAGGATTCTTGGGGGGGGGTGCTTCTGGTGTGTACGCCGATTCAGTCTCCTTTCACCTAAACAAACTAGCGATTAAGCAAGCCTTTCTTCCTCCAAGGCTCCTCCTAGAAGATATACCCATATCAGCTCCATGGCCCAGCCCCACCCCTTTAAAAAAAATCACTCCCAGCGCCACCTATACGGCCTCCCCAACCCAGAATAACCCCCACTTCCAATGTCACTCAAAGCAAAGCACGCAAAGACAAGGACTCCTTCCTTCCATCACATCCCTGTCATGACCGACGTCCTCGCCGCCCCATTGACCTCCCCATCAAGACTACCGCCGGACCCCTCCAGGTCGGCCCTCGTGGCGCCTCCCACAACACACACAGCCTATGCATACATACACATGAAGGCCACCCTCTCCCAGCCCACAGCCTCTCTTCTCTCTCTCTCACCTGGTCCCAATGCCTCCATGGCGGCGACGGCCTCGCTGCGGTCCCCTCCGGCCCCGGCCGCCCCGGGCCCCGCAGCTCCGGCCGCCGCCGCCGCCGCAGCGTATCTCTTAATTTCAGGAATATTGGCTCCGGTGTGAGGGTCGGTACCGGGAACTGGGGGAGAGGGGGAGGCGGGGGGAGGGAGAGTCCCCGCCTCACAAACAGCCCGTCGCCGCCCCGACGGAACCAGCCCGCCGCCCGACCAGGGCGCTCGCTCCCCCACGGCACCAAGACCACCTCCTTCCGCTCCACGCTCGGTCGCGCGTGTCTGGGTGTTGGAGAGCACGCGCCTTCTCAGCCACGAGAGCGAGAAGACGGTAAGCAGAGATGGAGAGAGACTTAAACGTTGCGCACCCGCGCCGCGGCCACTGCCGCTTGCCTTTTGCCCAGGCCCAGGCCGTGCGAGTATATACGCGTGCGTGCGTGCGCGCTCCCTGAAGCCCCTTCATCAGCACCACCACCTCCTCCTCCTCTCAGCTGTCACCTTAGGCGCGAGCGCGCGACTAGCTCCACCCATTTCAACGAACACGGCTGTAGGGGGGAGGGGGAGGGAACGGCTGAGGCGAAGAGAGGCGCCAGGCGCGGTACTGCGTCGTTCTTGTCGCCTCAGCTGTTGCGATGTGTGTATGTTTATATATATAGTGTGTATGAATGTGTGTGTGTGTGTACGTTCAGATTGACTTCGCATCCGCCGCCACGCCTCCCTCCCCCCACTTCCCGGTCAGGCAGAAGAACCTGACGGGGACGCGTCCGGCGCGCCTCCGCCGCCCCAGGAAAAGAGCGCGCTACCCGCGCGCGTTATCGCCTGTCTCTCGCACGCGCGTGCACACGCACACGGAGCCGCCGCCCTCAACCAGCCAGTTAAAGGCATTTAAACGAGCGACGGCGTCCATGCGTTCAGTTGTTCTCCCTCCGCAACCGATGAGGGTGTAAATAAATGACCCCACTCTGCGGGAGGGGGGGGGGAAGCCCATGCCGCGCCTTCAGACAGCTCATACCTCAGCTCTCGAACCATGCCTTTGAACATGGGCAGAGTGCGTTCCTTTTTCACATCTCACCCCCAAACACAAGCGCTACTCTCACCTATACGCCTACTTGTGGTGACATTAGGGGGGGGGAGAGTCCCCGTACCTCTCTTTTACAAGAGGTGCTATGTACACAGAAGCATTTAATTCAATGGGACTACTATTGTTGCTGACCTGGGATTAACAGTACTGTATTGTCATTTCTTCCCATTACATAAACTGTACACCTGATATACATGTAGCAACTACATGGAGGTATGCGTGGGAGGGGGTCAGAATACACTCTTGCTTACAGGAATTTATCTGGTGGGTTTTTTATTAAATCAACTCATTTTGTCAATAACCACTGTTAATGCAGCTACCACCTTCTGTACTTTTCTGGATTTTTGTTCCCTTCTGACTTCGCTATATACAATCTAATATATACCTGCAACTCAGGATAACAATATATGTGTGTGTGTGTATTATACTCAATTTGTTCATCTAAGATAGATTTTGCTACAAGAGACTAACACAACTACCTCTCTAAAAATAATAATAAATAATATTTCTTATAGAATTTGTGCATCACCTGCACAAGAGCCTCCAGGTGACTTAGGGTTAAAAATAAAACGATATCACACTATGATTTTTAAAAAATACATGAACAAATCACCACAATCAAATACCCAATAACAAAACTCCTTTTCAAGCTCTGAGGAACATAGTTAACTATACAATGTGCAATCATCTTAACAGTGCTAAAAAGACTAGGGGAGGGGGATCTTCATTTGGCAGCACTGAAAAAACTGTAAAGTGAGTGCCAGGTGAGCTTCCCTCACAGGCAGGAGGGGCCATCACTAAAAAGGCTCCTTCTCTTGTTGCCATCCTCCACATTTCAGCAGGAGGGGGCACTCTGAGGAAGTCCTCTTAGATAACCTTAAGGTCCAGGTAGGCTCTATAGGAAGAGGCATTCCCTTCAGGTACTAGGGTCCCAAGACATGCAAGGCTTTATTGGTTAAAAACAACACCATGAATTGGGCCCAGAAACTCACTGGCAACTGTGTTAACAGCAAGTTTAAAAGCTGACTAGTCCGCATTAAAAGTTCACTATTATCCTCCTAATCTATTGCTGTTAAACCAGTTTCTTCCCTAAAGATGCACACACAAAAATGAATGATACAGCTCTGTGTAATAAAGGGGGGGGGCGAGTAGCCTTAAGAAAATCATCTCCCTGACACAAGCCCATTTTTTAAAAAAATGAAAATAGTTTCCAGCAGACATTGTGGGACTACTCCTCAGTCAGGATAAGTCCAGGTATTTCTCTGGGTTTATCTATGTATTAAGCATTTGTACTAACAGGTTATCACAGATACCCCCTATTTTATTACTGTTAGGGAGGATACAAGCTTGTAGTGGTTTCATTTTGCTATCATGGCTTCCCCTGAAGAGACCTGGGAATTATAGTTTGAGGAACATACCAAGAATTTCATTCATAAAAACGTAAGAACAAAAGCAGCATCAGGGAGAGCAAGCAGGAAGGCTAAATAAAGCTGAGAATGAGCTGAGGTTAGCGAGAGATGCTAAAAGCACCAAAAAAGCTTTCTTCAGGTATTTCCATAATAAAAGACAGAGAAAATAAATGGTGGCACAGCTACTCAATGAGGATGGCAAAATGACAACAGATGACAAAGAAAAGGCAGAAGTGCTCAATTCCTACTTTGGCTCAGTCTTCTCCCAAAAAAGGGTCTATGACCCTCCCGGGAAACATGAAGTAGAAGGGGCAGGATTGGACCTTGAGATTGATAGACAAATGGTAAAGGAATGCCTAATCACTTTGAACGAGTTCAAATCGGCAGGGCCCGATAAACTGCATCCTAGAGTATTGAAGGAACTGGCTGAAGAACTCTCAGAACCGCTGTCTATTTTCTTTGCGAAATCATGGAGGACTGGGGAAGTGCCGGAGGACTGGAAGAGGGCTAATGTTGTCCTTATCTTCAAAAAGGGCAAAAAGGAGGAACTGGGGAACTACAGACCAGTCAGCCTAACATCAATCCCTGGAAAAACTCTGGAGCTGATTATAAAGCAGTCAATCTGTAAGCACCTTGAAAACAATGTAGTGATTACTAGAAGCCAACATGGATTTATGAAGAACAAATCCTGCCAAACTAATCTTTTTTTTTGATCGGGCAACTTCCCCTGTGGGAATGCTGTGGACATAATGTATCTCGACTTCAGCAAAGCTTTTGACAATGTGCCCCATGATATCCTGATCAGCAAGCTAGCTAAATGTGGGCTGGATGGAACAACTATCAGGTAGATCCATAACTGGCTCCAGAATTGTTCTCAAAGAGTGCTTCTCAATGATTCCTTATCAAACTGGGCAGAAGTAACAAGTGGGATACCACAGGGCTCAGTCCTGGGCCCAGTGCTCTTCAAAAATTTTATTAACGACTTGGATGAGGAGGTACAAAGGATGCTTATCAAATTTGCAGATGATACAAAATTGGGGGGCACAGCTAATACCGTGGAAGACAGAAACAAAATTCAAAGGGACCTTGATAAGCTGGAGCATTGGGCTGAAAACAACAGAATGAAATTCAACAGGGATAAATGCAAAGTTCTACACTTAGGAAAAAGATACCAAATACACAGTTATGAAATGGGGAATACTTGGCTCAGCAATACGACATGTGGGAAGGATCTTGGAATTGTCGTTGATCACAAGCTGAATATGAGCCAACAGTGTGATGTGGCTGCAAAAAAGGCAAATGCTATATTAGGCTGCATTAACAGAAGTATAGTTTCCAAATCGCATGAAGTATTAGTTCCCCTCTATTCAGCACTGGTTAGGCCTCATCTTGAGTACTGCATCCAGTTCTGGTCTCCGCACTTCAGGAAGGATGCAGACAGACTGGAACAGGTTCAGAGGAGGGGAATAAAGATGATCAGGGGACTGAAAACAAAGCCCCATGAGGAGAGACTGAAAGAACTGGGCATGTTTAGCCTGGAGAAGAGAAGACTGAGGGGAGATATGATAGCACTCTTCAAGTACATGAAAGGTTGTCACACGGAGGAGGGCCAGGATCTCTTCTTGATCGTCCCAGAGTGCAGGACATGGAATAATGGGTTCAAGTTGCAGAAAGCCAGATTTCCACTGAACATCAGGAAAAACGTTGTAACTGTTAGAGCCATACGACAATGGAACCAATTATCTAGAGAGGTAGTGGGCTCTCCGACACTGGAGGCATTCAAGAGGCAGCTGGACAGCCACCTGTCGAGAATGCTTTGATTTGGATTCCTGCATTGAGCAGGGGGTTGGACTTGATGGCCTTACAGGCCCCTTCCAACTCTACTATTCTATAATTCTACGATTCTGTGTGCCCCCATTTTCAGAAAGAGAGGTGGAGCTGCACTGGAACCAGCAGAACAATAGGTGTCTCTCTACTCTCTGTCTGGCCTTTGGGAGTCTTCTCAGCCACACCCCTTACAGGCCTTTCTTCACAGCTTTCTCATTTGTCAGCCAGATCATTCTCTTTTTCCCTGGTGAGGTGTGAACATTTATGCACATGTATTTTCTAAGCATGCTTGTATACGTAGTAAACATGCAGCTACTGCTTGCCAATTTTGCTCCCCACTTTTGTGTGAGTTTGTACTGCAGGCAAATTAAACTTAACCTGGAAAGAGAGAAACCAGAGGATGGTAGCATCAAAAAGGATACTTTTCCTACTCTGATCATAATGATTCTATTAATCTCTTGGGGGGGGAGGGGAAAGCATTTTAACATCTTCAGGATGTTGACCCATCAGCAGTTCATAGCTAAACCCGCTTTCCCTCTGAAAATCAGACCAAATTTGCATATATACATATAAAATAGCATATGCACATTTGCATCACAGACTAGTACCCCATGTCTTTTAAGGCATTGCCAATTACCTAATTATAGCTCCCCAAGACGGATGACTGCAGGCTCCTTCAGTTCTGCTACGCAAATACCCTGTTAACAGACAATATCGGGTCAAAATCAGGCCTTCTGCTTGCTTCCCCTATTGTAAAGGTCAGGTTCCTGTGGGCTGCAGAATCTCAACACACAATCCCTGTATCTATTTTTTAAAAAGTCATATAGTAAACAGGAGAGCCAGTGTGGTGTAGTGGTTAAGGTGCTGGTTAATCCCCACCCAGCCATGAAGCTCACTGGGTGGCCTTGGGCCAGTCACTGCCTCTCAGCCTCAGAGGAAGGCAATGGTAAACCCCCTCTGAATACCGCTTACCATGAAAACCATATTCCTAGGGTCACCCTAAGTCAGAATCCACTTGAAGGCACCATTTCCATTTCCATAGTAAAAAGAGCTTAAGAAATTGTTCATCTAGACTTGATCTAACAAAGCAGAAAAGCTACAAATACAGTCAACCAAGAGAATAAACTATGAAGTCTCCTGTTAAAATCTCACTTAGCCATAACTCACTGAAGTTGCCTTAGACAGGTCATTATTTCTCAGCCTCAGGTCTTCCCAACTCAAGTCTGGGGACAGCAAGACTGACCTAACTGTTGTAAGAACTACTGAGATAACATAAGACATTTTAAAAACATATCCATGTATGCAGTAGTATTTTGCTGAGAATCCACATTTTGTACGTGCAGATCTGAGCAAGAACATCCACACATATGCAGTTTAGATGTTCTGTCTGAATTCGTAAAGTCATCTTTCCCATCCATCTTTGTAAGGTGTTTCTGGTGGGATGTATCTGCAAAGTGTTCTTTTGCCTACCCCTCAATAACTAACTCCCTGTCCTCTATTCCTCCTCAAAGTGGGCATACATATGTTGTTGTTGTTATGTGCCTTCAAGTCAGTTACGACTTATGGCGACCCTATGAATCAGTGACCTCTAAGAGAATCTGTCATAAACCACCCTACCCTGTTCAGATCTTGTAAGTTCAGGTCTGTGGCTTCCTTTATGGAATCAATCCATCTCTTGTTTGGCCTTCCTCTTTTTCTACTCCCTTCTGTTTTTCCCAGCATTATTGTCTTTTCTAGTGAATCATGTCTTCTCATTATGTGTCCAAAGGATGATAACCTCAGTTGCATCATTTTAGCTTCTAGTGATGTGATAGTTCTGGTGTAATTTGTTCTAACACCCAATTATTTGCTTTTTCGCAGTCCATGGTATGCACAAAGCTCTCCTCCAACACCACATTTCAAATGAGTTGATTTTTCTCTTATCCACTTTTTTCGCTGTCCAACTTTCACATCCAGACATAGAGATTGGGAATACCATGGTCTGAAGGATCCTGACTTTAGTGTTCAGTGATACATCTTTGCATTTGAGGACTTTTTCTAGTTCTCTCACAGCTGTCCTCCCAGTTCTCGCCTTCTGATTTCTTGACTATTGTCTCCATTTTGGCTAATGACTGTGCTGAGGTATTGATAATCCTTGAGAAGTTCAATGTCCTCATTGTCAACTTTATTTTACCATAAGTGCATAAATCTGTACAGGTTCCAGTTATCTGTACATGTGCACTTTTAAAAGAAACACCTGGGTGCCCTTCTGGGCATACTCAGATATCTGTTTACCTGCATACACATATCTTTTCCAAAAATGTTTATGCCCCAGAATTGTGCAAAACTACATCTGCAAAGAAAGGAATCAGCCCATTTCTTCATTCCATGCTTGCCACTAGAGACATGTTCACCGTTGTTCCTCATCTTAAGTTTGTTCTTACACTTTCATGTTTAGATTTAAGAATCTTACCTGTACTTTCAAAATACATGGTAGTACCATTTCTTTCAAAGTCTCTTTTAACATCAACCTGTCTTCAGCTAAGAACTCAGATAACTACCTTATGCCTTCATCTAGTTCAGTACTGTACACTAGTAGTAGCTTTCCAGTATTTCATTCAGGGATTTATCTTAGTTCTGTTCTGCCTGGAGATGCTGGGGACTGAATCTAGGACTTTTTGCATGCAAAGCACACTATACCCCTGAGCCACACCTGTTTCACAATCTATGTTCTAACCAACACAACATCCTATATATATATATAACCTTTTGTTTCAGCAGTATATGCAAATTGTAATAAGGCAATTCAGGTATTTTCAATTTCATTATAAAGTATTCTAAGGGTGCAATCCTGTGTATACTTGGCTGCAAGGAAGGCCTATTGAATATATTGGGACTTACTTCAGAGTAAACATGCACAAGCCTGGTACATATGACAGAACTCCTAACCACACTTGATTGCAAAGGAAGGTGGTACCATTGAAATAACTGGAACTTACTTCCAAGTAAGTATGCTTAAAGGTCAGGCTGTAGTAACCCCTTTACAAATAAATTTTATCTATAATTTGAAGCCCACCCTATAGGATCACAGCCTCAGGATCCCCATTTTAATTTCTCAGCATTTAACTGTTTGTAATTAATTGCAGAGTGTGTATGTGTGTGTATGTGTAGATTTGCTGTCCACTGATAAATGTGATACCTCTTCTCACTGGCATTAATGATTGATTAGTGCCCAGCAGCTAATAGTTAACACAGAGAGCAGAGATCAATAGCAATCATGGGATGTCACTCAGAATTTGGCAGGAATGAGAGACACTGGTAGGGAGGAAATTAGCTGGTACCATTAGCCCTTGAGCAGTTAAAAATAAAATAGGCCCCAATCCTGAAAAGGCATTAAACACATGCACAATTCATCTTTAAGGCTCAGTCTTTAACACACTTACTAGGAAATAAGGCCCAATGAATGCAATGGGACTTAACTTTGATGTCAAACATGCTACCCACTGAAGTTACACAGGCTCCAGCATTGTATGCATTTCATTGCATGTTAAAAGCTTTATTATTTTATTTGTAGACTTTACTGGAAGGATGAGTGTACTTGTGGCCAGCGTCTGATTATTTTTTTTAAGTAACTCTTTCAACTTGTTTTTACTTGCTTTATTTGTATTGTTGCATACTGCTATGGCATTTTGTGAAGTTTAAGCAGTTTATAAATATTCCTAATGCTTGTACTCAGAAGAGACCCATAGAAATTACTGACCATAGCTAACAGGTCCATTTATTTCAATGGGTCTACTCTGAGTAGAAGGTAGTTGAATACAACCCATGATACCTTGTGATGTTTAGCAATTTATAAACACTCCTGATAAATAAATTACTTAATGAATATACATGGGTTTGTGTTTTAAGAGTCTGAAGTTGCAATCCCATGCTTTCTTCCAAGTAATCCCCTTAACATTATCAAGGCTGCTCCAGAAACTTCTGGATTGCAGCTGTATTTAGATGATTCATTATACAGACTTGAGTCTCGTTGCACCTTATGGTGGCTAGCGATGGGGGAGAATATTCATTAAATCAGATTTATTGCTGGATTTTGACATAATCTGACAATCCACATTGTTTTTGGACCGGCATTGATTTCTTGCGGTGGGTTGTGGCTGTCATCTGCACGGTTTCCGCTCCAAATTTTTTATTATTGTCTTTGTAATCAGCTTTCCTAAGCTGATGCATTCTTAACTTAACTCACTGGAACAAGTGCCTACAGCATAAGCATTTTCATTAACATTTTCATTAGCAATTAAGTTATTTTTTTGCTGGAAAAAATGCCAATCAGCAATTGCACAAACAATCAGGAACAAAATAAAGGTGGATCGGTACTGAAAGCTGGACTGTCAGCATTCAAATGGATAGGAACCAGCAAACCCCATTCCTAATAGTGGCATAAGGTTCCAGAATGCATTGAAATTAATGGAGCCACCTCTGGTGGTACAGTTGAATATATGGGCAGTACCTATTGTTGGTATGTACTGAATTTGTACTTAATATTGGAACTTATAATACAGTTGACAAACATTCTTGGTCACATCCACACCATACATTTAAACACTCTTATGCCACTTTAACAGTCAAAGAATATCCTGGGAATTGTATTTTAAGGATGCTAGGGATTGTAGCTCTGTGAGGTCAGCGCCCATAACAAACTACAGTTCCCAAGATTCTTTGGGAAGAAGCCACGATTGTTAAAGTGGTGTAAGAGTGTTTTAATTGTATGATGCAGAGGTGACCATATCTGTACATTTGAAAATTGTACCGTAAGTTGCCTCTTCCCCACTTTGAAATCCAAGGTTTGCAAGGTACAAGAATATCAAAACCCAAAGCACAAGAGCAATTGCGGCTTCTTTAAGTGTTCTACAGAAGGAGATTTCAGAAGGCTACCTAGTTACATAAAGTCAGTTGCGAAACAAAGAGGCTTGTGTTAAACCTTAAAGACAAACAGATTTATTATGGCATGGGTGTTTTTGGACTTACAGAGCAATCCAACTCGGGTAGGGTTGCCAGGTTCATGGCCTGAGACTGATCCTGTATCTTTAGGAGAAGAGAAAGTCAGCCAAGGGCAGGTGTTCTTGCAACCCTGTAACAGGAAAAACCACAAGGTGGAATTCTCCCTTCGCTCTGCACAACTTTTAAAGATACAGAAGACCTCCTGGTTGCCAGGCCCGGCCTCCAAGAGGTCTTCTGTATCTTTAAAAGCTGTGCAGGCGGAAGGGAGAATTCCACCTTGTGGTTTTTCCTGTTACAGGGTTGCAAGAACACCTGCCCTTGGCTGACTTTCTCTTCTCCTAGAGATACAGGATCAGTCTCAGGCCATGAACCTGGCAACCCTAAACTCGGGATGCTGGCAGAAAGGTTGCCAGTGGTGGCACTGGAAGGAAGCTCCGTAGCATCCATGTGCTATTTGGGAGCTGCTGGGCCATCTGAATGTCGGCTCAGCCAGGAGGTGCACATAGGAACGGGTGAGTAAGCACCCCCCCAGTGACTTCCATTATAATTATTTTCTTAAGCTGACCTTTTTCTTTGTGTAACTTTGAACTTCAATATGCTGATGATAATGTAGTCTCCGCACATTCAGAGGAAGGTCTTCAAACTATCCTAAATGTCTTTACAGGAGCATATAAAAAGCTTGGCCTCTCGCTTAACAAACCAAAGTGCTTCATCAGCAAGTGCGAACCAATCCTTCTGTAGCACCATCAATCCAGCTTAATGGTGCGACGCTGGAGAATGTCAATCACTTTTCTTATCTTGGCAGCCATCTCTCTGTAAAAGCTGACATCCACGCTGAAATTCAGCATAGTCTGAGGTCTGCGAGTGCCGCATTCTCCTGAATGAAGCGTAGAGTGTTCGAGGATCGGGATATTCTCAGGGAGACCAAAATGCTTATTTACAAAGCCATTGTACTACCGACCTTACTGTATGCCTGTGAAACATGGACCATCTATAAACGCCACTCCCAACTTCTTGAAGGATTCCACCAACGCTGCCTCCGGAAAATTCTGCAAATTATTTGGGAAGATAGGCGGACTAATGTTAGTGTATTGGAAGAAGCAAAGAAGACCACCAGTGTTGAAACAATTATCCTCCTACATCAACTTCGCTGGACCGGCCATGTTGTTCTAATGCCTGATCACTGTCTTCCAAAGCAGCTACTTTACTCCAAGTTAAGGATGGAAAACGGAATATCGGTGGACAGCAAAAGAGGTTTAAAGATGTTCTCAAAGCCAATCTAAAAAAATGTAACATAAGCATCGAGAACTGGGAAGCCTTGGCCCATGAGCGTCCCAATTGGAGGCCGGCCATTATCAAAGGTGCTATGGATTTTGAAGAAGCATGAGTACAGGGCAAAAGGGACAAACGAGCTAAGCAGAAGGCATGTCAAGCAAATCCTCATTGTGACCATCTTCCATCTGGAAACCTGTGTCCTCACTGTGGGAGGCTGTGTGGATCCAGAATTGGCCTCTGTGATGTTCCTGTAGGTTAAGCATCTGTAAATATGGTAAGTGCTGGTCTATTAGGTGATGTATGGTAATTGACTGAGAGAGAAAGGGGGAGTACATGGGTGAGAAGCTGAAGTATGCTGGATGATGATTGGCTGAGTGGTTGGCCGGCTGAAGGTATAAATGGAGGTTTGTGAGTGATGAGGAGGAGTTGGTTGGGGAAGAGTTGTTGAGTTGGTTGGAGTGAGGTCGTTTGGTGAGGGTTGGTTGGCAGAGTTCTGAGGGAAGTTTGGATTGTATTTGGCTGATATTTAAAGAGTATATATATGAACAGAAACATAAAGAGTGACCATATATGAAACCATATGCTTGTGAAACATTCTTAAAGTAATCTTGTTATTTCCTGTTGTTAGTAAATAAATACTTATTTGGTTTACCAAAGGCCTGACCCTTGGCTGGGGGAATGTACAGACCAGAAGGGAGGGCAAGGTAATTACCAAGGCTGAACAGAAACTGTATCTAATGGTGGCAGTGGTGAAGGGAGATATTGTAACAAGTCAAGTGTCCAGAGCAACCCAGAGTTGTATGCTTTATATATAAAGATACAAGGGGGTTGGGAACAGCATAGGCACACAGTCACAAAGTAACAAGCTACAGAGAGACGTAGGCAAAGTCTCTGGGAGTATTGGTTACAAGACGTGACTGGTGGTGTTGTCTAGCAGTGGGATCTAGTGAGATCTGTGCTAGAGCGGAGTGAGAAACCATATAAAGGATGGTCCTGACTGGTGGTGTCCCTGGTGGTGCCTAGTGAAAGGCAGTAGCCACAAGCAGGTGGGAACCTGACAGGGAGAACCAGGGAAGGATGTCACAGCCTCCAGTCACTTACGGACCCACAGTTAAAGACCTTATCTTGGAAGATAATCTTACTCGGCCACGAGTGATCGCCAATGAATGAATGAATGACCCAAGTGCTGATTGATGCTTTTGGCACCATCAACACCAAATAAATCCACTTGGGCCCATTTACTGAGAAAAAGCCTCACTAGAGGGCACTTTGTCCAGGGGATGTTTCTTGAAACCTTGATTCATCCCTGAGTAAGGCAAATACTTGCTACTATATCTCTTATGTTCCCCATATTGCATAAGTCCCACGCTCAGTCCAGACAAACCTTGACTGAAATTACACATCCAGTTTCCTTGCCTATGAACTCAAGGATGTGATGGGACACCTGAGGTCATGTTTAATGTTAACTACATCAATTTCAGTGGGTCTGTTCTGAGCCAGTGTGGTGTGAGAGCCAGTGTGCTGTAGTGGTTAGAGTGTTGGACTAAGACCTGGGAGACCAGGGTTCGAATCCCCACACAGCCATGAAGCTCACTGGGTGACCTTGGGCCAGTCACTGCCTCTCAGCCTCAGATGAAGGCAATGGCAAACCACCTCTGAATACCACTTACCATGAAAACCCTATTCATAGGGTCGCTATAAGTCAGAATCGACTTGAAGGCCGTCCATTTCCATTTTTCATTCTGAGTATAATAACTTTGTTGGATAATGTTAGTTAGCAGGGTGACTGGGATAAAATGAAGGAAAAGTCACTGATAATACTTTACTGAGGGTAAACTGAACAAAAACAGGGTATAGAATATGAGCAGAAATAAAATAGACTTTCTTAGGTCAGGGCTACACAGGGGAAAACTGCTTCAGAACCACTTTTCCTGCCAACTGTCAAATCTTCAGCCTTCCTTTCCAGCCAATCATAGTCTGCTGTCAGCTAGACCAATAACAGAATTAACCCCTTAAGTTACAGACTGAATGGTCTCTGCTGTAGTACTTCCCATAGATGCAACCCTAGCACATTTACAGTACAAGACTATGCATGTCTGAATAAGAATGCAGCCTTTTTGAGGCATATGCTTTGATGGATTAGAGAGCACTTCATCGGATGCAAAATGACTATGATGAAACAAAAACAATAATGACAGCTCCCTCTAATAGTAAACTAAGGTGGTTGAGTGCCGACACATATAGAGCCAAAACAGGGCAACAGTGAAAAAAGGGGGAGGTATCAGGATGGTTGGGAGAATACATTAAAGAAAAAAAAGTTGTAAAGGGGGGGAACATGGCATAATAAACGGAGCAATATTGTTATGTGCCTTCAAGTTGATTAAGACTTATGGCGACCCTATAAATCAGCGACCTCCAGTAGCACCTGTTATAAACCACCCTGTTCAGATCTTGTAAGTTCAGATCTGTGGCTTCCTTTATGGAATCAATCCATCTCTTGTTTGATCTTCCTCTTTTTCTACTCCCTTCTGTTTTTCCCAGCATTATTGTCTTTTCTAGTAAAGCCTGTCTTCTCATTATGTGTCCAAAGTATAACCACAGTTTCATCATTTTAGCTTCTAGTGACAGTTCTGGTTTAATTTGTTCAAACACCTAATTATTTGTCTTTTTCACAGTCCATGGTATGTGCAAAGCTCTCCTCCAACACAACATTTCAAATGAGTTGATTTTTCTCTTATCTGCTTTTTTCATTGTCCAACTTTCACATCCATACATAGAAATCAGGAATACCATGGTCTGAATGATCCTGACTTTGGTGTTCAGTGATACATCTTTGCATTTCAGGACCTTTTCTAGTTCTCTCATAGCTGCCCTCCCCAGTCCTAGCCTTCTTCTGATTTCTTGACTATTGTCTCCATTTTGGATAATGACTGTGCTGAGGCATTATAATAATAAATAATAAAATTTTATTTAGCAGACACCCATCTGTCCGACTGAACGGACACTCTGGGCGACTTACAATATAAAATACAATATAAAATACAGTCTACTCATATACATAATCATCACATTATTAATATCATAACATCTCATCTGAAGACCATCTTACATTAATACAGTGTAAAACCTAACCCACCCCAGAGATCCCATAGGCCTGCCTGAAGAGCCAGGTCTTCAAGGCTTGGCGAAAAGTCAGCAGGGAGGGGGCATGCCGAAGGTCAAAGGGAAGTAAGTTCCAGAGGGTGGGGGCCACGATCGAAAAGGCCCTCTCCCTGGTCCGCACCAACCTAGCTGTCTTAGTCGGTGGGACCGAGAGAAGGTCCTGTGAGGCTGATCTTGTTTGGCGGCATTGATAATCCTTGACAAGTTCAATGTTCTCATTGACAACTGTAAAGTTATTTGTTTCAGTTTAAAGGTGGGAGGAAGAAATGGGGCCAAAGAGGAAAGGTGGGAGGAAGGAATGGGGCCAAAGGCCCCCCCAAAAATCTAGAGCTGGTCCTGAGCCTGCTTTCCCACAAAGGGTCCAGCTTCAGCCACCACGTGGGAAAAGTAGGAGAAGTAAGAGTGAATCACTTGAAGGATTAATGACCATAGAGAATAGAGCATCCGATGATCAGAGAAGCTTGGCGCTACCCATCGAGGCATGAAATAGACTTGGTATAAACTCACATGGCGAGGCCAACTTCCGGGTTCAATTTTTCAATTTTGCTTCTCAAGTCCCCATAGAAATCAATTGAGAAATCAGTGATTTTAGCATAGTTATGTTTAGGAAGCAACAAGCAAGCCTTAAGCTCTCCCATGAAAGGTAACAGCAAATGCAGGAATTCATGTGCTTTCATACTCGGGTCTTATTTTATGTGGAAAAAGTGTTGTGTGGAGTTCTAAAAGTTTAAAAATGCAATGAGCCTACACGAGGAGAGCATAATGTGTGTCTCGGGGGTGGGTGGGGTTTTTTTTTTTACAAAGGACTTCTGAATACCACTGAGGTCTGCGGTTGAGCAAGTGGGAAGGGGTTGAGAATTTAAGAAACGTGTCTTTTCCTACAACCTGAAAAATTCTTTTATGGAGAATTTTTGACTGGAAATCTAAACCAACCTCACCCCCTCACCCCACTTTTGTATTGTTGTATTTGCTTAAGCTTCAGTTTGACCCCTAACCTTGCAATTAACTGAACTGCAAGACTATGGGAAGTCATTCTAGCGACACAAACCCATATCAACCTGCAGTATGAATATTCCTCCCCCGCCTCCCCCTTTATTTCTTATGGGCCAAGCATATTATTGCTTCTTTTATTTGTTACGTTGTATCACACTTTTCCACCACAGGGACAAAAAAAACACAAGTTATAATCAAAAGGGACCATTTTTGGTCATTCTTTTCATTATACCTCTATATTCCTACTATGAAAGGGGACGTGAAGGCGGTGCCGCAGAAGAAACCCTCATTCTTAGTTGGTTCGTGTCAGGGCGACAGCCAATAAGCACGAAGAGAGGGCAGTCCCGTACGGACGGAGGCAAGCTGTGATTGGCTGGGGGCTGAGAAGTGGGAAGGGGGCAAGCCCCAGCGAGAGCGCGAAGACTCGAACTGAGCCTCGCCAGGGCAGCTTTGGCGCTTGCCGTTCGTTTTTCTCTCCCGTCGGTGCCGGCGCCATGGCAGTGGCGGCGATGGCAGAGGTGAGGCCTGCGTGTGTGTGGAGTGCGGCTGGAAACAGCCGACTGTGAGCGGCCGCGGTGAGGGAGACGGCGCCGGTCACTGGTGGTCGGCCGCCCCGCGAGAGCCTCCTCAGGAGACAAGGACTACGACTCCCAGCGTGCACTGCAGCTACGCTGAAGTGTCCCGGGAACCCCGGTCTCTTACTGCCTGCTCCGTGGCAGAAGTTCCACCTTGTTCCTTTCCAATCTTTTAGGGCGGTGGTTCCCAAACTCCCCCCCCCGTCACTTGAACGTTGCTGAGGGTCTTGGCTTAATGATTTAATGACTTAATAATTTTAACAACTTAATGATTTTTCTGCCTGTTGTAGCTCTTGTCATGTACTGTGCTAGATGCTGTATGGTTCTTCGTTTTGCTTTTATTGCTTCTTTTCTTACCTTGTATCTTATTGCATGACAACTTGCTTTGCATAGAACTGGAATTCCTGCATTCCTGCATTCATTCATTCATTCATTCATTCATTCATTCATTTTTAATTTTATATCCCGCTTTCCCAGTAGGGGAAGAAAAGCCCAGAAGCGTCTAAACATTTTTCCAAGTAGATCACAGTTCAACCAAATGTAGACTTGAATACATGTGTCTAAAGAGTGTTTTTTAAGGAAAAATTGGCCAGCAGTGTTGAGGGTATATTTATCTCCCCTCGGGAGGGAGTCCTGAAGGTGTGAGCACACTATGGAGAAAACCCTATCCACCAGGCTAATGACTCACAGGTGTGCGGGTTTCAGGCACTGATCTTAATGCCTGAGCAGACTCATATTGCACCCCACTTTTCTTTGAAGGATCTCAAGATGGCCTTTATGGTCCTCTTCCCTTCTCTGTTGCATCCTTGCGACAACCATATAATATAGGCTTGGCTGTGACATAACCATTTTGGCATCTCATTTTTTTTAACCTGAAAAGCAATATATAAATGCTTTTAATAAATAATGACTAGCCCATTGTCACTCCATGGTAAAGTGGACATTTAAACCTGGGTGTCCCCAGTCCTGACCCTACATTCTGAGTTACTACACCATACTGGTGTAATGAGTTTTTTAAAAAAGAAAACGGCTCCCTGCAAGTTAAAATCTAGGTCATCAGAGAGGAAAGATTCTGCTTTGTATTGTACCAGTTGTCTTCTTGCAGAGATCCTCCCCTCCAAAAAAACAAGGGAGCATTCAAAATATGATTTCCCCACCTGCCATCTAAAATGGTATCATTCCTTTTGGAGTCACAGTGCTGGTCTACACATGCTGTAGAATGAGGTAAAGGAGTCTTGAGGTGGCAGAACTATCGTTTTCAATTCTGGGTTAGGGCTTATGTTTTTGAATGCTTCCCAGTTTAAAATATGCTGTACTGCTAGAAAACTACCAATCGAGGAGTGGGTGGGGATTGAACCTTTCTCCCCTAAGAGCTGGGGTGGTAATGGTGTTTGCCTAGAGGAAGCTGGGTACATAGAACAATTAAAAATGGCACTATCCCCATCTGTAGTCTGAAGTGGCATAGTCTATTCTACAGCCTTACTCTCTTGCTTGTGTAGACTGGGCCTTGTAGTCTTTGTCTGGTATGGGTGGTGTTATGTCCCTTCCTGCTTAATGTAAGGACTGCAACAAGATAATTATGCAGGGTTGCTGAAGAACTGTTTTGCTGTTAAGCCCGGTGACACTGCTAGTAAGGAATAGGACAAAAGGCTGATGCCACTGAGTGGCAGTGATGGAAGAGCCCTCCTCCAGTGTCCTTAATGGCAGGAGACGGGAAATACAGAACAGGAGGGGTGGCATATTTTATGAAGGTTTTAAATCTAGACAGACATGGATGAATGTTAATAGTCACCTAAATGAGGTTGTCTGAATTTCCTTGTGTATGTCCAAAATTCATTTGGGAATGTTGGGTGTGTAGGCATGGGGTGTTGACACTGTGGAATGTCTGCACCTTAGGATATGACTGAAATCCACTCAAAAGTGTGGGAGATGGCTGAAGAATTCCACCTTCCCACACACATACTGCAGCAAAACTTATAACCTTCAGTGTCTTCATTCTGACTCATCACTCTCCCATGCCCATTTTATTTAAGTTAAAATTCTAAGTGCTTGTTTATAAATGAAACAGCAGCTTCTGTTTTGTTAATGAGAAACAGAACCAGATGTCATTGGTGTACTGATGGTGCCAGATCTCCTGTCTGAACACCCTCATCATATAGTTTCATATAGACTATCTAGTACAGCCTTTCCCAACCAGTGTGCCTCCAGATGTTATTTGACCACAACTCCCTTCAGCCTCAGCCAGCATTGCCAATGGTCAGGAAGATGGGAGTTGTGGTCCAACAACATCTGGAGGCACACTGGTTGGGAAAGGCTGATCTAGTAGGTACAGATCTCGGTTTCCAAGGGCCTGGTCTTACTGCCTTTGCGGTTAGGAAATGAATAGCACTGGACTGGGTTTCCATTTTAAAAATCCATAATTAAAACATTTATATGTGTTTGTCTCTTTTTTCATACATATAAATGTGTTCTTGGCTTGTAGATTCACTTGGATGTCCAGGATCTGAAATCTCAGGAAACCTCTGACAGTGATTCAGACAGTGGACAGGGCAGCTGCGAAATGAGCTCTCCAGCACAGATAAACAAAGGAGCTGATGATGAAGGTCAGTAAACTTATTGCCTCTTAAAAACCAATATGGCATTCTAGAGATCAATGCATTGTTTCGAAGAAATCTCATATATAGCAGTAAATATGCAGTTTCATCTTACATAAATATAACATACTGTCAGTGTTTGTTTTAGTTTTTTTTTAAGAAAGAGGCTACAATCTAACTAATCTAATGTGACACACACAGTTGGTTAATCAATTTTTCCATTGCAACCTTTCTTTGTACATCTTACACCCAGGTTTTGAAAGCCTTATTTGATATGATGATGCTGAAGTTGATTTTTAATATATTTTGTTTGTTAGTATTTTCCAAAGTGACAATCAATAGAATTGAACATTAAAAGACAAAACATATTGATGAAGCTGATTTAACAAGGAAGGAACTGCATGCATATATCTGGCCCCTTCTGCTCCTATGAGCTGCTGTAGTTTGTGGATTGTCACCAGAGAAGGAAAAATTGTACCTGCAGGAGCTGAATTGCCCAATAAAGTTTAATTAAACTACATTGGGTTCAGTCTTACTTGTCCTAGAAGCTGTGTGTAACTGAATTAGCAATATTTCAAGCGAGCAAAAGAGGGGAAGACGTGTGTGTAAACTGCATATGTGGGTGTTTTTTTTAAAAAAATGATGCATGCCATAAAGATGTGAAACATATGTTGTTGACAGATTCAGATGGAGAGATTTATGTGAGTAAGAGAGTCAAATGTAAGAAGGTTCTCTTAGACAGTGACAGTGAAAGAGAAGACCTTGTTCTTGAGAAATTGGACACTGCAGCTGGAGATGTGGAAAGCATGAAGGAAAATGATGATACATTTGCTGCTAAGGAGAATAAATCCAATGCAATCTGCCAGGCTCTGCTAGGCAGCAACGACAATGATGAGAACAACCTGTTCCATAATAAGAACCTTGGAACAGACCCAGAGCTTGGCGTGCGTGAACATAAGTTGGAGAACTCTGGGGGGAAAAACAAGAGCCAGGGAATTAATTGTGTAAAGGAAATTGATGGAAAAGAAAAGGGTGTTCCAAGGAAAAGGAGAAAGGAGAAAGAGAAGAAAATGAAGGCCATTAGACAGATGATAAAGAAGGGAAAAGCACAAGAACCGAAGGTATGATGGGACTGAAAAGGACACTTTAATGGAGTGGGCTTTAATGGAATTGCAGTGTGTGTGCTTGTGAGTGTGTGTATGTACATGCAATGTAACGTCCTTTTTATGCCAAGTTATGTACTTGCATTTCATGATTCATGACCCATGTTGCGTAGAGTAGCGTGTACACAAATGTTTTACCAGCTCCACTGTAATAAAATGCTAGGTGTAGTGTTGTGTTAACCCAGCTTGTGCTATAGCAGCAGAGAATAAGACCCAGTCTAGATAAATGGCTCATCATGCTGTTCTTGTATTGTGTCACTTCAGACGGCATAACTGAATGCTCCCCTCTATTTAAAAAAATCTCTCACACATGCACTACTTTGTCTATAGGATATAGATGACAGGTAGAAGCAATCTAGCTAGGCTTTTCTTGATATACCAATTTTCAAAGTATAAACATTGCTTGAATCCTCCCCACACAAAGTATACAATTCTTTGCTCAAAGTCTGTAGTAGTCCAATTCAGGAACAGTTTTTATTGCATGATAAGTTGTTTGTCTGAGCCAGAATCTGAATGCTCTGGATAGAGGGATTGGGAATGTGTGATGCTCCACATGTGTTTGCCCTCTCAGCTTCCATCAACCTCAGCCAGCATAGTTGGTGGTGAGGAATGATGGAAGCTGCACTCCACTAACATCTGGAGGGTCATAGGTTCTCCACCTCTGCTGTAGCGCATGGTACAGCATAGAGTTTTGTGGTATTTGGCTTGATTGTGCGAAGTGTGAAATCATGGTTTGTGTTTGAAAAATTGTTGTGTTCTGTCAGTTTAACCTGAGCTTTTCTGTTCATGTAGGAATCAGCTTGTAACTTTTTCTTGAATTCTACCTTTCTTGGGCCAGGACAATGGTGATCGGTTTTCTTTCAATGACAGTGGGTGTCTGCTGGCTGATAAAGACCTCTTTGAGAATGGATTGGAGGAGGGGGAGGATCCCCTTGTTCAAGATGAAGAATCTCTAGAGTTGATAAAAGCTGCAGGGAAAGAGAAAGTGAAAAAACGGAAGGTAAGCGGCACTAAACCTTCCAAGGAAACAATACAAAGTTTTTTTTTCTTTATCCTGAACTTACTTTCAATCAGTTTTATTGTGACCCCAAATTCTATATGGCTAGTGACAAGACCGAGCCTTTTCAGTGGTCTTGCCCCATTTGTGGAATTCTGGTTTAGATCCTGGCATACTGGGTTAATGTACTTTTTGCAGGGGTGAGTCACAGAGAGTTGAGCCATTTAATTTCTGTGCTTACTGAAGTTTTCAGACAGTTGTCAAGGATAGAGCCATAGAGATGTGAGATGTAAGGAGACCAGTTTGTTGAGGGAAGGGTTGTGGGAAGAATCCAAATGGAGTACCTTCAGAGCACAGCAGTCCAGTGTGCTAGACCAGGTGAGGGGAACCTTTGGCCCTCCAGATGTTGCTGAACTCCCATTTCCCATCATCCCTGGCCATTGGCCATGTTTGTTATGCCTGATTGGAGTTGTAGGTCGGCAACTCCTGGAGGGCCAAAGGTTCCCCTCAACTGTGCTAGACAGAAATCAAGGGGATTTGCAGCAAACACCTCAGAAGCCTCAGAGAGAAATATTTGGATAAAGGAAACTAACATTGTGTGTGGTACTTGGATAAATGATTCTCTGTATAGCAGTCTCTTCCTTAATATTACATTTAACGGCCTCCCCCATGAATGGTGGTCCAAACAGCTGTTTTCTGAGAGTAAACATGACAAACGTGATGGATGAATATGAGGAACCACTGTTAAAGGAACATAATATGGTGACCCTCTCACATATTCATTTTTTTAAAAAAATACTACCACAATTTTTTAAAACTCATAGTACTTAACAGCACCTCATCTTCCATCCTGAGCATGTCTTACTTTTAGTTATATTGAAGTCACATGCAGACTTATTACTTTTTAAACTGATTTACAATTCCAAAGTTGTCCTTTCTTGTTTGCTAAGGAGCGAAAGGCAGCCAAGTTAGGTAAGGAAGCCATCAAACAGCTGCATAGCGAGACTCAGCGACTTGTCAGAGGTAAGATTTCAAACTTTTTTACGAGATTATGTAAACCTTTAAGATACATCTTGAACATGGCTCTGGTTTATACAGAAACCCATTGATGAGCATGAACCCTGGAAGCAGGGAAAGGGAGCTAGAGTCCTGCATAGAATCAGCCAGGGAGACTGACTACCCCTACTCTGCCCCACCCCAAAATAATTGGGCAAAAAGGACTCTGTTGTAGACATAAGAAGGGCCTCTCAGTCCTTCAGTTGACAGTGGCAGCTTCTCAGCGTTCATCAGGCCCTAAAGGGTGCTGTAGTATTTGGTAAACCTTTGTTCTTGTACATCTCTGTGGTTATCTGATTTCCTGGCTGCATTTTATAAGGACTGGGCAGTCAGCTTTAATTTTTTTTAAAAAAGCCTAAGGGAAAAGAAGGCTGTGGTAAGAGCAGCGCTCATTCTGAAAGAAACCCCCCAAAATGGGCATGCAAATGTTTCCCCTCCCTCCCATGTTGCATCCATAGGATATCTTTGTGAAAGGATTTTGATGGCTTTCATTCAAGCCACTTTTGACTGAAAAGTGGCAAATATGACATAAACACTGCTCTTGGCAATTTGACTCATCCCTGTTCTGTTCAGCTACTGATAGTTTATAATCTTGTAACTGAAGGAGACCTCTGATTCTATACCAGCCTTCCCTAACCTGATGCCCTCCAAATGGGGTTGGACTACAACTCCCATCATTCCTGATCATTGGCCATGGTGGATGGGGCTGATGGGAGTTGGAGTCCAATAGCATTTGGAGGACACTAAGATAAGGATTCTATGAGTTAGCAGTTGAGATATGTGGCACTCAACCACAAATGGAAGCCTAGGCTGTAGACCTTAAATTTCCATCTTGCCTGCTTCTAGGAGGAAGAAATTATTTTGTATACAGCTACAGAAAAAATGTGTCACGGATGTATGAAAAAATGTAGTAAATTGTTGGAAACTTTCAAAATTCTTTGCTATTTTTTGTGTTAATTGGTGAAGGGGCCATAGCTCAGTATCAGCGTTTGTGCTTTACACATAGATGGTCTCAAATTCTCAAACCCAGGCATCTCCAGTTTTTTTTTTTAAAAGGAACTGATTACAGAACTTGGAATTACCTCTGCCTGGGAGATAAAACTGCTAGACAAAGTAGGCAGTACTGTGCTTGACAGACCAATGGTCTGATATGGTATAAGGCAGCTTTGTATGTTCATTTTAAGATTTTTGTGTTTATATAATAAAGTTAATCCAAGGCCATAACAATCAAAGCATTCCTTCACTGAACTACTTGGGCCAGTTTAATCTATTTCTTTCCCCTCTGGTAGAAGCTACTGTGCCTCTCCCATATCACCTACCAGAAGCCAAAAGTGTCCATGAATTCTTCAAGAGCAAACCTCGTCCTGCCTTCCAGGGAAGTGCTATGGCTTTGCTAAAGTAAGTCCAGCCTGTTTTGACCTATGTCAGGAGTTCCCAAACTGGGCTGTGGACCACCACTGGTCCACCAGCTTCACTCTGGTGGTGCATGGTCTGTCTGTGCAGAACAGCAGGAGCAGCAGCTGTGAATAGCAAACAGTGTGCATTAAACATCATTGATTTTTAATTGTACTTTTATTGCTTATACTGTATTTGAGTATTTTATATTATATGGAATTCAAATTGTAATAGAAAATACAATATATAAGAAGCAATAAAACACAATTTAAAAACCATAAAGCATCTGGCAGAGCACACTACAATTGCTACACCACTCTTCTAATGTCTTGTTGTTTTTCATGATATAGATACAAGTTTGGGTTGTTCCAATTTTGCAAGAGTGCTGATTATTTATTTATTTATTTGATTTATATCCTGCCCTTTCTCCCAGTAGCAGCCCAGGGCAGCAAACAAAAGCACTAAAAACACAGGGGAACTCCCCCAGGGCATTCAGGAATCCAGTGGATTCCATTAGTCTCTGGAGGTGGACCATCTTAATCTGCCCATCACTCCTGCAGGAGAGGATCGGAGCCATAAGTCTAAACTTCACCAGGAAGTGGTCTGACAATGATAATGGGGTGACATCCACACCTCCATCTCCAGACCTTTCCTTTCTCCATCTGGAGCAAAAACCAACTATGCATCGGGCCGGTGACAACTTGAGACAGCCCCATGATCGTCATGGAGGCCATGAAGTCTCGAGCCGGAACAGTAGAGGCAGCCTCAGCATGGACACTGAAATCACCCAAGTCTATCGTTCTGGGCTCCTCCAATACCACAGCCAAGATGGTACAGCATTGGGTGTAATACCAGATGCAGAATTCATCTTCTCAGAAACTCTGGGTTTCATTAAAATAAAAGCAAGTTTCTAGACCTCATGGCTGAAAAAGTATGCCTGCTGAAATTTCAGAAGCCAGAAGGGTGGCTGAATGAGATTTTCCAGAGGTCCAGATCTGGGTTTCAATGCCCTGCCCAGTTCTTGCTTTTCCCTTTGACTAGCAAACCCATAATATATCAAGCAAAGTAAACAAACTTGTATAATTTTATTTTATTTATTATTTGATTTATATCCCGCCCTTCCTCCCAGTAGGGTAGTTTCTCAGTTTGGACAATTTATACAAGCCTTGGGATATGTTTTTTTTTTTTTTTGCATTTCTTGGGGCTGAATTCAAATTTTATTTTTAGCACTAAATCTACAACTGCCCCCTTTTAATCAAATGTGTCATTTATTCTCTGAGCCTCCAGTTTAGGGTATTTTTATATACAACAGTATCATTTACCCCAGGTTAGAGAGGGTTAATTCATGTGACTCATTGCAATAAATGAATGCACCCAACCCATTCTTTTATTTGCTTTGGAATCCTGTGGAAAGATGCAGAGACCCTTGTGTGGAAGGAAAAGGAGAGGCATGAAGGGACTGGCTTTCTTATTACTTTTTTTGCCCTGCATTGAGGAGGAAAGGAAATGGATCCTGCCTGCACTGGCCTATCCTGACTTGTGCTCACAGCACCAGCTTCAGCTGCTTCCTGAAAAGTGAAGTGTTGTGACACTGACAATCGGCAGTGATGGTGGCTCTCTGCAATCTCAGTTTCCTCCTCAGTATGGGAAAAGGCAAACAATCTGTACAAGCCCCTCCTTCCTCTCTGCTTGTACTACATCCTGATGGAGGGGACTCTGCTTCCTTTCCAAATATTTTTTTGGGGGGTGGTGGTGGTCCCTTTTCATTATGATTATATTGAATTGGCTCAAAACGGGCTGAAATAAAAAAAAGTGTCAGTAGGAGACATTGCACAACTTACTCTCCCACCCCAAATGAGGGGACACTATGCACTTTACTGTGTTTGGCTATTGGCAGCTATCCACAATAATTCTGAGAAAATTGTCTATTTCCTTTTTCTTTATTCAGGGATAAATAGGCAAAACAACTATGTTCTGTCTTTAGCTCAATTTCTTCACATTCTCAAGGGAGCGTGTTAAGGGTGGTAGTGATCTGACAATTGTTTTTTCTTGACAGATCAACTAAATATCAGCCCAGTCTAGAGGAAGAACGTTCTGTTCCAAAGAACCCAGGTACTGACTTTAGTGAGAGTGGGAGAGGACAGCTTTCCCAATCAGCGGTGGGGGAATCAGGAGCAGGACTTGAACTGCAAGCTTCAGCCTTTGCAAACCCTACTTCTGCCAGCACAGATGGAATGTCTGCTGGAGAAGTGGAAAACGTGACGAAAAATGGTCTTGAGGAAAATGGACAGAATGGTGATTCCAAAACTGGATGCCTTAGGGAGGAGTTGAAGTCTGGAAAGCAAGAGAAGCCTAATCAAATCCCTGCTGAATGCATCAAATCAGTAGAGAACGAAGTGGAAGAAAACTTACTTGAGCTAACGGAAGACCAATCCCTGGAATCGTGTGTAAAGCCCAAAGATGTTGTACAGCCACAGGGAGTAGCATTGCTAGCTCCTGGTGAAAAAACAAAGAACTTGAAGCTGGATCGGCTTCGGAAGCTGGGAGTGGACCTGACCATCAAGCCTAGACTGTGTTCCAGGGATGATTCGTTTATTAATCTAGATGAGCCGGAATCTAACAGAGGTGGGGTGCCAGCTTCTAGCATCTTACTAGGCCCTGTTCCTTATTGACTTGTTACTACATATATGGCAAAAGATTGGCAAGTGTGCTTGACTAAACACCCCACCTCCCTATGCATTGGCATTAATTTGCTGGGGGACTGAGAATTGTTTGGGAGTCGGGGAGGAAGGTATAAAGTAACATTCTTCGATCTTCCATTGCACCTTCTCCTAAAATGTTTGAGTTCACCAGTTCAGCTGCACTCTGCCACTTTCTGTACTGAAATCAGTAGCACTTGTTTCTGTGTAATGTGTCTAGAATCATGGCATGCTTTACTTACATCATTTTATTTAGTAGGCCCACATAGCATTTTCATTTAGCATGATTTACGTAACTCTCTTGCTCACATTGAAGCAAGGATGCTTTTTCACAGGCTTGCCTGCCAAGTGCCAGTCATTGTAGCACATAGCAGGCCTGAGAGGGGGGAAAAACATGAACCAGCACAAAGATAGGGACCTGCCTTACACGGAATCAGACTGTTGGTTCATCTAGCTCAGTATTGTCTACTCTGACTGGCAGCAGCTTTCCAGGGTTTCACGCAGGAGTCTCTCTCAGTGCTACCTGGAGATGCTGGGGATTGAACCTTGGACCTTCTGCATGGAAAGCAGGTGCTCTACCACTGAACTACAGCCCTTTCCCAACATTAATAGTTGGCACTTAGGAACAAAGGAAGCTGCCTTATCCTGAATACTAGCCCAGGCCTGCTGCAAGATATCTCTAGGTTTCCAGACAGGGGGTCTTTCCCAGCCCTAACCTGAGATACTGGGGATTGAACCTGGAACTTCTCGAAGCAGATGCTCTACCACTGAGCTTCAGCTCTTCCCCTTAATGCTTCTATACATGCTTCCCATCATGGTTGGATATAAGAGGTGGATATAAGTCTTGATAGCCAAGGTTCCATTTGAGGGATGTTCCATCACTGGAATAGCTCTCCTTACACAAGAGGGGTATTTGCACAAGCACAGCAATCTTTCATTGGATTTCTTAATTCCACAGTTGTGTCTTGTGCTTTATTCCATTTGCTAGGGAGCAAGTTCCTCTCACTTTCAGCAAGAATTTCAGAAACCCCAGCAAATGCTGGTACAGTGTTAACGATTTAACAGGAAGGCTCCTATTTTTCAACGTGATCCAATTTTGCTGAAGTGAAATCAGTTGCCTCTTCAAAAAGAAAATTACAATATCTTCCACAAATAAGTGATCATTGTGTTTTTTCCTCTTTTTTAATTCTTAAAACAGAGCTGGAAGCTTTGAAGGAACGTTTTGTGAAGCATGCCCTTCACACAACCAAGCCAAAACCAGAACGTACGATGAGCTTGAATATTATTCGTAAAGAGACAACTAACGAGGGCAAGGAGGAGCTGAGAGCAGATGTGGTGGCAGTGACTTTGGCTGCAGAGACTGTAGAAGGTGCAACCCACACCAAGCCAGGTATGCTTGAGAGAGAACAAGTGCGAGGCTTACTGGGTAGTGTTCGCTCTCCCAGTGCTGGGACACTTGCTGTAAATTAGAGCTGCAGTGTTGAATCAACCAACAGAGACTACTCCATTTGAAAACATTTTTGATATTCTAAAAAAGTGCCCTTGATTGGAAAGCAGGTTTTTAGTTTCTCACTTTTTTTTAATGTATGTTCTCAAAACTGCTAATGGCAAGTGCCATCTTAAAGATGGAACTGGTTACTCTAAGGTCACATTCACACCAAACATTTATTCCACTATTATTCCACTTTAAACAGTCATGGATTCTCCCAAAGAATCCTGGGAAGTGTAGTTTGTGAAGGGTGCTGAAAGCTACTAGAAGATTCCTGTTCCCCTCACAGAGCTACAAATCTCAGAGTTTTCTGGGAAGAGGAAATGACTGTTAAACCACTTTGACAAACTGTAGCTCTGTGAGGAGAATAGGGGTCTCCTAATAACTCTCAGCACCCTTCACAAACTACACTCCCCAGGATTCTTTGGGGGAAGCCATGACTGTTTAAAGTGGAATAAATGTCTGGTGTGAATGTAGCCTACGATGATGCCTAACTGCAGCACAAGCATGCATAATTAAAAAACAAACAAAGATGGTATGCTTCTTCATTTAGAATAATCAATCATTGTGGCCCATGCAGGTTTGATTGATTGACTAACATTTCTTTAATCATCTGAGTTTTAGTCAATTGGATGGCCATCCTTGACCCAAGTGATGAGTAGCTCTGTCCTCCTGGTGATGCCGGGCCCCATGGTGCTGTGCTAAAGTCTGCAGCATATATAAGAGCCCAGAGAGTACAACAGCTGGACATCTTGGGCAAGAAGTAAGAAGCACAGAGTCATCTTGACTGAGCTGCGTTTGTAAACTTGGCTTACCCTAGCGCAGGGGTGAGCAGAAGGTAGATGGGGATCTACATGTAGATATCTGGGTGACTGAAGTAGATCAGCAAGTGTTTCTGACTCCCAATTGCTTAACAAAGGCAACAGCAAAATGACTCCCTCCCCCCAAATTATACTACTGGAATGAAGAAAGCTTTGGGAAGGTGTAGTGGATTTTTTTGTGTGTAGAAGGACTGCGAGTTCAGTTTTGGTACTCAGAACAAATTCCTGGCCTCAACATTCTTTAATTCTAGGTATGTCACTTCCACCTGGCTCTGGTTTGTGAATCTTGGGTTCTAGCAAAAAACAAAATAGATCCCACAAGTAGGAAGGGTGCCCACTGCTGTCCTAGCCAGAAGGGTTTCTTCCCTTAGTCAGTATATGAATTCGTGAAACTCACCCTCTGGGTCAAATAAACTAACATTGCTTTTTACATCATTGGTGGGTTTCTTTGTTAAAATGCTTGCCTGGGGCAGTGAAGCTTCTGTGCATAAGTTGAAAAGTGCATCTAAGTGTATTCATGCTTTCCTGGCTGCCCAGGTGAAAAGTTACAAATGCTTAAGGCTCAACTGCAGGAAGTCATGAAGCTCCGCAGGATGGAGGAACGCCAGAAGCGGCAAGCATTGTTTAAACTGGATAATGAGGATATGATGGAAGAGGAGGAGGAGGAAGAGGAGATGACAGATGAGTCTGATGAAGAAGAGGAGGAAGGCAATCAAGAGGTCTTCCCTTTGTTTCTTTTTACTTTTTTTGTTGTTGCCAATTTGGGCAAGTTCTAGGGTATTGCTTATTTCTCGTAAAACTGTCCAGAAACTACAAGAATCAGGAACCTCTTCCATTTTTAATGTTGGCTTCTTACCAAAGACACACTACTTTGAAATAAAAGTCACTGAAATTAAGTGCGGCTTCAGCTGCCCAGAGCTGGACACTGAAATGTAGGCTTTTATCTTGTCCATTCCACTGTTAGCAATTTTGCAGCCAGAAACCTCATGTTTCAATTTAATCATGAAGCAATTTGCCCCCCAAGAAGCACAAACATTCAAGCATCCAGCCACAGACTCCTGAAATGCCACCTCTTACTTTTCCTCATCATGTATCTCTCAACAGCCATACGGTGAGGCTACGAACAAGAGACTGTAGAAAATGAGGCCAAGAATAACATGGCTGTGCCCTGCCCATCTAGCAGTTTATCTTAGCAGCTCTCTCCCAAGGAAATGGAGCAACAAACAGTTGGGTTGCGAGTGTCAGGGACCAGGAGTCAGATTCCTCTTCATCGGGTGATGGAGGCGAGGACTCTGAACCTGAAAGGCACACAGGGCCTGCTCCAGAGGCACTGCTGCCTGATGAACCTATGCCTGTACCCCTGCCCTGGTCTTAGGAAATGGCACTGTTATCCTCTGACTCCAGGGACTCCACTGTAGAAGACCCTGGAAGATTGAGCCTCTCCTGCTCTGTCACAGTAGAAGAGAAGATCAGGCCCCTTTAAGTAGAGCAGCATCTTGGAGCACAGGTGGTGCTAATAACTAGGCTGTACCTGGTGCTACTACTAGCTTGTTCCTTGCTGGAGCAACCTCAGAGCTCTGTGTTCCCCAGAGCACAGCCTTGTGTCCAGCCTGAAGCTTGTCCTGCCTTGTGGCCAGCCTGATCTTTACTTGTCCTGGTTGAGCCTTACCATGCTATAGAGCAGGACTGCAGCTCTCCACCCCTGCCAATTCTTTCCCCCCAACACACATGGTAACCTTGCAGCAGTTGCCTCTTTTGGATGCCTCCCTCCCTAAGATGTAGAGTGGAGCAAAGCAGGGGAGATAGTTCAGGATTCCATAAATGGGTACCTGACTTGTGACTATCCCCTCCTCTCAGCTTTATGTTGGGTGTAGTTATTGGAGGTGCTTGCGGCTTCAGGATTGTGCCTTTGGCTCTTAAATAGTTTATTGGGTGCCTTCTCCCACTTTTCAATCCCCTGCAAAGCCAGGCAGAGTTGTGATGAACAGATACATTCATTTGCTTTAAATACACAAATCTGCTCCCCCCCCCCAAAAAAGCCCAATTCTACAGGTGTTTACCACAAGCAGAATAAATTAAACAAAGGCAACAACTGTTTGATCTAATTTCTGGAGCTCTGCATCACCCTGGCTTATTAAGGAGAAACCCTTTTCAGAAGTAAACAGGTTGAGTATTTATTTAGATCATTTGAAACGTGAGTTGTTATCTGAATCCTCAAAGTGAGATACAAAATTAATGTAATTTGAAATCTCTAAAATGGGGCAAATCCATGAGAGCAGCCAGTGAGCTAAAAAACCAATGTGAATGCCAAGTAGCCCGCAGGTTCCTGTATCGCAGAGCTCATGCCATCTGTGATGGATCAGGTCCAACTGCAAAATAGGACATCTGGCTAGGCTTTATTTGTGCTCACACTGTGTCCTGGCACCTGTTTTTAAATGCTAGGGATTGACCCCGGAAGACAGAAAACAGGGAGGTACGTGATTCTTCACTGCTGAGTTACTGTTGCAGCATGTTAGGAGGAAGGTTTCTGAATCGGAAGGTAGTGGCTTAAGAGAGACTTACACACCAGAAGCTGTTTCTCTAGAAATTAAATGTTAGCCTTCTGGATCAATTATCCAAAAGGAGGAATGGGCAGGCAGTAGGGACAGGGAGCTGTGAAAAGTGACTACTTTCTTACCCTTGTTGCTGACCATCCCTCTTGGACATATTCTAATCTGAGCTTTTGGCAGATACTGGCTCCATCTTTTTAAAAGTGGTTTCTGTATATATAAGGCAGGTGTGGGGAACCTTTGGCTTTCCATATGTTGTTGAACTACAACTGCGATCATCCCTGGCCATTGGCCATGCTTCCTGGGGCTGATGGGAGTTGATCCAGAAAGAAGAGACTAAAGAAGTCTACAGAACTGTATAAGAATTTTGCTGGATTGGATAAGAGTCTATCAGGTTTAGTATATTGTTTTCCACAGTGCCAAGTCAGATACCTTTGCAGAAGCAAGACAGGAAGGCAACGTTTTCCCCCTGTTGTCTCCTGGCAACTGGTGTTCAGAACCTGTGGGATCATTTTAGCTTCTGTGGCTAATAGCCCCTGAATTTTTCTAATCCCTTTTTAAAGCCATGTCTTGTAACAATGAATTCAGGGAGAGATTTTACTGACCTTATAAAAGAGTATGTGCTTTCAAGCCAATATATTATATGTATTTAAGCAAATCATTCTTTTTCACTCACTGTGGAATTTGGTGTGTGTGTGTGTGCGTGTATTCCATTAGACACTAGAGAATCTTCTTGGTGAGACAGAGGAAGATAATGAGGACCTGAAAAAGCAGGGCCATGCAGATAGTGACAAAGAATCTGACAAAGAATCAGTTGATGAGGAACGAGCAGCAAATTTTAGTGCTGTTCCGAAACCTTCCTCCACAGAGTCTACATTGCTGCTGTTCAAGGACAACTCTTCAAAAACAGGGTAAACCTTTACCTATTACTGGACAAGGACATAATTTGGTGTCCACCTCAAATGCTGTGAGCCACCACAAAATGTCTATTTCAAATATTGTTAGTTAATGCCATCAATATCTTGACAAACAATAATTCATTAACACTAGTTTACATACCCTCTGTATGCCGCCATTTATAGCAGGGGTAACCAACATGGTGAACTGCAGATGTTGGACTCCAACTTCCATTAACCTCAGCAAGCATGCCCAGTTATTTGGGATGATGGGAGTTATCCAAAGCATCTGGAGGGCACCACATTGACTATCCCTGATTTAGAGAGTGATCCTGATTACCTTTTTTAAAAACACGATTATCCTTCATGTGGGCTGTAATTGTTTCTTGCAGGTGTTCTCTTCCAGGTGAAAAAGCTGAGATGGAAGAAACTGTGGGCAGAAAACAAAACAAGCCAGGTAAAATAGCTACCCATCTGCAGGTGGTGCTCTCCATCTTGCTTGTTTCTTCATCCTGTGCCTTTTCAGTTTTGAACAATGTATCTCTTTGTAGTTATCTTCTCTTGTAACTAAAAGAGTTGCACTGGTAACTTTTGGAATATGTCTGTTTTTCTGCTTGTTTGTTCGTTTTTTGAGTGAAACTGTGAGCAAAACATTTTATATTATGGGAGGTTTTGGAGGCAACCACATCTGAGACAGATGTGGTCCACTGGTTGCCTAGCTTGTAAGTCTGTCTTCAAACTGTGGATTAGAATCCCACTTGACTTGCTGAAAGGAAAAAAGTAAAGTTTTAAATTCCTGAATACTAAATACATTGCTGGAAAGAAGCAGGGCATGGAGAACTGTGTATGTAGTAGGTGGAACTAGGAGCAAGATGTGTGGGATATATTTTTATTTATTTATTTTATTATTTGATTTATATCCCCTTCCTCCCAGCAGGAGCTCAGGGCAGCAGCTGGATGGTAGTAACTGGATGAGTTATACATGGGCGGGGAGTGAGCAGAAGATCTTAGTTTTGATATGGGCTGATGCTGTTTTACGTGTCTTGAGGAGCTATATCTTATTCCATGCTTGTACTTCTGAACATTTTTAGTGGTTTCCCTCCAACGTTGCAAAGGTTTATCTTGTTGGTGACTTTTGTTTCAATGACTCACTGGCTTCCTCTGGCTCTAAAACTTCCTTGTTAAAATATCATTCCCTCTAATAGACAGCTCAGGTAACTGCTAACTGGATTAGAGCCAAAATGAGGCTACAGAGAAATAAAATGGAGGTATTGGTGTGCTTGGGTGAACCCTGAAGTACACAGAAGTATAATTTTGAAAGGAAGCAACCTAAAGGGGGCAACCCTCAAAAAAACCCCAGCCAAATCAAGATTGAGCATGCACAGCAATCTCTGTGAACCACAGAATGTTACGTGGGTTGGGAGAGGAAAATGGAAGGGGGAGGAAGAGAAAAAAGAGTGGACTGGCTTGTTTGAGAGCCTTATAGCTTAGAGTATCCGACAGGAGGACATGGCTGTCTGGCTAAAACCTTGAATAGGAGCACCATGGAGAATAAGGACACACTTCAACACTTCGTTGCAGTTTTCACTTTTTTATATATATATCGAAATTAGACTAAGGAATCTTGTCTGCTGCTATAATAGATAAGTCAAATAAATCTGTGTGTTTATGTCTGCGAGCTCATTGTGTGGTGATGAGCAGGTCTATGTGATCTCTGGCTGCATGCCATTTATATTCTAAATTCAGCTGGGCTGAATTTGACTTACAGGACAAGAACAAAGTATCTGGCTATGAATTAGAGTTTTGCTTTAGAAGAGTGGGGTCCTGGTTTTATAGGGTTGGGAGATTGCAATGGCCCTTTATAGAGTGTGAAGTGGCAGCAGTATTGGATTTGACTATGGGGAAAAGAACCAAATCTTTGCTAATCCACAAAGATTACTGGTTAACTTTGGATGAGTTGTTTTATTTATTTATTTATTAAATTTATACCCCGCCTTATGGCCAAAAGGCCCTCAAGGCAGCTTACAAAAGAAAATGAACATAACAATACATCAATAGAACATAATACTTCAATAAAATAATACAATTCTCAAAATTAAATAACAATTCTCAAAATTAGATAACAAATAACATTATTAAAAGCAAATTATTGAGCAAGTGTTACTTTAAATACTTGTATATACATGTCCACAAGGCAAGAACAAGAATAACTCTGGCAACTGTTTTCTTTGTTATCATTCAAATTACTCATCATTTCCACAGTCAGCTGGGTTCTTCCTTTTCAGACATTCAAATTCTTCGGTCCCCCAAGAATAAACAAGGTAGGTTATGATGAAGGGAGGGGCCACCCGGAAGACCGGGGTTCCCACAAGTCTTTCGGCGTAACCTACCTCACATGGTGATGGTTGTGGCTAAAATATTGCTTTTCTCAGTCCAGTGGGTGGAAGCCATGCAGACTTGTACAGTCTCCACCTACAACCCAGGCCAAGCAGGGTCATGTGACACTGATTTGAAGACCTAGGATAAAGTATTGTGTGGTGTTGTGTGGATAAAGTATTGCTCAATGCTTCTTGGGATACAAATGAAAGTTAAATAATACCTGTGGCCTTTGGGCAATGTGTGCTGAAGGGAATATTGCACTGGACTAGGTAAGTACACCTTTTGGTTCTGGCCAATGTTAGGCATGTTAAGCATCCAGACTTTATAAACACCATGTTCTATAATGGTTGCAATATTGTGGATAGTTTTTCTTTCCTTTGTTTTGATTCCTCTAAAATCAGTAGGGGTTTTTTCCCCTCACTTTTCTTTTCCTTCCCTTAGAAGATGAAGATTCATGTCTACTGCCAAACTTGGCAAAGGAAAACAGCCACAACAGCAGCTTTGAGCTGATTGGTTCCATGATTCCCTCCTATCAGCCTTGTAATAAGCAAGTGGCACGTGGGGGCAACTTTCTGTCTGCCATTGGAGTCGTCCGCTCTCCTTCTCCTGGCTTTTTCAAAACAAGCTTTATCAGTTCTGCTTCTAAGGTAAGCCTTTTGATCCTTTGGAATCTTTAACTGATTCTAGCCTGTCACTAGAAAAGCAATTAGGTAACTTTCAGAACTGATAACTGAATTTGCTTGTTTTCCTTGTCCCTCTCTACCCTGTTTTCCTTTTGGGAGCATGTCTGTTAGATGGCGAGTTTGCAGGCAGGAACTGTTGTTGTTTTTAAATCTCTGCTGCAACACCCAAGAAAATGTTTAAACATGGTTGCTAGCAAGTGTGTTTGTTGTGGAGTCCTCCCCTATATACAAAAACTTACACAAACTCTAGACAGAATTCTGGTCTTCCTCTGCACCCTTCCTTTCCCCCTCCCAATTTGAATTTTGGTTCAGGTCTGCCTTTCAATCATCCTTTCATGAATCTAAATGTGTTCTATTTGGGATCTGTGTAGAGTTCAGGAAAGGCATCCGAGCCTTCCCTACCTATAGACGATTCCCAAGATCTCTACAACACTACCCCTGAAGAGAAAAGCCCAATCACAACAGCTGGGAGGTTCCAGTTTCAATTCTCCCTTGAAGATGACACCCAGAGTCAGTTGCTCGACGCAGATGGGTATGTAAGGTTGGCTCTCTCGTGCAGGAAGCACTTTTAAAATAGGCAGAGAGGCTGCAGTCCTAAACGCACTTCCTAGGAAGTAAAGCTGCATTAAACACAGTGGAACTTACTTCCAAGTAAATGTGAATAGGATTGCATAAACAGGGGAATTACATGTGCCCACTCTTCTGTGAATAGCTTCTCAATATCAGAAATGGAAGCTGCCAGTTTGCTGTTGCCTATGTACTCAGTAGCTTTGCAAGATGCCACCTTCACATTTGATTAGTTTCTACTGGTTGCAGAAACATTCAAGCTTTCAAATGGCATTGATGAACTCTTTCTGAGGCAAACCAGAGAGGGAGTTTGTTCACTTTCAGAAGTGATGCATGTGGGTATAGATATATGAGAGAGAATGTGCAAGGTTAGTTTATGGATGCAGATATTCAATACTACTTGTAAATACAGGCTTGAATCCTGAAATCCAGGAGTGGAAGGAAGCTTGCAGAAGAGACCATCCCATTTGCAATCCCTGAAAAGCCCCTCATGAGGGTTGGGGTGGGGCATGGGGTGCTACTGGGGAAGGAGTGAATTACCCCAAATCAGGTAGAAATACCTTGTGTCAGCAGAGCTTGCTACAGGGAGGAGTTGGGTATGAAAGAGTAGCTAACTTTCACTACTCAATCCTAGCCATGCTGCTTAAATCACCAAGTCACTGGCTCCATGACAAATCTTTAATCAGCAGGCCAAACCTTAGGTTTGTTCAGTTCTCATGCTTGTTGTAGAGCTGTGTGTGTCTTGATCCTTTTGAATATTGGTAGCTCCATTACCAAAGCAATTTTTTTCCAGGTCCTGTGACCGTACCAAATTTTAACCAAAAGTTTTAAAAATTTGTCTATGGTTTGAAGGGAAATTATTTTGATTTATACTTCACCGTTAAACAGGTTCACAAGGCAGCTTACACAATAAAATCAAAACAATAACATTAAAATGCCACAGTATAAAAGCAGGCAGTGGAATTATGCCAAGCAGCATAGTAACAATAAACAGAGGATTCAAAATCTTGGAAAAATAAAAACGGCATCAAGATCAGCATCTGGCAAGCCTTCCTGGGGAAAGCATTCCACAGTCAGGGTGCAAGCACCAAAAAGACCTTTATATGAGATGCAAGCCGTACTTCAGTGTTACACCTATGTTTTGGATTTCTGTATGCAATGGAATAGCTAAGCCTGAGTGTATGTACTTATTGGTAGATAATGTCCAATTTCTTGTGGAGTCTGATTCTCTGTGAGGAAGTAAATTGTGGCCAAATATCCATCTGTCCCTGTATGACTGCCTGGAGAATAGTAGTTCATGAAACACAGAAAGTTCTTTATTTTTACCTTAACAGTCCCCTTCCTCGTGTCTGTCTGCTCTTAGATCCTGCTATATTTTGTTTAAGCATTTTTTTATCCTGCTCCTCTGCAGAAAAGCCTTCCTGAACATCTCACATTAGACTGATAAAAACAAGACAGTTCCTTTCCATAGGCTTGCAATCTAAAAAGAGACGACACAAGGAAAAAGGGTTGAAGAGGGAAGACTGCAAGAAGCAAACTCAGATGCTAATTCTTAAAAGTTACATAATAGTTCTTATAATGCCAGCTAGAATGGAAATGGTTCAGGGAGAGGAGGAGCCTGATGGAGCCAGGGAAGTGGCCCTGCTTCCCATCTCTCCCTCTGCTGCAGCCTGATGGAATGGCTGCTGACCACTGAGAGAGGGAAGAGCTCCTCCAGTCATGACCCTCAGCTGTCTGAAGGTCTCCTGCTTGTCCCTCAAGACTCCTGCTTTCTCCCTTACTGCCTTTCAGGACACCTGTGTGAGGCCACTTCTTACTTTCTTCAAACACATCCTCGCAGCCTACCTTTTCTGTGAAGTCTTTGGCTCAAACCCTTTATTCCTATGCCATTCTGCAATTAAGGCTGCACTTCTAACCCTGCTTACCTGGGAGGAAGCCCCATTGGATTCAGTAGGAGTCACTTCTAAGTAGATGTGGTTGGGATGCAGTGTAAAGCAGTAACCCGCCTAAGCATGTGCACCTGAAAGAATTCCATATTCTCTTTCTGTTTATTCCCCTGTCCTGTATCCACTCCCCCTCTCATCTGCTTTCTCTATATCTAGGTTTAGATTGTAAGTTCCTTGTGGCAGCAGCCTGTGCTCTGTAAAGCACTTTCACACTGATGGCATTATCCAGTAGGGCCCCACTTCTTGGTGCCCCCCTTTTTGGTGTTCTGCTAATACGGTGCCAGCAGGGTGATCAGCTGGAGGGGGTGCTGGTGCAATCAGACTTCTGCACTCCAGCTGATCGCCCCGGAGGAGGGGAGGATCAGCTGTAGCATGCTACAGCTGAGCTTCCCCTCTTCTGGCGTGATCAGACTCCTGCTCGAGCAGATCATGCCCGAGGAGGGGAAGATCTGATCTTCTCCTCCTCTGGTGTGATCAGCGGGTTAGGTTCCAGACCTCCGCGCTACAGCTGATCCACTTTTTGGCAGTTTTTGCTTTTTGGCGGTGGTCTGGAACCTAACCTGCCGTATGAGTGGGGCCCTACTGTATACACAAATAAGAATTGTAGGTAGGTCCCAAAGTACTTGCTGAAACGGAGACCTGTGTTCTATGCAATTTTTCTTGTGAAACCATCTGAGCTTCCTCTGAAAACAGTTGGCACTTTATAAAGGCAGTTGTTTAATTTTGCTCTCAGGTTTTTGAATGTTGGCCATCACCGGAACAAATATCAGTCACCCAAGGATCGCCTACCTTTGGCTAGCATGGATGAGAATGCAATGGACGCCAATATGGATGAGCTCTTGGATCTGTGTTCCGGCCAGTTTGCCTCCCAGAACAAGCATCCACCCAACACTTACAGTGGCAAGAAGCGAAACATGGAGGAGCTGCTTGGCCTTTGCTCTGGAAAGTTTACATCTCAGAGTGAGTTGTGGGCCTTGCTGTTCATAGCAAGAGCTGGAGTTGCGCACTCCATCATAGAATCGTAGAGTTGGAAGGGGCCTATAAGACCATCAAGTCCAACCCCCTGCTCAAAGTAGGAATCCAAATTAAAGCATATAACCTTCAGTAGGCTTTTGCTAAATTCTCCATCCAAAATATGTTCAAACCAAACGAAAGAAGGCTAGAGAGTAGCTAGCCCTTTCTTTTGTTCTGTCTCTTTCCTTTAGTAATTTTGTGTTCTTTCTTTCTAGTTTAGTTTTCTATGTAATCGTTTGTCCATTGGTTTTTCCTCTTCCTTGTTATGAAATAGAGAAATTCTTATTCAAATCTACATAGTATTTATATTAATACGTTTTAAACATGACTTTTATATATATTATAGGTGAATATTGTATTGTAATTGTACTGTAATGTTTGAGAAGTGTTTTGTATATGATCTCTATACCTGAAAGAACATCTCGCTCCTTATATATTCAGTCAATCAATGCAGTCTGCAGGTGAGGTCTGTGACGATCCCACCTTTGACTCCCCCTATCAGGTTCCCACCTGCTTGTGGCTACTGCCTTTCACTAGGCACCACCAGGGACACCACCAGTCAGGACTGTCCTTTATATGGTTTCTCACTCCGCTCTAGCACAGATCTCACTAGATCCCACTGCTAGACAACACCACCAGTCACGTCCTGTAACCAATACTCCCAGAGACTTTGCCTATGTCTCTCCATAGCTTGTTACTTTGTGACTGTGTGCCTATGCTGTTCCCAACCCCCTTGTATCTTTATATATAAAGCATACAACTCTGGGTTGCTCTGGACACTTGACTTGTTACAATATCTCCCTTCACCGCTGCCACCATTAGATACAGTTTCTGTTCAGCCTTGGTAATTACCTTGCCCTCCCTTCTGGTCCCCCAGCCAAGGGTCAGGCCTTTGGTAAACCAAATAAGTATTTATTTACTAACAACAGGAAATAACAAGATTACTTTAGGAATGTTTCACAAGCGTATGGTTTCATATATGGTCACTCTTTATGTTTCTGTTCATATATATATATACTCTTTAAATATCAGCCAAATACAATCTAAACTTCCCTCAGAACTCTGCCTGCCAACCAACCCTCACCAAACGACCTCACTCCAACCAACTCAACAACTCTTCCCCAACCAACTCCTCCTCATCACTCACAAACCTCCATTTATACCTTCACTCAGCCAATCATCATCCAGCATACTTCAGCTTCTCACCCATGTACTCCCCCTTTCTCTCTCAGTCAATTACCATACATCACCTAATAGACCCGCACTTACCATATTTACAGATGCTTAACCTACAGGAACATCACAAGGGCCTCTTGCAGATACCATCTCATCAGGAGGTCTGTTCCACACAACATTGGAATCGGGCCTTTAGTGCTGCGATACCTACCCTTTGGAATTCCCTCCCTTTGAATATTGGACAGGCACTGTTTCTGTTGTCTTTTCGGTGCCAGCTGAAGACCTTCCTCTTTCAACAAGCCTTTTAAGTAGAAACCTTTAATCAAGTGTGCATCTGTACTGGAATTGTTTCTAAGATGTTTTTATTGTTTTATCTTGTTGGCTGCCCTGGGCTCCTTTTGGGAGGAAGGGCAGGATCTAATCTGATCTAAATCTAATAATAATAATTTAAGTAGCACAACTTATTTTAAAAAATGATTTTAAATATTTTATATAAAGGCTACAGACTGTAGAGGGGGGAACTGCTGTTTCTGCAATAGTAACCATCATTTTACAAGTTTTAAGGGCTGAGGACAGAAACAGTTGAAGGGCCAGGGTGATGGCATGCCTTTTTTAAAAAAAAAAACCAGCCCAGCTGAGCGAGGGGTAACTTTAAACATCTTTCCCATTTCCCCTATTCAAAGTTAATCCATTTTTCCTTAAGCTAAGCCAACACAACCTGATGTACAAGTTATCACAGCCCCACCGTTGTTATTGTGCCACTTACACTGCCAGGTGAGACAAGAACGTCCTATCTAAGGCAGGCTGGATTGTGCCTGTGGTCTCCAGTTGGACCCTTTTCAGATGGCACCTCCTTTTTGCTTCCTTTCTCAGATTCTCCCATTTGCGACTCTTCAGCAACCCCTAAACTGGAAAAAGAGAGCAGCACTGATGATCCAATGGCTGAGGCAGTGGCTCTTTGTTCTGGCTCTTTTTCAACTGACAGGTGAGGCTTGAAGATGTGCAAGTGTTCCAGTTCTCCAAAGGCTTTCCTGTCCCCTTCAGTGGAGGGAGCGTAATGCAGAGCTGCCCCTTGCAGTGAGATAATAAGGGGACGTGTCCTCGTGCAGCAGGGCTACATATGCTTTCTTGCTTATTGTATGCTCCAGGTTCTGGACTGTGGGTGGATGCCTTTTACTAGGGTGCTAGACTTTGCTGCTTCCAAATATAATAGCTTTTCATTTGAGCACAATTCTTCACTGGCCTGTTCTCCAATTTTACAATTTATCTTTTTAGGGCGAATTAAATTCCAGAAGAATTGGCCACAGCTAGTCTGTGACAATGAAAATATGCTAAGTGTGGTGATGTCATTTTGTTTGTGTTTTGTCATGGTTAATTAGGTGTAACAGGCTGTACCACTGGGGTAGGGAGCCTGTGGCCTTCTAGATGTTGTTGGACTCCAACGCCCATCAGCCCCAGCCAGCATGGCCAAAGGCCAGGGATGAGGGAAACCACAGGCTCCCCACCCTTGCTGTATAGCAATCACATTTATGTGTTCAGTTAGCTACATACCAAGTTCTAAGTAAGCAGCTTCCCCCCCCCCTGTTTTTTAAAAATCTCCTTTTGTTGTAGGGAAGTGGAGGAGAAGTATGAAGAAGAAGAATTTGGAGATTTCCAGCTCTTAACAGATGACCACTCCTTTGATAGCGAAGAAGTGAGTACTGCACTCTGTTGCAGTTACTCCAGAACTGAACATCAGCTATGCATTCCAGTCAAACCCTTTTCCCGCTCCCATTTCTGCAGCCAAGGTTCTACTCAATTAGTCACCTCTGGTTCCTCTATATTGATCAGTTTTCAGGCAAACAAGAAGCTAATGGGCAGATCTGTGTGTGCCCCACAGTAAATAGATGGGAATTCTGCATGAAGAGAAACGCCATTCTGCAAACTAAATAAGAAATGCATATTAAGCAAATCTGTATATTTTTTTCTTACTTTGCTTAATTTATTTTGCCTTTGCTAGTCATAATAATAATTTTTATTTTTCAGCCGCCTATCTGTCCGGGTTAGGGACACTCTAGGCGACGAACAACAAGAATAAAAACAATACATATAGATCAACATAATCAAATTTTAAGCTAAAAAACCATTCATTAATTCAATTGTAACATAAGTTAATCTGTCCCAATCTTGTAGGCCTGCCTGAACAGCCAGGTCTTCAAGGCTCGGCGATAGCTGGACAGGGAGGGAGCATGTCTGAGATCGAAAGGGAGAGAGTTCCACAGGGTGGGGGCCACAACAGAGAATGCCCTCTCTCTGGTCCGTACCAGCCTAGCTGTTCTCACCGGTGGGACCGAGAGAAGGTCTTGCGAGGCTGATCTCGTCAGGCGGCACAATCGGTGATTCTGGAGGTGTTCCTTCAGATATACTGGGCCAAAACCATATAGGGTTTTAAAGGTCAACACCAACACCTTGAATTGGGCCCGGTAGACAACTGGTAGCCAGTGAAGATCTAATAACACTGGGGTGATATGATCCCAGCGACGGCTATGCGTAATCAAGCGTGCCGCCGCGTTCTGTACCAGCTGTAATTTCCGGACCGTTTTCAAGGGTAACCCCTGTAGAGCGCATTGCAGTAGTCTAAGCGAGAGGAGACCAGGGCATGTATCACCTGAGGGAGCAGGTGAACAGGAAGATAGGGACGCAGTCTCCGTATCAGATGTAATTGATACCAAGCTGCCCGGCTCACTGCTGTAATCTGAGCCTCCATGGACAGCTGGGAGTCAAGCATGACCCCAAGACTGCGGACCTGGTCCTTCAGGGGTAAACTTACCCCATCAAGCATCAGGTCAGTAATTCCTAACTTCCTTTTATCTCCCACAAGTAATACCTCAGTCTTGTCGGGGTTCAGCTTCAGCCTATTCTCTCCCATCCATCCACTTACAGATTCTAGGCACTTGGACATGGTATTCACAGCCAACTCCGGTGAGGACTTAAAGGAGAGATAGAGCTGAGTGTCATCTGCGTACTGATGGCACTGCAACCCAAAACTCCTGATGATTGCTCCCAGCGGTTTCACATAGATGTTGAATAGCATGGGAGAGAGGATAAAACCCTGTGGCACTCCACAATGAAGAGGCCAAGGGTCTGAAACCTCATCTCCCAATGCCACCCGTTGCTGCCTATCCGAGTCATGGGGAGGAGCTATGCAAGGCACTGAAATCCCATGCCTAAACCCCTCAATATTTTGTTCAGCCATCCCTCGGGGTTCTTTCAGCAGACATCGCCCCATGCTATTCCAATTCCATCTTCACTACTCTTTTTTTCCCCCCCTTAATGAAATTTCTCATGAAGCTGTATGCTGTGCCCAGTAGCTCATTCTATGGATTTTCCATGTTCCCAAACAATCATGATATAGACCCCAGTCCTAATCGTGGCGTTTAAATAAAAAGAGCAAGCTGACCTCCTAAAGGAGGTGATAAGATTCTGAATTCATTATTTTCTGGATTGATAGGATGAAAAGAACAAAGGAGAAGAGGAGAAGGAGGAAGAGGAAGAAGAGAATGATCAGGAAGAAGAAGAGGGTGATGATGAATTAGACGATGATGAAGAGGAAATGTTGAGACGAAGAGAAGGAATGAAGAAGAAATTGTAAGCAAATCCTTTTAGCCTTACCAACAAAGAACACTACTGTAGTTTTGCTATAAGCTGGATCAATACAGTAGCTGAAGCCAACTGAAAAGCAAAGCTAAGGGGCAGGCTTGAAAAAGCTGGCAGAAGAATCTTTCCAGAGGCTTGTCTGGGAACTTTACTGGACTTTATGAGCTGGCAGAGGTGGTGGTGGATAACCCTCCCTCCTCAGCTGATCTGCATGGAGGAGAGATGTGCATGTGAGTGTGGCCTGGTCACACACTTCGCTGACCTGAAACCCCTGAAATGTTGGCCCACAATGACTCTCAGGGGAAAAAATTTAGCCATCCCTGACTTAGATCATGGCTTGATGTAAATGGGACGCGGAGGTGAAGAGGTGGGGATGATTAAGCCAAATCTGCCTTTGTGCCGAATGGTTCATGTAGATAACGAAGAACATCAGTAGGCTTACGATTGTGCTGTTAAAGACTGGGATGATGTTGGAAATCTATTATATGCTGGGATATCTCCTAACAAAGGAATTGCAATATTTCCTCATATCTTGAAGTTTTGTTCTCCTGCACTGTGGTGTAGTTCAGTGACTTAAGCACGTGCTATGCCTGTATGCAGGCCTCACCTTGGCTTCCGCATCACCAGGTATATATGTTTTCTTCTAGAAAGGCTGAGAAGAAAGTCTTAAAGAGCTGGATTTGAAACTTTATGCCAGCTACTGTTGGCGGTTTGGGGCAAGATGAATCACTCGTTTGTCACGGTATACAATAGCTCCTTAAAAGCTTCTTAAAATTCAAGTTGTCCTCCTGCCTTTCTGCATCTCTCCTTCCCCCCCCCCAAACCTTCCAGCAAGTTGCAGGACTTCATGGAAGATGAGGCCGAGCTGTCAGGAAGTGAGGTGGGAAGTGAGGACGAATATGATGGCGAGGATCTTGATGAGTATGAAGAAGAAGTCCTTGACGAGGTCCTTCCTACAGACGGGGAACTCCAGGACCAAGTCAACAAAATACACATGTCAGTAGCTGTAGATACATCAGTGTCTGCACTTTAAGTTTGTGGCTGTGCTGTTTTGGAAGCACAGCCCCACTTTTGAATGAAGGCTAATCTGTTTCCCTCCCTTTTATATGGGCATTCTTTAGGAAGGTGATGCTGGACGATGACAAACGGCAGCTGCGCTTGTATCAGGAGAGATATCTTGCTGATGGGGACCTGCACAGTGATGGCCCTGGGAGAATGAGGAAGTTCAGGTGGAAGAACATAGGTATAATGCTAGCATTATTCTAGAGCAAGCCTGCATAGCTGGTGTCCCATCAAGCTGAATCAGCCATGTATGATACAGGTGGATAATCCCTGTTTTTGTGACCCCAAGTAGTGGGGGAAAACCAAGGGGTGGCATTCAACTAAGTCCTATTCAGAGTAGGCCAACTGAAATAAATAAACCCAAGTTAGTCACATTCTTTAAATACCATCCATGGAGGCTTACTGAGGCCCTAGAGGACCACTGGACAAAAAGGTCAGCTTAGAGGGTCACAAATTGTCCTAGACAAATACCTTTCCTCTCTAACGTATTGATCCCCAAGGTTTGTGACTGAATATCTTTCTGGAGGAAAGTTGTTAAGCGCGTTCATTAAGCCCTGGGCTGTCAGTCATGCTTTAACTGGGGAAGAAAACAAAATTATGCATTGGTCAGAACTCAGTTGAACCTGTGGAACCATCTGCTACTAGAAATAGTAGAAATGGCTAGTGATAAAAGCAGAAAGATTTATGGAAGATAGAGAGAATACTAGGGATGTTCATCCTAAGGCTCTAGTGCCCCCTCCTCTGCAAATCCATTGAGAACATCAGGGTATAAAATGGTCCCCTGTGTTATACTGATGAAACTTTGTGAAACGTTTATCTAGTTGCATTTAAGGGTAGGATCCTATGCTTGATTGATCGTTGGTCTGACCAAGTGCAGTTGATCTCATTCATAGTCTTCTTTTTGCATGACTTTAAAGCAAGATCTAACAAATATAACAGCCCTGTTCCTTGTGAGTTGGTCTTCTGCTCTGCAGGCTATATTGGTAAACCCAAATTCCCTAACAGGAGTGTCTTCCCCTTTTCTCTGCCATCGTTATTACAACTGTAGAGGTGGACTTTGAACCCCAGTCCAAATCCTCATCATTTTTTTCTACTGGGCCATGATGCTTTTCTGCAGTTGTTGTTTGATGTATTACTTGCCCTTCACCCTCAGGCTCCAAGGTGGGTTGCAACACTTTTATGTAGAGCATTTCAGGTTACAGTGACCAGAACCAATTCTCTTTCTGTCTTTGTTGTTAAGATGATGCTTCTCAGTTGGATATGTTTGACAATGATGTGGACAATGATGATGAGAATGAAGATCATCTCGATGAGACAGAGGCCAAGTGGAGGAAGGAACGCTTTGAGCGGGAGCGGTGGCTTCGGGAACAGGTAGCCCAGCCTTGTTGATGAGTTTCTTTCTGGACCATTTTGTTTTGCCTGCTTTATCCAAGCATGACAGACTGTGTGATGAGAACTGAAATCATTCCCCCTGTCTATCCTTGGTTACAAGTCATAGAAGTGTGATATTATTGGAGGGTGTGAACTCTCTAATGTTAAGAAAATTGATAATAAATTTAGATAGCGTCTTCCATTGGGCCGATATCTGTGGCAGTCCTCATGTCTTATAAAACATCAGGATAATGAAGTCTGTGTGGGTTTGCGTCATTGCTGGTCAAACAGGGTTTAAAACACTACTGTGTAATGGCTTCTAGAGTAAAATCTGTGCTGGTATGTTGCAATTCAGGCTGCCACCAAAGGCAAAATTTCAGTAATAACTTTGTATTTTATGGGCTGTTTCACATATGTATGTTTTTTTAAAAGGTGTGCACCTAACTTGTTTTAAGTATACGTCTAAAATGTAGTGTATGAACAAGGCACAAGCATCAGCCTTATTTATCCGAGAGATTGCATTGGCTGAAATTCCCTGAAGAGGGCTTAGGGACAACTACAAGTTTGCAGCCATATAATGTGTGGAATTGGCCCCTAAATCCAAAGTGGTTTTTTATTTAAAAAATAAGTATAACACTTACTAGTAAAAGTGGCTTTCATTTAAGGCCCTGCATCTTTTTTTAAATTTACTTTTTGTTGCATGCTTAGAACTACCTGATCTAATGAAAGTTCTGCTTATTTACAGTCTGAGAAAGGGGAAGAGGAGGATATTAATGAAAGCAGCCAGTTCATGAAACTGGCAAAGAAAGTCACTGTCAAGTCCTTACAAAAGAAAGGTACGCCTGTTTTTCACTGAAGAACTAAGAGTGCTGTTGGAATGTTGGTTTAGGATGAGGTGTGGAGGATATTAAATCCAGCACTTAAGCTCCAAAATTCCATGACCAAGCCAGCAGATAGATTTATTTATTTTATTTATTTATTTTATTCCACTTATATACCACCCTTCATCAAGAGACCCCAGGGTGGTTTACAACACAGAACGGAAAAAACAATATATATCAATACTTAACATCTATACAATATAAAAAAATAAAGATTGAAAATGTTTTGCACCCTACTGACACTTCGATTTCATTTTAAACACTTGTAGGCTATAAAGCAGCTCACAAAAATAAAATTTCTAAAATACTAGATCAGAGTCCTTAATACTTCTTGGTATAATTGTAAAGCAACTTAAAGACAGCAGCCTTGAAGCAGCCAATATGACATAAAACAACTGCAGTCACAGCAGATCAAACTTAGCCATCAAAAGTCTTTCTGTAAAGGGGTGGGGCTCCTTTCTTTACTCCTCTGGAAAGGACTCTCCATAAGTAGGGTGCCACAGCTAAAAAGGCCCTGCCCTGTATTGTCACGTGCTTTGTCTCTGAAGGTGGGGACACCTTGAGAGTGGCCCTGTTGCAGACTTTAAGGGTTTAACAGGTTGCTGCATGAGAAAGTGGTACTTCCTATGTCCAAGTCCTAAGTGGTGGGAGGGGAATCGCCAGATATGTCTTATCATATGCCACAATGCTTGGACTTCCTCTTGCAAAGTTGCAAAGCTTTCTCTGTCTCTCTTCTGTTCTCCTAGCAACCTCTGCTATACAGGAAACTAAATTGCTACCCAGAAATCCATTTGAAACGTTCTGTCCTGCCAGCAAACCACAGGTCAGTAGCTTAGTAGCATAAAGTCTGAGAATGGATTATTTCTTTTCTTTTTTTAAAATTATACTGCTTTTAAAGCTTTCTTTAAAAATGAAGGTGGGCCTCATTGTTTGAGTTAGGGATGCCAAATTGCCCAGCAGATTGTATCCCACATTCAATTCCTGGCTTCTCTGGTTAGAGAATCTCAAGGCTGGAGAGGAGTCTTACCAGGTCCATGGAGAATTGCTGCTGGCCAGAACTGATGATACTGGGTTTGATTATGATGATTGTCGTTTGTTGGTCACCTCATACCTGTTAGAGTACTGCTAAAATTAGCAGAGTTTGGCTGAGTGTAGCTTGCTCAGCGTTTCTGCACAGAGTGAGTGTGTGCGGTTTACCTGGGATAAAGCAAGGTTTTACCTTCCTTTGAATTACTGAGACTTTAGACTTGGTTTCAAAATAAGAAAAGACTACTTTATTAGAAGAAATACATAGTTGATAGGAAAGGCTCTAGTTCTAGTTAAGGTGGAGGAGCAATTGTCAGTCTTGGTCATTGCCCCTATGCTAGAGGAGAGAGATGAAAGGGAAGATGCCTGCTCTCCCTTAGCTGGTCTGAGGAGAAGGCTGGAAGTGAGGTCAGCTCCCTCAGTGTATCAGCTTACAACAGAAGGAAGACAAGTAGAGGAACACAGGTAAGGATAGGCAGCTGGAGGACCTTCTCTCTGTCTCCCCAACCAAACAGGAATTGTTCTTGCCACACTTCCAACAATACCCAATGGTCTCTAGGTGACTTATAACAGATTTAAAAGCATACAATATAAAAACCCAAATGAAAGAAAGATGGACCAGTGACCTGATACTCAATATTGGGCAGCTTCATATGATCCTTACATGTTTCCAGTGCAGTTCATATGTATTTTTTTTTAAAATTGCAAACTAAGAAACACAGATTAAGTGGATTGCTGTTCCTGTATTTTTTCTATGAGAGAAGTCAACCTGACTGGCAATTCCTAAGGCTTAGTGTATTTAAGTCAGGTTGCTTGAATGTTATGCCTCTTGATCCACCTCCCCTTTTTTTTTACAGTTGAAAACTGGATCGTTGCTGAATCGGCCCAAAGCAGTCCTACAGAAACTGTCAGCCATGTCAGACCTCAACCCGAATGCCCCCAGGAACTCACGAAATTTCATTTTCCAGACACTCTCCCCAGTTAAGAGCGAGGAAACGAGGAAGAAGTCCAAACCCCAGGTTAGATATCTGTTGATATATTTGAACAGAGTCAGATACTTAGACTGTATTTAATTTTCTTTTATTCTCTCAGTTGCATATGCCTTGATAAGAATAGTATGGGGCAGAATTTGTTTTCTTGACTGGCAAGCAATTTGCAAGACTCATGACTTGGATCCAAAGTACAATCATATCATAGGATGAACAGCTTGGATGTGGCCTTCATTCATTCTAATTATTTACGTCCTCGCTTCCAGGATACAAATTTTTCCAAGGCAGTTTGCAAAAACACACTAAACTACATTTGTTGAAAACCTCAATAAGCCTCAAGACCCTTCTCAGAGGACAGCTGGTGTTAAAATGGTCCTGGAGAAGGAGAAAGTCTAGCTGAAGCAGGCTCTGAGATGGTCTTTGCCTGCCTTCCATTCTCTATCCTGGAATCCTCCCTACAGGGCAAACGATAGAACATCGCAGGAGGGTGCATGTATGTGGAAGCTTAAAACTCCTGCTTGGTCCTATAGATCAACATGCATCTTCATTTTACACAGCCAATAATCCAGCCCTTTCATTAAAAGAGCTTGGATAATAAGGCTGGGAAACGCCTCTGCCCCAAATACTGAAAACTGTTGCCAGTCCGAGTTGATGACCCTCGGTTTGAGCAACCACAAGCTTGCCCTTCATATGCTGCATGCGTCCTTGTGTTCCTTAGCATGCCAGTGACCTTGTCTGGAGACTCACTACAGCTGCTGTAGGGCAGGTTAAGCCTTTCTTAGAGGCTCCCTATGAGTTCAGAATCCCTTGTTCCAATAACAATATTTCATTCCCTGTTGGGCTTGTCAACCTCCTTGAAGAGTGCTTATTGGGGACTCATTAGTGCTGCTTGGAGGTTAGGAAGAGCAGGGAGAGACGCATAGTGATAGTCTGGCGTGCTAATGATGGGAGAAAGCTGGAGAAGGAACAGAAACGGGCAGCTGAAATAATCAAGGAAGGAGTATCATCCATTTGAAGAAAGATTTAAGAAGTTGGGTGCTTACAATTGAGACAAAAAGCACGTCTGTATTTGGGGGATGCATGACAGAAGCTGTTAATAACTAGCAGATATGAGGAGCAAAGATGTAGTGACTGTTAAACCTTGCTTTTGACCTTCCAAGTATATCTGGCAGGTAGTGGTTGTGCTGGATTAACGTTTGGTCTGATCCAGCAAAGCAATTCTTACATTTTGCATGCTAGGCATCCTTAGGAAAGGCATTGAAAATGAAACTGCTGTCGATATCTTCAGGCCATTATACCAATCTATGGCACGGCCGCATTTGGAATACTGCGTATAGTTCTGATCGTGTCACCTCAGAAAGGATGTTGTAGAGTTGGAAAAGGTTCAGAAAAGGGCAACCAGAGTGATCAAAGGGATGGAGCGACTCCCCTATAAAGAAAGGTTGCTGCATTTGGGGCTTTTTCGTTTTGAGAAAAGGCGAGTAAGAGGTGTCATTATAGAAGTGTATAGAATTATGCATAGTATGGAGAAAGTGAACAGAGGAAAGTTTTTTCTCCCTCCCTCATAATACTAGAAGTCGTGGACATCAAATGAAGCTGAATGTTGGAAGATTCAGGACAGACAAAAGAAAGTCCTTCACACAGCACAGAGTTAAACTGTGGAATTCGCTCCCACAAGAGGCAGTGATGGCCAGAAACTTGGATGGCTTTAAAAATGGATTAGACAAATTCGTGGAGGATAAGGCTATCAATGGCTATGATGCTCTGCCTCCATGGTCAGAGGAAGTATGCTTCTGAAAGCCAGTTGCTGGAAACTGGGAGATGAGAGTGCTCTTGTGCTCAGGTCCTGCTTTAGGGCTTGCCATGGGCATCGGGTTGGTCACTGTGAGAACCGGATGCTGGACTAGATGGGCCACTGGCCTGATCAAGCAGGATTCCTTATGTTCTTAGTTATCTATCTCCAGTGGTTTCCCACCAATTAGCAGCTACCCTGCTTGTCTTACATGTGACAAAGATGCTACTTGTGTGCTGGTGTCCCATCAACTTGGGTCTTGACCTAGCCATGCTGCCCATGGCTGTCTTAGCAGGAAAGGCCTGTTGCCATTCTGTGGACCATAATGAAATACCTTTGCATCTTGCCAAGTTTGGCTTGTCTTAACGCAGACTTTTGAAAATAGCCACTTGTTCCTTTGTCTGTGGTAGATATGAATAGCCTCCAGGGGATGTAAGCAGGAATCCTTCTTCTAATTGAGAATACATTGTTTCTTTTTGTGGTGTCAAATTACCTATAACATATTTCTGAGCCTATTTAAGTTAGTAAAAATTCTCATGTGCTAGAGTTTTTGTGGATTGACTTCGGTTGTTGGTCTCACGGCTCCTGCCACCTTCTAGGTCAAGAAAAGAGCTCCTGTCACCACTGCAGCACCTTCTCCCAAACGGCCACGGCATGATAGCATTCAAGAAACTCGGAGTATATTCCAGTACTTGGAGCGATAAAAGATGGCAATGGATAGCGCTAGTTGCTGTGGGCCTGTTCCTGTTCCAGCTGCTGTCTATGCTATGCAGACATCTCCAGGCAAGGAAGTGATGCTACTCTGTGTAGTCTGGTACCATTTGGAAAATAGATGCCTTGAACATCCTATGCCGGGGCTCATCGCTTCAGCTGAATTCTCGCTTCTTGGGTACAAATAAGAGAGCAGGTGAAAGGGTTTGCTCTACCTGTTGGATGCAGCTCCAGCTGGAGTACTAATTGAACCTGCACTTCTCTGTATTGGTCTCCTCTTCAACTTATTTAGTCTGTGTTGCATTCCCATGAAGGGCTCCAGGTTGAGCAGGCCAGTCATTAAAGGCTGTTTTTTCATGCTTTTTTCTTTTTAGTAATCACTATGAAGGCTGAATATCTCTTTCCCCACTTGTTTCCCCAGTTAATAATAATATGTATCTCAGAAGGTTCTAGGCACCTTGACATATATCTCAGAAAGTTGTAGATTATTTTCAAATTGAGTTTTTTTTACTTTTCTAAAGGCAATTTTGTAGTAGAACAGGATAAATACATACTACTTCTGTTCCTCCACCTCATTTTCATGGCCAACTGCCCCGTCTCCCCCCCCTCAACTTTAAAAAACAAACAAACCTTGAATTTGCATTGAGGAAGAAAACTGAGGCAGGGAATATCCTCTTATCACAACTGCCCTTCCTTTTCAGTCTTCCATAACTTTACTTGGACACTTTAAAGCTTTTAAAATGAATAATAGAGGACTGGCAAATATAAAAAAGGGATATTGTTTACAGCTACATTCAGTTTTGAGGCCGCATTTGAAAGCTGGAAGGTGAATGGAATAATGCAACATGTTTATGGCTACATTTAGAAAGTGTTGCACCAAAGACATGGTTCAGCAGCATCCTGCCTGACGAGTAATCCTGATTTGTAAATCTATTCTGTAAGAGTGTGTGTGTGTGAGACTAAGTATTGTGCAAACAAAAATAATGGGTGTGTATGATGTCTATAAAAGGATGTGATGCTTTGCAGATTTTCCTAATAAACAAGTGTTTTTAAAATATATATTTTGGAATGTGTTAGGCCTAATGTAAAGATTCTATAGGAAGTCCTTCAGATTGCTTTCTAGGAAATGAAGATACTGAATGCCCTTTCTTGTTTTAAAAATCAAACTTTTTGTTAAGAGCATGCATATTAATTTTATTACATTTATCTCCCACCTGTTTTCCAAGGTGGTGTACAAGGGGTTCCTATCCTGACACACATACAGACCTGCTAAGGTTTAGCAGGCTTGTTAAGTGTTATACCTTCAGGCAAGGGTCATCAGCATAGCACCCATGGGTGCCATGGTGCCTTTGACATCTTCTCCTGCTGCCTGTGAAGCCTCTCACACACGCACGCACACATTGACCCCTTGGTCATGAGGTTCTAAGGATGGTTACCCTTTTCTCCCTTGAGAAGCACACAGAACTAAGGAAGAAGTTGGAAAGGTGATGCATAGGAAATGGAAATGTGCAAATGCATTCATACATAGACACGTAGGCTAACTTTCACTTTGGTATAAGGACTTAAGCAGGTGTGTGGAACCTCCAGGCTATGGGCCAAATTTGGCCCGGCACAGGTCCCAATTTGGCCTGTGAGGCAGTTTTCCCCAAACCATGCCTATCTTCCCCACACTTGACATATGTGAGCAGGCAGAGATGTAGTAGATTGGCTGCACAGTCAAGTTCCGTGTGATAAACTTGGTCACACAGCTGATCTCTGCAGAAAGCAGCTCTGCCAGTCCTGTGCTCCGTACTTCCCAAGTGCTGGACATAAGGGTGGCAGAGCCCCTTGCTCTTCCTAAGCACCTGAGAACCAATTGGCTGTCGGGTGCTTGGGAAGTGCTGGGCAAGGGATTTTGATAGGTGTGCAGGACAACCTACCTGTCGATTTTCTGATGTCAAAATGATATCTGGTGATTGACAAGTGGGTTGTGTCGGCCACCTGTCAAAGTTAGCTTGTGAGGGTGGGAACAGTTAAGGATTTGACCCACTGGGCAAAAAAGTTCCCCACTCCTAGTCTGAATGATTAAATCAAAGGCTTTACTGAACAACTTTGAAGAGAGAGAGAAACATGGCAGCTATGAAGGAGTTCCAGGCCCAGGGAGAAAAAATAACTATCGCCTGCTCCTGCTAGTGGTCATCCTGTTATTTAGCCTGATAAGATTGTCATGTAATTCTGGTGAGATACCTCTTGCTGCTGGCTAGCATCTTAATACTTCTGATAATAGGTGTTATTTGTTGTTGCTGTGAATGGAAACAGGAAGCACTCTTTGCTGTGTGCCCAAGAAGATCTGCTTTGTTTTAATATTTTTAATCATTAGCTAACAGGATTTCTTGCTCTGCTTTTCAGTCACAGCGAACAACAGCTTTACATAAAAGCAAACACAAAACAGTATCAAACCAAAAGCCTTCCACAGGTAGAGTATGCTATAATTCTCCACTTTCAAAGGAGCTCATCTCTGTTTCTCTCTTTTTTTCCTTCGGTTATATTTTCAGCCACTTGAGGGCACTGTTCAGAAGTGAGAGCTGTTTGGGTAGGGCCTGGGAATAAGAACTAGACAAGATAATAGGTTCCCTTTTATTAAATAACATATTGAATAACTTCTAACAGGAAGTAGCAGCTACTGAGATTTGCCAAACTGCTCTTTTCCATACTTCTGGAATGCTTGAAATGTTGCTTTCTCTTCCACCAAGGAAAATTAGTCTAGCAAGCCTCATTATTTATTATATATTTATTTATTTATTATTTAAATTATTTAAATTTTTAAAATTTATTTATTATTTGATTTATATCCTGCAGGAGCCCAGGGCGGCATCCTATTCTTGGGTAGTGTTGAACGCAGTCTTATAAGCCCTCATTTATTTGGCCAAAACAAGAGGTATGGTGTAGTGATTAGAGTATTGGACTAGGGCCTGGGAGACTGGCGTTCAAATCCTCACTCAATCATGAAACTTACTGAGTGGCCTTCGGCCAGTACTTGTCTCTCAGGCTAATATACCTGACAGGGTTGTTGTGAAAATAAAATGGAGAGGGTGAGAACCATGTAAACCATCTTGGGATCTTTTGGAGGAAAGGTGGGATATATATGCAATAAATTAAATAAATGCCTAAAATATTTCTAGGCCCCACCTTTAAAGAAATACTAAGACATTTCATATACAAAAGAAACTAGCACTGAGCATGTACAGAATGCCTTCCCTTCACTAATGAGCAACTGGAACCTGTTCCTACACGCTGACTCTTAAACCTCAAGCCTTCCATGTATAGGGTAGATGGCAGGGCCCCCACATGGGCCTGAGTTCTGGCACTTTGCTCTTTAAAAGGAAGCAAGTTTTGCACGCATACAGAGGATGGTTGACAGATTGACCCTCATCTTCTGAAGTGAGGGAGGAGTACTCGAGATCCCAGCATCTCCACCTGCTTACTCATAGCAGGAGGAGTTCACAGTTTTTTGAAAAATGTTTTCTCCTGTTATGGCTTGCAGACAAGCCTAAGACTGCATCTGGATGGCAGCTTCCTCTGTATAATAGAGCTATGGCACCCTTGACCATTGGCCTTGCTGGCTGAGGCTGACAGGAGTTGTAATCCCAAACATCTGGAGAGCACAAGGTTGGGGAAGGCTGATCTAAACAGTGTTGCCTTGGTTCTGTTTTTAAGTCATGGTAAAGTATGATGAAAAGCCAGCTCCCAACTTTTTATTTGTTTTTTATTAGAAAGCCAAAGTGCTGTACAAGGTCATACTGTGTATGCCCTGAATATTATGTTGTGTGTACTTACTATAAGAAGAGCCTTGCTTGATCACCCAGCAGTGGTGCCGTTGGGGTAGGATATTGGGCAGAGGCCCGGGGCTCCCACTTGGCAGAATACGCAGGAGGGGGCCCAAGCGTAACAAGGCTAGATCCCCTACAGTTTGAATTAAGTGATGTGATGCACATTTATTATCTACAAAGGGAAGGGCTCTGTAAGACTATGGGAGTCCAGAGTCAAAAATTACCAAACTGCACACAAGAAGTCCACCTAATCTGGCATCCTGTTCCCAGCAGCATCTAGCTAAGTGCCTTCAGGAGCCTGCAAGCAAGGCAGCGATGTCCTACAGCCTTCTCCCCACTTTTTGTCCCATGCAGTTAATATTCAGGGGTATATTGCCTCTGTACACAGAAGCTCCATTTTACTACGGCTACTAATCATTGATAGGTCTGTTGTCCACAAATTTTCTCTTTTTTAAAAGCCACTTAGATTAGCAGGCATAATCTCACCTGTGCAGCTCATGATGGGACTTGCTAGGGGGAGGCAAGCCCGGAGCCCCTCCACCACCATAGTTTCCTTTAATGGCTTTTCCCCCTAATAATGCTTTAGTTTAGCTACTTATGTAAAGGGCAGATAAAATGCCTCAAGATTCACTGAGCACTACTACAATGAAGGAACTTGCAATCTTTAGGTAATAGGGACTGTAGAAAGCCAGAGAGCTCTTAACCTGCTGGCCTTGTTAGCAGCATTGGTTCATGGGAATGGAAATTAAAAGGCGTTTAAAAGGCACGGGGGCTTGCAGCGGCCCACAGTCGGTGTTAAAGGTTAACATTGCAGACACGTTCCTAATCATCACTCTCGCTCCCTGCTGCAATGGGCCCTCAGGGGGCTGGAGGCACTTGCTGAATGATATTTGCTTTTGTTTCTTTCCTGAGAGGGGAGGGGGGCAGAGGCAGGGAGGGGGGAGCAAAAAACCCTATTTGTTTGTCTTGTCTAATTTAATTTATGTTATTTATCAAAGAGACAGGCTATTTGAGAAACCAGATGGACCCAGGCTAAAAATGATCTCTTATTTTCAAAACGTGAAAAATGGCTTTTGAGTGGGCAAGCCATGAAGAAGCTTTTTTGTGTGAACATTCTTGCGCTCCTCCATCCTGGGTCTTCAGCAGCCCCCTCTCCTCCCCCAGTTCCTGGCCAGGGGGTTAAAGGACAAGAATTGTGCTTCGGGGTGAGGAGGACTTTGTGTGTTTTACAAAAAAAGAGAGATTGACCCTCTCACAATTTTAGTTTCAGTTGTTAGGAACTGTCTCATTGCTTTAAACCTCTCAGGTGAATGATGGATGGGACATATCCTTAGAGCAAGGAAATATGTATTAAAGTAGGAACTTCGGTAGCACCATGCAGGTGCAGAAATCAAGTCTCCCTCCCCCCACTTCCTTTGGGATTTTGAAAAATAAACCCAGGGGCAATGGGTTATGTAAAATATACACATACAGTTAGCTTTTAGTTTTTAGCTGGTAGCCGTTGGATGTCTTAATTGACAAACTTGTTTAAATGAGTGAAGGATGGAAAATATTTGACCCCCCCCCAAAAAAACCCCTGCAACACGTTGAATGTGTCATCTTGTGCTATGCTATGGCTGTTCCGCTGCGACTGTTGGCTCCTTTGTCTACCCCTCCATTCTGCTCTTAAGCGCATCCTCTGTCCTGCCTGTTCTGGGACAAACTTATTCTATTTATTTATTAAACTTATATCCCACCTTTCCTCCAACTTGCTCAGGGTGGCACACAAACATGGTTCTCTCCCTCCTGATTTTTATCCTCACAACTACTCTGTGAGGTAGGTTAGGCTGAGAGAGAGAGACTGGCCAAAGGGCACCTAGTAAGGTTCATAACTGAGCAGGGATTTGAACCCTGGTATCCCAGGTCCCAGTCCGACACTCTAATCACTATGCCACTAGCTCTGTCTCTTTCCACACTCTGAAGGCAGCTAACAGTGTGGTTTAACAACAACAAAAACTCCTACTGGGAGGAAGGGCGGGATATAAATTTAATAAATAAATAAATAAATAACAACCAATAAAAACAGTGACTGGAGGTCTCGGTTAGCAGGGTTCTCCACTTTGTGGGGCTGCTGTTGTCAAGGCCTTGCCCCTCCTTATTCAGGTTCTCACACTTATATCTAGCAGAGCTTTGAGAGATGCTCCCTTCCAGAGCACCCTAATGTTAGACTTTAGACCCACAGGGGAGTCTCTGGCGGGGCGAGGGTCTATATCTTAATGTGGGGGTGAGCAAACCACATGCAGCCTAATTTTGTGGTGTCTCTGGAAAAAAGTGAGATATTGCATTTCTCTTCGCTTTAGGAGGCCTTGAGGTTTTTTTGTTTTTTTAAAATACAAGGTCTAGCTCACTTATCTGCGGAGCAACAGACTGCTGTCTGGCACCCACTGTTTCACTTTACCAAAGTCCGAAGTAGAAGCTGTGTCTGATTTGGGGCAGGGGTGGATTTGGGTGTGTGTGCTGACCTGACACTTGCTTTGAGACAATCTACTATTGCTTGTGCCAAGCGTGCAGGAAAATCTGTCACAGCAGAGCCTGATGGCTGGGAGGAAACTGTAGGAGCAGGGCAGGGGGCTGAAAGGGATGGAGTAAGGAGGGCAAAAAAAGCCTTCTGTAAGTGATCAGCTTGGACCTCTGGCGAGAGCAAACAACCCCCTTCCCCATGCTTGGCAAGGAAGAACATAAAGACAACTTCCCCCAGCTTCCCCCAGGCACCTGGTTGGCCACTGTGAGAACAGGATGCTGGACTAGATGGGCCACTGGCCTGATCCAGCAGGCTCTTCTTATGTTCTTATGTTATGTTCTTACAACAAGAAAACGGAGATGGAAAAAGAGGAGAATACCTGCCCACTTTTGGTTTTCGCACCACCCACTGCGAGTACGTGCCCCCTCAGGAAATCACCTTTCATGGGAATTTTTATTATTACATTTATGTCCCATCTTTCCTCCAAGGAGCTAAAGGTGGTGTGCGTGGTTTTCCTCTCTATTTTATCTTCACAACACCGCTGTGAGGTAGGTTAGGCTGACAGACTGTGACTGGCCCTGTGACTGTGAAGGGCACCCAGCAAGCTTCATAGGTGAGTGGGGATTTGAACCGTGGTCTCCCAGGTCCTAGTCCAACATTCTAACCACTACTTCACGCTGGCTGTTCAGTCAACGTGTCCTGTGACAGAAAAAATGGTTCCCCGCTCCTGTTTTTTTAAATACATAATGTATACGTGGTGTGTGTGTGTACAGGCAAGTCACTGATACCCAGTGCTGGTGAGTAATGCAATAATAAACTGTTCGACCCTATTGGAAGCATGTGATGGTTCCACATTGACCGGATTATGTAGAGAGAACAGTTCCCGCTGGACTTGCTCTTGGGTGAACAGGAGGGCAGTGCACTGTGTGGCTTGCAGGTATTGGATGTTGTGGTTGAATACTTCTGAGCCCCTTGGAGAAAACTCCCAGTGCAGATGTACTTTTAGGGTCAACGTCAGGCAGAATGTTTACAGCAGCCTTTCCCAACCAGTGCGCCTCCAGATGTTGTTGGACCACAACTCCCATCTTCCTGGCCATTGGCAATGCTGGTTGAGGCTGATGGGAGTTGTGGTCCAACAACATCTGGAGGCACACTGGTTGGGAAAGGCTGGTTTAGAGGCTTAGTGAACCTGTTGCAGGCAGCAATTCCAAATGGAATCCAGGAATGGACAGGCCACAGACCTGAGGTTGCATCTGGCATCCTGCAGGTTAATACTCATGTAGCAATGTCATAGGGTAGGGCCTTGTGATGTCATGGAGCTGCCGATTCAAAATATAAAGACCTGATCCCCAAAGTGGACTCAGCATGGAATGGGTATAATTTAAAATGTGAAAACCCAGAAAAATGTGGGGCTTTTTTGAAATTAGTGATATTTTTTCTTTAAAAAGATGTGATTTTTAAAAACAGCATCTTTAAACAATTCTCCTGCCAGACTCCTTGATCCCAGGTGCAAAGGTAGCAATCTGAGTAAAGAGGCTGGTTTCCACCCACGGACCCCAAATCTCAGTCTTTGTGTTCATGTAGGCTAACACTGCAGATGTTGTGGAGCCTTTGTACTGACATGCCAAAGACAGCCTTGCAGTAACAGGGCCTCCCTGACACATCATCTTGCCTGAGGAGAAGGAGAAGAGGGCGCCCCTGCCATTCCAGGTGCAGAAGTTGACCAGACTTGCAGCTTCCACATTGGTGACGAAGAAGTGCCCTTCACTGCATCTGAGAGCACATTATCCTGCAGTATCTCATCCTTGCCCCTATCCCAACATCTGCCACGTGAAGTGACTGCCTCACACTGCCTAACGCTAGAGTTGGGCCTCACTGGGTCTTTTGCAGGCCATTTCGGGCAGTGCCAAGAAAAAGGAAGGTGCTTTACTGAGCCTCTGTCGGCTCATGTTTGCTTTAGTGGACCTCAGGTTGTGCAAGCTTGGACTAGCTGTTGGTGATGTACAGCTTTGTACTGACCCTTAAAAAACAAGAAAACAGCTCTCAGTGTGTGACTTTATTAAAAACAAAGTGGGAGTGAGGGGACCCAACGTTAGCCTCCCTGAGATGCAGTGATGAGAATTGATGTTGCATTTTTTGCTAAAGGAGATGATCGTGATTCAACTTCTGCAGGCAAACCTGCCACCCTCTCTTTCCAATGACTATGAAATGTTTGGCCTCCTAGCCATGTAAGGGCCATTTAGCCCATCGTATTAATCTGCCTCTGACAGGCTGCAGGGATGATCAATTTATCACTGCCCTGTACTGGGAGCCTTGATAAAGTTAATGCTGTGTCAAAAGGGGGCCCTTACTGCATCCCTTTGACTCCTGGTATATGTGCACATTTTAATAAATGGCCTGGAGTTGGAAAGGGAAATTGAAATTTAACGGACCGGTGTCTCTGCTTGCCCCCGCCTGAAGCTGGCCACAGAGCACGCATGAGGCAATCATTTTGAGTCCACACTGGAAGAGTTGGTTTGTTAAAAGGAACCTGGAAAATACAAGGAAAAGAGGAAACAGTTACTTCTTCTGTAGCTCAAGGACAACAAATGTCAACAGCAGGAGCCACACAGGCAATGCAGCCTCAGGGCAGGAATGGCTGTGGCTCAGAGATGGAGCACTTGCTTTGCATGCAGAAGGTCCCAGGTTCAATCTCCAGATAGGGCTGAGAAGGAGCCCTTTCTGAAATCCTGGAGAGCTGCTGCCCATCAGTGTCGACAATACTGAGCTAGATGGACCAATGCTCTGTCTCTGTATAAGGCAGTTGTCTACATTTGTAAGGGATCAGATCCTAAAGCATCTGAGTCGAAATCCCAAGTTCCTAGTTCCCAAGGCTACAGATGCAGATTTGAAAACCACAGGGCTGTGGGTGCCCTCTCATAATTGTCTGTGTGGCACCTATAGTTAAGGAGAGGTCAAGGCTCCATGGAAAAGCTCAAAAGAAAAGCCCACATTCAGCTCCCGGCATCTTCAGTTAAAAAGATCAGATAGCAGGCAATGGGAAAGATCTTCCCCAGCGAAGACCCATTTCTAACCAGAATATACAATGTTGAGGTAGATCAGGGGTAGCCAATGTGGTGCCCTCCAGATGCTGCAACTGCCTGTGTTGGGTGGGGTTGATGGGCACCATGTTGGCTACCCATGGAGCAGATGGACAAATATATCAGGCCAGACTAAGGCAGCTTCATGTGGCTTTGAAGGTTGATGTTCAGCCAGTGGTGCTTTGCTCCCAGGCAGCTATGTGGATGTTGCTGCTCTGCTTAGTTCTCAGCATGCATGGACTGACTTCTCCTGGAGCTGTTAGTATCCTGCTGAACTTCATTTCCACATCGGCGAGCAAAGCAGCAGCCCATGCAAGAGTGAGTCTACGTCTGTTTTAGAAAGACTCAAAGCTATAGCTGTCATGCACTAAGAGGATTGTGACCAGCAGCAGCTGAAGCACCTTGGACAGCTCCTTGAAAGGTTGGACTAAAACCCAGAGCAGATTCTACTGCTCCAATGACATGGAACCCCCCCCCCCCATTGTGCCATAACAAACCCAACAGCTGGCCATCACCAGTTCTTGGTGTGTTCTGCTGTGTTAGTGGGAGGGAGACCAATTTGGCATTTCAGCTCTCAAGCAATAAAACAGCTGTGGCTCAGCGGTAGGAATGTAAGGAGGCTGAGATTTCCATCCCACCTTGGGTTTGTGGCAATTGGCGCTGTTTCCAGTTCCAGTACAGTTTGACTTCTGCTAAAAGCTACATTATTCATCTCGTTACTTGCTATGGCTGAAACAGACATCATTAATTTACAGTGCATTTCAGTGGAAGGGAAACATCAAAAATAATGCAGAAGATAGAACTATTTACATAAAGTTTGCAGACAAAAAAAAAACCTTGTGAAAAGTGCTTGTATGTTTTCTGTTCCTGACCTCTGATAAACATGTACATTGCAGGGATTTCTGCTCCTCTTTCTGTTCTTTGGCCACTAGATAGCAGCATCATATCACTGCCAGCTTCTGCAGTCTAGGCCAGACACAAAGTGCAGGCTTAGGGGGAAGGCAGGCATGTGTTACAAAGAAGCTCACAGGGCTGTGAATACACTCTGCTCTTCTTTTAATGGCAGCAAATAACAAGCTGGCCACTGATATAATGGGGGGAAACTGTAGCACAGCAGTAGTGCACCTGCTTTGTGTGTGCCATGTGTCCGGTTCAATCCTCGACATCTCCAGGTAGGGCTAGGAAGAGATCCTTGTCTGAAATCCTGGATAGCTGCTGACAGTCCATGTAGAAAATACTGAGCTAGATGGACCAATGGTCTGACTCAGCACGAGGATAAAGTCCTTAAGGAAGGGTTGTGGCTACGGCCATACTACCCTGAACATGCCTGATCTTGGAAGCTAAGCAGGGTCAGGCCTGGTTAGCACTTGGATGGGAGACCGCCTGGTAATACCAGATGCTGTAGGCTTAGAGGAAGGCAATGGTAAACCACCTCTGAATACCTCTTACCATGAAAACCCTACGAATATTTTTTAAAAAAGATTCATAGGGTCACCATAAGCCATAATCAACTTGAAGGCATATAACAGCAGCAACAGCAGAGCATCCATGTTGCATGCAAAAGGTCCCAGGTTCAATTCCTGGCATCGCCAGGTAGTGCTGGGGCTGTCCCCTGTCTGAAAACCTGGAGAGTCAGCACTCCCAGTCAGTGTAGACCAGGTATGAAAACCCTCCTGTGGCCCTACAGAGGCTGTTGAAGCTATCAAAGCATCATACAATAAGGTAAATGGGGTAAAAGACAAAATATGCAGATTCTTTAAAAGGCATGAAGCCAATGCTACAGCTATGCTATTAATATTCCATTAAAATGACTGGGTTACACTTTAGGGAAAGCCTTAAAACAAAAATGTCTTTGGTAGCTTCCGAACTGCATATCCCACCATCCATAGCCAGCAAGGCCAATGGTTAGGGGTGATGGGATTTGTAGTCAGGCATGTAGTCACTTGGAGTCCTGGGGGGTCTTAGACCCCTTTTTTGGGAGCCGGGTCCCTATGTCTCCAACATCCTATGAGCCAACCAGCATGAAGGGGAAGTGTGTTAGCCATTAGGAAGAGTCCCAATAAGGGTGAACTGCAAGCCAGTCATTATGCGTTCCTACTTCAAAAAGCCAAGACTAGTTGTGGAGAGAGAATTCTGTAACTGCAGAAAAAGAGACAGTGAATCCTGATGACAGCATCCCATCTACATCATCCAAGCAGTTTGGTAGCAGCAGGAGATAAATGTGTAGATACAGAACTTGGGAATTCAAGCAATATCTCAGTGAGGAAGCAGAGTCAAATGGTGACTGACAGAGAAGCAGAAAGCAGTATTCAGGCCTGACCAGATTAGCCTATAAGTTTAGAAAGTTGTATAACTTAGAAGGGGGAGTGGCTGTGACTATTATGAAGGGACCCTGCACTTCTGAATTTGCCACTACACTATTGTGGTCCAGCAACATTTGGAAAGCCACAGGTTAAGCTAGATGGACTGTTAGTCTGGCCTAGTAGACGGCAGCTTCCTGTGTTCCTAAAGGCTGCTTTGGACATCTCCAGAAGGAGGCAGAAAGCAGGGCACAAGTTCTACCACAGAATAAACCAATAAATAGGCTACAGCTGCTATCACCAGCCTGGCACCCTACAGCTGTTTTGGACTACAACTCCCATCAGCCCCAGGCAGCACTGGCAGGGGCTGATGGGAGTTGTAGACCAAAACAGCTGGAGGGTGCCAGATTGGTGAAGGCTGGGCTACCATCACTGACTACACTGACTGGTCCCTGCATCCTTGCCATCTCCTCCTCCTCCTCCTGTCAGGAATAGGTGGTTTTATAGGAGGAAAGGCTAAAATAAATGCTTCTGTTGGAATAAAAGAGAAGAAAGTGCATTTTCTTTACAAAGCAGGGCAAGTTCACCAAAGATGCCTCAGGGTTGTCCTCTGTTCTGCTCTGTTGATAGGACAGTTTTATTCCAAAGGTACTTTTTTAAAAAAACAAAACAAAATTAATATACTGCCTGATTGTGAAAAATCTCTAAGCAGTTTACAAAAAATTACATTTCTAGCTTGCCTTTTCTCCAAAGAGCTTCAGACAGCTTATGCTTTCTTTTCCTCCCATTTATCTTCACAACAATCTTGTGAGTATTGTTAGGCCAAGAGAGAGTGATTTACATATGGTCACTAGGAAGGGAGGAGAAATTTGATTCAGTTTGCATTTAAAGCCGAATCTATCAAATTTGCACTTCCCCAAACAAGATGAGAATCTGATACAGCCATCCTTTGAAATTTGCACTTATCCGAATGTTGTGATGCAGTTCTCCAACTGAGCAATGTTTGCAAAAATGTGTATATTAGGGGAAAATGTGCAAAAAAATGAATATATGAGTGAAAACAAAATGCATTATATGATGAGAAATTACTTGCAAAAATTGTGTAGATTGGTCAAAACTGCACACAAAAATGTGTATAGTAGAAGAAATTCACACTAAACTGCTGGATAATTTCCATACAATTTTTTTTTAAATACCTAATTCACACTTTCTGACACAATACACAAGCTAAAAATGCAGATAATGTTTGAAATTCATACTTTCCCCCAAAAAATTATGCAGTTCTCCAGTCTCAAAATGTGTATTATTAAGGGAAATTATTAAGAATGCATTATGTTAGGGGGGATTCCTTGCAAAAATGTATGAGTAAGGCAAAACTACATACAAAAATGGATTTATTAGGAAAAAATTATTTTATGTATTTAACTCCATTTATGAATTGCTTCCCGTAAAATATCGTAAAGCAATTTCCCAATAAAAATACCAACAATATAAAACAATTAGTTTTATTTATAAGATCCTCCGTGGCGCAGAGTGGTAAGCGGCGTTAACGCAGCCGAAGCTCTGCTCACAGCCGGAGTTCGATTCCAACGAAAGGAGGAAGTCGAATCTCCGGTAAAAGGGGTCGAGGTCCACTCAGCCTTCCATCCATCCGTGGTCGGTAAAATGAGTACCCGGCCTATGCTGGGGGGTAAAGAAAGGCCGGAGACGGAACTGGCAATCCCACCCCATATATATGGTCTGCCTAGTAAATGTTGCAAGACGTCACCCTAAGAGTCAGAAACGACTCACACTACAAGTGCAGGGACACCTTTACCTTTACCTTTAGTTTTATTTATAAAAATGATAACAATTTTAAAACAATTAAAAACAATTTCATCTGTAAAAACAGTTTCAAATCCAAAAGAGATACATAGAAATGCACACTAAAATGCTGAGGAATTTTCATGAGGAATTACCCTGTTAGAACCAGACTCAGAATCACTTGCATCTGTTAGGTTTACTGAGAAATTGAACTCTAGAGCATGTCGTAGATCAGACTACAGACAACACAGGATTCTGTTACTCTGCAAGGCATAGCTAGGCATGGCTACTCAAGCAAAGACATTGTCACTAGGGTTGCCAAGTTCAAGTCAGCCAAGTGCAGGTGTTATTGCAAAACTGTAATGGGAAAAACTGCAAGGTGGAATTCTCCCTTCCCTCTGCACAACTTTTAAAGATACAGAAGACCTCTTGGAGGCTGGGCCTGGTTGCAAGAACACCTGCACTTGGCTGACTTTCTCTTCTCCTAAAGATACAGGATCAGTCTCAGGCCCTGAACCTGGCAACCCTAATTGTCACAGCAACTTGACATGCTCCCGGAGACCACTTAAACAGGCTTGGGATGGGGTCACTGCTTGCACTGTAATGGTATCTCGGTTTGGGTCTGGACCTGCAAGCAGGCACTCCTTTGCAGGGGCTGGGGAGTGGGTTCAGTCTGCTTGTGTCTGTACAACTGCTGATGTGTCCTTGGCAGCAGGAGAGGAGTCACATCAGCCTGTTCTTTAGTCCCCTCCTCTGGCTGCACCTCCTGCTCCTCCCTACCTGGAGGCGATGTTGGAGGCAGCTCAGGAGGGTGGAGGGAGTCAGGAGGCATGGTGGGGAGAGGTTCAGCATCTGACACAGTCACTGGCCAGACTACTAAAGTATTCTCCACTTTCATCTCACACCTTTTGCAGTCCACTGGGGCCCTCCCCTGGATCCCAGACCTCCTCCTTCTGTTCACCCTGCCAGGAGTTCTCTATGGGGCCTATGACAACTTTTTTTTTTTAAGTTGCAGAAATGTGGTGAACTGCATTTAAGACTGGAAAAATGAAAAACGGAAATTGATGGATTTATCCATCCCTGCCCTCCAGTATTTAAAGCCTAACAGCATGTTTGGAGTTAGCACCCTAACCTGGAGTTTGTGTGTGAAATAAAGTTTCAAATTTTTGCATGCATTCCCACTAGTGGGAAGAAGATTGAGGCTGTCCAAGGTAGAACCTGTCACCTGTTTCAGGAAAACATCTCCACATTTCTCTCCCTGCAGCCAATCTCAATGCGGCAGTCATAATGGCAAGCACAGATGAGAACAGCTGTGATTAATTAAAAGGAATCACAAGTCCTTATCAAGAACATCTGGTGTAATATCCCCAGGGTGAGAGCAGTCAGGAAACATACACTTTCCCCAAAATGAACCTGGTAGAATTCAACCCTGCACCCCACCTCCATGTAGCCTCACTTTGGGGAGGAGGTGACGGGAGACCTGCTGTTCTTCAGGAGATCTACTTGGTGTCTTGGTGCTGCATACACACAACACTACTCTAGAATCAATGCAAACTAAGTACTTCATTCTTCTCTGTGTAGTCTACATACACATCTGAAAAGTGCTTCTTGAGAAACTGGTTTCATTCTGAAAATAAAAGCTCATTGCAGATTACCCTGCAGTGTGTCCTGTCAGACCCCTACTCTGGGTTTGGTCTCATCACAGATCTCTCACACTGGCCCCACCACAGGTCTCTTACGATTCCACTACTAGGTGCCACCACCTGACACCCTGTAACGCAATACTGGCCTGAGACTGTGCCTTAGTCTCCCCCCCCTCAGATTGGTACGTAGTGTCTGGGTGCTCTTAACAGGCCACAACCCCCCTGTATCTTTCTGCCTTTAAAGATTAAAGCTCTGGATTACTTTTGGATACCTGCTGCTGTTACACTGTCCCTTCACCGCTGCCACCATTGATACTGTTCTCAGCTTTGGTATTTGCTCTGCCCACCCTTGTGGTCTGTAATATCCCAGCCAATGATCAGGCATTTGTCAAACCAAAACTATTTATTTAATAACACAAGGAATAAACAAGATTACTTTAAGGTCAGTCAACATGCGTGTGGTTACATATAACTTATTTATTTATTTATTATCATTATTTTTACCCCGCCCTTTTCCCAAAACTGGAACTCATGGCGGCTTCCAGATAAAAGCACACATATAATTAAAAACATACAAAAGTCTAGATTAAAATCAAATTAAACTATGTATTTACAGTATTAAAACCATTCATACATACAGTTAAAATAATTCAAACTCAGTTTAAAATAATACAATTAGACAACAGCAATGCAGCACCCTTCAAGTCCTGTCCTTAACAACTTTCAATTCCAAAGGCTTGTTGAAATAAAAAAGTCTTTGCTTGCCGATGGAAGGACTGCAAGGAGGGGGCCATTCTTGCTTCCCTAGGAAGGGAGTTCCAAAGCCTCGGGGCAGCCACCGAAAAGGCCCTATCTCGCATCCCCACTAGTCGTGCTTGTGAGGATGTAGGTATCGAGAGAAGGGCCTCTCCTGAGGATCTCAGGGCCTGGGCAGGCTCATATAGGGAGATACGGTCTGACAGATAGCCTGGACCTAAGCCATATAGGGCTTTATAGGTCGTCACCAGCACTTTGAATTGTGTCCGGAAACTGAGTGGCAACCAGTGGAGCTTTTGTAACATGGGAGTCGTATGGTCCCTGCAACCAGCCCCAGTTAACATTCTGGCTGCAGCACGTTGCACCAACTGAAGTTTCCGAACAGTCTTCAGAGGCAGCCCCACGTAGAGCACGTTATAGTAATCAAAACGGGATGTAACTAAGGCACATGTCACCGTGACCAGATCAGACGGCTCAAGGAACGGGCGCAGTTGGCGCATTAATCTTAATTGTGCAAAAGCATATAATATTTTTTCTCTTTATATATCTTAGTCCTAAAACCTGCCTCACTACCCTCCTAAACACAAATCTACCCCTTCAAAACCCAGAACCAACAACTAACCAACCATTCTCCAACTGTCATTCTCTCATTTATACCTTCAACCACCCAGACGCTCAGCCAATCACAACTCAGCATTCTTCAACATTCCAACCCATGTACTCCCCCCTCTCACTCACTCTACAAACCAAATTTACCCTACAAAACTGACACTCACCATAATTACTGTACAACATTTTCAGGGGCATCACATGTCCATCCGAAAACAGATGAAGGTGGTCCTGGAAATTGGGGTGTATGTGTATCTACCTGCCCAACGAAGTTGTGGTTGGGTGCAACCATGATTGCAATTACCACTTCCTTCTCCATCTGTATGTGCAGGCATGCAAAAGCATGGATAACCTAATCAAGGGGAGGGTTTTCAAACCTGTAGCCGCACCTAAGCTTATGGATGACAGGATCTAGAACCAATCTAGATTGAAAGCAGCTTGTTGAGGATGAGCATGTATGATTCCGGATTGAAAAAAATCTACATTTTTGTGCTACAAATGGGTTACTGTATACACAGCCTTGCAAAGTCCATTCCACCTGAAGCAAAACTAAAAGGGTGCGGGTATAACGTGACATCCTTCTGTCAATTATTCAAGTGGCTCGCATGGCTTGGGATTTTTGTGAAGATCACCAAAAGAAGAAAAATTCCATACCTGCCTATTCTTGTTTCCCAGCTAGGCCAAGCTTTGAACAATATCAATACAAAGATGTTCAGGGGGCAGATCAAGGGTAAGTAATTTGGTTTAACTCCCTGATTGTATATGCTATAAAGGCAATTGGACAAATTCATGAGCAGATTGAATGGTATTCTTTAGCCAGGACACCTGAAAGATTGTCTCACCCCTTATATGCCCAGCCAGTCACTGCACCCTGCAGGTGAGAGGACCTCCTGAAGATACCATCTTTTCAGGAGATCCATTCTTCACAATATAGGGATCAGGCCTTTAGTGTGGTGGCACCTGCCATTTGGAATTCCCTCCCTTTAAATATTAGACAGGCCCCGTCTGTGTTATCTTTTTGATGCCTGTTGAAGACCTTCCTCTTTCAACAAGCCTTTTAAGTAGAGATCTTTCAAGCGCTGCATACGAAATAGGAGGCTGTCTTATACTGAGTCAGACCATTAGTCCATCTAGCTCAATATTGTTTATGCTGACTGGCAGCAGCTATCTAGGGTTTCAGGCAGGAGTCTCTCCCGGCCCTACTTGGAGACACTGGGGATCGAACCTGGGGCCTTAGATGCTCTGCAGTGAGCTATGACCCTTTCCCAACATTAATAGTTGGTATGTAGACACATAGGACGCTGCCTTATACTGAGCAAGCCATTGGTCTGTCAACTTCAGTACCGTATGTTGGAGAGTCACGATGCTGGGAACAGAGAGTACTGAGCGAGCTTATGTGTGTGTTTGTATCTTTGCTAAAGATCATACCTTCCCTGCAAATTAGTCAGAGACTTTAAGCTTTAAAATAAGAAATAACTACTTAATTCTGGAAGTACATGCTTGATAGGAAAGAGTCTTATATCTAGCTAAATAGCTAAGTTGGAGCTGCAAACACTGAGCCCAGTGCTTGCCCTCATGCTTGGAGGAGACGGAGAGACAAAGGAATATGTCTTCTCCCCTCTCAAGAGAAAGAAGAAGACTGGGAAGGAGGGAAGGAACTGGGATCAACATCCTCTGCATATCAGTCTAGCAGGAAGGAAGAGACAGCAGGAGATCAAAGGGATAGGTATAGCCTAGCAACTAAGAGGTCTCCTCTCTAGCTACCCTTTTTAACCCCGCGCAGCCTCAACCCACAAGTTGGAGTTGAACCACATATATTCCAACATCGTATACAATGAATTTTCAAGGTGTCAGGCAGGGAACCCTCCCAGCCCTACTTGGAGATGCCTGGTTTGGACCTGAACTTGGGTTCAAGAACTATAAGTGTGTAATTGTATTCATGATTGTCTGTGTGATTTGTATGATTGTAGTCATGATTGTTATCAGATTCACTTTTGTTTCCTGTAAAATATTTTACAGGCAGTTCTAAAGCATTTGGTTTTCATCTATCCCCTGCTCCATGAGCAGATAATTTCACTCGGCTAAGGAAAAATACATTTAGAAATGCTTACATTCAGATAAAACACGTATTTTATGAAATGTGTATTTAAATATGAATATTCATACATATCTTTTTAAAAAACAACAACACAGATTAAGGTCCCATCTGCAGCATACACTTAAAGCACTCTTATACTACTTTAAACAATTGTGGCTTCTCTAAAAGAATCCTGGGCACTGTAGTTTGTGAAGGGTGCTGACAGTGTTTAGGAGACCTGTATTCCCCCTCACAGAGCTACAATTCCCAGAGTTCCCTGGGAAGAGGGACTGTCTGTTAAACCACCCTGGGAAGTGTAACTTTGTGAGGGGAATAGGGGTCTCCTGATAACTCTCAGCACTCTTCACAAACTATCGCTCCTGACCATAGTGCTGATGAGGCCTAATACAGAAGCGGGCTTGAATGAACATATGCAAAATTGACTCAGACCAGATATAGACAGACGCATCCCTAGTTCTTACATTATGACATGATTTTATGCTTGCAATCGTTTGTGTTTTAATACGTTGCGAGGCAGCCAAAAAAGCAAATATAACTGAGGGTTGGATTAATTGGCCCTCTGTGGTTTCTGTACACCAGTCTCTGTGCAAAACCAGTAATGTGTTAAGGATTTCCCAGCCTTCTTTAAGTAATATCTAACATCTTCCTCAGTAAGATAGCTCTAGGCTGGCAAGTAGGGGGTGGTGCTAGATGTTGGAGAGCCCCCCCCAGCTTCTGAACAGTGAGCAAGGAGTAGGGAAAGGTCAAAGGTCTCAAATGCCCCTCTAGGGACAAGCTTCCATCCTTTGACTGAACATTTCACCTCAGCGAGCTGTGAAGAGGCCCACGGCAGCAACTAAAGCAGCCATCCATCAGCCTCTGTCACTGAAATCAACCAGCCTGCCAATCATCCCAATCAAGATGATGACCCCCCACTCCAAGACATTTTATGAGGTATGTGCCTACCTAAGTTACAAATTCCAGGTCATTTCCAGAGCTGGTTGCTAACCTTGTGCATTCTGCTGATTCTCCTGTTGCCTTGGAATATTTGGGCCGCTGAACTGAGCAGATGAAAAGGCAAAGGGTATTTTTTAAATTCCCCTGAAGGGGTGTGGGTGCCTCCCTCCTCCCTGATTTTACTTCCGGTGTCAGATATTATAGCCTCTGAGGTCATGTCCTAGGTCCCTCCGAGGGTCTGTTGGCTGCCTCCATTTCCTTCCTAAGCACCAAAAGAGCAAATGCTTCAATCTTGCTTCTGTTGACAGAGGGAAGGTGGCCATGTGTCCTAGTGGACAGAAGACAGCCATCTGTTGGAAGGGTTGCCCAGGAATTCTAAGGGACCAGAAAAATCAGTGTAGTTTTTAAATCAGTGGTTACAATCAGTGCTGTTTTGAAAGGTTCAGTCCACCATCTTGACTCAAAATGGTGTCCAATTGTATCTGAATATAGACAAAAGTGGTCTCCTAGATCTCAAGAACCATCTTGCAAAATTTGCTCTTGATAGTTTAAGAGGTGTCCAAATGCATCATGAACAGACAGACAAATAACCTTTCAGAATATAGAGTAGAACAGCCATAAAAAGGGAGAGCAGCAGGTGCCTTCAAATAGTTGCCCATCAGCAACTGGACAGCAGACTGAACCGGTATAAAGATCACACACTTCCCAACAATGGTGAGATACATTGCATTTCTAATTAAATTAGTCATCATTTCTAAATTTGCCTCCATACATATAAATCAGCCTATGCACATTCTATGCAAATCTGTGCCCCCCCTTTTTTGGTGATGCATTTCCTCTTTTTTGGTGATGTGTAAGTGGTCATCTTAGGTTTAAGTTACCCCTTTGGAGGCAAAAAGAGTCATTCATTGCCTACAGCATGTAAAGAAAATCGGTCCCAAAGGCACACATTTATTTATTTTTATTGGTGGTTATTTACATGCTGCTTTTAGACCAACAATACGCCCTCCCCTCCAAATCAGAACATGTTCAAATCTGTAATTTATTTGTTACATTTTTAGCACATCCATCCTCCAAGGAGCTCAGGGTACATAGTTCTGCTCCCCTCCTGCCCAATTTTATCCTCACAACAAACCTGTGAGGTAGACCAGGCTTAGAGATAGTAATTGTCCTCAAATGGAAATGGAAATGGACTGCCTTCAATTTGATCCCAACTTATGGCAACCCTATGAATAGGGTTTTCATGGTAAGTGGTATTCAGAGGGGGTTTACCATGGCCTCCCTCTGAGGCTGAGAGGCAGTGACTTGCCCAAGGTCACCCAGTGAGCTTCATGGCTGTGTGAGAATTCGAACCCTGGTCTCCCAGGTCGTAGACCAGCACCTTAACCACTACACCACAGTGGCTCTCTAATTGTCCTCAAAATCACCCATGAATCCCATGGCTGGGTGGAGATTGGAACCTAGGTCTTCCTAGTCCTAATCCAACACACTGCTATATCACGCTGCTACAGTAGATGCAAAATTGATCTTGCCCTCCAGCATGATAAGCATTGGTTCCTCTGAGCTTGTAAATTAGGTCACAACCTGGCCAAATTTAAGTACGGTAACAGTGCAGTCCTATACATACTCAGTAAGCCTCATTGAGAGCACAGGCTTAAATATCTTTCCACTGAAAGAAATGGGACTTAAATGGCTAGATTGTACTGTTAGTTTTCAGTCTAAACAGATTATATCTAACAGTCTGCTGGGTCAGGCTAGTGGCCTATCTAGGCCAGCATCCTGTTCTCACAGCGGCCAACCAGATGCCTATGAGAAGCCTGCAAACAGGACCTGCGTGCAACAACACTTTCCCCTCCAGTGGTTTCCAGCCACTGGTATCCTGCCTCTGCTCCAACAGTGGAAGTAGAACATAGCCATCGGGGTTAGCAGAGTTTGCAATTCCTCTGTGTTTAGTTATAAATGCATTCCATGTAGGAAAACGAAGACATAGTCAACAGGGGAAGCAGCTAACCCAGGATGTTAAGCCAAATGGGAGTCTATTTCAGAGGCAGTAAATGAATAAGGGTCAACATACAGTGCCCTCAATCTTAATACATTTGGGTAATCGGGTCATCCTCCTCCTTTACACACAACCTTTGTTTAAATATTCATGCAGGAACAACTGTGGACATCATCCCTGTTCAGACACTTAGGCCACATCCGCACTTTCCACTTAAAGCACTATTATATCATTTTAACAGTTATTGCTTCCCCCAAAGCATCCTGGGAAGTGTAATTTGATAAGGGTGCTAAGAATTGTTAGGAGCCCCTCAACTCTCAGCACTCTTAACAAACTACACTTCCCAGGGTTCTTTGCAGGAAGCCATGACAGTTAAAGTGGTATAAAAGTGCTTTTAATGTAAAAAAAAAAAAAGTAAGGTGTGGATGTGGCCTTATTGACACAGGAATGTTCCAGATCAGACCATGGCTCCATCTGTCCCTCAGTTTTCTGCTTTGACTGGGAGTGGTCTCCAAGGTCTCTGACAGAGAGAGGTCCTTCCCATTAGTTGCAGCCCAAAAGCCTTCTACTGGATCCACAACACAGCTTTCACCAACCTCGTGTCCTCCACATATTTTGAACTACAATTCCAGTCCCAGTCGTCCAAACCAGCAGCACACCTGGAGCTGGAGTTGCTGAGAGTTGTACTCCAAAACATCTGGAGGGCACCATATTATTTATTTATTTATTCGTTACCCAAACTTCACCAGTAGGTTCCAAAGAGGGTCACAATGATATAAAATTTGTTATGAAAGACAGTTTAAAACAAATTGCATAGGGACATAAGAAACGGACTTAATACCAAGTCAGTCTGTTGGCCCATCTAGCTCAGTCTTTTCTATACCAGGGGTTTACCAAATAATTTTCCCCCATGGACCACTTGAAAATTGATGAGGGTCTTGGTGGACTTCCTCATCATTTTTCTGACCGTTGTAGCAATTATAATGAGCTGGGCTTGATGCTGTATGATTTGTAATTGTATCTTTATTGCTTCTTATATTTTATTGTATTACCATTTGAATCCCATAGAATTCAGATTGTAGTACAACAAAATATAAATCAAGAAATAAAAGTAGCAATGAAAATATAATTAAAAATCAAAATGAACATTTAATGCGGACACACTGTGGGCCACCTGAATGAAGCTCACAAACCACTGGTGGTCCATGGATCACAGCTTAGAAACCCCCAGTCTACACTGATCGGGAGTGGCTCGCCAGGGTTTCAGACGGGACATTCCCAGCCTTACTTGGAGATGGTGGGGATTGAACCTGAGGCTTTCTGCATGCAAAGCAGATGCTCTACCCTTCCCTTACTAGCCCAGGTCGGCGAAGGCTGCCAATGCACCAGTTGGCCTGTGCGTGAGTGAGGTGGAGGATGGGCCCCATTGCTTGCTTCTCTTAACGTCCTCCTGCCAGGAGCATTGTTGCTCAATAAGTGCCTGAATCAGGGCAGAGGCCCCAGCCTCCAATATCAGGGACAGGAAAGCTCTCCAGTCACTCCTGGACTACAACTTCCATGGCCCCTGAGCATTGGGCATGCTGCCTGGGGCTTCTGAGAGCTAGAGTGGTCCGACAATACCTGGAGGACCACAGGTTCCCTGTCCTTGATCTTATACAGTCTCTGTCTGCAGCCAAGGGCTACTTTGGATGAAGACATGCACTTTTTGTGGACTCGTAGAGACCAAATTAGCCAGCACGGCAGGAACAAATGCAATTCTATGAAAATAACAATTGAAGCAGTTAATTAAAGCAAGAGGAGGCTCAGCCTGACATGTGTTCCCCATTGTGCTTGCACTGAGAGCCAGGAGGGTCTTGGAACAGCCCTCCATGAGAATCGCTCTCCTGGGGAAAGGATATCAAAGCCTTATCTGGCTTTGTTATGATAGCCTCTGTGCTCTCATCTGCCTCTCTCCCTGTGCATATGTTCATGGGAAGTGTCTTACACAATCCAAGAAGTATGATAATACATCTAGGAAGAAAGGCTTCCTTTTTCCGGCCTTTGGTGATGGTGGGGTGTGAGGATGGCAAAACTGCACCCAGAGTAAAAAGGAAGCCCTTCCACCTCCTCAAATAGATGAGTTTCCTTATGCGATGCATGAGACGGGTCAGTATGCCTGGCTGAGGCTGGGGAGTGCTTGAGGTGGCCTGGTTCGGAATGTGGGCGCACATGGGTCCTACTTTTCAGAGCACAACCCTCTGTTTCACAGGTGGGGAACCTAAGGCCTGGGGGCCGAATGTGGCCCTCCAGGCCTCTCTATTCGGCCCCACAGGACTCTCACTAGGCCACACCTCTCATGGTCCCTGCTCCATGCGCTCCACAAGTGTTTTTGCCTGGCCAAAATGTGTCCTTGAACTGTGATAATGCCTCTTGCTTGCCTGAAGAAAGAATGGAGGGATGGTGTTGGAATATAGACACGACTGGTTTTTGTGTGTCTGGAATGCAGCCTGCTGTAGAAAAATAAGTATTGTATCCATTGATCTGCCCACTTTTGCCTCTGGCCTTGCCCACCACTTGCATGTGGACCCTTGGAAGGTTTTCTAGCAGGGAATGTGGCCCTTGGGCCCATGGCAGCTGGTGGTTCAATGTCAGTGGACTAGTGGAATCTGCTCCAAGGAGCACCATGGGCAGCTCCTTGAAAGTTACTTGGAAAAGTTACTTTTTTGAACTACAACTCCCACCAGCCCAATCCAGTGGCCATGCTGGCTGGGGCTGATGGGAGTTGGAAAAGTTACTTTTTTGAAGTACAACTCCCACCAGCCCAATCCAGTGGCCATGCTGGCTGGGGCTGATGGGAGTTGTAGTTCAAAAAAGTAACTTTTGGCAGCAGGGTCCCAGCAGGGTCCCAATGTCTCCAGCATCCTAGGAGCCAAAGAGGAGAAGAGCCTTCTAACATGCTTCCGTGCCCTTCCCTGCTGATTGGAGTAAAAGGAGATGAGTCAGCTACTGAGAAGACTCTTTTCACAATCTAACCCTCCCCCTTTTCATGCTTATTGGCACCTAAGGACATCTGTTGTATGAGAGAAGACATTTACAAGGATCTCATTCTCAACTCAGCAGTAAAAAAGGGGGGGAGGGGGCATGGCTGTGACTATCATGAAGGGACCCTGCCCCTCTGAATTTGTCACTACACTACTGACCACCAGTCTTACCAGAGTATTTATTTCTATACTCTGCTACTTTATATATTCACTAATAGGCAAAAAAACCTTGCAGTTTAAGAATGTACCTATAGCCAGCAGATATTTCTATCAAGCTTTTAAAAGCAGGGAAATTGGGCAGCTATAGTAAATGCACCAGGGGAGCAGGAGACCTGACCTCCTCTCTGAGATATTGTACTGCCCTACAAATTTGTAAAAATGCAAACACAATTTGGGTTGGTCATTCACTGTCCAATCCACTTTCTGTGTAGCTTGGAAGAATTTGGTAACATGTGCCCACAGCAGGGGTGAAAGTGTTAGCAATCCCTTAACCAGTCTCTGCAGTCTCACTGTTGCTTGGGCACATTTGCTTGGGCGCATTTGCACAATTAACATCATGCCTGTTTTATTTCTTGATTTATTTAAAAATGTATATAACACCATTGGTTAAAAGGCCACAGGGCCACTTACAGTGCTAAGATGCTGTGTGATTTTTAATTGTATTTTTAGTGCTTCTTATGTTGTATTTTAATGTATTACAATTGGCACTCCATAGAATGTAATAAAATGAAATGCAATATAAAAAATAAAAGAAGCAATGAAAATACCACTGGAAGTCAATGTGAATATCTAATGTGAACATGCCACAGACCACCTGCACAAAGCTGATGGACCGCTGGTGGTCCACAGGCCACAGTTGGGGAACCCCTGGCCTGAAGTACTCACAATGGCTCTCAAGCCAAGCTGTAACTCGAGGAAGCAAAGGCAGTAAGGATGTAAGAGCCCTCTTGGATCAGACCAAAAGGTTCATCTAGCCCAGCATCTGGCTTCCAACAGTGGGCAGCCGGTTGTTTTTGGGGAGACCACAGATCTCCCTTCCCAGCTGGTTGTTTCCCCTGCCCCAGCAACTGGTACTCAGAGGAATTCCACCTCTAAAGCTAGTCCTCCATTCCTGCTCTACTCTTTGAGGACTCCCCACCCCCGATAAGGTTCTAAGGAAATCCAAGAACCCAGCTGGAAGCCAAGAGCCCGTATTGACAGCATGTTCATCTGATGCATTGGGTGGGTTGGTGTACACACAGACACACGTGGGTGCCCTAGTAAAGCCTAGATAAAATGAGCACTCATGGGGAGACTCCAGACAGAGCCTCTGAGCTTTATGTTTGCCCGTGTTGACTTGGAGAAGGCAGCCTTCCCCTCCAAATTGTTGTTGTTGTTGTTGTTAGAATTAGAATTAGAATTTATTACCCATCCTTCGCTCAGAGGTCTCAGGGAAGGTTACAACAATTTAAAAACATAATTAAAACAATTAAAAATAACCTTAACAACATCACAGAAAACAGAGTAAAAATATATATCTCAGGTGTCGAAGGCCAGGGTAATTTATACAATGATATTGCCAGAGGCACCTCAGTGGGGAGTTCCACAGCTTAGGGGCCGCCACAGAGAATGCCTTCTCCTGGGCCGCCACCACCCCGAGCTTCTGAGAGTGGCAGAACTACCAAGAGGGTGCCCTCTGCTGAATTCTGTTACTCCTTGTAGGCCTAGTGAGCTATATACAAAGCCAGCTTCTTCATCTCACTCTGAGACCATATTCCTCAGCTTAATAAGTCTCTATTAGGGCCTCTTGTAAGGCAACAATCGCAGGATCACATTGTCACAGCATCCAAAGGACAAAAAGAGTTGGTGGAAGAGAGAGACAGAGACAGAGACAGAGACGCTGATGGTGTTAAGTCCTGAGCCCCCAAAGGTTGCTTTCCAATATATTCCACCCTCTCCTGAATGGGTATGAATAAATCATTGTTTTCGTAAAGGGAAGCAGCTGTTTTTCTAGATGTGGAACACCCCCCTCGGTATCCATACAACCTTTGGGTCGCACATGCTTCGACTCTGAATCTCCCATTGACAAGCTGTGAGGCATGGAAATTTATATACATCCAGTTCCCCAAATCCTATTGAGTCTGGCTTTCTTGCACGAGCGGGCCTGAAAACAGCTAATTCACTGCTCTTTTTGTGGCAGGGGTTAAGTGGTTAAGTGTGTTTGTGTGCGATGCCACTGCACAGAAAAAAGGGGCCCTTAAGTCCATGAAAAGCTGTATTTACATTGTCACCACACCAAAGAACCATTTAGGACATTCAACAGATGGCATAGAAAAGGCGACTGATTGTTGTACAAGACACTCCAGAATTCTGCCCCCCCAGACCTCCTCCTGAACAGAAGAGGTGATTATGTCTCACAGCCAGCTGCCAATAGGGGAGGGGGAAGCAAGGGTGCAAGCAGCTCAGATCCATGGAGTTCAGCACATAAACATTGGCTTCTTTATGTAGCTCTTCTGCTGATAGTGCAGGGCAGGGCAACACCTTTCACACAACAGTGTCTGTGGGAGATTCCAGAAAAGACGAGGGAAAGCAGCCTGGGGTCTTTGACTGATCCTTCCTTCCCTAAGCTGTTCTCTTGGTTTCTTATTTTACCAGTCTTCAATTCAGCTCTCCACATTTCTGCCGCAATTTGGAACTTCGTCATGAAAATTCTTCAGCATTTTGGTGCAATATTCTACTAAACACATTTGACTAAGGTACACATTTTTGCAAGCAGTTTCTCCTAATGTTATGCACGTTTGTAACTTTCACCAATATGTTCATTTTTTATGTACGCTTTCCCCTAATATGTGCATTTTTCTAAACATTGGTTGGAGACATGCGTTGCAAAATTCAGATAAGTGCATATTTCAAAGGATGACTATGTTTCAGTTCTCATATTGTTTCGAAAAGTGCACATTTGCTAGATTTGTCGTTAAATGTGAACTGAATCAAATTGATCTCTCACCCCTATTTTAGACAGACACTTTAAAAAAAAAGCCACCCACCTGTCTTTTAAGGCCAATCATAAGTGATGTGGAAGATCCGTAACAGCACCTTGTGATGGGTTTTTGTTTATTTTAAAACCAGCACAAGGGACTCCAAATCTAATGCCTTCACACACTGTTTCCCTTATCTAAATTCCCCACCCTCTTGACGTTGCAAAAGAAGAGGAAATACAGGTATAGCTAAAAGCAGCTTGAAATGTGTGGGCTGGGGGATTTAGATCCAGGAGTGTGAGGGATCAGATTTGGAACCCCCTGTGCTCATCTTAAAGTAAATAAAACCCCATCATGAGGTTCTCTTAGGGATTTTCCATGTCAGTTGCTGCTTTGCTGATCAAATATAGAGCGCCGACCCCCCTGCTGTTTAAAGCTAAACAAACCTCCAGAGAATGGGGCTTTTCAGTGGTGGCTCTGCGCTTATGGAATGCTCTCTCCAGGGAGGCATGCCTGGCACCATTATTGCCTGGTTTTAGGTACCAGAGAAAGACATCTTTATTCACCCAGGCCTTTACCCCTTAATCTGGAGGGCATGTCTGTGGCCTCTTTTTGTTATTCTTTCAGTGGGTTGGGTTGGATCTGCCTTTATATAAATATCAATGGATGCACTTTAGGTTCTTATTTTCTTCTTCTTCTTACATTCGGTTTTAATGTTTCTCGTTATTTCTATTCTTACATTGTAAGTCATGCTGAGACATTTGTGTGTGAAAAGCACTGAATAATAATAATCTGGTCCTGGGTTCCCCACAATCGTACTGGGGTAGCTCAATGTCATCTGTTCTGAGTGGGAGAGTTAGCATTCTTACGGTTTAAACCTGGGGCTGCTCTGAAACATTTTAATATAAAAGAAGAGGAAGAATTAAGAGGTTGACATTTTTCCCCTTCTTTAAAATTTGACATATCTTTTGACATTTCCTATAAAAGAGGGTTCCTGTCATGGCCATACTCCGCACCCAACTGTATTCAAAATAAAATATCAAGAATGTTGAAGTGAAATGTCACACTGTTCATATAGCTGATGCTCTTGACAAGTGGATGCCTATCCACCCCCCTCACCCCAGTATCCCAGTCTTTCCTTCTGTCTCACTGTTATACTTCCATCCAAGTTGACACCTCTGTCCTTCCCTGCTACACCTTCTCTCCTGAAAATTGGGCAAAACCCCAGATTTTACATTCAAACAAACTATTAAACACCTCTGGGGAACTGCATGCCATTCCCACTTCCCCCCAAGCACAGTCATATTTTGCCACAAAAGGGTGTCACCCTTGTCTGTGAATGATGGTTGTCAACAGTTGATTTCTACAAGAGTCCTGGGGCTTGAATACATTTGGAAGCCCCTTCCTCCCCAATTTTCAGACTGTAGGGCAGGAGCAGAGCTTGGAAAAGTTACTTTTTTGAACTATGACTCCCATCAGCCCCAGCCAGCACGTGCTGGCTGGGGCTGATGGGAGTTGTAGTTCAAAAAAGTAACTTTTCCAAACTCTGGCAGGAGTGAGGATGACATGGTCCTCCAGATGGAATCCGACATATGGAGAAGGCCTGCAGCTCAGTGGCTCATGTAGAAGTTCTCAGATTCATTCCCTGTCATCTCCAGGTAGGACTGGGAAAGTCATCTATGTCATGAGTCCCATGGGCTGGCAATGGATCCATGAGGAGGAGATAGAGGAAACAGACTTGGACCAATGGGAAGGTGCCAGTGGCATGCTCCTGGATGTGGGTGAGCTTGAAGGCTCCTGTGCTTCTGACAGTGACAGGTCTGCCCCTATTGCCCCAGTTGCTACCAGGGAGGCACTGCCCAGTCAGGAAGTTTCCTTTGCTCTCCTTCCTCACTCACCCCACCACCACCCTCCACATTGAGCAGGGCCCCTCCTGAGAGCGATGCTGAGGAGGGAGTCCAGCTGCTCTCACCAGGGACCATAGGCTGTGGCACCAGCAGGCTCAATGACTTCCTACTGTCCCCCTGAGGAGGAGAGTTCATCTGCATGTGCGCTGTCCACAGTGACACTCAGTTCACACAAGTAGAGTGCCTGCCTATCCTTACTTCAGGTCGATAAGGTGTGTCTAGCTACTGCAACAACGTCTTAGTGCAGTGTAGACGTGTCTTCACTATAAAAACAATGCAACATTAACACCACAATCATATACATGTCTATTCAGAGGTAAGTCTCACTGAGTTTCATGGAGCTTACTCCCAGAAATATCGGGAGAGGACTGCATCCTTACCATTCATTCACAAAAGCGAAACAGCATAAAATAGCAAGAAAAGCCACAGTATATAAAAGCAGAGAAAAAAATAATGGATGATATCCAACAATCATAGTCATGAGTAGACCCAATGAAATTAGTATAGTCTTAATTTGTTTTCAGTGGGTCTATTTTGAGTATGACCAGCACTGGATATCACCCAATGACTACAACTTTTTTGGTAGGTATTGAAAAAGAATCTGGGAGCTAAGCCCTGGCTTCTGATTGGGTCCTAATGATGATTATAAAGAACTTTCAGAGACTGGAGTGCTTTACCAATGGTCCCATCTGCACTATGTATTAAAGCAGTATCATATAACTTTAAACAGTCATGGCTTTCCCTAAAGAATCCTAGGAACCATAGTTTGTTAAGAGTTCTTAGGAGAGCCCTATTCCCTATACAGAGCTACAGTTTCCATAGCAGTTTGACACTCAGTCCCTCTTCTCAGGGAACTCTGGGAATTGCAGCTCCGTGAGGGGAATAGGAGAATCCTAACAACTGTCATTGCTACATCTTGTAGGAGTGAAATCCATAATTTAACTATGTACTGTGTGAAGAAGTACTGTCGTTTATCTGTCCTGAATCTCCCACCATTAAGCTTCACTCTTTGTCCCTGGGTTCTAATATTAGGGGAGAAGAAGAAAAATTTCTCTCTGACCCAATGGAGGCTGGTGGTTCTGATGACAGTGGGGCAGTGAATTCACTCCATGTTTTAGTCTGAACTTTCAAGGAGCTGTCCAAGGTGCTCAGCACAAAATATACATGTACAAAATGTGTTTTATCTCAATGTACACATTTAGAAACATACCTTATCCTAAAATATGCATTTTTAATATATTTTGCATCGAGAACGTTGTCACAAAATTCAGAGAAGTGCAAACTTCTCACATATTCCTAGTCAGACTTCACAAACAGATTAGGGTCTTGTCGGTTATGGCTCCCCATCTGTGGAATGTGCTCCCCTGTGAGATCCGCCCAGTGCCTTCATTGACATCCTTTTGGCACCAGCTAAAGACTTACTTTTTCTCCCAGACATTGGACAAAGTGAAATGTTGTTTTGTTTTTGCTATGCTACGAAAGAGTCCTGTGGTTCTGTGTGTGTGTGTAGGGGGCTGTGTAGGTGCAATGCCAGGAGTGCCAGATTGGCTCCGTTGGCATGCCTGCACAGTCCTGGCCTCACCGCTGCCCTGCCCTATCCCCATACAAGCAAGCAGTTGAGGAGAAGACAATGGAATTAACATGTGTTACTGCACCAGAACAGCCACCAACGTCAGGAAGGGTACTGTATGGCTCCATCACACCACGTGGGCAGCTAGTACCTGAGGGTATATGTAGATGATGGATAATAATTAGAGCTTCTAGGAATCCCTGGTGAGATATGAATGCCTCTTTCGAACTTTTTGGATATGTGCAGCTTTTCCTGTTGGTAGCCAAGGACAGAAATTAATTATTTTTTCTAATTATCAGTTATAAACCTGGCTTTGCTTGATATGGGGTTTACAACAGAACAAACTTAAAAGCTTTTTTTATTGCACTCTGCAGCTGTATGGAAATTGTGATTTTAAGCGTCAACACTCTAGCAAACGCAGGGGAGGAAAAGGCTGGTTTTTCTTAACTGGGCAAAACAGACACAAATAGTGCAGGCTTGATCTACTTTGAGGTGATGGCCACCGACCTGGATGGGGTTAAAAGAGGATGAGACAAATTCATGGGGGATAAGACTATCAGTGGCTACTAGCCATGATGGCTATGTTTAGCGATAAGAGAGAAATTCATTTAGTATTTATAGGCGAACCGCCCTAATTCACACTTTCTGAAACAATAAGCAAACCAAACACAGCCATCCTTCGACATTTGCACTTTTCCAAATTTTCAATACAGTTCTCTAGTCAGGTGAAGTGTACAGACATGCATATAATAAAGTGTGCATAAAAATGCATATAAGTGAAAATAGCATAAAATGCATTATAATAGGGAAAATCACTTTGCAAAAAATGTGTATATTAGAGAAAATTGCATACAGAGATAAGTATTTGCACCAAAATGTTGAGGACAAGTTTTTTTAAAAAATTTTTTTACAAACTGATGTAGAAATGTGGAGGAATGAACTTAAGAATGGAAAAATGAGTAATGGAGAGAAATCCAAACTGAGAGTCACCTAACTGTTCAATTCTGTTTCCACTGTATATCTCCGTTTACCAGTTGTTGAAAATCACAAGTGAAGAGAGCACTACTGTTGCACTCAGGTCCAGCTCGTTGGCTTCCCATAAGCATCTGATTGACAACTGATCAAGCAGGAATGCTTATGTTCTCTTCAGAGCTTGGAAGTAACTAGTTACAAGTAACGAATTACTTGTAATTCATTACTTTTTTGAATAACGAGTGGGTAATTCCTTTACATTTTGATTGTAATAGAACTAGGAGTAATTTTATTACTTTGGTGGAGTAATTGTAACGTTTCCAGAATTACTTTTGGGCATTACTTGGGGGGAGCAGGGGAAGTCTTCTGCTCCTCTGATTTGTGGATGAAAATCATGTGCTTCAAACTGGGCTTCTGTGCAGTGTTGCTCTTTCCTCATGCTCTGTGGATGGGTAGGAGGTGACGAGGGAGGAGGTGGAGAGTGAGATGGGGTGGAGTGGAGAAAATTATTTTAAAAAATGGATAGTGGTGGTGAAGAATGGAGTGAAGGGGGAAAGGATCTGGAGGTCAAGAACATGGATAAAGGAGAAGGAGGCAGCAGCAGAATGGAGATAAAGAACTGTGGAGGTGAAAGATGACGTGTGTGTGTGTGTGTGTGTGAATACTGTGTTTGCACTTGGCACACAAAGTGGCCTCCACCACGCTCTCTGGCTACTGCGCTGCATTTGCAGTATTTTAACTTTTTTGCATCTCGGGAAAATGTGTGCTTGGGTGAGTGTTCCTTAGTTGGTGGCAGGGCAGTGTCCGGGAGGTGGTTAAGTGAGAGAGATTATGCTGGCTGGCTGAGTGGGGGGGGGTTGCACTTGGTTTGATGTGCAAAGTTCTGAGTAGTGGCCTCAGCCTCCCTCCCCACCACCCTTACCAGCGGAGAGACCACCATTGCTATCTTATGAATAAAAATAATTATTCTACTACCTTTGTATGTGTTTGTTTATTTTTAATGTTGTTTTAGGCTACTTAGATGTGCAGCAGCCAAGGCCAGCACCTTGTAGGCATTTTTTAAAAAGTAACTGAAATGTAATTGTAGTGATTACTTTGGAGGAAAAATAACGTAATCAGTTACTTTCAGAGCAATTGTAATTGTAACGATAATTACTACTTTTTTGGGGCCATGTAACTGTGACTGTAATTTATTACTTTTTAAAAGTAATCTTCCAAGCTCTGGTTCTCTTGCTTAGTCATAGGAAAGAAATCAGAGAGCTGGAAGCTGAGATTTGTAAGGTAAGGTACCATCTAGCTGCAGGATAACTATAGTGAGGTCACTTGTCCAAGTGCAACCGACACATAATCACAATCAACATGGTAGGTAACCAAAGAGAGACAGATATTTAACATTATGCTAAATTATATGTTTTCTTTTCAGTTTGGAATATTTACACGTTTTCAAAAACATATTGAAAAAGACAGATATTAGCTTATTTGACGGATTAGCCCAGACAACCAATTAGTGTGTCCCAGATTCTCCTCGCCCCAGAGCCTGGAGCCTGATAAGTAGCGCACATTCAGTCACTTAGAAGGTGAACACAAGAGACACTTGATGGCAGCAGCCAGTGGAACCCCTCCCCGCTCACTAGGGACAGAGGAAAAATTCAGTTCAGTTCACATTTAAAGAGACACTTACTTAATTCACAGTTTCCAAAACAATGTGCAAACTAAAACAGAGCCAGCCTTCGAAATTCACATGAGAACATCAGAAGAGCCTGCTGGATCAGGCCAGTGGCCCAGCTAGTCTGGCATCCTGTCCTCACAGTGGCCAACGAGGTGCCCACAGGAAGCCCACAAGCAGGACCTGAGTGCCAAGAACACTGTCCTCTTCTGTGGCTTCCAGCAACACTTCTTTCTTGCAGTGCAAATTTTGCAGCACAGCTTTCCAGCCAAGTAATGTGTATAAAAAAGCATTTGTTGTTGTTATGTGCCTTCAAAGTTGAGTTCGATTTATGGCGACCCTATGAATCAGCGACCTCCAATAGCATCTGTTATAAACTACCCTGTTCAGGTCTGTGGCTTCCTTTGAGGAATCAATCCATCTCTTGTTTGGCCTTCCACTTTTTCTACTTCCTTCTGTTTTTCCCAGCATTATTGTCTTTTCTAGTGAATCATGTCTTCTCAATATGTGTCCAAAGTATGATAACCTCAGTTAAATATTTTGTGGTTGCCTGATTGAAAGTGTCCCATTCCCGTCCATTTTAATGTTGATGCATTCAATTTCTTGCTTGACAATTTCTAACTTTCATGCTTCTCACATTCCATGTTCCTATTGTGTGTGTCATACAACTCCGGACTTCCTTTCACATCTGTGCACATCAGCCTCTGGGCTTCCATTCAGCTTTGAACCAGTGGCATCGTTAGTCACAGCGCTACTCGTACTTGTCCTTTGTTCTTCCCCAGTAGCTCATTGAGTGCCTTCTGACCTGGGGGTCTCATCTTCCAGCATTATCTCGTGTTGCATTTTGGATACTCTGTTCATAGGGTTTTCATGGTAAGAGGTATTTAGAGGTGGTTTACCATTGTCTTCTTCTGAGTCTTAGTCTGGTGTCTCAGCTTTGACCATTCTGCCTTGGGTGCCCCTGCTAGGAGTCTAGCCTCTTGGTCTAGACTCCTGACGGCATTGCTCTCAGCTTCTTCAACACTCTCAAACCCCCTCAAGTGTAGGGATGGGCGAATCTAGTGACTTCACTGTCTCTCCATTTGTCATTTTGCCATCTTAAATTCAGTTTTTATTTCCACAGCAATATCCTTTTTAAAAAAAAAAAAGCATTCTAGTGCACATTTCTCCTACTATACACATTTTAATGCAATTTTACTTAATATACACATTAAAGTAATGTATTTTTAATATTATTTTCACCTTTATATGCATTTTTATCCACATTTACCCTAGTATATACAAAAAAGCATATACTAGTGTAAAAATGCATAATATTAAAAATGTGTATATTAAGTAAAGTTGCATTAAAATGTGTATAATAGGAGGTATGTGCCCTGAAATGCCTTTTTTTTAATTGCAAACTGGTGTGGAAATGTGAAGAACTGAATTTAAGATGGGAAAAATGAGAAATGGAGAGACAGTGAAGTCACTAGATTCGCCCATCCCTGCCCTTCTGCAACTAAGCCTGGGCTTATGTGTCTGTTTCAGTGTCCCTCAGACACCAAAAGGACACCAAAAAGGGAAGAACAAGAGCCCTATTCCAAAAGATTAGAGAAATGAAAGGGAAATTTAAACCAAGGGTAGGGATGTTGAACAATCAACAGGGGAACACACTGACTGACTGAGATGAAATAAAAGGAAGATGGAAGCAATACACTGAAGAACTCTATAAAAGAGATGCAAGGATGACAATTCATGGAGGAACCATATGATGAAAATGGAAATGGACTGCCTTCAAGTTGATCCCAACTTATGGCGACCCTATGAATAGGGTGTTCATGGTAAGCAGTATTCAGAGGGGGTTTCCCATTGCCTCCCTCTGAGGCTAGTCCTCCCCAGCTGGCTAGGGCCTGCACAGCTTGCCACAGCTGCACAAGGCAACCCCTTCCTTGTCTGCAACTGCCAGCTGGGGGGCAACTGGGCTCCTTGGGACCATGCAGCTTGCCCACGGCTGCACAGGTGGCAGGGCACGTAACCCCTGAGCCACTCACTGTGTGGGTGAACTTTAACTGGCCCTTGACACCCAGAAGACATAAGCGGAGATTTGAACTCACAGACTCTGGACTCCCAGCCAGGCTTTCCTCCCCACTGTGCTATACCAGCTGTGCAAAGACCCAGAAATTTTAGAATGTGAGATAAAACCTGCTCTTAAAATACTTGGAAGAAACAAATCACCAGGAACAGATGGCATACCAATAGAGTTGCTACAAGCTACTGAGACTGAATCTGTCCAAATTTTGACAAAAATTTGTCAAGAAATATGGAAAACTAAACAATGGCCCACAGACTGGAAGCATTCAATATATATTCCAATTCCAAAGAAAGGGGATCCCAGAGAATGCAGTAATTATTGAACTATTGCCTTAATATCCCATGCAAGTAAAGTAATGCTCAAGATTCTACAACAAAGGCTCTTACCATATATGGAGCGAGAAATGCCAGACATCCAAGCTGGATTTAGAAAGGGAAGAGGCACCAGAGATCATATTGCAAATATACGTTAGATAATGGAACGGAGCAAGGAATTTCAGAAGAAAATCACCCTGTGCTTTATAGATTACAGCAAAGCCTTTGACTGTGTAGATCATGAAAAACTATGGAATGCTTTAAAAGAAATGGGGGTGCCACAGCATCTGATTGTCCTGATGTGCAACCTATACTCTGGACAACAGGCTACTGTAAGGACAGAATATGGAGAAACTGATTGGTTCCCAATAGGAAAGGGTGTGAGACGGGTGTATTTTTAATCTATACACAGAACATATCATACGGAAAGTGGGATTGGACCAAGATGAAGGAGGTATGAAAACTGGAGGGAGAAATATCAATAATTTAAGATATGCAGACGATACCATACTACTAGCCGAAACCAGTAATGATTTGAAACGAATGCTGATGAAAGTTAAAGAGGAAAGCACAAAAGCAGAACTACAGCTGAACATCAAAAAGACTAAAGTAATGACAACAGACGATTTATATAACTTTAAAGTTGACAATGAGGACACTGAACTTGTCAAGGATTATCAATAATTCAGGACAGTCATTAACCAAAATGGAGACAATAGTCAAGAAATCAGAAGAAGGCTAGGACTGGGGAGGGCAGCTATGACAGAACTAGAAAAGGTCCTCAAATGCAAAGATGTATCACTGAACACTAAAGTCAGGATCATTCAGACCATGGTATTCCAGATCTCTGTGTATGGATGTAAGAGTTGGACAGTGGAAAAAGTGGATAAGAGAAAAATCCACTCATTTGAAATGTGGTGTTGGAGAGGAGCTTTGCAGATACCATGGACTGTGAAAAAGACACATAATTGGGTGTTAGAACAAATTAAACCAGAACTATCACTAGAAGCTAAAATGATGAAACTGAGGTTATCATACTTTGGACACATAAAGAGAAGACATGACTCACTAGAAAACACAAAAATGCTGGGAAAAACAGAAGGGGAAGGGGAAGACCAAAGAGATGGATTGATTCCATAAAGGAAGCCACAGACCTGAACTTACAAGATCTGAATAGGGTGGTTCATGACAGGTGCTCTTGGAGGTCACTGATTCATAGGGTCACCATAAGTCGTAATCAACTTGAAGGCACATAATAACGTGTCTGTTTCAGTGTCTCTCGGTTTCCCATTTTTCCAATCTTAAGTTCACATATTTGCATCAGTCTGTGAATATTTATCAGCATGAACATTTATCAGCATTTTAGCATGCATTTCCCCTAATATACAGATTTCTGTATGCAATTTTGTCTAATATACATATTTTTGCAAAACGGTTTCCCCCAATATAATGCATCTTTGTACATTCTTTTCAGTAATATTGATGTCTTATTTATTTATTTATTAAATCTGTATCCCATCCTTCCTCCCAGAAGGAGCCCACCTTTCTGCCGTGAAGCACCCAAGATGGATAATAATAAATAAATGCACCCCAAATTTAAAAAAGCCTACTGTAAATTAAAATCACAGATGTCTTTTCCAGCTTTTCCAGCTTTTAAGCGAAACTTAAAAATAACAGTAATCTTCATTCCATCCAGCAAGGCAGTCATAACTGGGGAAGAGCCATCGTTCGGTGATAGAGCATTTGCTTGCAGGCAGAAGGCCCCTAGCTCAAGCCCAAACCTCCCCAGGTGAAGCTGGAAAAGACACCTGCCTGGAGAGCCACTGCCAGCCAGTGTAAGCAACAGGGAGCTAAGAACATAGGAAGATGCCTTATACCAATTGGTCCATCTACCTTAGTGTTGTCTACAGTGACCGGCAGAAGCTTTCCAGTGTTTTAGATGGGGGAAGTTCCCAGCCCTATCTGGAAAGTGAACCTGGGACCTTCTGCGTGCAAAGCAGATGATCCACAACTGAGCTATGGCCTTTCTCCCAAATGGACCAATGGTTTGACTCAGTGTAAGGCATCTTCCTAGGTTCCCATCCCCAAGACCTAGGAGTTGCATCAAAGCAGATTTAGCATGAGTTGAAGTGGGGTGGGGTGGGGGTGGGAGTAGGGTTGCCAGGTTCATGGCCTGAGACTGATCCTTTAGGAGAAGAGAAAGTCAGCCAAGTGCAGGTTTTCTTGCAACACTGTAATGGGAAAAACCGCAAGGTGGAATTCTCCCTTCCCCTGCACAACTTTTAAAGATACAGAAGACCTCTTGGAGGCCGGGCCTGACAACCAGGAGGTCTTCTGTATCTTTAAAAGTTGTGCAGAGGGAAGGGAGAATTCCACCTTGTGGTTTTTCCCATTACAGAGTTTTTTGGGGGGAGGTACACACAGGGAAATGAATCAGCTGCAAGCCTCCTTTGACCTGTTCTGTTCAGCAAGTTTCCAAAGGACCCTTCAGCAGCCAAGCCTTTCTTCCCTTTCTCTGCCCTGCTTTTCTGCTGAACATATTGTTTGAATTAGCGTCTCGACGAAAAGGATATTGTTGGTTCCTGTGTGGAGATAATAACCTCTGGTAGCGCCGGGAATTTCACCCATGCAAAGAGAATTTACCAAACTATTTCAGCCATTGCTCCGTAGCCCTTGCAGAAAGATCCATTTACTCTGTGGCCCAAACAACTTAATGGAAACAAACTTGCCACCAGGAAGTATGAATTTAGGGTGGAATGTTGCTATAATTGCTAAAAGCCCATGTTTCCACAAACTGAAAGCGGGCGGCCCTTCTTCCAAGCCTATAGCTTTAAAGTTAACAGTGCTAAGCTGGGCCAAGAGATCTTGATTCTCACCCACCCTAAACCCCCTTAAAATATATGTGAATGACAAAGAGGGCTGATATATTAGAAAACAAAGCACAATGACTGAAAATGGAAGGTCAATGAAAGTTGCAGCGACTGGGAAGAAGGAAGAGTTGCTATCTTTCTTTTTTCCCCTTGTTGTGATCTTGCACCTTTCATAGCTGAATGTCAGGCAGATTTTAAGCAGGTGACCTGCCCCCCTCCATTGCCACATCTCCACGCCAGGACAAGAAGCACTTGTTCTTTCAGTGCAGTTAGAAGACTACGGTTCCCCGCCCGAATGTTTTTTGTGTGTGGTTGTATTCCACATTATGTCATTGATGCAATAATAGTGCTTTAGTGGTGAGTTTATACTGCACTGTCCGCACATCATTCTGCTTTATTTGCTGTTCTGTGATGCTTCCTCAGTGTCACCACATTATTGCCATTTGCAGAGGCACTCTTGCGCCATAGCACAACTCTTGCGCCATAGCACGACTCTTGCACCATAGCACAACTCTTGCACCATAGCACAACAAAGGCAAAACACCACATAACATTTGTGGCAAGGAATTTTACAGGATTACAGCAGGAAGCTACAGAACATGAACAGAATGGAAACAGAGCAGTATATCTGCCCTAAAACATCTTGCAGCGTAAACAGTATTGAAAGCGGGATCACGTAAAATATCATCGTGTGAGCACAAATCACCAAGTCCACTGTTCCCATTTCAGATCTCCAAGGGAGACAGTGAGAGTCAATTGAGATCAATTAGGGGAAGAGCGGTAGAGCACAGGTTTTTCACGCAGAAGCTTCCAAGGTTCAATCCCAGGGACCTCCGGGTAGGGCTGGGAATATCTCCTGTCTGAAATCTTGGAGAGCTATCGACAGTCAGTGAGGACAATATTGAGGAAGATGGACCAATGATCTGATTCTATATAAGGCAGATTCCTATGTCCCTAGTTCAAAACTCAACTGTGTGTCTCTGCATCCCTTTCTCAAACGGCAATCTTTCTTCACCTGGATTACCTCTGCTAGAAAGGCCATCCCCTTCTGTGCTGGGCTTTGCCTGAACAGGACATTCCTAATATTATCCTGTATCCAAAAGCAATATGCTATTTAGTTCCCATAGCAACATATCACCTGTGTTTGCCTAACAAAGGGATGCACCAAGCCCATCCTTCTGGTTCATTAACTCTCTCCTGCCCCAAACCCCAAACTAACAACAATATTGCACATGATCTGTTGTAAGACAATTTAATGCTATATTCTTAAGATTGTTATATATTAAGTACTAGTGTAGTGGCAAAGAGACTGAGCTGTGAACCCTGGTGCAAATCTCACCTCTGACATGAACTTACTAGGAGATCCTAGGCATGCTGCTGAGTCTCCCCTTATTGAGTCTCCAACTTATTGGACAACAAAGTTACCAGCAACCTGCTTATGCATTTTTTTAATGCAATGTCACAAAACAGTCTGCCAGGGGAACGAGCATACTGTTAAGGGCCTTTAACGTAGTGCTACATTGGGTGTAATCCTCCAACACTAGATTTAGATATTTGGGGAAAGGCTGTAGCTCAGCGGTACTGCATGCAGAAGGTGCCAGGTTCAATCCTCAGCATCTCCAGGTGGGCCTGGGAATGTCTGTTGTCTGAAACCCTGGAGAGCCAGTGTCAGCCGGTGTGCTGAGCTAAGTGGGCCTGATTCACTACAAGGCAGCTTCTTGTATTCCAGTTTCCTGCCCATGTTGGCCCATGCCCGGTTTCTCATGATGAGCATGGGAGAAAGATGCCAATCATTCCCACAAAATCCTTGGGAGGTCACTGTTGTTCTCCTGACACAACCAGGACCTTGCTGTCTGAATGCACCCACGAAACAAAGCTTTTGCGGAAAAAGATGACTAAATGTAGGAGATGTAAGAAAATTAAGTAGATTTCACAAAAGGGGAATTTTTTTTGTCATTACCTTTATCCCGCTTGAAATGGACAGATGTGTCTACTGCCTGCTCTAAAGATTTAGGAGCTCAGGAACTCTCTTTTCCCTTTTTTGTTCTTCCATAGCAATCAGACAGCCACCAGGAAGCGACGGAGCCACGGATCTCTCTCCCAGCTGTTTCTCTGCTGCCTAATAGCTGCTCTGCTTTTTCCAAGTGGGCATATCACCATTTTTATGATGTGTTTAAAAGCCAGATATTCTGACTTTCTGAAGAGGCAATAGTGGCCTCTTAACAGGCTGCCCAAATGTTATGCTCTTACTGGATCTCGATCAGCAGCCTCCCCTACATCTCTTGTAGCTCTGCAGTTGCGTTAATTTTGGCCTAAATAAGAGATAATGGAATGCCTGATTGTCCTGGTTTGGAAGGCTAATGGTGTCAAATAATTCACTGAATGTACACAAAGATCCCATACACCCCTCCTCCATGGTTATATGTTGCTCATGCTAGGGTTTAAAGCCCTAAACAACTTGGGCCACAAATATCTGAAAGACCACCTCCTTTCCTGCAGACCCTCTTGGGTGCTGAGATTGGTAGAGGAGGCCCTTTTGGTAATTCATGTGCTCCCAGAAGTTTAGGGGTAGTGACAGACTGGGAGAGAGCATTCTCTGTGGCAACCCCAAGTTGTGGAATATTCTCAGAGGTGTGTTTGGTGGCACCTTCATTGCTGAATAATAATAATAATAATAATAAATGTTTCCTACACATGTAAAGATGGATCAGGGTTCATTTACAGAAGTGAGACACCTTCGAATAAAGACCTGGAAGAAATACAGAGATGCATCAGACAAGAGACAGTATGTTGTGATTGGTGGCATTTCCTTGGGGGGGGGTGTTTTAGACCCCTGCCTAAAAACCTGGAGAGCCACTGCCAGTCAGTGTAGACAGTACTGAGCTAGCATGTGTCTGACTCAGTATAAGGCAGGTCCCTAGGCCTTTCCTTTTGCTTGTGTGGATGGAAGATGAAGAGGTGTGTATGAGGTATGTACCTTACAAGGCAGGTATACAAGGAAGGGCGTGAGCAGGCTCTCCTAGCCTTCCTCCTTCTGTTACAGTGTCCTCCAGAGGTTTTAGGACTGCAGTGCCCATCATGCCACATTGGCTGGGGCTGATGCGAGCTGCAGCCCAACAACCTCTGGAGGCCACTTTTGGAATTGTGGGAAAGCATCTAGAATTGGGTGTTTGCATGCCACAGGGGACAGAGAGAATGAGAGAGAGTGAGAGAGTCCTTCAGGTGGTTAGGCTGTACCTCTCTTGCTAGTCTTCCTTCCTGTAAACTGATTCTCCTAGGGAAGCTGGTCATACATTTCAAGCTTTCCTTCCTGCTTCTTCTTCATGGCTTGAGGAGAAGAGACATATTTCCCTTGTCTCTCTCACCTGCATCATAAGGGCAATGACCATGTCTGGTCCTTGCGCCTCCAATATAGCCAGCTAGTTAGAATTAGATGCTCTTTACTATCTACTATGTATTTCTTTCAGTAAACAAAGCTTTTCTTATTTTACCAGAGTCTGAACCCTCTGTGATGTCAGCAGAGTAAAAATCTGCTTCCTTCCAGTAAAGTCACACACGTGCTCTCTCAATCCACTGCTACTGCTGATCCATAGCCAAACTGCTTCTTAACAGGAGCCATGTTGGTTACCCTGTCCTAATCTCTACAAAAGCTTCTTGATTGGGCTTTGCTGGCTGGTCTCAGCAATTAGGAGTTCTGGTCTTGCTGGCTGCAGGTTGGGTGTAGTGGTTCCTTGCCTTTGTTTGCTTGCTCCTCTTGGTTCGCAGGAGCCTGGTCTGACAACTAGTTCTGCTGAGTTTCCATAGCTCTGTACCCTAGAAAAACCAAGACAAGCATCTAGAACGAACGGGTGAGGAACATTTTTCACCCTGAAGGCCACATTTCCTTCTGGGCAACCTTGTGGGAGGCCACCGTGGGCATGGAGCAACAAATGTGATTTTTACCGTTGGAAACTAAACTGGCTTCTGCACACACCAGACACACCTCTCTGTCCTCCATTCAGCTAAGCAAGCAGCATTATCAGAGATAAACACATGTTCCAGGCAGGTAAAAATACTCTGGGGGAGCGTGCAAAGTAGGCCTATTCATGGGTGTGTCCCAGGGAGAAAGGGAGGTAGCTGGGGAGGGCATATTTCTTTATTTTATAAATGGATAAGCTACATGAGGCCTTCAAAACGGTGCGCAAGATACAACTGAAATACAATACAAAAAGAGTGTCCCAAGGACCAGTCAGAGAGGCTTGTAGGGTCTCCTTTGGCCCCAGGGCCTGAGGTTACCATCCCTGAACTAGAAGTAGGACTAGAACTCTGGTAACTGACATATGAATGAATATGTGTTTGGCACGACTTGTGAGCACCTACTGGGCAATGGCTACGATAATTAGCACGTTCTCCCATCGGCAGCTGTTTTGGAATATGATTCTTTTGGAACATGGCGCTTATTTACATATCTTCATGAGTTGCTCATGCAGCCATTTTAAGAGGAAAAAGATGCAAAGAAATGATAAGCCCCAAAGGATTTGTTGGAGGAGCAAGAGACTCAAGGAAAAAAACAAAACAAAAAACCTATTAGTAAGAGAGAATTGAAAGAATTGGATAACAAGGCTTAGAACAACACATGGGGAATTATGCAGCATCCCTAAAGGATCGGAGGGGAAAGAGGTGGCTGTGTTTATTAATGTCTAGACTGGATCAATATTAGGAATGTCAGTTGAGCTGTCTAGACTCGGAAATACGTTTTGTCTTCAGTCTACTGTGGGTCCTGAAAAAAGAGGCTGCGTGATATTCTTATAAAACTTTATAATAGCCTTAACAATTATTCCAGCAGGCAGTATGACAGAAGCTGGAAATTGTGATAAATCAAGCCTATGTTTGATTGCTGTCAAACCGTTTCCCTGAAGCATTATGCAAATGCAGATCTCTGAAATACATAACTGCTGTTTTATGGCAGTGAATTATGAACTATTGTTGGGGTTTTCCTTACCTTTGTTCTTTTTTTATAAAGACCAGACAACACACATTAGTAGGTTATCTATTTAAAGTAACAATTTGAAGTCTATAGATGCAACTGAAAAAAAAGATTATACTGAGCAATACAAGTTCTTTCACTGGCCCTACATTGTAAAGTATTTTGAGGCCTTCCAGATTGGTGGGGTTTTTTTTGGGGGGGGGTATATTCTGCAGCATGTCATTCACAAAATAATAGTGCATAAGAAGTGGATTAATACTGGACTGTCCACATATCATTTCACTTTATTAGTACTGCAGTGCTTCCCCACTGTTACCACATTATTGCTGTCTGGAGGGACACTAGTGCACAAGAAGTGGGACCAAAACCCAGAGCTAAAGCAGGACATTTGTGGCATGAAAAGGATTTCAGCAGGAAGCTATAGGACATGCGCTGCTTGGAAACAAAGCAGTATGCCTGTCCCAAAACCTTTGCAGACATAAATAATATTGAAAGCGGAATTGCCCATAATTGCCCCTATACCATCCCAAGCACAAATAATCCTGAATGCACAATAAAAAGGATGTCTGAAGGGGCCCATAACTGCAGTTCATCAGTTAGAGATGGTGTTGTTCAAAATGTAAAAAGAAAATTGGAGTGGGGAACACAAAGTTTAAATGATAATTTAAAGACCCTGAACAATGGAGGAGGGTGGAACAGTGGCCGCGATAAAAGGAGCTGAGGAATGTTTTGTCCAAATGACTTCTTGGCAGTACTAAGGAACATTGTGGTAAGGAAATTCCCATTTAATAGGGTACAAACTTTAGTGTTAAAAACCCATGTAGTACACCACTGGAATATGACGTGATATTATCTGCAAATGGCATTGGTTGTTAGCATTATGTATTAAGATAGAGAACTTTGTGTATAATAATTCTATTCTGGTCTTTTCTTGCTTATCTCTTTCAGCATCATATGCTGGTGAAACAAACTCCAGTGCTTGGAACAAACTAGTTTGGTTTGAAAAATTTGCTGGGTGAGGTCAATATACTCTGAACTACACCTTAAGAAGTTCCCATAATTGATGGGTAAACTGAATGTGAATTACGTTTGTTTTGGGGTAGAACTTTGAATGATTCCTAATTCATCTTCAAGTTCCTTCTGTTGTATTTTTTTTATGCTTTACACAAGTGGTTCCCAAACTTTTTCTCCGACAGCCCATTTGAAATCTGCTTGAAGGTCTTGGCAGACCCCTTAATAATTTTTCTGCCTGTTGAAAAAACTGTAACGTGCTGTGCTAGGTTCTTAAACATATAAATTAATATAAGCCCTCCAGATGGTTAAACTTTTTAAAAATCACACAAAGACAACTGTATAGCCGGAACATGCTCCGATATACCTGGTTCTACTGTTAAGAAACAGTTGATTGGTGCATGTTGATCAAAGCCTTCCCTCCTCTAGTTCACAGCCAACACTGATGTTGTTATATGCCTTCAAGTTGATTATGACTAATGGTGACCTATGAATCTTTTTTGGATATATTCACAGGGTTTTCATGGTAAGAGGTATTCAGAGGTGGTTTCCCATTGCCTTCCTCTAAGCCTATGGCACCCGGTATTCCCATCCAAGTACTAACCAGGCCTGATGCTGTGCTAGGTTCTATATGACGTTTAACTGCATTTTAACAGACATGGACCACCTAAACAAAGCTCATGTCATGGACCACCAATTCTCCATGGACCACAGTTTGGGAACCTCTGCTTTAGACTCTTGAAGCCATTAAGATTAAAGATTGTATAGAAAATACATTAAATAATTCACCTTCTGCTCTGTGTATGTGTGCTGATATTTTTTAGTCTTCTTAAGTATATTTTATACTTCTGCACAGCACCTTATAACATTCTGAGTGCTGACTCTTTTTTTTTACCCCTGAGGATCATTTTGCTGAACTTGAACTGAACATGAGCCAAGCTACTCTTTTATGCAAAAGGGTGAACATGAACTGGAATTAGTTTGTTTTTGGACATCTTGAACTTGAACTAGAACAAGCTCCCTTTAAAAACAAACTTTCCAAGTTCTGATCCATGTATATGGTGATGGGGGCGGGGCAGGGCTAGGACTGGTGTGTGTGTGTTGGGTAACAGATTTAAATGCACCAACAAAAAACTAACTATAAGAAACCTAGTAAGTTATTTACAATGCAGCCCTATTGGTGTCTACCAAGAAATAAGTCTCATTGTTCAATGGGGCTTACTCCCAGGTAGGGACGGGTGAGAAATTCGATTCAGTTTGCATTTAAAGCCAAATCTATCAAATTTGTACTTTCTGAAACAGTATGGGAACTGAATCCTTTGAAATTCATACTTATTTGAATTTTACAATGCAGTTTGCCAACCAGTGTTTATAAAAATGTATAATTAGGGGAAAGTATACATAAAAATGAATATATGAAAAAATAACATACAAAATGCATTATATGATAAGAAATGTCTGGCAAAAATGTGTATATTAGACAAAACCGGCAATAAAATTGTGTATATTAGGAGAAATTTGCACTAAAATGCTGGTGAAGTTTCAGGAGGATTTATATTTTTAGAAAAAGTCACAAAGTGCTACAGAAATGTGGAAAACTGAATTTAAAATTGGAAAAATAAGAAACTGAGAGAACAGACATTGACAGATCCTTGAATCCCTACTTCCAGGTAAGTGGGTATAGGATTGCAGCATTAATTCATTAATGCTCAACACAATTAAATTTTAAAAATGCTAAGGACCCACTAATTTCCTTTCAAGCCTATGCACTCATTGACCAGAATTTTGGAACCAGTGTGGCATAGTGGTTAGAGTGTTGGACTACAACCTTGGAGACCAGGGTTCGAATCCCCACACAGCCATGAAGCTCACTGGGTGACCTTGGGCTAGTCACTGCCTCTTCAGCCTCAGAGGAAGGCAATGGTAAACCACCTCTGAATTACGCTTACCATGAAAACCGTGTTCATAGGGTTGCCATAAGTCGGAATCAACTTGAAGGCAGTTCATCGTCATCGTCATCAGGAACAAGTTTACTGCATAAGGACCAGCTGGATAGAATATTGCCTGCACAATTTTCCTTATATTCATTGAGAGATGGTTTACTGTAGCTGCTAAAGAGATGGAGCTACAAATTAGGAAGTCCTGGTTTCAAATTTTGCCTCTGTTGTGAACTCAACAGTAGCAAATGTTCCATTCCTGGGCAAGGTCCTTGAATGAGTGGTGGCAGTCCAGCTCAGACAGTCTGGATCCATTTCAGTCGGGTTTCAGGCCTGGTTTTGGCACAGAAACAGCCTTGGTCGTCCTCTATGATGACCTTTGTCAGGAGAGAGACAGGGGGAGTGTGACTCTGTTGATTGTTCTTGATCTCGCAGCGGCTTTCGATACCATCAACCATGGTATCCTTCTGGGGAGACTGGCTGAGTTGGGAGTGGGAGGGACTGCATGGCAGTGGTTCTGCTCCTACTTGGCGGGTCGGCTCCAGAAAGTGGTGCTTGGGGAACATTGCTTGGCCCCGTGGATTCTCCAGTATGGGGTTCCACAGGGGTCAGTTCTGTCCCACATGCTGTTCAACATCTACATGAAACCGTTGGGTGCGGTCATCCGGAGCTTTGGAGTGCATTGCCATCAGTATGCTGATGACACGTAGCTCTATTTCTCCTTTTCATCTTCTTCAGGTGAGGCTGTCAATGTGCTGAAGCGGTGCCTGGCTGCAACAATGGACTGGATGAAGGCTAGTAAACTGAGTTTCAATACTAACAAGACTGAGATGCTGTTAGTGGGTGGTTCTTCTGGACCGGATGGTGGATGTCCAACCTGTCCTGGATGGGGTTGCACTCCACCTGAAGGAGCAGGTTCGTAGCTTGGGGGTTCTCCTAGAACCATCTCTGTCACTTGAGGCTCAGGTAGCCTCGGTGGCATGGAGTGCCTTCTACTGACTTCTGTTGGTGGCCCAGCTACGCTGCTATCTGGACAGGGATAACCTGGCTTCAGTTGTCCATGCTCTGGTAACCTCCAAGTTAGATTACTCCAAGGCACTCTATGTGGGGCTGCCTTTGAAGATGGTTCAGAAACTGCAGCTTGTGCAAAATGCAGTGGCCAGATTGGTTACAGGGACCAGACGGTTCGAACATATAAAACCGATTCTGGCCTGCTTGCATAGGCTGCCTGCAGAGCTTGGAAGATTACTTTTAAAAAGTAATAAATTACAGTTACAGTTACATGGCCAAAAAAAGTAGTAATTACTGTTACAATTACAATTGCTCTGAAAGTAACTGATTACTTTACTTTTCCTCCAAAGTAATCAGTACAGTTACATTTCAGTTACTTTTTTAAAAAAATGCCTGCAAGGTGCTGGCCTTGGCTGCTGCACATATAAGTAGCCTAAAACAACATTAAAAATAAACAAACACATACAGAGGTAGTAGAATAATTATTTTTATTCATAAGATAGCAATGGTGGTCTCTCCGCTGGTTAGGGTGGTGGGGAGGGAGGCAGAGGCCACTACTCAGATCTTAGCACATCAAACCAAGTGCAACCCCCCCCCCACTCAGCCAGCAAGCATAATCTCTCTCACTTAATCACCTCCCAGACCCTGCCCTGCCACCAACTAAGGGACACTCACTCAAGCACACATTTTCCCCTGAGATGCAAAAAAGTTAAAATACTGCAAATGCAGCACAGTAGCCAAAGAGTGTCGTGGAGGCCACTTTGTGTGCCAAGTGCAAACACAGTATTCTCTCTCTCTCTCTCTCTCTCTCTCTCACACACACACACACACACACATACACACACACACACTCACTCACTCACTCACTCACTCACTCACTCACTCGTCATCTTTCACCTCCACAGTTCTTTATCTCCATTCTGCTGCTGCCTCCTTCTCCTCCTTTATCCATGTTCTTGACCTCCGGATCCTTTTCCCCTCCATTCTTCACCACCACTAACTGTTTTTTTTTTTTAATTTCCACTCCACCCCGTCTCACTCTCCACCTCCTCCCTCATCGCCTCCTACCCACCCACAGAGCATGAGGAAAGAGAGGCACTGCACAGAAGCCCAGTTTGAGGCACATGATTTTCATCCACAAATCAGAGGAGCAGAAGACTTCCCCTGCTCCCCCCCCCCAAGTAATGCCCAAAAGTAATTCTGGAAACGTTACAATTACTCCACAAAAGTAGTAAAATTACTCCTAGTTCTATTACAATCAAAATGTAAAGGAATTACCCACTCGTTACTCAAAAAAGTAATGAATTACAAGTAATTCGTTACTTGTAACTAGTTACTTCCAAGCTGTGGCTGCCTGTATGTTTCCAAGCTCGATTCAAGGTGCTGGTTTTAACCTATAAAGCCTTACACTGCTTAGGACCACAATACCTGATGGAACACCTCTCCCGACACGAACCCACCTGTACACTATGCTCAACATATAATGCCCTCCTCCAGGTGCCTACTCAGAGGGAAGCTGGGAGTCTGGCAACAAGGGAGAGGACCTTCTCAGTGGTGGCCCCCAAATTATGGAATGATCTCCCTGACAAGGTGCATCTGGCGCCAACACTGTTATCTTTTCGGCGCCAGGTCAAGACTTTCCTCTTCTCCCAGGCATTTTAGCATGTGTTTTTAAATTGCTTTTAAAAATGTGTTTTTAAATGTATATATTTGTTTTTAATGTTTTTAATTGTTGAAAACCGCCCAGAGAGCTTTGGCTACAGGGCAGTATACAAATGCAATAAATAAATAAACTCACTAGGTGGCAAGCATTGCCCCACTCCCCATTCCTGGCTGCAAGATGGGGAATAATAATATTAACTTACAGCAGAGGTGGGGAAACTTTTTCAGTCCATGAGCCACATGGGGAATGTTCTGTGGGCCACTTGCCAGTGGTGGGTGGGGCCAGAAGCAAATGTGGGTGGAGCCATGGATGCGACTCTTACCTTTGTACAGTAGGCTATACATCTCAGGCATGCAAAAGCCAGAGGTTTCTACATGCAAACACATGCACACCCTCTCCATCATTCATCCAGGCACGCAAGATGCATCACCATAGTTCAAGAACACATTCCAGACTGGCAAATGCAGTCAAGCAGAGGGCAAAGTATGTATGTTCAGCTCTTTGAATGTTCAGACTAAAACCCAGAGTGGATTCCACTGCCCCACTGACATGGAGTCACCAAGCGTCACTTCCTAGAGGGCTGCATTTAGTCCCTGGACTAAGAGTTTCCCATTCCCTGCATTACCAAGTTGTAAGCATTACAACTAGATGATGCACATGAAAGTGGCATACAAATATATTATTATGTCCACAGCTAGAAGAGCAGGAGACTTAGGTGGCTTCCAGATGACCTATTTAATTTTTCAGCCTGATTTGTTTGTAGGGAAATTAGACAAAACCAGCTGTTTAATGAGCATGCATTCTGATTTCTTTGCGGGGATGTTGCATTATGTTTTGTCAAAGCAAGTGTTATCCCACACTTTCCTGAGCATTTCGCCATCACTTTCCTTATCACAGAAAGTGCAATATTTTGGGGAAGTGGGCTTGTTTCACAACAGCTCCATATCAGCTTTAATCGCACAGCCAGAATTTGCCAGGATTTGATTGACTCCCACCTGAAAATAGTGACAGTCTGGAATAGAGATGGAAAGATCTGTCAGCTTTGGTTGTCTCAGTTTCTCATTTTTCCAGTCTTAAATTCAGTTCTCCATATTCTGCAGCAACCTGCAATCTTTTTTAAAGAAAATTCTCATGAAAATCCTCCAGCATTTTTGCGTGGATTTGTTCCAATAAACATATTCTTGTGAGCACTTTGGACTAACGTACGCATTTCTACAAGCAATTTCTCATCATGTAATGCACTTTTGTATGTTACTTTCACATACTCTTTTTAAAGCACACTTTCTTCAAATACACGCGTTTTTGTAAACATTGGTTGAAGAAGTGCACAGCAACATGTGGATAAGTGCACATTTCAAAGCAGGGCAGTGTTTCGGTTCTCATATTGTTTCAGAAAGTGCAAATTTGACTGATTCAGCTTTAAATGTAAACTGAATCAGATTTCTCTCCCCTCGCTAATCTGGAAGCACCTCTCAGTTAAAAATGACAAGAAACTGAAAGGTAAATATTCAGCTAAGGGGGCCTTATTTCTGCAGCCCCTCACCCATGCCATGTGCCCATGCTCATGTGCCAGATTCAATGTACAAATCTGGTTGCGCCAAAGTGAGAAAAGCAGGATCCCAACGGACGAGTGAGCAGTGAAGCCAAGCAAAGTATCCCCGCTCACGTGCTCCGAGAAGCAGCATTGGCTCAGCTGGAGCATGGAACGGACCCTTCCCCTTCCTCCCCCTTTTGTTTCAATTTCCGAAACAATTTCCTAATCAGACCTTTCTGTCTGGAGTTTATTAGCAATTCACAGAGTGAGAGGAAATGGTAGATTCCCCCCTCCCCTTTTTTCTTTTTGGACCCTGAGTTAATGGAAGGGAAGGAGCTTGCATCAAAGTTCTTCTTTTGTAGCGGAGCGACAGATAAAACCACAGAGGAAGCCTCTAAGGGACACCAGGCCTTCCTCCTGGCAGGCTGCTTTGGCTGGAGTCAAGATCTGTTCCACTCTCTACCCCACCACATTTCTAGGAGGGGGGTCAGAGAAGAGAGGGAGTTAAGAAAGCAGAGAGCACAGTAGGGAGTCATCTCCCTGAAAACATTAAGTACTTTGAAAAGTTTTTATCTTTTTCTCCCTTTTACTCTTCCAATGGAGAGTCAGCTAAGGGCTCTATGGAGGGATAGGCAAAATCTATCAATTTTGGTTTCTGTCAGTTTCTCCTATTTCTAACCTTTAGTTAGTTCACATCAGTTTGCAAATTTTTCTTTTAAAAAAATGTGCTCCAAAGAACCCCATATGTGATTTTGCATGGAATTCTCCCAGTATATGCATTTTTGTACACAGTTTGGCCTAATAGATGTATTTCTGCAAGCAATTTCCCCTAATGTAATGTAGTTTTCTTCACCAATTATCTTCATCACTATATGCAGCCTTGGTGCACATGTTTTGGTTAGAGAAGTGTGAATTTCAAAGGACAGCTGTGTTTTGATTGGCAAGGTGTGAACTAGGTCAGTTTGCATGAGAATGTGACCGGAATGAATTTCTCCCCCATTCCTAGGTCTGTGTATCTGGCACCACTGTACAACAGAGACCGAACACAGAATGTGGCATTGGCCATGCAGAACTTGCATTCCTGAGAATTTTAACTTTTTTAAAAAATAGGAAAACAAGTTTCTAGCCCTTATGGTTAAACATTGTATGCAGACATTGCCTGATAAAAATCTGAGAAATCAGATGGGTTGCTGAATATGTTATCCTCTGTGTGTGTGTGTGTGTGTGTGTGTGTGTGTGTGTGTGTGTGTTGTGGGTGAGAGTCAGAGCCTGAATTGCTGCTCACCCCTCCCTCCTTGTGACTGCTAGATTCAGATACATTTGTGGGGAAATGAAAAATAAATTATGGAAAATAGGAGAAAGGCTGCAGATTTGCTTAATTTTTTTCATGTGGTACAGGTCTCAGAAATTCAGATAGAGTATCTTGATTATTGTCATTATTTCCCCTGGGAGGAATTTTGAGAGAGTGGCTGAGGTGTGTAATATATGGAGGGGCCTGTTGATGTTTATAGTTAGAGTGGGTGATAGGGCCCTTTCCATGTGGTTGGGGAGAAAATGGCTGATTTATAAGGCCACAGCCCCATTGTACATTTAAAGCACTCTTACACCTCTTTAAAGAGTCATGGCTTCCCCAAAGAATCCTGGGAATTGTAGTTTAAGAGTGCTGGAGACCCAATTCCCCTTCCAGAGCTACAGTTCTCAAGAGTGGTTTATCAATCAATCCCTCTCCTCAGGGAGGGAATTGTAGCTCTCCGAGGGGAATGGAAAAAGATGGATTGGTTGTTAAATCACACTGGGTGTGAAGATAACAATGTTTATAGACCATTTGGCACATAGTCCAGTGGCCTTCCAGATGTTGGACTCCCAACTCCCATCACTCCCAGAGAACATGGACAATGTTCAGAGATGGTGGGAGTTGTAGTTCAGCAGCATCTGGAGGGCCACAGATTCCCAATCCCTGATTTACCATCTTGCCCACAGAACTAATGGGTGACAATGACTGATCTACAAGGCTCGTCTGGAATCACTTATAGGTCTTTCTGACCCACCATTTGGAAGTGACTATACTTAGACCAGGGATGGATGGATTTGTCAATTTCACTTCTCTCAGTTTCTCATTTTTCCAATCTTAAATTCACTTCTCCACATTTCTGCAGCGATTTGTGAATCCTCATGAAAATTCCTCAGCATTTTAGTGCAAATGCAATTTTGCCTAATATGCAATTTTGCAAAGCAATGACCCCTGAATTGAATGCATTTTTGTACATTATTTCCACTAATAGAAAATTACCCTATTATATATGTTTTTGTACACATTACGTGCCTGGAGAAGTGCATTGCAAAAGTCCGAGAAGTGCAAATTTCAGAGGATGGCTTGTGTTCCATTTCATGTATAGTTTTGGAAAATGCAGTTTATGTAGGTTCACCTTCAAAGGCAAATTGAATTGAATTTCTCCCTCATCCCTAATGTAGACACTAAATTATGCTTTGTGAGGCATTTCCTGGTTGATTTGCTCAAAGTTGAATCTACAATGCTCACCGGACCTCTTCCAGGGAATTTTAGGGGATCAGCTGCCTCTCGTTGTCAGTCGCCAGTGTGCCTCCCCCCCCACTTTTCCCTCTCCCTGTTCACATGGGGGATTTCTTTTCCCTCCCTGGGAGATATTTCCCTGCTCTTTTTCGCTCATGCATTAATGGCCCTCTTTGGCACTACTACCAAATCCTGGCGTATTTACCGAATGTGGTTACAATTAAATAAAATTGCCAAACCGTCTGTAAGCGTAACAGGAGGGCCCAAGTCAGCAGCAGGGCAACGGAGGGCTGGAGGTCACAGCATTGTTTACTTTAATTTCTATGAAAGCTTTTTGGGAGATTTCTCCAGCTCCCCTCTTGCTTTATTAAATTCAGATGGGGCATTTGGGGAAGGTTAGGTTACAGATGGTCTGGGATGTTTTTAAAAAATAAAACTGAAGCTTTAACCCATTAGTGAGGAGGATGAGTCTGTCTGGATGTTTCTACACAACAGTTTTGAACTGGTTTGCAAATCGCTTTCATTTGTCATCGTGTCACATGGCTTAACCTCCAGACCCCACCTGTGGTGACTGTGAACTGCAGGGTCCCATCAAGTGCCACAGCACGCAAACCCTTCTGAGATATACTCTGAGGAGGAATGAATGACTGTTGGAGGAGGAAAAGGCTGGATGGATCCTCTGAACTTGAGTCTCATGGTACAGATTTCTCATGTGGGCATCTCAAATCACTGGCCCCTCAGCCTACCAGTCACCTAAGGCAGGGCAGCAGTGATAGAGATGGGTGGTGGTGGTTTTAAATCCAGTTCACATTTAAAGTTGAACCTACCTAATCTGCACTTTCCAAAACAAGATACAAACCAAAACACAGCCATCCTTCAAAATGTGAACTTCCTTGAATTTTGCAGTGCAGTTCTTCTGCTGAGTAATGTGTACAAAAATGCATATGGCGGAGTAAAATGTGCATTAAAAATGAATCCATTAGTGAAAATAAGATACCAAAAATGCACTATATTAGGAGAAATTGCTTTATAAAAGTGTCTACGTTAGGCAAATGCATGTAAAAGTGTACACTGTAATGCTGATGAGTTTTCATGAGGACTTAAAAAAAACTGCAAACTGTTAAGGAAATGCGGAGAACTGTATTTACGACTGGCTGAGGGCCACATATTTTCTCTGAGCAACCTCCCAAGAGCAAAAGTGGGTGGAGCAACAAATGCAAATCTTGCCTTTGTACAGTGGACTAGTTTCTACACACGCTCACACATTCCTCTATCCTCTCTCCAGCCAAGCAAGAAGCGTGATTGAAGTTCGAGGACACATTCTAGCCAGCAAAAATACTCCAGGAGGATGCGAAGTAAGGGTGGTGAGGGTGTGGCCTAGAGAGAGGGGATGTGATTTGGAGAGAATTCCGAGGGCCAGACAGAGAGGTCTGGAGGGCCACATTCAAGCTCCAAAGCTGATGTTCCCCAGCCGTGACCTAAAGCCTCCTCTGGAGGAGACAACAGGCATTAAACATATGCTATCCAATGGTGTCATCAGTAGGGATGGAAGGATCTGTCAATGTTGGTTCTCTCAGTTTCTCATTTTTCTAATCGTAAATTCAGTTCAGAAATTTGTGATTTTTTAAAAAAAGTCCTCATGAAAATTCTCTGGCAATTGAGCCTAAATTTTCCTAATATATTTCTCTATGCAGTTTTGACTAACTTTTTTTTTTGCCAGAAATGCATCCTAATATAATGCATGTTTGTATCATATTTTCACCAATATATTCTTTTTGTGCACACTTTCCCTTAATATTTGCATTTTTGTAAACATTGCTTGGTTTCATGACTGCATCGCAAAATTTGGATCAGTACTAATTTCGAAGGATGCCTATGTTTCGTTTCTCACATTGTTTTGGAAAGTGCAAATTCAATAAATTCAGCTTTAAATGTGAACTGAATCAAATGTCTCTCCCCCCCCTCCAGACAGCATTAAGCTCCAACCCATGACACCTTCAACAAGGGGGAGTGGGGAGAGGAGTATAGGAATCATCATCAGGTCTCTTCAGGCTATGTAAAAATATTTAAAAATGGATTAAATGGGTTCTTTGTGCAGGTGATTTATTTATTTATTTATTACATTTATACCCCGCCTTTCTTTTCATGATTGAAACCCAAGGCGGCTTACATATGGTTCCCAAGCGGTCGCCCATCCAGGCACTGACCACACCTGACCCTGCCTAGCTTCAGCAGGGAGCTGGCCTCATGTGCCTTTGGAGTCTGTGAAGAATGGCAGGAGCAGCAGCTGGGAACGGTGGACACAGCATATTAAATATTCAGTGGTGGGCAGCGCCAGAGGCAGAAGTGGGCGGAGCAACTGATTTTACTCTTTACCTTTGTAAACTTTTTACCTTTGTGTACCTGGCCACAGGTTATAAAATACTGAGGGATTTTGGCTCCTATGGCTACTATTCAATGATTACAAGAGGTTGATAATGGAAAGATAATGATTTGGAAAGATGGGCATCACTTAAACTTACTATTTGGGGTAAGCTTTATACACTTAGCATGACTATTTTGCCACAAATAATATATATACTGCATGGTATTTGTTTACATATTCCCCAACCATATTTCCATATGTTTATTTGGGGCAATTCTCTACCTTGTATAGCACTTAAAAGAATGCTGTTGTCTATATTGGAAGGAGGATTAACCTTTCCAGACATAAGTCTTTACCATAAGGTATATGCCAGCACAAACAAATGAATGATTGGCAACAACAGATTGTTTCTATTAATATCCCAGCATGGGTAATTTTAGAGGCTCATCTAGTACTTCTTCTTGGATGGGCAGCCCTGGGGTCTAGATATATAAAAATGAAAGGATTTGTGCCATCTTCAATTTAGGGACTAGAGAGACGTGCCATATATTGGCTCGGCAGTTACAGTTTGATCCACATGCTTATGCTAAGTTGATTTTTATGGGGCAACCAAAATTTGAAGATAGGCAATCTGATATCCTGATAGGAACAGATGGAGAATTTTTGCAGTTTCCTATATTGCAGTTTAGATATAATTTACCAGCAACTGCCGAATGGCAATATTTACAATCACAACACCTGTAGGAGTCCATCTATGGCCTGTCTGTTTGAGTGCCGCAGCATTCCCTAAATTATTGGAAGGAATAATTGGATATAGAAAACCAAACCTGCTTCATTTATAAATATTTAATGGAGGCACATAAAGGGAAAGTTCAAGAACTCAAGAGAATCCATCAGTATTTTACTGTGTATTTTTCCTAATATGCACATTTTGTTTGAAATTCTGTCATATATGACAAGCAAGCAATTCCTCCTAATACGTATATGTATGTACTGTGTGTACTGTTCACACAGACATACATACAAGCAATTCCCCCTAATATAGTTCATTTTTGTATGTTGTTTTCACTAATATGCACACTTCCTCCTGTGCACGTTTATGCACACTTCCTCCTTTGGGAGGAAGGCAGGCAATAATTATTATTATTAGCACATTTTTGTATGCAGTTTTGACTAATGTACACATCTTTGCAAGCAATTTCTCATAATGCATGTTGTATGTTATTTTCATTCATATATTCGTTCTTATGCATACTTCCCCTAATATACCTATTTTGGGCTTGATTGGAGAACTGCATCGCAAAATTCAGAGAAGTGCGATGTAAAAGGATGGCTGTGTTTTGGTTCTCATACCTTCTTGGAAAGTGTGACTTTGATAAATTCAGTGTTAAATGTGAACTGAAACTAATTTCTTCTCTATCCCTACCGAATTTTTGGTTTTTTTATTGTATTCTATTTGTGCATTTTTAAAACGGAGGTTATCATACTTTGGACACATCATGAGAAGACATGATTCACTAGAGAAGACAATAATGCTGGGAAAAACAGAAGGGAGTAGAAAAAGAGGAAGGCCAAACAAGAGATGGATTGATTCCATAAAGGAAGCCACAGACTTGAACTTACAAGATCTGAACAGGGCAGGTCATGACAGATGCTGTTGGAGGTCACTGATTCATAGGGTCGCCAAAAGTCGTAGTTGACTTGAAGGCACATAACAAATATGAAACTGGTTTAGAAATGTTTTAAAATAAATAAATAAATACTGTGGGACCCAGGATGCTGGACTAGATAGGCCAGTAATGTTTGCTCCAGTATGGTTCTACTTACAACCATGCTTTCTGCAATTTGTTGGACCCCATGAAAAAGGACAAAATAGGTTAATCTTGGGCTAGTTCTGTAGCTCAGTGGTATTGCATCTGCTTTGCATGCAGAAGGTCCCATGTTAATTCCCTGGCAGCTCCAGGTACGGCTTGGAGAGAGTCCTGTCTGATCACCTGCAGAGCTGCTGCCAGGGGTGTAGTCATCTGGGGGGGAGCATAGACCCCTTACTTTTTTGGAAGCAGGGTCCCAGCCAGGTGCCATGTTTCCAGTATCCTATGAGCCAATCAGCATGAAAGGGGAGTCACTGGGAAGAGTCTTCTAACATGCTTCCTTGTCCTTTCCTGCTGATTGGAGCCAGTCGGAGTGAAAAGAGGAGAGTCTGTTCTGAGTAGCTAACATTCTCCTCTTTCATGTTGATTGGCTCCTTGCGATGTCCGTGGGGGAAGGACTGAGGAGTGTGGAGATGATGACAGAGAGCAAGCAAGCAAAGGGGGTGTGGCTGTGAGAGGACATGGCATGATGATGAAAGAACCCTGCACATTAATTGGATGCTATGCTACTTGCTGCTGCCAGTCAGTGTAGGCAATACTGAGCTAGATGGACCATTGGTCTGTCTCAGTATAAGGCAACTTCTATGTTCCTATCTATGCTGGGGCTGATATTGTTTGAAGCATGGAAGGAAGGACGAGTTTAGACTAAGATGGCTTTTATGCAACATTCCAGCCCTCCAATGTGCTGGTTTTGTCCTCGTCGCTTGTGCCTAGCTATATCCTTCTTCAAAGCTTCCCTCACATGCGGGATTGGTTAGGCCTTGATTATTCATCCTTCCTGACAGAAAAAGGTTAGAGCAACAGGCTGTCGTGACACATGCTGACGTCATCAGGCTGTGGAGTGGGATCTTGAGGCCTCTGCTGGGAACAATTTGGTTCAAAGGCACATTGGACCAGATTGGTTAATGGAAAACACAACAGATGAAAGGCAGGTGGGGGGCACACTTGCTTGCACGAATCTTGGAGCAGGTCTTGAACTGAGCTGTTATCTCTAGTGTGAAGCAAGGAACATGCCTGAGCGTCAGGGAGTCATCGTATATGATCTTGGCAGAGGGTGCCAGCTCAAAATTGCAATAAATTGAGAGGGATTCTGCAGCGTTCTGGATTTCTTTGTTTTGTAAGTAATTTTTCTAAGCATTTGACATTTAATAATACATTGTACTCAATGTAGGCATCAGTACATATTTCAACACTGTGTTCAAAATTGAAATCAAAATAATCACAAAACAAAATTAAACCAAAAATAAGACATTAGCTGAGTCAAATAAAAATATTCCAGCAGGGTTAAGAGGAAACTGTTCCACTGTTTACAAACTCTCACAGGCATTAATTTGTCATAATGTTAGTTTTTTTTACAGGGATGGAAACCAAACAACCGATCATGATAGGTGAAGGGAGCCTACCAAATCAGCCGAATCCACCTGAATGCTGGTGGCAAGCTTTCTCAATTTATTGGGACCACACTAAAATAACTTAGATCTGAAATAATTAGGGAGGGAAAATGCTCCCGCATAATCTATCAAATTTACCACAGTTGTGCCCTCATCCAGCTGGATTCCAGGCCCAGTTCAAGGTGCTGGTTTTGGTTTTTACTGCTCAAGTGACACCTGCTTCTCTGAGACTGCCTTTCCCTAAGTGTCCTGGCTTCCTCCAACAGAATCAGACACCATACTCTCAGTTGAATTACCGCCAAGGGCTTTAATCCATAGGTTACCATGACTGGCACATCGGTCAGGATACAATTTACAAGGTCGACAATCACCACATGGCAGGAATAGGTGTGGCTACTCAAGGGAAGGCGTTGTCACCCCCTGAATCCCCTTAATAAAGGATGGGGCGGTCATAGTGACTTTTGTGGGTCTTTTCTTTCCACTCGGGACAGGGCACACAAGCCCATATGTATTGCCAAAATCTATAGGAATGTAGGGTTTTCGTGGTAAGAGGTATTCAGAGGTGGTTTACAATTGCCTTCTCCTGAGTTTGGATGCATCTTAATTTGGTGTCTCAGCTTCAACCATTCTGTCTTGGGTGCCCCTGCACTGAACTTTTCAAGGATTAATACCTCGGCACAGTCATTAACCAAAATGCAGACAATAGTCAAGAAATCAGAAGAAGGCTAGGACTGGGGAGGGCAGCTATGAGAGAACTAGAAAAGGTTCTCAAATGCAAAGATGTATCACTGTACAGTAAAGTCAGGATCATTCAGACCATGGTATTCCCGATCTCTATGTATGGATGTGATAGTTGGACAGTGAAAGAAGCTGATAAGAGGAGAATCAACTCATTTGAAATGTGGTGCTGGAGGAGAGCTTTGCGCATACCATGGACTGCAAAAAAAGACATATAATTGGGTATTAGACCAAATTAAACCAGAACTACCATTAGAAGCTATCATACTTTGGACACATCATGAGAAGACTTGATTCCCTAGAAAAGACAATAACGCTGGGAAAAACAGAAGGGAGTAGAAAAAGAGGAGGACCAAACAAGAGATGCGGAAGCGACAGACCTGAACTTACAAGATCTGAACAGGGTGGTTCATGACAGATGCTCTTGGAGGTCTCTGACTCATAGGGTTGTTGGCTTGTGTGCGTTGTTGTGTGAAACACATACATATGGTAGATGGCTACCATAGCAACGGCCCTGGCAGTCCGTTCCCAGACAGGGCATAGACATAACTCCCCCTTAACCTCAGTTACATCTTCAAACTTGCAGGCTTCATGGAAAACTACTAGAGACAGTAATGCCTACTGGTCACCCAACAGTCTCCCCTTTTTCCATTAAGACTGCAAAATACACATGAAATACATCTCCATAATACATAGTCATACAGTCATACATTTCTACAATACCTCTTGCAATACATTTCAGTACATTGCATCATACATTTTCAGTTCTGTACAGTTCAAATTTACATCTCAGTACATTTCAAAACTTTATTCACTCAAACTTTGGTTCATTCCAAGCCTTGTCACCAGTTTGCCAAATTTCTCCTCACACAAAGGCTTGGTCATTATGTCAGCCACCATGTTGTTAGTGTCACAAAATGTTAGGTTAACAAACCCCTGCTGCACACAATCCCTTACGTGAAAGTATCTGACACTAATATGTTTTGTTCTCTTGGTATGAGCTTCTGATGTGGCTATCTTAATGCAGGTCTGATTGTCTTCATATACAGTAATCGGAAATTGCATATCAATGCCTATCTCCTGCATGAGCATTGCGAACCATTGTAGCTCATTACAGGCCTGTGATAGGGCCACATACTCGGCTTCTGCACTTGATGTTGCAACCACATTTTGTTTCTTGCTGCTCCAGTCAATGCATGACCCGTGCCACATCACAACTATGCCAGAGGTTGACTTACGACTGCTCAGCTCCCCTGCATGATCTGCATCCACAAAACATTCAAGACCTCCTGTCTTTGCTCCTGACAAAACCAAACTCTTTGTCTTCGTGCCTTTCAGATAACGCACTATCCTTTTTAATCCCTTGCCAGTCAGCCTCTGAAGGATGCTCTACCTTCCGGCTTAAAATACTGACTGCATTACATATGTCTGGGCGAGACACCTTCACCAAATATTGCAATTTCCCTATTATGCGCCTGTACTTCTCAGGATCTGTACAAGGCGTCTCCTGCACATTCTGTTGGAAAGCCACAACCATTGGAGTCTTCACAACATTGCATTCTGTCATGTTGCATTCTTCTATGATCTGATTTATTTTACTTTCCTGACTCAATGTTATGCTTCCGTCTTCTGTATGCACAATATCCGTGCCTAAATAGTGTGTGACAGGCCCCAAATTCTTTGTGTCCACCTGCCTGCCCAGTTGCTCATTAAATTCTTGTTCCTCTTGCTGCTCATGATAAAAATACATGATGTCATCAACGTAAACTGCACAGAACGTGGTTTTCATCCCCTGTCTCTTTATATACACACATGGATCTGCCTTGCATCTTTGGAATCCCATTCCATGCAACACTCTGTCCAATTTCTCATTCCAGCAGCATGCACTTTCCCGCAGTCCATATATTGATTTATGCAGTTTACACACGAACCCTTCCTTTGACACAGAACCCGGAGGCAGTTCCATATATATCTCCTCTCTTAAATCACCATGTAGGAATGCCGTCCCTATATTGTAGTGATTTACACTCATGTTCTGCATCGCTGCCAGCTTCAGCAGCACACGAATGGACTCATGTTTCACAACCGGGGCGAAAACAGCATCATAATCTGTCCCATGCTGCTGGGTGAATCCCTTGGCAACCAAACGTGCCCTGTACCTCTGTACTTCCCCGGAACTTGCTTTCTTCTTCTTAAACACCCATCTGCAACCTATGGCCTTTTTACCCATGGGTAACTTTACTAATGTCCATGTGCCATTCTTTTGCATGGCTTGTAATTCTTCCTGCATGGCCTGCTGCCATTTGTGCTGCTCTGCCTCAGGCATCAGCCTGATTGCTTGAAATGATGCTGGCTCTTCTAGTTCTCTGTGAACTTCCTCCATCTGGGCAGTGAATACCGACGGCATGCCTTTTACGGCTGTTTGTTTACAGCCCTGACCGTCATTCCCTTTCCGCCCCATTGAACTCAAGGCATCAGCACACTTCACACCCATGGACATTTTAAACTGTGAATCATTAAGGCTTCCCTGCAAACACACTTGATCTCCCCTCATTACAAAACATTGATCTTTATGAAACAAAATTGAATAATTACAACTCACCAGTTTTCTAACTGATAAAATATTATGAGCCAATTCTGGAACAAACAAACAGTCTGACATTATTCCAAGCTTGTCAAATTTCACCAGACCTTTAGCTTTTACGGATTTCCGTGATCCATCAGCAAGTAAAACAAAGTCTTTCACTTCTTCTGAAACGTAAAACAAACGTCTGTCTTTAATTAATATATGGCTTGCTCCGCTGTCAAGAATAAAGTTAATTTGTTCCAAGTCTTTAGACTTCTGTTTACAAACGAAGTTCACACTTCCCTGCTTCAAGCCTCCGTCCCTGGAGTTGCGCTTGATTGCACAATCTTTACGGAGATGCCCACGGGCCCCACAGGCAAAACAAGACTTCAGCCGCTGCTGCTCCCGCTTGATTTCCTGTCTGCTTTCGGCAGCCTGCTCCGGTTCGGCACATTTCTCCTCCTTGCTTCTGACAGCCTCCACCGGCTGGGCTCTCTGCGCCTCCTGCCTCCGCTGCCATTCCTGGGACAAATCCTGCAATGCGTCCCACATCTGTTTAGCCAACGGCTCATCTCTCACACACATCAGTTGAGAATCCGATAGAGCCAAGATTATAAATGCCTGCGCCCTCTGGTCTCGATGCTTCCAGGCTGCGGTCAATACCGCCAGGGTTTTTTCCTTAATCACATCCCATAAATCTTCTGTTATCAGCAAAGCCCGCATCCTCAGCTTCCAGCTGCCATAATTCTTTTCATTAAGCCGTTCCATCGGCAAGCCTTCCCCAGACAGGTTTACAGCCATGTTGCTCACCTCTGTCTGGTTCAATCAATCAAGCTGCCCTCTCTGGAACTCCGTCTGCCGTTCAGACCAGCAACTTACTCCCGTGTAATGCGCTGTGGAGCGCAACCATCCTCTGCTACCACTGTTGGCTTGTGTGCGTTGTTGTGTGAAACACATACATTACGTTGGAGTTAAGTTGAGCAAGAAATTTCTTCAGAGCATGTTAAGAGTCTTTATTGAAAGACATTAAGGCCAGCGGCTTAAGAGTAAATACATGTAGAGATTCTTCAGTCACCCCCCTTCTGGTACATCTCTCTCCATAGATAAACACAAAAGACAGCCTCTCAGCTCAGAGGCATAATTCAGAAGACGACAACACATAGACTCTGTTAGAACTTTCCCAGTCGCTATCAGATGGCTACCATAGCAACGGCCCTGGCAGTCCGTTCCCAGACAGGGCATAGACATAACTCCCCCTTAACCTCAGTTACGTCTTCAAACTTGCAGACTTCATGGAAAACTACTAGAGACAGTAATGCCTACTGGTCACCCAACAAGGGTCGCCATAAGTCGTAATCGACTTGAAGGCACATAACAACAACCACAATAGGAATGTAGACAGCGGCCTTATTCCAAGTCAGGTCATTGGTCTGTCTTGCTCTGTACTGTCAGCTACTTTCCAGGGTTTCATACAGAGATGCAGAAGCCGGGAATTGACCCTGGGGCTTTGTGCATGCAAAGCAGGTCCTCTATCACTGCGTTACAGCCCTTCTCCAAAGAGGAATATCCCTTTTAGAAATTAAAGAAAGTTTAGCATAACTTACAACTGAATGCACACTTGTTGTTATAAAGTCCATGGTTTTGTGTTTTCTTATTCCTTTTATAGTAAGCATACCCGAGTTTGAAGCAATGATTTGTTATTGTTGTTATGTGCCTTCAAATCTATCACGACTTATGGCAACGCTATGTACCATTGACCTCCAATAGCATCTGATAAACCGCACTGTTCAGATCTCGTAAGTTCAGCTCCGCGGCTTCCTTTATGGAATCAATCCATCCCTTGACTGCACGCTAGTACTGGCCCTCGTGGGGCTAGAACGGGGCGCCTTAGCCTGCCTAGCACGAGGCCGAGGCTCTTCCTCGGTGCTGCTGCTGTTGGAGGAGCTGGTGCATGGGCGGCGGTGCCCAGCTGTCGTGCTCCCAAGCGGCGGCCCGGGCTGGCGGGCTGGCTGTAGAGCGCGCCATGCACGACTCGCCGGGCGCGCTCTCTCCTCCTCCTGCGCGCCAGCAACAGCTGCCGCCGGCACGGCCTCGGCTGCTCTCGGAAGCGGGCAGCGCGTGACGCTTTCCTGCCGCTCCACTGCTGCCTCCTGCGATTTCCGCCCTCCACCAGCTCAGCCGCAAGAGAGGAGGACTAAACCGCCCCCGTCGCGACTAATTTCTCCGCAAGGCTGTGGCGGTGAGTGGCGGTTTCATGCCCGGTTATAGACAGCGGGCCGCGAGGGGCTGGCGCAGTCACACGCCCGCGCAGACCGTGGCGGGGTGGGGGCGTCTGCATGCCACCAGATGCCTTTCTGGACCAGTGCGGGGGCCCGCCTGCGACCTCTCCTTCCCTCCGAAGGGACCTTGGAAGCCTTGCTGCGCCACCGCTTGCGTTTGGCAGGATGCCAGATTGACGCCTTCCTTTCGTAGCGCTAAAAAATCCACAGCGTGGGATGGAGAGGAGACCGGGACCAGCGGGTGCTTACGGGCAATATCGCTGCAAACCCGGCAGGCATTTGGGGGCAAGGGCGGCACCTGCTCGGCTCGCTTTTTTCCAACCACGCTTTTATCTTGGTTTTATTTCCAGTACCTTTTTTACTCCCTTGCCTGGTGTTGCCACCCTAGCCTGTACATGACAGGGACGGGAAGCTTTGGCCTTCCAGATGTTGGTGGACTCCCAACTTCCATCATCTGAGTCCTTTGGCCATGCTGGCTGGGACTGATGGGAGTTGGAGTCCAAAACATCTGGACAGCCACTTGTCGTTTGCTGTGTGGTGGCCTCCTCCAACCTGGTGCCCCCCCTGATGTTGTTGGACGAGAAGCTGGGAGTTGTCCAACAACTTCTGGAGGGCACTAGGTTAGAGAAGGCTGTTATATGAGAGTTGGGCACTGCAGCTGAGTAACAGAACTGGTGTGCTTTCTCTTGCTCTGTCTCAGATGCTGTATTTATAAGCCTCCTCACCATCTGTTCCAGTCCAATCTCTCCATGAGCTGCTTAATGGTCATACTACAATCTTCAGCCCATTGCCAGGGCCCCAAGTTCACTGCCCTTCCCTTGTTTGGTCTGCTTAAAGGCATGAAAATGCTTCAATAATGTTGAACTGAGCTGTTTTTCGGTTGTGGCGCTGGGGATTGAGCCTGGGGCCTTATGCATGCAAAGTGTGTGTTCTACCCTACTGGACAGTGTAAACAAGAGGGTTTCGGGAAGACTCAGGGCCCTTCCAGATGACCTAATCATGGAGCATACATTGTAATTTGCTAGCACAAAGCTTCCATGCAGATTAGAGTATTTCTGGGCTTTACTAAGCATTTGTTTGATTTGCTTGTAGGCTGTTTATACATCTTCCCTTTAATTATTTGTTCATCTTGCACTTTTCATTTACCCCATCATTGCAAAAAAATCATTTGCGATCAGAAAAGTGGATTTGTTGTGACAGAGTGCTTTAAGCCCCTTTAATTGGGCAAACCTACATTTCCCAGGATGTGCTTAAACCCCTCTCACAAAATACTGAGTCTGGAGGCACCCCTTCAGTGGCACTTTTCTGCACTCACATCCACACCATAGATTGAAAGCACATTTAAAGCACATGGCTTCCTCGAAAGACTGCTGGGAACAGTCATTTGTTAAGGGTGCTGGGAGTTGTAGCTCACTGAGGGGTAAACTACAGTTCCTGGCATTCTTTGGGGGGAGCTGTGAGCTTTAGATGTGCTTTCAGTCTATGGTATGGACGGGTTGATGCATAGCCATGCTGGCTGGGGCTGATGGGAGTTTGAGTCCCCAAACTGCTGGAGGGCATCTCATTGGGAAGGGCAGCTGTGGAGAATCTTTTGAGGGTGTGCAGGTACTTGTGGAGTGGAGGGAAGAAAGAATGGGAAGCTTTTATTCCATGACCATCTCGTAAGTTAACTTATCCAAGGAGCCAAGCCTATAGATTAAAATTGTTTGTCATTCCCTCTCCATAGGAACTGAGCTTTATATGCAGTGGCACCTAGGGGCTCCATGTCACTGGGGCAGCGGAATCCGCTCTGAGTTTAGGTCCAAACTTTCAGAGAGTTTGAACTGAAAGCTGGAGCAGATTCCACTGTCCCACTGACATGGAGCCACCAGCTGCCACCATTTATATGTGTAGTGTAGATGTGACTTGCACGTTGATTACACATTTGCTTCCTATATATTCTCTCTCTTTTCTGGGAGGGTGTGCAGATGTTTGCTATGTACCAGCCAGAGATACCCATCAACCCCCTGTTCAACGAGGCAAAGGAACGCTCTCAACTGGACGTGGCTTACCTTGGTGGGAGGGACTGCCGACCAGACACAAACCTCAACTTCATGGGCGAGGAATCCTATGACAACAATGAAAACTGGAGCCAACACAAATCGGGGATCTTGACGCAAGGGGAATCTGAGCAACGAGGTGATGACAACGCACCCGAGGCATCTGATAATCAACGAGTGCTTACGGAGAGGCAGAAAGCAACGAGCCCACCTAGGGATGTTCCCCAGGGCTTGAAGTGTGATGGCATGTCCTTTGGCTCTGAAGAAGAGGAGGAAGAGGAAGACGTCCGCAGTCCTCCAGAAGGGGCAGAGGTCAATGGCCTGGAGCTTGAGAAAACCACCACCGAGGAGAGGATGAAAGAAAATAGGAAGCTAGCCAGCTCCCCTTTGGAAGACAATGGTTATGCCAGCAGTTCTCTGAGCATCGACAGCCCTGACAGTGGGGGTGCTGCAGGTGCTTGGGACATGACCACTGTTGCCACGGAAGAATGGAAAGGTCACACAGAGCTACTGTCCCCTGTGGATGCTGAGGCAGAGAACTCTCCTCCGAGCTCCGAGACCCTCTTCCCGGCACTGGCCGAGGCTTTCCGGAACCTCCAGGACAAGAAGAAGTTCAAGGAGCGGGAGAAAGAGAAGCATCACATCCACTTGGTGATGTATCGCCGCCTTGCTTTGCTCCGCTGGATACGCAGCCTCCAAGAGAAGGTTGTCGACCAGCAAAACCGGCTGCAGGAGAGCTTCGACACCATCTTGGACAACCGCAAAGAACTCATTCGATGTGTCCAGCATGACATGGGCTATGCCAAGAACACAGCTCAGGCAGAGATGTAAACAACACGACTCCCTGCTCTTTCTGTGGACTCTGCGGCCTGTGGGCCCTGCAGTCGCCCAAGAAGGTGACTACAGATTTCCATATTTGCATGGGTGGGAGACTTTTTTAAATGTTTTATGTTCTTCCTGTGGTATACCAGAACATCACCAGCCCATTAAGCATGAGCACCTTGAGCCCTAGCACATGGGCCATATTATTTATGCATAGATGCACTTTTCAAACTTGTTTCACTCTACAGTGTTCTGCATGGCTTCTCTTGGGTGAAAGGCAAAACACAACGCATAACAAAAATTGAATAGGGAGAGTTTGATCCTATGATGAGATCTCAAGATCGTGAAGGAAAATTGGGCAGGACATTGGCACATATATGCATAGCAGTCTAATGTCAGGGACCGGGGAGGGGGGCTTGAAAGAGGAGCCCAGTGGGTCAGTTTCCATTGGCCTATGTGCCCTGTGCCTGTGGCTGGAGAAGGGAACTGCCCTTTGGCTCAAACCGTGGCAGAAATGCTTTGCAATGGAATTCTCATGATCCTGAACATCGGGTGATGCAAGAGAGCAAATCTGGAGTCACTCCCTGCCATAGCTTCTAGTCCCACTGGTCTCCCTGAGTCTGAGCAGCATGTTTGGCTACCCCACTGTGCTTCCAGATTGTTTTCCTGCTGTCTGCCTGTCACGCAGCCTCCTGGTCATTTCCCTGCCTTGTTGGGCTTACCAGCTGCAGAAACAGTGGTGCTGGGTCGGTTTTCTATCAAGGCCTCACACTCTCTATTCCAGCCCATTCTCTCTGCTTCCAGATCCTTGCAGTGTCTTCAGTCAGTATTGATCCTCCTGGCCCTTAGAACAAGGGGTTTTATCCAACGCTAGTCCTACTCAGAGTAGAGTAGACCTACTGAAATTAATGAGCATGACTAACTTAGGTCCATTAATTTCAGTGGGTCTCCTCTGAGTAGAACTTCATTGGATGCAGACCCAAGGTGCCTGAAACCAAAGGTTCTGGAGAGATTTGGAATGATCACGAAATGACCGATTCTCCTGATTACTTTTCTGCTTTTTCTTTTTCTGACTATATATATATAACCTTTGTTTGATTCCTCCCCCCACCCCAGTTAGCACAGGTTGACTTTGGCATACACTGGACGCTGGTCTTCTGGATGGATCAATGTGTATCCAGAACACCTTAACTCACATGCAACCCAGCCCAAAGTTGTCAAGTCTTGTGATTCTGACCTAACCCTTGATATGTGCTGAACTATTTCACAAGCTTGGGTTTACAAGTCCAAATGCATAGTTGCACTGACTGTAAGAAGTGCGGTCTTCATGGATGTTGTCATTATTGTTATTATTAAATTTGTGTCCTGCCCTTCCTCCCAGCTGGAACCCTGGGCTCCTGCAAGAAGTAGAGATGGCCTCTAACTTGGATGGCTTTAAAAGAAGATTAGAGAAATTGACGGAGGATAAGCGGCGACGGCTACTAGCTGCGGTGGCCATGTTCTTCCTCCACTGTCGGCGGTAGTATGCCTCTGAATATCGGTTTATTTATTTATTACATTTGTATGCCGCCCCATAGCCGAAGCTCTCTGGGCGGTTTACAACAATTAAAACATTAAAAGCAAATATACAAATTTAAAAACACATTTTAAAAAAGCAATCTAAAAACACATGCTAAAATGCCTGGGAGAAGAGGAAAGTCTAACCTGTCGCCGAAAAGATAACAGTGTTGGCGCCAGGCACATGTCGTCAAGAAAATCATTTCATAATTTGGCCACCACTGAGAAGGCCCTCTCCCTTGTTGCCATCCTCACAGCTTCCTTTGGAGTAGGCACCCGGAGGAGGTCCTTGGATGTTGAGCGTAATATCGGTTGCTGGGAATCACAAATGGTGAGAGTGCTATTGCGCTCGGGCCCTACTTGAGGGCTTCCTGTAGCTTCTCGTTCTAGTTGGCCACCATCAGATCAAGACGCTAGACCAGATGGGCCTTTGGCCTGCTCCAGCAACAAAACTTGTCTTATGGTCTTGATGGCTATTTCCTCCCCCGGCCCCCCAAAATAAAACTGAAGCATGCGTCAGTGTTAGATCCAATCAGGTTTTCTTTTCCAGAACGTATATGTAAGGATTACTCACATCTGGGGGCCAAGTTAGACTTTACATGCAGTTGCTTGTAATTGTATCCTGACTTTTTATAAAAATCCAAAAGCAGCCTTGAATTTCAGTAGAGGGACAACAGGAGGAGAAAGGGCTGCTTCACCCTTTCCCCTCCCATCTCTTTTCCTCCTTAGAATCAGCAGGGGAATGGAGGGATTCCTATCTCACTCTCCTAATTCCCCATTGCTCCATTTTAGCAAGCATCAGTCCTGTTTTCCCTCTTTCAGCTCTTTAAAAGAACAAACACCTCCTCTGCCAGACGCCATATGCATCTGAATCCTAGCTGCTGGATATCGCAAGTGGGGGCAGCCGCTGTTGCGCTCAGGTCCCGCTTGCAGGCTTCTCCTTCGGCATCTGTTTGGCCGCTGTGAGAACAGGATGCTGGACCAGGTGGGCTTTTGGCCTGATGCAGAAGTAAGGCTCTTGCTAGATTAACACCAACTTTTGTAACAAGGCACCTCCTGACCCTAGAGAGGCTACAGTATAGTAAACTAAGCAAGTGCATACTATCTGTATGCAAAAATCTTATTCTTGTTGCGCAGTCTCTTTGAAGCTGAATTTTTTTTTTAAAAAAAACATACACACACACTCAAGCTGTTCCCACCAGGTTTTACAGTGAAAAGGGACTTTTCACAGTGACTTTACAGTGACTAGCGCTATGTGATGATCCTCCGTGGCGCAGAGTGGTAAGCGGCGGTAACGCAGCTGAAGCTCTGCTCACAGCCGGAGTTCGATTTCAACGGAAGGAGGAAGACAAATCTCCGGTAAAAGGGGTTGAGGTCCACTATCCGTGGTCGGTAAAATGAGTACCTGGCATATGCTGGGGGGTAAATAAAGGCCAGGGAAGGAACTGGCAATCCCATCCCATATATACGGTCTGCCTTGTAAACGTCGCAAGACGTCACCCTAAGAGTCGGAAATGACTCGCACTATAAGTGCGGGGACACCTTTACCTTTACTTTAGCTTTATGTACCCCTCGTTTCCAGAAGAGAGAGGTGGAGACGCACTGGAACCAGCAGAACTGTCCTACTCTTAGGTTTTTTTAAATGTTTGTATTTTGCATTTGCTGTACCAAAGATAGAGGCTAATATACAACCCCAGTTGTCTAGGATTTTAGAGTTAATGCTTTAAATGTTTTTCTTAAAGAAATTAAATCAAATCAAAATTTTTTTTTGCACCAAAAGGAAATTTCTTCCCAAGAAACACTGTGGACTAGAGGTTTTCTGTTTTTGTTTTTTGTATGATGATGATGTTTTGGGAAGGTATCAATCCAGATGCAGAATTGCAAAAACACACCATGTTGGATCTGTTGGTGTGGTGCCATGCGTACTGACAACTGGCTGTCATGTGGCTCAAAACCTATGAAAACTGGTTGGTGTATGTCTCACATGTTCTTCATTGCCAAAGCAGCAGGTTCCTGCCCATTCTGCGTGTGAGAAGCCAAATGATTTTAAAGATAACAGATTAGACATGTCTAGCCTGCTCTAGAAGAATGGACAAGATGCCCTGTCTCCGAATGAAATCTCTTGTGATGTGTGTACAGACCGACCAGTCCTATCTGGTAGAAATGGTGTCAAGTGCAGCAAAGTTTATTTGGCAAGGAGGGAGGTTCCTCCTTCCTGTCAGTATTTCCAATTATTATATTTTTTATCCATCTTAGACTTGCAGCTATCCAATATATTCAGGATGGGCCTGCTTTGGTAAGAGTGTCGGGGCTGGAACAAGCAGTCAACTGGTCAAACATTGTCAATGGACCACTTATTCAAAAAGTGTCATATATTCCATGAAGACCAAAGTGTCCTTGGTGAAGTGGCAATCTCTTTTTTTTATTGCATCAGTGTATTATCTGATAGCAGTGGCAGGAGTTTCCATACTGAAATGCTCTGAAGTCCTGCAGAAACCAGGCACATGCACTTGCACCCCACTTAGGAATAGCCACCTCATGCCCCATCCTCTCCAGAGAGTTTTGGCCCTCACCTCTTCCAGTTGTGCTGCATGGTCTAGCTTCTGCTACTGGGCCATGACCTGTAACTGCAGGCATCTCTGAACAGAAAGGAACACAGGATTTGGGAGGAAATAAGAAAGCGAATTAACACAAGTCACAAAAAGCCCAGAAGTATGTTCTTAAGGTGCTTTCAAAAGTTCCTTGGAATCTTCTAAAAGAGAGTGATTTTTACAAGTCACAGCATTATGTCTGAGCTTTGAAAAATATTCTAAATTAAGGCTCTAAATCAGGGATGGGGAGCCTGTGGCCCTCCAGATGTTGGTGAACAGTGGTCCATCAACATCTAGAGAAGCACAGGTTCCTCCTCCATGCTGTAAATGCTTGGGGTATTATTTCGCAAAATTCAACTTGTGAATTGACCGAGATTTTTGTTTTGCTGCTGCTGGTTTTTTTGTTTTGAGTGGTAAAAAGCCAGTCTTAACATGAAAACGTCTCCCAGGATTGGAATGAATGGGGTTCCATTGCTTGTGGGAGGCTGCATTCATTCATGGAGCTTTGTGAAGGTTTGGATTATGTCCATAGGATTGTATCAGTCATTAGCCATGCTTTGAATAGACCCACTGAAATTAATTTGTGTGACTAACTTCGGCGCATTAGTATCATTGGATGTACTTGGAGTAGAACTTAGGTGCAGATAATCCATAGTCTTTAACTTAAGTCTTTGACGTAAGTGCTTAAAATTGCTACCCCTGTGACCTCAACTTTGTTGAACTTATATCAAAGTTTTATTCGTTATATGCAGATTTTTAAAGAAATGTCATGATTTAAAATGTGTTTAGTTTTACACTTTTTTTAAAAAAAATACAGATGGCTCTACTTATATCTATATTTTAAACATGTTATATCAGGAAACTCAAATCCTTCTTAAATGGAGGCAGGTATCCTGGAAACTGGATATTTTATCAGGTTGACGACAATGAAGATTGTGTGTCTAAAGAAGGGAGAGGTTTTGATGTGAATGGAATGTTGCTGTTGTATATTTTTTTACAGAACAAATTTATTGCATAGTATATTGGGAGACTGGATAAGGGGTATGAATTAGTATTGCCACCTGTTAATAGTAGTTGGTATTTGCAATCAGTAATGCAAATTAGGAATGACACTGTATAAGCAACTGAAAGAGGTAAACAAAATTCTGTTCCAATTATGGGCATAACATTATTTGTTTCATTTTTAAATCAGCCCTCATCCTGTAAGATCCTAGGGTGGTTCACAACACAACACAGATAAAATACGACCCCACAGAACAATATTTAAAACAATTAAAAACCTTTTTACGAAAACACATAGATGACATAGTCATCAATTTCTTAGCATGTGCAGTGCTGATCTGATGATCTTCACCTCTTATAGCAAGTGTAAATCCATAATTATTGTTCTGAATGAACTAATCCACAAGACCACAAAGTGAGAATTCACCTTTTATTCCCTGGGAAAGGCATTCAATGTGGACTTTGCATAAGACATGCTCAGATATTGGGGTAAATGCAGCACGTAAAGATTTGCCTCTTAATCTGGAAGTTGTTGAGAGTTGAGGCTCCATTTTAAAATAGTCTTTATGTGATGATTTATTTATTTTTTAAATTTATATCCCTCCCTTCCTCCCAGCAGGAGCCCAGGTTGGCCATGAATAGGATCTTTCTGCTGTGGGTGATGGTCTAGGCAGGTACGATGGAAGATTCTATAGCTACACTGTTGCTTTCAGCTTACTTAATTATCATTCCATCTTCCCAGGGAATCCTAGGAATGTTGTTCTCTGGGTGTGTTAGTAGGGATCACTTACACATTCCTGAGCATCATTCAAAACTGCAGTTCCCAGGGTCCTTCACTGGAAGCCATTAGAATTAAACGGGTAAAAACTGATATAAGTTTGTAGTGTAGTACAGGTCTTTATGTGTAAATGGGGTGTTTTTGTATGTGCAATAAGTGTGCATATGTATTGCTTGTCTGTTCTTCTATACTTAAAACAAAAAGTCCATGTTTGCCCTCAAAGTTGCACTTTGGTTGTAGGATGTTGTATATTCCAAAAAACCCACAGCAAGGAAATGTGATACTTTTGATCAGATAACTTTTGCTGTTGTGATTGCTGCGGGGATTGTGGATGTTTAAGAGTGCCATGGGCACCTACTATGCTATTACTAGTGACAAGTGACAACCTATTCTTCCCAGACCTTTCCACCACCATCACCAACAACCTCAAATTTCCTTGCAGTCTTTTTTTTATTAGAAACACCTTTTTACTATCTGTTACCTTATGTACTGGAGACTTATGATAATGATGAATATTGGTAAATTAATGGTAATTACAAAAACACAGTGCTCCCTAGAGCAGTCTTTCCCAACCAGTGTGCCTCCAGATGATGTTGGACCACAATTCCCATCTTTCCTGACCGTTGGCAATGCTGGCTGAGGCTGATGGGAGTTGTGGTCCAACAACTTCTGGAGGCACACTAGTTGGGAAAAGCTGCCCTAGAGTCGCCCAAGGGTCCTATGGTTGCCAGATCATTTTCCTCTTATCCAAGGAAGAAGATCTATTTAGTAGCTAGCTTTAAAGCAGAGAGGGGGAACCTAGAATGACTAGTGTTGTGTTTGTATGTAGGAGCCCCAAGTTCGTCCCCACTTGACCATGAAACTCACTGAGACCAATCGCTATATCTCAATTCTAATAATCCACAAAGACTTGTTGTGAAGATAACATGGGAGACACCAGTCTGGAGAAAAGAAATTCAGTAAATAAATACAGCTAAATGTTTTTTGAAAAATATTTAACAAAATTTGTATACTGCTTAACAGAAAATAACACTTCTAAGCAATTTACAAAGAATATAAAATATACATTGAAATGTCCATAAAAATCAAGGTTGAAGAAATTATGAAAAAGCAAAATGAATAAATCATAATGAAAAAAGCATTATAAGCTAAAATTACATATTAAAATAAATGTCAGTTTCACGTGATATTGTAATTTGATATAGTATTGCGGAAATAATGTCTTATTTCTGGTCTGCATCACTTTTCCTCACATTCTTTCATAAGTCTGTTCCATTTTTACATTAAACTGCAATTTTTAAAAATATGTGTTTCTGATTGTATTGTCTCTCAAAAGATGCATTTTAAAATTCATTGTATTTGCTGTTTGAGCTTAACTTTGCTTTGGAAATTCGAAGAATGCAGAAGTCAATGGATAGCTTAAGTTCCATTCTGCACATTAGTCCAGGATCTGGGGCCCATTTGCAACATACATTTAAAGACATATCATACCCAGGGCCGGATTATCCATTAGGCTTAGTAGGCTGAAGCCTAGGGGCCTGCAGCTCTTGGGGGCCCGTGCAAGAGCTTCTGAACTGCCTGCCATCCCCCTGCTTCACTTACCTTTTTCTCCGCTGTTTTTTGCGGTTTGCCATCAATTAAGATGGCGGCCAAGGTTTCCCTGAGGGGCTGAAGCCTCTGCCGCCATCTTGGTTGATATACGGGATGGCGGGCGGCTCAGAAGCTCCTGTCCTGCGATCCCTCCTGCAGCTGTTTCTGTGGATCTGCCTAAGAGGAGAAGGGCCCCCCAAACACCAATCAGCCTAGGGGCCCTCCTCAGCTTAATCTGGCCCTGATCATATCACTTTAAACAGTGCCCCAAAGAATCCTGGCAACTGTAGTTTGTTAAGGGTGCTGAAAATTGTTAGAAGATTCCTGTTCCCCTCACAGAACTACAATTCCCAGAGTGGTTTAACAATCAGTTCCCTTCCTAGGGAACTCTGGGAATTGTGGTTCTGTGTGGGGGTCTCCAAACAACTCTCAGCACCTTTAACAAACTACACTTCACAAGAGTGCTTCACAAATGTACACCAACAACAACTGGAGGGACATAGTTTCCTTATGTTTTATATCACTTATTTGTTTACCACCTTGGCAGAAAGGTTGTATATGGATGCAAGAAACAAAATAAATTTTGCACTGGAAGTCACAAAGACTTAATTCCCTAGGCATCCTTATAAATGACCAAATGTGGTTGGGTCATGTTTTGTCAACAGAGCTTTAGCAAGGCTTCAGGAACCCAAGGAGTGGGGAGCCCACTGCTCAGTAGCACAGCACAGGTTTTGAAAGCAGGTGGTCTCACCATCCTTAGCACAGGAATAGCCAACATGGTGCCCTCCAGATGTTGCGTGACTACAACTCCCATCACCCCTGAGCATTGGCCATGCTGGCTGGAACTCAGGGGAGTTGAAGTTAGACAATATCCTTCTACTACCTGTGGGTCTCCATAAATAAATAAAGATCTGTCAACTTCGGTTATCATTTTCTCACTTTTCAAAGCTTTAAATACAATTCCCTGAATTTCTGCAGCAATCTTCAATTTATTTTTTAAAATCCTCCTAAAAGTCTTCAGCACTCTTGTGCTCGTCATGTGTTGGCCAGGTGGTATTGTCATAAGAACAAACAAATCTGCCTTACTTAGAATTAGACCATTGGTCAGCACTGCCTACACCAACTCCAGGGTTTCAGACAGGAAGTCTCTCCCAGCCCTACCTGGAGATGCCAGAGATTGAACCTGCATGAAAACCAGATGCTGTCCCACTGAACTATGGCCCTTCTATGGAGAGCATGCACATCCGCTTCTTGGGGGCGCAGCTGGCCCATACATTCTCAATAGTCTCTTCACGCATTTGGTACCCGTGGGAACTGCTGCGTAGGACTCTTGCTTCAGCTGTGGCATGGACCTCCAGCGTGCAACTGTTGCCTGCATCCTTTGGGGGGGGGTTCACCTTGGTTTAAAAAGCCAAGGTATATGTGTCCTACAATAAAGAACTGGTATGTTTGTATTACAGAAGGCAATTGACTGAGACCCACCATTTAGAAAGGTCATAGTGTTGCTGAGAGAATAGCTTTGCTAACTTGAAATGTGCCAATGTACTAAATGTTCTAGGATCCCACTACCTGTTGTTGCTGTAATTCACCCACAACATCAAATAAGGAACTTTATATGTATGAATAAAACTTAAAGAAAACATTGCCTCTTTGACCAGATTTTTATTTCCATTTTCCTCTTCACAGTTCTCATCCAAAGGAATACTCCAATTTGCCATCCACATTATGTCAGTTTGCGTAGACTTGGGGCCCAGCTGCGGCCCTCTAGCACTCCCTTTCCTGGCCCTTGGGATTCTGTCCAAGTCATACCCCCTCCGTAGCCACCTCCTCTCTCCCTAGGTCACACCACTTACCAGCCATCTTTGCCACCCTCCTTGAGTGCTTTTGCCTGGCTGGAATGTGCCCTTGCACTCTGACAATGCTTCTTGCTTGTATGAATGGAGGACAGAGAGGGGTGTGTGTGTAGGAACTAGCCTACTGTGGACTGCCTTCAAGTAGATGCCAACTTGTGGCGACCCTATGAATAGGGTTTTCATGCTAAGCGGTATTCAGAGGGGGTTTATCATTGCCTTCCTCTGAGGTTGAGAGGCAGTGAGTGGCCCAAGGTCACCCAGTGAGCTTCATGGCTGTGTGGGGATTTGAACCCTGGTCTCCCAGGGCACAGTCCAACACTCTAACCACTACACCACACTGTACAAAGGGAAAACTCACATTTGCTGCTGTGCTCACTTTTGTCTCTGGACTGGACCTACCCACCAACAGCATGTGGTCTTCGGAAGGTTGTCCAGAAGGGAATGTGGCCCCATGCCTGATATATGTGATCTACTTTAGTGCCAGGATCCAACACATCATGAAACTAGTTCTGCAAACTCAAGGGAGATTTTCTTTTCCTTGAAACGTAATGTAACCATCTCTGCCCTCTGCCACATGACAAGCTGCTTTTGAAACTGCAGAGTTTCTCAAACAGTTTGTTATTGGGCAAGGGCGAGGAAATCACCTCTTTCAGGGTAGCTAACCTAACACCATTTGAGGTGCAGCAGCCCTCAGCTGTTCCACTTAAGTCCTCTGGCCATTCTGCTGAGTTGCCACATGGCAGATACGGCTGCAGACACACCATACATTTAAAGACACAACTTCCCCCAAAGCATCCTGGGAACTCATTCCTTAAGGGTGCTAGGAATTGGCCCTCCGTGTGGGGTAAACAATAGTTCCCAAGATTCTTTGGGGGAAGTCATGTGCTTCAGATATATGGTGTGTAGGTAGCCATATCCATTACAATGTTGGGGTCAAACCATGAAAGGAGATGGCCAGAGGTAGTAGGGGGAGATGTGTTTATAACAGGGACGGGGAACCTTTGGGGCTCCTGATGGTCCTGGCTGCAGCTCACATCATCACCCTTCAGCTGATGGAAGCTGAAGCCCAACAACATCTGGAGGGCCAAAGGTTCCCCATCCCTAGTTTCAAACATGGAAGGGCCGGGCTTCAAGATTTAGAATATGTGAGATTTTGTTTTTCACTTACACCACTGACTGTAGGATTGGAGGCTAAAGGTACTGATAGAAATCATTCTGGAAGTGCTACATTTATGCACAGACATTCAAGAGCAAATTCTTCCAGAGAAGAGTGGATAGAGAACCCTTGCTGTCTCTTTAAATGAAACTTTATCCATGGCAAATTCCAAATATAGGTTGTGTGCTTGGCTTTAGCATCCTTGAATTTCAGCAGGGTGAAAAGGAGGAAGGGGACGGAAAACAAGGTGAAGGAAGGCTCAACTGAGTGTTTGAATAGTCAGCCTTCACAAAGCCTTGGGCACAGTCACCTTTAAGTCACGGCTCAGGTGTTTATAGACCCCTCTAGTAAGCTACCTATCTCACCTTGTTAACCAACAGCCCCAGGGCAGGTAGGGATCAGAGAACCTGAAGAATTTAACCACCGGAGTGCTGCAAACCTCTCTTGGGAGCCTGTTTCATCACCCAGCTGTTCTTATTGTACTGAAGTTTCGTCTGTAGACTGATTCACACAAGCATGGATATCACTTGGTTTCCCAATGAATGTGTGAACTGGTTCCACGGGAATAGGTGCTGCACGGTTCAAGGTGCTGCAAGGCAATAGAAATGTTCTGTTTGTGGTCTCTTTGATCTCATCTTCATGTACATGTCACTGCTTGATGCTGAATTCATCAAGGGATGCACATGCATATATGAAGTGAACTGGCCCGTAGCGACTCGCAATTTAAATGCTGCAAGCAGCTGCCACTCAAGAAAAGACTGCATTTCAGGTGATACAGGGCAGCCTTTTCCAACCGTTTGGTCCACAGATTCTGCTGGAGTGCAACTCCCATCAGCCCCAGCCAGCATGGCCAATGGTCAGGAATGATGGGAACTGTAGTTCAGCAACATCTGGGGATCCAAAGGTTGGGAAAGGCTGGTTGGGAAAGGTTGGGATAGGGTGACGAAAGCTTTGTTATGTGCAGGCAAACTTTGCAGTCTTCCTTTCTTTTACAATAATTTTTTATGCAAATTTTCATAAAACAAACAAAACAAAATCAAAAACATAACACAATAAAAATAAAAATAAAAAATTTTGACTTCCGACTTGTCACAGATCAGCTATAAATATATAATATATATCAAACCTGTCCCTTAATGCATACAAAATCACTTTTCTCCATAGTCTATCTTAATTAATCGTCAAATCCCATTATCATCATTTCATTTTTATCTTTCAACAAAAAGACTAAGAGAGGCTTCCATTCCTTAAGAAATGTATCTGTCGATTTTTCTCTAAGTAAACATGTCAATTTATCCATCTCTACTAAGTCCATTAATTTCAATAGCCATTCTTCCGTTGTTGGTGTTGATTCCATTTTCCACTTTTGTGCATATAGTAATCTTGCTGCCGTAATCATATATAATATTATTCTTCCATATTTCTTTTCTAATTGTTTATCCATAAAACCCAATAAAAAAATTCTGGTTTTGACTGTATATTTATCTTTAGAATTTTTTGCATCATCCTACCTATCTGTGCCCAAAATAATTTTGCCTGTTTACACAACCACCACATATGATAAAATGATCCTTCTTGTTGTTTACATTTCCAACAAACATTAGAAACATTACTATACATTTTTGACAACTTTTCTGGAGTCATGTACCAACGATACATCATTTTATAGAAATTTTCTTTAAGATTATAGCATAATGTAAATCTCAAGCCTTTTTTCCACATATTTTCCCATTGATCCATTTGTATATTATAACCAAAGTTTTTTGTCCACTTTACCATACACTCTTTTACTTGTTCTTCTTCCATATCCATTTTCAGCAAGAGTTTATACATTTTCGCAATTATATTTTCATCATTTGTACACAAACCTATTTCAAAATCAGATTTACTTATTTCAAACCCATACATTTTCTTATCCATTTTATATCTCTCTAACAATTGTAAATAGGCAAACCATTGAGAACTATATCCTTCCTTTATCAGTTGTTCTCTCTCTTTCATTATATATTCTCCATGTACATTTTCTAAAAGTTCTTGATAAGTTAACCATTTCTCTTTTCCAGCCATTTCTCTTCTATAAAATGCTTCTTGACTTGAGACACATAGTGGTATTTTCGAATAAAACCTTGGTTTATATCTATTCCATATTTTCAACAGAGGACGTCTTATAAAATGATTATTAAAATCCACATTAACTTTTACTTTATCATACCATAGATATCCATGCCATCCCCACTTCAGATTATGGCCCTCCAAATCCAATAGTCTTTTATTCCTCAATAATAACCATTCCTTTATCCAGACTAAACAACAGGCAGCATAATAAAGTCTCAAATTTGGTAATCCCAGTCCTCCTCTTTCTTTGGCATCTTGTAATAATTTAAATTTAACTCTTGGTTTTTTTCCCTGCCAAACAAATTTAGAAATATCTTTTTGCCATTGTTTAAAAGGTAAATCAGAGGATATTACAGGTATTGTTTGAAACAAAAACATCATTCTCGGCAATACATTCATTTTTATCACGGATATTCTGCCCATTAATGACAATTGTAATTTATCCTATCTTAACAGGTCTTTCTTAATCTCTGTCCATAGTTTTTCATAATTGTTATGAAACAACTTTGAATTTTTATTTGTCATAATAATACCTAAATATTTCAACTTTTCCTCTATTTTAAAATCTGTCTTGTCCATCAACTCTTTTTTTTCCCTTGAAGATAAATTTTTCACCAACATCTTTGTTTTTTTATTGTTGATCTTAAATCCTGCTAATGGTCCAAATTCTTTTAATTTGTCCATTTTGGGGTTCGGGGAGGATATCTTCTGAGATAGGTAGAAGGCAGTTTGCAAGGATCCTTGCAAGGATTTTACCTGCAGTAGCAACAAGAGAGATGCCTCAATAGTTCCCACAATCTGTTCTATCACCCTTCTTAAAAAGAGTGATAATTATGGCATCCCTAAAGTCTTCTGGGATCTCCTCCATCATCCAGATCTTCTCAATGAGCTTATGGTTCTATAAGTTCAAGCCTTCTTCTTTAAAGAGTTCAGCAGGGATCCCATCAGGTCCACTAGCCTTTTTAATTCTTCATTTGATTAATGGCTTTACTGACTTCATCCAAATTTGGGCATACTGGAAGCTCGTCTCCAGATTGTTGTTGCAGAATTTGCAAGAAGACCTCACCAGCAACAATACTATTAAGGAGGTTGTGGTACTGCTCTTTCCAATGCAGTGCACTAGATTCTTTATCCTTAAGTTTGTTGGATGAAACCGATTATCTAGATCCATTTCAATCGGGTTTTAGGCCCGGTTTCGGCACCGAGACAGCCTTGGTCACCCTGTATGATGACCTATGTCGGGAGAGGGACGGAGGGAGTGTAACTCTGTTGATTCTCCTTGATCTCTCAGCGGCTTTTGATACCATCGACCATGGTATCCTTCTGGAGAGGCTCGCTGAGTTGGGAGTTGGTGGTACTGCTTGGCAGTGGTTCCGCTCCTACTTGGCGGGTCGTCTCCAGAAGGTAGTGCATGGGGAACACTGCTCAACACCGTGGGTTCTCCAATGTGGAGTCCCACAGGGGTCAGTTCTGTCTCCCATGCTTTTCAACATCTACATGAAGCCGTTGGGTGCGGTCATCAGGAGTTTTGGAGTGCGTTGTCATCAGTATGCTGATGACACGCAACTCTACTTCTCCTTTTCATCGTCTTCAGGTGAGGCTGTCAATGTGCTGAATCGTTGCCTGGCCACGATAATGGACTGGATGAGAGCTAACAAACCGAGGCTCAATCCAGACAAGACTGAGATGCTGTTGGTGCATGGCTTCTCTGATCAGGTGGTGGATATACACCCTGTCCTGGATGGGGTTACACTCCCCCTAAAGGAACGGGTTCGTAGTCTGGGAGTCTTTTTAGATCCTTCCCTGTCACTTGAGGCTCAAGTAGCCTTGGTGGCACGGAACGCATTCTACCAACTTCAGTTGGTAGCCCAGCTACGTCCCTACCTGAGCAGAGAGGACCTCACATCAGTTGTACATGCTCTGGTAACCTCGCGATTGGATTACTGCAATGCGCTCTACGTAGGGCTGCCTCTGAAGACAGTTCGGAAGCTACAGCTCGTGCAAAATGCGGCGGCCAGACTGATAACGTGGACCAAGCGGTCCGAACACATAACACCTGTTCTGGCTCGCTTGCACTGGCTTCCAATATGCTTCCGGGCCAGATTCAAAGTGCTGGTTTTAACCTATAAAGCCTTATATGGCACGGGACCACAATACCTGCTGGAACGCCTCTCCCGATATGAACCTGCCCGTACACTACGTTCTACATCGAAGGCCCTCCTCCGAGTTCCGACTCATAGAGAAGCTCGGAGGGTGGTGACAAGAACTAGGGCCTTCTCAGTGGAGGCCCCCGAACTGTGGAACAGTCTTCCCGATGAGGTGCGCTTGGCGCCGATGTTACTATCTTTTCGGCGCCAAGTCAAAACCTTCCTCTTTTCTAAGGCATTTTAATCTAACTTAATCTAGTTTTAACATGTGCTGTAACTGTTTTTAGTTTTTTATTCTCTTATATTTTTGTTGTATTTTATTATGGGATTTTATTGTATATATTTGTATTTCTTTGTTGTACACCGCCCAGAGAACTATGCTAGTAGGGCGGTATAAAAATTTAACAAATAAATAAATAAATAAATAAGTTTCTTAGTTTGTTATCCAATAGTTTGTTCAGATGCTGCAATAATGGAAGTCTTCAGTTTAATCCAGTGTTCATCAACATTTTCAGGGAGTTCCATAGGTAGATATTTCTTAAGCATTGTTTGAAAACAAGCTTGCTTAACAGGATCTTGAAGAGTGTAGATGTTCATTTTACGCCTTGGTTTTCTTCCTTGGAGCCTATGCTGAGGAACAATATTAATGTCTGCAATGGATTGAATTAATTGGTGATCTGTCCAGCAGTCATCAGCACTTGTCGTGGCCCTAGTGAGGAGTACATCACGACTATCTCGGGCATGGACGATTACGTAATCCAGGCGATGACAATGTTTCGACTGCTTCCATTATGTTTTAAATTTATTTTTCTGGTGAAAGAGCATGTTTGTAATAACAAGATTATGCTTTGCACATTTAGTCAGAATTCCATTCAGGTTGCTATTGCCAATTCCTCCTTTGCCAATGGTTTCTGGCCATAAATCAAAATCACGCCCAACTCTTGCATTGAAATTGCCCAGGAGGATAATTTTATCCTCCTTGGGTATCTCTGATAAGATGGTGTCCAGCTGGGTATAAATTTTTTCTTTGATGTCTTCATCAGCATCTAACGTTGGTGCATAAGCATTTACAATAGTTGCCTGCTGGCTTTTGGCAAGTTCTAACTGCAGAGTTGAGAGCCTTTAAAGGCAAAACTGAATCAAATTTATTCCCCATTCCTATTCCTAGCCCTGCCTGGAGATGCCATGGATTGAACTGGATATTTTCTGCACGCAGAGCAGATGCTCTACCGTACAGCCACAGCCCTTCTCCTGTGGCAAAGCTGTCTGAGTTGGGTTTCCTTGTCATATTTACAGACCTAGTTCATGGGTTTATTTTGTTAGCGGGTTATTGAGCTGTTTATTGCTTTTGGACGTGGAGTCTCTTGGATTAAGTTACATTAGGCCTGGAGTTCATGCTGAATTTGATTTCTCCATGAGGAAAGGGCTGGGGTTCTTCCGTTTGCTTTGGTCAAGTAACAGAAACAGACACTTGTTTCCAAACCAAATTTTGTGAGAGAGCTCTGGTTATTTTTTCAATCAAGTGAAAAATAACTCAGGAACTCTTATCAAAGCTGTGAAGCTGCTCCTATAAGCAAGCAGCTTCCTGTCATGATGAAGACCAAAACCTAGGACAATTCACAAGCTCCAGTTAAAAAAGCTATTCTAGAAACATTTCTTGATCAAATAAAACAAACCTGCTTAAAAAAACACTGGAATTTTTGCAGGAAGGTGTATGATGGGAAAATGAACTGAAAAGCATAAGATAGGGATGGAAGGATCTGGCAATCAACATTTTAATGCACGTTTCTCCTAATTAACACGCTTTTGCATGCACTTTTGACTGATGTACACTTTTGTGCAAGCAATTCCTCTTTGTGCGCACTTCCCCCCAAATACATGCATTTTTGTAAACATTAGTTGGAGACCTGCACTGCAAAATTTAGATCAGTGTCAATTTTGAAGGATGGTTGTGTTTTGGTGCTCACATTGTTTCAGAACGTGAGAATTTGATAGTTTTCACTTCAAATGCAAACTGAATTGAATTTCTTCCCCCTCCCTAAGTGATTGCTTGATGCAATCTCATATAACCTCCCTGCAAACAAATCAGGATGAATAATAAACAGGTCATCTGGAAGCGACCAGGATAAAGACAGCAATCCCTCAGGAAATTCTTTATTTTGTTTTAGCCATGAGGTATCCAGGCCTGTATAGTCAAAACATAGGACACACTAGAAATAAATTACTGGAGTTTCTCAGATAGGCACTGAAGCCTATAACAAGAACCTGACTGTGAAGCTTTTTCACTTGAATCACTAATGCAGAATTCTGCAAGCCTAATCAGTCAGGAAGTGTCAACCTCACTCTTGTCTTCTTTGCTGTCACAAAATGGCCTGGAGTGATTTTCTATGCCTTAGGGTTGCCAGGTCAGAAGCATTCCAAACCCTGATATTTTGCGGGTGGGCCCAAATGATGTCATGGGGCAGATCCAAGTGATGTCATTAAGCATGATACATTAAGCATCAACCACAGTTGCTTGGCGCATACAGTTCATACAAAAACATTTATCTGATTGGAAATTAAGATAGAAATCTTAGCTAAACGCGCTCTACGTAGGGCTGCCCTTGAAGACTGCTCGGAAACTTAAATTGGTACAAAGAGCAGCAGCCAGAATGTTAACTGAAGCTGGATTCAAAGAACATACTACTCCTTTGCTATACCAGCTCCACTGGCTCCCAATCTGTTTCCAGGCACAATTCAAAGTGCTGGTTTTGACCTATAAAGCCTTATACGGCTTAGGTCCAGGCTATCTGTTAGACCGTGTCTCCCTCTATGAACCTGTCTGGATTTTAAGATCATCCGGTGAGGCCCTCCTTACTATTCCATCTTTCTCGCAAGTTCTTCTTGCCGAGACACAGAATAGGGCCTTTTCGATGGCTGCCCCTAGATTGTGGAATTCCCTCCCTAGCGAGGTTCGGTTGGCTTCCTCGCTATCATCCTTTCGCGCCCAGGTGAAGACTGTTTTATTTAGGCGGGCTTTTAACTGAAAATGTTATAGTTTTAATCTATTTTGATTTAATCTATTTTTAATTGTTTTTAACATGTATATTGGTTGTTCTGATTGTTTATTGTTTTAATTGTGAGCCGCCCTGAGTTCCTCGGAAGAAGGGCGGGGTATAAGTATTTTAAATAAATAAATAAAATAAATAAAAGATGGAGCCTGGGTAGGGAACATTTAATCTAGCCAATTTGCTTCTGGTAAAAAGGGTTCAAGTGCCCTCAGGCCAGGCCAGGCCAGTCACAAGAAGGCCATTGAAGGAAGAAAGGAGCCTAGTGTTGTGGAGATGTTAGATGGGAGTACTCAGGAGTAAAGATTGATGCCCTAGAAGAGCTGCAATTCTAAACACACTTACTGAGGGACTAAGCTCCATAGAATTCAGTAGGACTTACTTCTCAGTAGATATGCTTTGGATTGTGTTGTTGGTAAAGCTTGACTAGGGATCCACTGCAAAGACATCCATATCCAAGTAGGGTTGGCAACAACCTGCCAGGAATGCCCTGCCCCTACCTTTTAACATCTAAATTTCTTTACAGATTTGACCCTTCACTTCAGAAAGAGGCTGAGTAATGAGTAAGAGGATTCTCTACCCTTTTCTGTCTTCCCTGTGGGCTGCTATAAACTCACTTCCTCAGCCAACCCAATTCCAGTGAATATAATTGACACATTGGTCAGGGGTCTGATAACTTTTGCAAGGCATTGTACGTCTGTCGTGGGTGAATGAAAACTAGCCTGCCCCATTCCTACCACTGACAGAGCCTACCCTTTGGAAATGGGATCCTAGAACCTGTAGGGTGTCCCACTATGCATTGCCCCGCAAACGAGCAAAATGCCTCACCCAAAAATAGCACAGATTTACATAAAATTTGCATATGGCAATTTATATTTATTGATGCTGATTTAGAAATAGATTTTACATATTTCTATAAATTTAATGGAAACACAGTCCATCTCACCATAGTGGGGAAGACTATGGACAGCCAGGTAACGGGTGTGCCTGCTCGGTCTGCTGTCTAGGGACTGCTAATTGTTGATGGGCAACTCCAAGGCCCTTCCTGCTCTTCCTTCTTAGGGTTCTTTATCTTGAAACATGTTGTTGTGTAAATTTATATATTTGTTAAGCAGAGAATAACAGCGGTCTGAAATGCGTGTGTGCCAGTGTGTGCGTTTACCTAAGAAAGCTGGCTTTTACCCTGCATTGAGATCACTGAGACTTAAGACTTATTAAGATCAGAAAAGCTACTTTATTTATAGAAATACATAGTAGATAGAAAGGCATACCTAGTTCTAACTAAGTTGGAGGTGCAACGCCCAGGCTTGGGAATTGCCCTCATGGCTAGGAGAGAGAGAGCAGAGACAAAGGCGTCTCCTCTCTCTCGGACAGTCGGAGAAGAGAAGAGGAGGAAAGGGCAGAAGGAGGAGGGGCAGATAAGCTTCCTTAAGACTTATCAGTCTAACAACGGAAGGAAGTCAGTCAGAGCATCACAGGTAAAGGTAATCAAGCCTATCCATCTGGAGGACCCTAGCTCTATCTCCCTTCTGGAACATAAACAAAAGAACAAAACAGGAGTCGCTCTTGCCCCACTTCCAACAATACTGAGCCTGGACCAAATAGCCCTTCACAGTTTCAAAGCGCATTTTCCCTAATAGTTATATTTTCATTAATATAATCTATTTCTGTATGGTATTTGCATTAATATATGCATATATGTGCACACTTTACCCTAATATGTGCATGTTTTTTTTAAAAAAACATTGCTTACCTGGAAAACTACATTGCAAAATTTGGAGAAGTGGGGATTTTGAAGGATGGCTGAGTTTCAATTCACATATTGTTTTGGAAAGCACAGACTAGTTATATTCCCTGTTAAATGAGAACTGCATCAAATTTTCCCCATTCCTAGGTGGAAGCACCACTCTGCTATGGGAGAGGAATTCTGTAAGTGACCCAGTGGGAGTGAGGAGTCTAAAATCCTGAAATCAGGCAACCTTGCTACACACCAGCTGCATACACATGCAGTGCTCAAGTTGTTTCTAATTTTATTGGGGAGAAGGGCATGCTCCTACCTCCTTTCCAGCTTCTACACCATGCGCTTCATAAATGAGCAGAGAACATATAAATCATAGAATCATAGAATAGTAGAGTTGGAAGGGGCCTATAAGACCATCAAGTCCAACCCCCTGCTCAATGCAGGAATCCAAATGAAAGCATTCCCAAGAGAAGGCTGTCCAGCTGCCTCTTGAATGCCTCCAGTGTCGGAGAGCCCACTACCTCTCTCGGTAATTGGTTCCATTGTCGTATGGTTCTAACAGTTAGGAGGTGTCTCCTGATGTTCAGTCGAAATCTAGCTTCCTGCAACTTCAGCCCATTATTTCATGTCCTGCACTCTGGGACCATCAAGAAGAAATCCCGGCCCTCCTCTGGGTGACAACCTTTCATGTACTTGAAGAGTGCTATCATATCTCCCCTCAGTCTTCTCTTCTCCAGGCTAAACATGCCCAGTTCTTTCAGTCTCTCCTCATAGGGCTTTGTTTCCAGTCCCCTGAAGATCCTTGTTGCCCTCCTCTGAACCTGTTCCAGTTTGTCTGCATCCTTCTTGAAGTGCGGAGACCAGAACTGGACAAAGTATTAAAGATGAGGCCTAACCAGTGCCAAATAGAGGGGAAACAATACTTCACTCGATTTGGAAACTATATTTCTGTTAATGCAGCCTAATATAGCATTTGCCTTTTTTGTAGCAACATCGTACTGTTGGCTCATATTCAGCTTGTGATCAACGACAATTCCAAGATCCTTCACACATATCGTATTGCTGAGCCAAGTATCCCCCATCTTATAACTGTGCATTTGGTTTCTTTTTCCTCAGTGTAGAACTTTGCATTTATCCCTGTTGAATTTCATTCTGTTGTTTTCAGCCTAATGCTCCAGCCTATCAAGGTCACTTTGAATTTTGTTTCTGTCTTCCACGGTATTAGCTGTGCCCCCCAATTTTGTATCATCTGCAAATTTGATAAGCATGCTCTGTACCTTTCTCATCCAAGTCGTTAATAAAAATGTTGAAGAGCACTGGGCCCAGGACCGAACCCTGTGGTACCCCACTCATTACTTCTTCCCAGTTTGAGAAGCAACCCTTGATAAGCACTCTTTCAGTACAATTCTGGAGCCAACTGTGGATCCACCTGATAGTTGTTCCATCCAGACCATATTTAGCTAGCTTGCTAATCAGAATATCATAGGGCTATTTGTCAAAAGCTTTGCTGAAGTCGAGATATATTATGTCCACAGCATTCCCGCAGTCTACAAGGGAAGTTGCCCAATCAAAAAATGAGATAAGATTATGTATGTGTATGTGTCCTTTTTTGTTTTCAGGTCATCTCTAACCTTTTTGTGAAGCCACATTGGTTTCTTCTGCTGTTTTTCCCCTTTTTTCCTTGTTGGAATTGCTTGCCATTGCACTTTTAGAATTTCCTTTTTTAGAAACTCCCACCCATCTTGGACTCCTTTTCTCATTAGGGTCACTTGCCATGGAACCGTAGTTACAATTGTCTATTAAAATCAGCTTTCCTGAAGTCCAGGGTCAATTAGGTCTCCCAACACCAGCTGCATCCACTACACACAATATTGCAGGGCTGGCATCAGCAACTGGCATCCTTGGGCAGGCCTCAGGGCCTCAGCACCCCAGCAGGACCCACTGCTGACTCCTGCCCTGGCCCTCCCTTTTTAAAATGGCCCATTGCTCAAAGCAGCTCTGATTATGCTTCTAGCTAATATATTAATCCACAACAATCTTCCTGACATAGCATAACTTTGAAGGCATTGTGGGGACTTTAAATGATGGCTAGACTCAGACACCTGGGGCTGCTCAGAACACTGCTGCCTCCTGCCACCAGATAAGCCCAAGAGACCCCAGTGGGAGAGGAGGGGCCCCACTAGAGGTCACTTTGCCCAGGGACCTCTCAAACCTGGAGCCGTCCCTGCCACCCTGACCCTTCATCTTCCTTTCACCCTTTACAAGCTCCAGTCTTATGCTGGATCACAATGATGATCAGGGCCAGCCCTACCATTAGGCAAAGTGAAGTGAACAACTCAGGTGGCAATTGCTGGATGAGGAGCAGCAGCCCTCTGGCTGTTCTTCCTAAGATCCCCCCTCTGTTGGACAGCAGAGATAGGTATGCAGCATGACTTGTCCTGGTCTCATTAAACTAGCCTGCTACCTTAGGTGTGTGACCATTGTCCTGTCATCAGTAGGGATGGACAAATCTCTCAATTTCAGTTTTTCTCAGTTTCTCTTTTTTCCAGTTAGGGGTCTCCAGATATCTACATCAGTTTAATCACTCTTTTTTTAAAAAAAGCCCTCATGAAATTTTATCAGCATTTTAATGTGGAGTCCTTCCAATATATGCTTCTATGCAGAGCTTGGAAAAGTTACTTTTTTGAACTACAACTCCCATCAGCCCAATCCAGTGGCCATGCTGGCTGAGGCTGATGGGAGTTGTAGTTCAAAAAAGTAACTTTTCCAAACTCTGCTTCTATGCAACTTTGCCTAATATACACATTTATGCAAAGCAATTTCCCCTAGAATAATGCATTTCTGTATTTATTTCAGAAATACATGCATTTTTATGGGCACTTCACCCCAGTGTATACATTTTTGTATACATTACTTAGCCGAAGAATGGCACTGCAAAATCGGAAAGGGCAAATATCGAAGGATGGCTGTATATCGGTTCTGATACTGTTTTGGAAAGTGTGTATAATTATGTTAGCCTTTAAATGAGAACTGAATTGAATTTGTCTTCCATCCCTAGTGATCAGTGTTGAAGTAGAGTCAACTGCCAGTCTAGTCAGCTTTTGTATATGGAATGGGGAGCAGGCACCATCTTGTTCTTCACCTCAGGTATCAAAATGACTAGTGCCGGCCCTGATGACAGCGAAGCAGCGGAGTCAACAGAATGTTGTCTGGACTGTCTGGACAGCAGCATAGGGGAAATGCATGGAATTTTAGTGTGTGTCTGACAGGGATGGAAAGATCTCTCAATTTTCGTTCTCTCAGTTTCTCAGTCTTCCAATCTTAATTTTGGTTCTACACATTTCTGCAGCAATTTGCACTTTTCTTTAAGTCCTCATGAAAATTCTCCAGCATTTTAGTGCCAATTTCTACCAATAAACACATTTTTGTAGGAAATTTCTAGTCATATAACGCATTTTTGTATGTTATTTTCACTTATATATTCAATTTTTATGCACACTTTCCCCTAATACAGTAGGGCCCCGCTTTACGGCATTCTGCTTTAAGGCGTTCCACTGATGCTGCGGCTTTTGTCTTTAATTTAAAAGCTATTTTTTTCTCTTTTGCGACATTTTGCGACATTTTCGCATCATTTTCGCGTGACGCGGCCCATTAAAGTCAATGGGGTTCTGCTTTACGGTGTTTTCCGCTTTATGGCGGGGGTCCGGAACGGAACCTGCCGTATAAGTGGGACCCTACTGTACATGCAGTTTTGCAAACATTGGTTGGTTGTCGAACTGCATTGCAAAATTCAAATCAGTGCAAATTTCAAAGGATGGCTGTGTTTCAGTTCTCATATTGTTTCGGACAGTGCGAATTTGCTAAATTTAGCTTGAAATGCCAACTGAATAAAATTTCTCCCCCATCCCTAGTGTCTGATGCCAGCTGATATTTGCAGATCTTGAATGGCAGTTTTAAATGCGTTTGCTCTCCTGTCATCCAAAAGAATCAATAAATCCTCTGAGAAAGGTTGAATGAGATGGAGGGATTGGGGTTGCAGGGGCAAGCACGGAAATTCAAAATCCCTGCATGATTTTGGAATGAAGAGCAAACAAACAAAAAATAAACAAAAGATGAAAAGGATCTCATGGAACTGATCAACTAGCAAGGAATGAATCTCCTTAGCATATACACTGTACAAAGAGGTATATATATATATATATATATATTAAGGGGGAGATAGAGAAAGATTTTATTTTTTTAAAAATCCATATAAAAACCGGGAAACCACAAAAGAGAAAGATAGGTAGCCAGTAGACCTGAGACGAAGTCTGTCTGGTGTTGATACTGTGTAGAATTAACTCACAATGGTCTTGCTTATGGCCAGAGGGGAGACAAGTCTGTCCCAGTGGAGAGGGACCCCTGTCTGGGGTGAGTGATGTGGAGCTTTGGATTGATAACCCGACTCAAGAGGGAAAGAGGGAGAGGGTGGGGCCCGCCTCTGGGCCGAAAAGCCTGCATTTATCCTGGCGATAGCAGGCAAGCCAGAGCTTCAGGCCTTGCGGCAGAAAATGGCTTACCCCACCCGCGTGCTCCATTTGTCAGGCAGCGGAGGGGGAGGGGGAGGCAGGACTACTTGAGGGAAAGAGCCTGAAAACAAATGGAGTGAATTTATGCCACTTCTGGCATCATGAAGTATGCAGGTGCCTCCTCTCCTTTCCTGTGTGTATCAGAGCACCTTGTCACACTTTACGGGGACAGGATGGGGTGTTGCTAGGGGGCACCTGAGGGTGCTGCAAAGCTCTGCACTGGTGAGGCCACAGACACTCACCATCTTAATGGGCAGAGGACCCAATCCACATACAGGGTACTGGGCCCAGAAAATGTTGCTGGCACCCCATAGCTCAGTTGAAGCCCAGATGTCACGAACCAGAGTTTGTTCGTTTGTTTCCCTTCTGAAAGTCAGCTGCAATTTGCATCGCTGTATACATACATTGCATCTATATTATGCAAGTTTGTATCATGCAACTGTACCCAAATTTTAAGCACCCGGTAATGCCTCTGGGAGAGTATGAAACATGATGAACATTAGCCCTTACTCACAGGTAAGGTAAGATGAATATGTAAGTGGGACTGTGCTGAGTAGATCAACCCCTGACATCACATGTGCCATATAGTTCTGCCCCCTGACGTCCATGAGGACAGCGGTGAAAGGGTTCTAGCAGGCAGGGCCAGTTCCTGAGGGCACTGCTCCGGTGAGCCACTTTGACAGGTGGACAGCGGCTGCCCACTGCAAGGTTTATTGTAATGTGCAGCTGGACACGTTTTGTGAAGTGTCAAGTTTTTGTGCAGTTGAGCATATGGGATTTAATAACGAACTAGGTAGTTTCTAAAAAAGAAATAGATAAGAAAAGATAGAAAGAAATAGAACATGAAGATAAATACTGGTTCTTTTTCAATCTTCATAACCTTATACCACTAGTCAGTGCTTTTTTGATTAAAAAAGGAGGTGCCAGTACTCATATATTGATAAAAGTACTGTGGGTGCCAGCACAAAAAGGCTGGCATGGGCAGCAAAAAAAGAGGTGCAAGTACGCCGTACCGGTGAACATTGTCACAAAAAAGCCCTGCTAATAGTATATTATGGGACAAATTACTTGACTAGTCTGGGGGTAACCAGTATGCTGGTTGCTTGTGTAGTAGGAAAAAAGATAAAAGAAACCCTGGCACACCTACCAATCACCTGACATGACCATGGCATTTCCCCTTTGCAGTGTGGCTGGAGTTCAAGTTGTGCTGCAAAGAAATGCCCTGGTTGATTGAACTGGGGCTTGGTCAGTGCCGGTCAGCTGATCAATACTAACATCAAACCCCACAGGAGTCAGCTCCACTCAGGAGTTTCCAAGCCAATCCCAGCAGAGCTTGCATTTAGCACTAAATTGAAAAGGTTTTATTGGGGTTTTTAGAATTTTAATTTTGAAAAAAAGAAAACAAGCCCTGTTTGCCAAGGATAGAGATGGGGAGAAATTTGATTCTGTTCACATTTAAAGGTAAGGCCATCAAACTCACACTTTTCAAAACAATAAGAGAATTGAAACACAGCCATTGTTCAAAATTTGCACGTATGAAAATAACAAAAATGCATTATATATCAGGAAAAGTGCTTGCAAACACATGTACTTTAGTCAAAACTGCACACAAAAATGTGCTTATTAGGAGAAATTTGCACCAAAATGCTGATGAATTTTCATAAGGTTTTAAAATAATAATAATAATTGCAAATCGCGGCAGAAATCTGAAGAACTGAATTTAAGACTGGAAAAATGAGATCCTTCCATCCCTAGCCAAGGAACAATAAGGAGCACATTTTAAGATTCCTGCTTGCTCTGACCTTTGCAGCTGTGTTTTTACCTATCCCACATCTGGCATCCTATCTGACATCAGGTGTGGAGTTGGCGGGCATGGCTTGGGGAAAACCGGCTTCACAGGCCAGATTAGGACATGTGCTGGGCCTAACACAGGCAGAAGATTCCCCACCACTGGTGCAGAGTATGCACAAAGCCTCCCTCCCTGCAGACATTCACAATGTATGTGCAGGTGCCAAGAGGTGGCGCTAGCTGGCATGCATAATGTCAGGTGCAGGGCTATTCTCTACACGGCTCTGCTCACACGGTCGCCCTATCTGTAAGTATATTTTTTCTTTTCCTTTTTTGGAAAAAAAAATTTCTTACAAATTGTAATTTTGAAATAACAAAATAAAAGAATATGAGTTTGATTTTTTTTAATGCCTGAAAAGGGCTATATAATGTGGCATATAGGTGCCATAAATAAATAATTATCATTCATTGACTTGATGCTGGCATTGATGTAGTTTTCATTAAGAAGGGCCAGATAGGTGGTGGAAAAGTGGCATTATATAGCCAAGAGAGTGGCTGTATACTACAGCCAGCATGGATTTTTTGCATTCTCCAATGATAAATTGAAAATACCCCACCCATGCCAGTCTGATGCTTCCCATAAGCTCATTACACTAGCAAATCTCAGCACCCTTCAGTAACTACGCTTTCCAGGATTCTTTGGGAGAAGCCATGACTGTCTAAAGTGGAATAAAGGTCTGGTGTGCATGTGGCCAAGGACAGCTTTGGTTTAAATTTTTGTGGGAGACTACATGTGGCTGCTGTAGAATAAAAAGGTGGGGGAAACGCTGAAAAGCAATGATACTGTTCACAATGTTTTCCTTTTGGAAAGGAAAGGGGCTTCCCCTCTGCCCAGTGCCCACCCACCCAATCTCTTCCTCTCTCACTCCCCCTCCCCCTTACCAAATTCTTCCAAGCTACACAGGAAGCGGAGTGGACTGTGGAAGACCAACCCAAATTGTGTTTGCATTTTTAGAAATTTGTAGGGTAGTACGATATCTTAGAGAGGAGGTCAGGTCTCCTGCTCCCCTGGTGCATTCACTATAGCTGCCCAATTTCCCTGCTTTTTCCCCAATTTCCCTGCTTTTTAAAGTCTGATAGAAATATCTGTTGGCTATAGGTACGTTCTTAAACCACAAGGGCTTCTTTTTTGCCTATTAGTGAATATAAATAAAATTTAAAAGCACTCAAGCAGGGCCTGCTTAAACCCAGCCCTTCTCAGGCTTCTCTGATCCGCTACAGAGAGAAGAAATAATTATTCTCTACAAAAGAAAAGAAGAAATAGTTATTTTCTAGAAAAGAAGAGAACAACACCAAACTCCCGGCCACCTCGCTCCTCTCCCTCTCCTCTCCAGTAAGCAGTAGCTTACTGTGAAGGGCCGAAACTCAGCGGTGCAGCATTTGCTTTCAATCTGTGGCAGCTCCAGGTAGGGTTGGGAGAAGTTCCTGCCTGAAATCCTGGAGAGCCCCTGCCAGTCAACGTTGACAATACTGCGCTAGATGGCCCAAGGGTCTGATTCAGTATAAGGCAGCTTCCTATGTTTTCATGTTCCTCAGCTGTTGGGAGGTTGGGTGAGCATCACTGCCCTACCAATTGTTGGTCTGGTCTAGCGGTGTGTTTCTCAGTGGAGGCCAGTCCGTTGGGGCAAACTGGGCACTGCCCCACCAACCTCAGCCAGCTCCCACCTGCCTGCCCTCTTACTTACATCCAGTCCACGGAGTAGCTCTGGCTGTCTCCTTCTTCCTCCCTAATGTCAGTTTTGCCCTTCTAGAACTCAGCAGGGAGGGCTTGCTCCTGCCTGTCATTGGCTCTGGCGCCACCTGCTGTTGGCCTTTCTGCCTCTCACCCTACCAGCCTCAATGGGCAAGAGCCACCACTTACATTATTTATAAGTGGGACCTTGCAATATATCCTCCTCACCCCCTAGCAGGCATGCTCCTGTTCGGGTTTCCTCCCAAACAACCATGTCCTTCTGTGGCACACTATAGGCTGTTCAGGGTTCAAGCAAGACACTCCATTCTTTCCCCACCTCTGTGGTTTTCCATTACTTTTCCAGAATTTTGCTTCTCTGTCGGCTGTTTTGTTTTTGCAAATGTGACACTTTTGCATTCCCTGAAGATATCAGCCTCCTATTGCTGAGAGGCCCCAGTTTGGTTCCAATCCTCTGGGCACTCCCCACCTGAGTTTGTGATTGGAGGGAGGCTATAAGTACACCAGTAGCCAGAGCAAAGTGTTCCGTTAGCCACACTTGGAGGGGGGAGAAGCTGATCTGCGGATCAGTTACAAAATCTGCCTGAAGCTGAATTAAAAAGCAACAACTCAAGCTGCTCCCATCAGGTTTTACAGTAAAAAGGGGTGGGGTTTGACTAGCGTCATGTGCACCTGTTTTCAGAAAAGAGAGGTAGAGATGCAATGGAACTAGCAAAATAGTGTGTGTTCCTGCCTGGAATGATGAAGTGAATAACCAAAATTGCAGTAAGAAGCACCTTGTTCAGAGGATGAGGGAGACCAGTGATTAGATCCCATCTTGCAAATACATCATGGTGACAGGGAAAAGCTACAGAACCGTGCTCAAACAAGATCTCTCACAAGCTTCCATGCAGAGGGAATTTTACCTGACAGCACAATGCAGCAGGCAGCAAACTCAGAAGCTTTGCAAGTGTGGTCATAACTATCTGTGCAGGCACAAGGGGTGGGAAAGAATTTCTATAAGCCTGGTAAGTCACGTACCAAGATATTTTGTGGTGGATACTTGGGAAAGGCTGTAGCTCAGTGGTAGGGCATCTGCTTTGCATGCAGAAGGTCCCAAGTTCATTCCCTGGCATCTCAAATTAGGGCTGGGGATGTCCTCAGTCTGAAATCCTGGAGAGCCTCTGTCAGTCATTGTAAACAACCCTGAACTAGATGGACCAATCATCTGTCTCAGTACGAGGCAGCTTCATATGAACCTATGACTGTCTATCTTGTACTCCCTCTAAGATCTACCAGATGAACTTCTGCCAAGCATAATGGAGCAATCCCAAAGTGGTTTTCAACCTTAAAAGACAATCAATAAACAAAATTTAAAGCCAGTAAAAATGCATTACAGTAAGTAAAAATTAAAATACAACCATCAGTGCAGTAACCAGAACAATTCTCAAGACAAGAAATCAGTAATCCCCATAGACCTGGATGACTAAATGGGTTTTCAGAAGGCCCCAAGAACTCAGCAAAGCCTTTATTACTGGGAGGAGATGTTTGCATAAACTAGGGGCCATGACAGAGAAGGCCCTCTTCCGTGTTGCCACCAGATGTATTTCTGCAGCCCATTACACAACCAAGAGGGTCTTATCCTGAGATCTCAGAAGAGGGCTGGTCAATATGGGTGCAGGCATTCTCTCAAATAACCTGGTCCCAAGTTGTTTCATGGGTTTATAACAGCAATCCAGCTTCAAGTTTGGCCTGCTAACAAATTGACAGCCAGTGCTGCTCTTTCAACAGAGGTGTTACACGATCATGGTCAACTGCTCCAACATAACCATTAGCAACATAACCGTCACATTTTTCACCAACTCTAGCTTCCAGACAACTTAAGGGCAGCCCTACATACAATGCATTAAAATGGTTTGGCCTTGGTCGCCAATGCATGGATAACTAGGCCAAGCAATCCCGGTCCTCTGTAAAGTAGGACACATGGCCACCCTACTTCGGAAAGAAGGGCATGTAATCTGGCATTCCAAACTCCAAGGAGAGAAAATTGGATGATGAACATTTTGGAAGTTTACATACCGAATCAGACCATTGATCTATCTAACTCAGTAACCAGGAATGGGGAACCTGTGACTCTCCAGGTGTTTCTGGACTCTAGCTCCTATCCTATCATCCCTGATCATTGGCCATGCTGTCCAGGGCTGATGGGAGCTAGACTCTGACAACATCTGGAGGGTCACAAGTTCCACTTTCTTGGTCTACACCAGGCCTTTGTTGTTTCTGAACTACAACTCCCATCACCCCCAGCAAACATGGACAATAGCCAGGGATGATGGAAGTTGTATTTCAGCAATGTCTGGAGGGCCAAAGGTTCTTCACACCTGGTCTACACTGACTGGCAGTGGCCCATCAGGGTTTAAGACAAGAGTCTTTCCCCAGTCCTATCTGGAAATGTTGGGCATTGAACATGAGACCTTTTGCTTGCAACAGAGATGCTCTTCCACTATGTATGGGGGAGAAATTTGATTCAGTTTGGATTTAAAATTGCATTATGTTAGGATAAATTGCTTGCAAAAACTGTACATTAGTCACAGTAAAATGCTGAAGAATTGTCATTTTTTAATTGTTTTTTTTTAATCATAAATAGCTGCAGATGTGTGGAGAACTAATCAAGTTTGGGAAAACGAGACATGGAGAGAACCAAAACTGGCAGATCTTTCCATCTCTATCTGCCACTGAGCCGTAGCCCTCCCCTTCTGTATTTGTCACAAAAATAGATGGGCCAACATTTTTCTACAAGATTTCATGGGTAGCATTTCAAATTCCATGTGTATTATATGCTTGCTGTGAGGTTTTCTTTTGACTCCCTCTTGCTTCCCCCTTCATACCTTAACAACAATCAACCTGCATTGGCTGATCCAGTTTTAATCACTATGTTTATTGTCAGTCGCTTTGGGGTGAGATTAATCAACAGGGCAATTTGGAAGGAAGCTTTGCCCTACAGGCTCGCTTTGATCTGAAAGCAGCTCTTCAGAAAGTCCCACCTTTTACAGCGCTGGACTTGCTCTGACACATCTCATTACCAGAGCTGAGGAATGGCCTTCATAGAGTAGGGACAGTGGGCCCCAAGGCCCTCTGGGGTCCAGCAATCAAAAGGAAATGTGAACGGCAGCTAGTCAGCCTTGCCATTTGGCTAAGCTGCGCTGGGTTGCAAGGCAAGGCCTGAGCTTCCCTGTTTGCCAGGAGCTTCAGAGATGATGCTGGAGCAAGTGATAAGGGCAGGAGATGTGTCTGAACTACGGCTCCCATCACCCCCAGCAAGCATGGCCAATGGCCAGGGATGGTGGGAGTTGTTGTTTAGCAACATCTGGAGGGCCAAAAGCTCCCCATACATGTAATAAGGGTAAGGCTGGCCCAAGACATTTTGCTGCCTGAGGCAAAGGAAATAATGGTCTCCTCTACCCACATTCTACAGAGAGAAGCTGAGTCTTACTTCAACACCTGCAATGGGACAATGGACTGTCCCAACAGTTGCACTAGCAGAAGCTTGTTGCCCAACAGCTGATTCTTGTGCAATAGCTGGTTCTTGTTGTTCAGTCTGTTGCACAACGGTATTTGGTAAGGTACTTGTGTTTTCCCTTGCACAGCTCTCCCTGCAGAATATCTAGTTATTAAAAGACGCTATAAAATCTTAATTAAAGAGAAAAAGAAATCTCATCAAAGGGAAGCCTGGCAAAGATTAATAGAAGCCTCCAGATTAAAAGATTCAGGAAGGTTTTGGAGGCTGGTCTCCAGAGGGTGCCAGTCTGTTCCGCCATGTATTGAATATCACATACCGGCCAGCAAATGGGAATCTTACCTTGCTGACATTTTTGCCAAGAGCTACAATACTAATAGTTTACCGTGGGACGATTTTAGTACCTTACCCAGCTGACCCCCAGTTTCCATCTGTGAGATACCCACACTTATTAATAATCTAAAGATGGGCAAAGTGCCAGGTGTCGATAACATCCCCCCAGAATTTCTTAAAGAACATCTAGATTGGTGGGCACCTATTCTGGCGGCCTTGTTTACAGCCATAGATCAATCAATCTGTATTCCTGATGATTGGTGGATGGCTATTGTTGTCCCCATATATAAGAAGGGTAAAAGCGGATCCATCAAACTACAGACCTATTAGTCTTCTTAGTGTCATCAGCAAACTTCATGCTAGCCACCTCCTTGAGAAGTTAAGCTCTTGAATGGATAATGAAAATCTTCTGGCTGACAAGCAAGCTGGCTTTAGATTGGGTCGCTCTACCGTGGATCAGGGTCTTGTCCTTCAGCATTTGGTTGAAAAGTACTCCTCTTGCAAGGGGGGAGCACTTTTCACTGCTTTTATAGATCTGAAATCAGCTTTTGATCTAATACCCCAGGAAAGACTCTGGGAGAAATTAAAGAATAGAAATATTGATAGACGCCTGCTCTGTTTAATCCGCTGCTTGCACGAGAAGACCCAGCTAAGAGTCAGATGTAACCAGGCTGGACATTTGCCCACACCAACTCCAACGTTTAATGGAGTAAAACAGGGATGTGTCCTCACGCCCTCTTTATTCAATCTTTATATTAGTCCATTGGTTAAATGTTTACTGGCGGTAAATTCACACACCCTCAATCTGGCAAGGAGACACCTGTCTTCTCTATTGTACACTGATGACATTGTTCTTATATCCCAAACGTCTGTGGGATTGCGTCGCCTGCTAAGAGAACTTGCCTTATTTTGTACTGAAGAACTTTTGAAAATTAACTATGCCAAATGTAAGGTGTTAGTTTTCTCTAGAAGAAGACACAAGCACCGGTGGCTAATTGATAATCATCCTATTGACCAAGTCGATGCCTTCAGTTACCTTGGAATACTGTTTCATTTTTCGGGCTCCTGGAAGGCACATCTGACCAGGACTGCTGAGATTGCTCAGAAAACGGTTAAAGCTCTGCTCTCTTTTTTTTATACAAAGGGTGGTTCATATGTGCCAGCAGCTGTACAGGTATTCAACGCCAAGGCTCTCGCCCAATTACTTTATGGGACGCAGATCTGCAGCGGCGGTAACTATACACCGCTGGAAGTTGTTCAGTCTAAATTCCTGAGGTCTATATTGGGCATCCCGAGCTGTGTCCCTAATGTGGTCATACGTTTAGAATTGGGGGCCCTCTCAATTGAGACCCGAGCCTCGATGTATAGATTCAGTTATTGGCTGAAACTTTTATTTGTGCCCACGGGATTGGCCCCTTTAACTCTGGTAGATACCTTCCAGTCCCAATGGAAGCAGGCACTGACAAAAAAATCGGAAACCCTTGGTTTCTTGCTCCCGGCAATTGGGGCCTTAGGTTATATGAGGGCTAAAACAACCATTATTCAACGGCTCAAAGACATTGAACTTCAGAACAATTTGAGCCTGGCCGCTGCATATTCTCTCTGTTACATCAATGTGAAACCCTTTGTCCCCGTTAATTATATTTCAAACTTGCTCAATCTTAAATATAGGAGAGCATTTGCTTTAGCAAGATTTGATGTCCTCCCCTCAGCACTCTTGGAGGGTAGGTATAAGGGTGTTCCCCTCTCCAAACGGACTTGCCCTTGCGGAGCTGAGAAGGTGGAGTCCATACAGCACATATTGCTGTATTGCCCTTTATACTCGGACCTTCGCCATAAATTTATTTACCCAGTTTTGGATGATTTTCACCCGGTTTTGGAGGCGGTTCTCTTGCAGCGCCTATTGGCAGACTTGGATCCCCAGATTACCGCGAAGGTTGCTTCGTTTTGTGTTGCGGCCATGGCCCGCAGAAAGGAATTAATGAGCTCTTTGTAATCAATTTTTAGCGCTGTTAACTGTCTTAATCTCGGTTACCTTGTTTTAAATTTTAACCCTTATTTTTTTGTTTCCCTTTTAATATTTTGTTGTCACTTTCACTATATTCTTTTGTATTGTGGTACTTTTGCTGGTCATGGACCGAAATAAATTTATTCATTCATTCATTCATTCTTGCACAACAATGCACAACCAGTACACCACTAAGTGACTTTAACTTAGTGCTACATTGGATACAAACCAATGTCTTCCATCACCCCTGGGGCAGCAGACTAGCTTCATGGGAGCAGGACAGGCCAGGTGGCACACAAGCTCTGTCCTCCAACACCTCCCTGTCACTCCCTATCATCTTCCTAGTATCTACTGCCTGAGGCAGCTGCCCTTGATGGTAGGGCCGGGTCTGGCTAAGAGAAGCTGTGTGTCTGGAACAGTGGGATGATTTGAAGGAAGTGTCTTGACAAGGCTTTGGCAGTGCATAAGTCTGTGGTGTACGGATGGGCTCCGTTAACCAGTGCAGGTTCAAAAGCATTCAGTTGACTGAACAGGCCGCTATTGATTCAAGTTTGTACATTGTCCATGATCCAATGCTTTTACCAATCTGGGTTTTCCCCCTCCCAAAAATATTGATATTAATACTGATAATTTTGAAGGAAATATCGATATTATAGAAGGAAATATCAACAAATGAACGGAAATATTGATAAAATTATCATTCTTTATATCAATATTTTTGAACTGGATTTTTTTAATATTACCAACCAGTTCAGAGATTTAACCTAGAAACTAGAACTTAGGATCATCCAATGAAGTTGAATGCTGAAAAATTCAGGACAGACAAAAGGAAATACTTCTTCCATGCAATGAATAGTTAAACTGTGGAATTTGCTCCCACAAGAGGCTGTGATGGCCACCAACTTAAGAACATAAGAACATAAGAAGAGCCTGCTGGATTAGGCCAGTGGCCCATCTACTCCAGCATCCTGTTCTCACAGTGGCCAACCAGGTGCCTGGGGGAAGCCCGCAAGCAGGACCCGAGTGCAAGAACACTCTCCCCTCCTGAGGCTTCCGGCAACTGGTTTTCAGAAGCATGCTGCCTCTGACTAGGGTGGCACAGCACAGCCATCACGGCTAGTAGCCATTGATAGCCCTGTCCTCCATGAATTTGTCTAATCTTCTTTTAAAGCCGTCCAAGCTGGTGGCCATTACTGCATCTTGTGGGAGCAAATTCCATAGTTTAACTATGCGCTGAGTAAAGAAGTACTTCCTTTTGTCTGTCCTGAATCTTCCAACATTCAGCTTCTTTGAATGTCCATGAGTTCTAGTATTATGAGAGAGGGAGAAGAACGTTTCTCTATTCACTTTCTCAATGCCATGCATAATTTTATACACTTCTATCATGTCTCCTCTGACCCGCCTTTTCTCTAAACTAAAAAGCCCCAAATGCTGCAACCTTTCCTCGTAAGGGAGTCGCTCCATCCCCTTGATCATTCTGGTTGCCCTCTTCTGAACCTTTTCCAACTCTAGAATATCCTTTTTGAGATGAGGCGACCAGAACTGTACACAGTATTCCAAATGCGGCCGCACCATAGATTTATACAACGGCATTATGATATCAGCTGTTTTATTTTCAATACCTTTCCTAATTATCGCTAGCATGGAATTTGCCTTTTTCACAGCTGCCGCACACTGGATCGACATTTTCATCGTGCTGTCCACTACAACCCCGAGGTCTCTCTCCTGGTCGGTCACCGCCAGTTCAGACCCCATGAGCGTATATGTGAAATTAAGATGTTTTGCTCCAATATGCATAATTTTACACTTGTTTATATTGAACTGCATTTGCCATTTTTCCGCCCATTCACTCAGTTTGGAGAGATCTTTTTGGAGCTCTTCACAATCCCTTTTTGTTTTAACAACCCTGAACAATTTAGTGTCGTCAGCAAACTTGGCCACTTCACTGCTCACTCCTAATTCTAGGTCATTAATGAACAAGTTGAAAAGTACAGGTCCCAATACCGATCCTTGAGGGACTCCACTTTCTACAGCCCTCCATTGGGAGAACTGTCCGTTTATTCCTACTCTCTGCTTTCTGCTTCTTAACCAATTCCTTATCCACAAGAGGACCTCTCCTCTTATTCCATGACTGCTAAGCTTCCTCAGAAGTCTTTGGTGAGGTACCTTGTCAAACGCTTTTTGAAAGTCTAAGTACACTATGTCCACTGGATCACCTCTATCTATATGCTTGTTGACACTCTCAAAGAATTCTAATAGGTTACTGAGACAGGACTTTCCCTTGCAGAAGCCATGCTGGCTCTGCTTCAGCAAGGCTTGTTCTTCTATGTGCTTAGTTAATCTAGCTTTAATAATACTTTCTGCCAGTTTTCCAGGGACAGAAGTTAAGCTAACTGGCCTGTAATTTCCGGGATCCCCTCTGGATCCCTTTTTGAATATTGGCGTTACATTTGCCACTTTCCAGTCCTCAGGCACGGAGGAGGACCCGAGGGACAAGTTACATATTTTAGTTAGCAGATCAGCAATTTCACCTTTGAGTTCTTTGAGAACTCTCAGGTGGATGCCATCCGGGCCCAGTGATTTGTCAGTTTTTATATTGTCCATTAAGCCTAGAACTTCCTCTCTCGTTACCACTATTTGTCTCAGTTCCTCAGAATCCCTTCCTGCAAATGTTAGTTCAGGTTCAGGGATCTGCCCTATATCTTCCACTGTGAAGACAGATGCAAAGAATTCATTTAGCTTCTCTGCAATTTCCTTATCGTTCTTTAGTACACCTTTGACTCCCTTATCATCCAACGGTCCAATCGCCTCCCTAGATGGTCTCCTGCTTTGAATGTATTTATAGAATTTTTTGTTGTTGGTTTTTATGTTCTTAGCAATGTGCTCCTCAAATTCTTTTTTAGCATCCCTTATTGTCTTCTTGCATTTCTTTTGCCAGAGTTTGTGTTCTTTTTTATTTTCTTCATTCGGACAAGACTTCCATTTTCTGAAGGAAGACTTTTTGCCTCTAAGAGCTTCTTTGACTTTGCTCGTTAACCATGCTGGCATCTTCTTGGCCCTGGCGGTACCTTTTCTGATCTGCGGTATGCACTCCAGTTGAGCTTCTAATATAGTGTTTTGAAACAACTTCCAAGCATTTTCGAGTGATGTGACCCTCTGGACTTTGTTTTTCAGCTTTCTTTTTACCAATCCCCTCATTTTTGTGAAGTTTCCTCTTTTGAAGTCAAATGTGACCGTGTTGGATTTTCTTGGCAATTGGCCATTTACATGTATGTTTAATTTAATAGCACTGTGGTCACTGCTCCCAATAGGTTCAACAACACTTACATCTCGCACCAGGTCCCGGTCCCCACTGAGGATTAAGTCCAGGGTTGCCGTCCCTCTGGTCGGTTCCATGACCAACTGGTCTAGGGAATAGTCATTTAGAATAGCTAGAAACTTTGCTTCTTTGTCATGACTGGAACACATATGCGGCCAGTCTATGTCCGGGTAGTTGAAGTCACCCATTACTACCACATTTCCTAGTTTGGATGCTTCCTCAATTTCATATCTCATCTCAAGGTCTCCCTGAGCATTTTGATAGATCGTTCCCAGTATTAAGTCCCTCCTGCGGCATGGTATCACCACCCACAACAATTCTGTGGAGGAGTCTGCCTCTTTTGGGGTTTCGAGCTTGCTGGATTCAATGCCTTCTTTCACATATAGAGCGACTCCGCCACCAATACATCCTTCCCTGTCCTTCCGATATAGTTTATATCCAGGGATAACCGTATCCCACTGGTTTTCTCCATTCCACCAGGTCTCCGTTATGCTCACTATATCAATGCTCTCCTCTAAGACCAAGCACTCCAGTTCTCCCATCTTGGTTCGGAGGCTCCTAGCATTAGCGTACAGGCACTTGTAAGCAGTGTCTCTCTTCAAGTGTCTTTGGCACTTGTGGTTTGGCCTGTGGTAATTTTGCTCTTCTGAATTTATATCCTGTGCCCCTGCTCTCACAATGCCTACTGCTAGGCCTACCCCTTTTAACATTTCATCATTTCTTTGGTTTTTATCCCAGGGGGGAGGTTTATTCCGAACCGGACCTTTCTCAGCTCCTGTCGGGTTTCCCCCCTCAGTCAGTTTAAAAGCTGCTCTGCTACCTTTTTAATTTTAAGTGCCAGCAGTCTGGTTCCATTCTGGTTCAAGTGGAGCCCGTCCCTTTTGTACAGGCCCGGCTTGTCCCAAAATGTTCCCCAGTGCCTAACAAATCTAAACCCTTCCACCCGACACCATAGTCTCATCCACGCATTGAGACTGCAAAGCTGGGCCTGTCTGGCTGGTCCTGCGTGTGGAACCAGTAGCATTTCAGAGAAAGCCACCTTGGAGGTCCTGGCTTTCAGCATCCTACCTAGCAACCTAAATTTTGCTTCCAGGACCTCACGGCTGCATTTCCCCATGTCGTTGGTGCCAAAGTGCACCACGACCACTGACTCCTCCCCAGCACTGTCTACCAAACTATCTAAACAACGGGCGATATCCGCAACCTTCGCACCAGGCAGGCAAAACACCTTGCGGTCTACACGCCCATCACACACCCCACTGTCTATGTTCCTAATGATCGAATCACCCACTACAAGGATCCCTCCACCCCCTGGAGATATATCCTCGGCACGAGAGGATAGCTGCTAATCCCCCAAGGAATGGGTCCCTTCTAAGGGATCGTTTCCCTCTTCCTCAGCTGGATGCTCTCCTTCCCCGAGACCATCGTTCTCCATGATAGCAGGAGAGTTATCATCGCTGGATGGCCTTAAAAGAAGATTAGACAAATTCATGGAGGGTAAGGCAATCAGTGGCTACAAGCCACAATGGCTATCTTCTGCCTCCACTGTTGGATGTGTTATGCCTCTGAATACCAGTTTCTGGGAATTGCCAGTGAGGAGAATGCAGATGCGCTCAGGTCTCGCTTTGGGGCTTTTCATGAGCATGCCACCCTGGGCTCGTGCTGGGAGGAAGAGCGGGACATAAATCAAATAATAAATAATTAATAAATAATAAATAATGAGGCTTGCTAGACTAATTTTTCTTGCTGGAAGAGAAAGCAACATTTCGAGCGTCCCAGAGGTATGGAAAGAGCATACTGGCTTGCTACTGTGAGAACAGGATGCTGGACTAGATAGGCCAGTGGCCTGACTCAGCAGGGCTCTTATGTTGAAGATGGAGCTGAGCCTTGGAGCATGATAATGCTAACAGGTCACATGAACAACCCTTTAACAAGGCATCCTACTAAAACAAGAATAGGAGCAAAACAAGGATTGTGATGTTCTAGGAGCAAGGAGCACGGACCAGGAATGAGGGCCTGTCCATAAATAAGGACAGCTGGAGTGTAGGTAAAGATCAACAGCCTCTTTTGCATCCCATCATCTTACTTATGCTACCTGTGAGAGGGGCCCAGAATGGATACAGCAAGCCCACAGTAGAAGAGTGGGCAGGAGACAGGCTGGCAACTGTGGAAAGGGAGCAGGCAGCGAGGCCTTGCTGCGTCTGGTGGTCCTTGTGAATCCCAGCAGCTAATACCTGTCAAAATGCAGGCTTAGCTTCGCCCATGCTTCATAATCTTCACGGTCCACGGCGGGAGACAAAGGGCCCAGCTCTTCAATGGAGTTCTTAGAATAAACCCTAAACCTCATCAAATCCAACCCACCAATAAAAATCACGCATGACAAAAGGCTGGCAACTAAGCTGCCTTTTTGCTGCGCTAACAAGTTTTCACAAGGCTGTTTATCCGCACAGATTGGAATGACATTTAAAATCTCTAATCCCAAAAGGCGTGAAAGTGATCGGCCCCAGCCCTAACCAGGTGTATTGTTCCTCCTCTTCCCCCCCCACCCCCCACCCTGAGCTGCTGGCGTGGTGTTTGAGCGCCCATTGGGAGTTGTAGGGAAATGGGGCAGCTGCAGTCTGAATGCTTCCCTGACCTCAAAGACGCTCCCCCTCTGTTTCCCTTCATTTTATCCACCCCCCCGCCACCCCATTCAGCCTGTGTTTCTTTTTCTTTTCTTTTTTCAAATAAAGGAAGCAAAATGGTTACAAGGTTTTTTAAGCAGCAAAGCAAGCAAAATGCTCGACAATAGGTTGGGACAAAAGGAAGTTCAGGGTTTGCTACCTAATCCACAAACAGATGATAATGAAGTGTATGGAACGATGAGGCTAGCCGAAATTAAGCCTGCCATGAAAGGGGGGCTGGAAGCTTAGGACGGTGTTTTTCCCCTCCGGCATGTTAGGAATTGAGAAAGATCTTTCTGCCAAAGAAGGATAAGAGGTGCTGGTTCTGTACTGAAAAAATTCACCGCCTTTTGCCTCCCTGCCCCTCATTCTACATTTATCTTCCGCCCAACCGAACTTCCTTGGCATGAACAGCATTCGTCTGATTGAGGGAAACGCACCAGTCCGTCAGATTTTTTACTGCTTGTAGCCAATGGCCACGACAATGTGACTGCTGAACAGCAAACAAGAGAATTCAAAAGTTAAACAGGGGGAGTTTCAGAAAGGCAAGTTGTTAAAACTTAAAAAGGTAAAGTTCCACAAATCACTTTGATTTTTAAAAAGCTGCTGGATGATCAACACAGTTTTGGCTCAAAGACAGTTGTCCCTAAGTTTCTCAGTGCTGGTGCGTATAAGGCTATCCCATAGCTAACAAAGACAACACATGCATTATCTATCACACAACAGACCAGGCAACAGAACAAAAGTCAAGGGACGCCTAAGTAAATAATTGTTGCCATGTGCCATTTGTCACATTTTTGCCATGGGGTGTGTTGTATTTATAAAAGCAGTTGATCCTTTCACTTAAGAGTTGGGAACCTTTTTCAGCCTGAGGGTCACATTTCCTTTTGGGCAATCTTCTGGGGGGCACTTGCCATTGGAGGGCAGGGCCAGAGTTAAGACAGTGCAGAGCAATAAATGTAGATTTCACCTTTGTGCAATAGGCTAGTCTCTACACTCACTCACACACTCGCTCACACTCTCTTCTCTATCCTCCATTCAGGCAAGAAAGAGGCATGATCAGAATCCGAGGACATATTCTAGCCAGCCAAAACACTTCAGGAGGGAAGGACTGAGGAGACACCTGGGGGCAGTTAGGGAGGATGGAAGGCAGCATTTGGCCCCAGGACTGTTTCCCCACCACTTGATTTAGCTTTATAACCCGGTGTGTACTTATGATCAGAAGCAAAGGGAAGCAGGGCTTCTCTGTTTTTAATAGCTGGGCAAAAGTTATATAATTTTTATTGATTTGTTTATTTTAAACATAAATATTTTATACCATTAAAGATTAATATTCTTATAAAAATACCTACAGTTCATATACACACAGAGACGTACAAAAACAACCTCCCCATAATCGCCACAGGAAACTTTGACATCGGTCAGCTCCGTCCATCAAAAGCCTCAGGGGGAAAAGGTAGGTCTTTACCTGGCACCAAAAAGGTGTCAGTGAAGGCTCCAGGTGGGCCTCGCTGTGGAGAGCATTCCACAGATTTGGAGCCACAACTGAAAAGGCCCTTTCTCTAGTCAATAATGCTGGGAAAAACAGAAGGGAGTAGAAAAAGAAGAAGACCAAACAAGAGATGGATTGATTCCATAAAGGAAGCCACAGACCTGAACTTACAAGATCTGAACAGGGTGGTTTATAACAGATGCTACTGGAGGTCGCTGATTCATAGGGTTGCCATAAGTCGAAATCAGCTTGAAGGCATATAACAACAACTAGTCATCACCCTCCTGTCACCACTTCCTGTCAGCTTTCCCCCATCTTTGCTTATCAAACGGCACTTACCAAAAACCAACTCCATCATGCAACTTTCACAGATACAGGAGGCCTGTCTTTATACAAATATTTGAATATCAGTTGCTGGCTAAGGAGGGGAAAATCAAAGGCAAAGCGGAGACTGTTGCATTCATGCCCTGCTACTGAATTTTCCAGAATCATCTGGCTGGACACTACTAGCAGGGGTGTTGTTAGCGGTGACCCAAGGGTGTAGTGGTTACAGGGTCGGACTTGTTGGAAGTGGGGCAAGAGCAACTCCTGTTTTGTTCTTTTGTTTATATTCCAGAAGGGAGATAGAACGAGGGTCCTCCAGATGGATAGGCTTGATTACCTTTACCTGTGATGCTCTGACTGATTTCCTTCCATCTTTAGACTGATATGTATTTAGGGAAGCTTATCTGCCTCTCCTCCTTCCTTCCTTTCCTCTGTTCTCTTTTTCGATTGTCCAAGAGAGAGGAGACACCTTTGTCTCTGCTCTCTCTCTCCTAGCCATGAGGGCAATTCCCAAGCCTGGACGTTGCGCCTCCAACTTAGTTAGTTAGTTAGAACTAGGTATGCCTTTCTATCTTCTATGTATTTCTATAAATAAAGTAGTTTTTCTTATTTTACTAAGTCTTAAGTCTCAGTGATCTCAATGCAGGGTAAAAGCAAGCTATCTTAGGTAAACGCACACACTGGCACACATGCATTTCAGACCGCTGTTATTCTCTGCTTAACAAATATACAGATTTACACAACAACAGGATTGGCACCTGGGATACCAGGGTTCAAATCCCTGCTTGGCAATGAAGCTCACTGGATGACTTTGGGGCCAGTCACAGCCTCTCAGGCTCTCACAGGGTTGTTGTGAGGATAAAATCGGGAGGGGGAAAACCCATGTCTGTGCTCCACCTTGCGCTCCTTGGAGGAAAGGTGGGATATAAACGTAATAATACACATACATACAAGGTATCTCAGCCTTTTTGGTATTTTGCACTGGGCCTTGGATCTTACACACCCCCTTTTTAAAAAAGCTTGTTTACAGCACGGATGGAGAACCTTTTTCAACCCACGGGCAACATTCCCTTCTGAGCAACCTTCAGGGGGCTACATACCAGTGATGGGCAGGGCTAGAAGCAAAAGTGGGTGGGTCAAAGAATGTGAATTTCATATTTTGTACACTCAGCTACTTTCTTCACTCTCACCACATCCCTCTCTATCCAGACAAGCAAGAAACACTGTCAGAATTCACAGACACTTTCCATCCTGAAAAACAAATCCTTCAGCAAGGCTGGTGAAAGGTGTGGCTCGGGATGGTGTGGGACCTGAGAAGATGCCTGAGGGCCAGACAGAGAGGCCTGAAAGGATACATTTGAACCTTGGGCCTGAGGTTCCACCCCTGCTTTACATGGCAAATTGCTGTTAATCGGGATCCAACCAGGGCTCATACATACCATGCCCAGAGCTTGGAAGTAACTTGTTACAAATAACGAGTTACTTGTAATTTTTTTTTTTTTTAAGTAACGAGTGGGTAACTTCGTTACATTTTGCTGGTAATAGAACGAGTGGTCATTTCCTTACTTTTGAGCTGCAACTGTAACGTTTCCAGCATTACTTTTGAGCGTTACTTGGGGGACAGCAGGAGAAGTCTTCTGCTCCTCTGATTGGTGGACAAAAGACATGCGCCTCACACTCGGCTTCCACGTAGCATTGCTCTTCCCTCATGCTCTGTGTTAGGAGGCCATGAGGGAGGAGGTGGAGAGCCAGACAGTCGTGGAACGGAGAGAGAGAGAGAAAAATGGCTTTGAAAATGGATGGTGGAGGGAGAAAGCCGGAGGGCAAGGATGAAGGAGGAGGAGGCAGCAGCAGAATGGAGATGAAGAGCTGTGGAGGTGAGTGATGATGATATGTGTGTGTGAGAGAGAATTAGGGTTTCCGGATGGTGGATCTCCACTCACCCTCCCTCCCCCCCACCCACCTACAAGTCCACTCACTCACTCTCTCATTCGCCCCCCCACTCACTCACTCGGCCTACCACCCCCGTTCTCTCACCCCTGCTCGCTCACTCCCTCACTCACCCTACTGCCCCCTGCCCTCTCTCCCCGGCTCACTCACTCGCCCTACCACCCCCTGTTGATGCTTGGCGGTTCTTGCATGAAACAACACGTTACGTTGGATGTAAGATGGTAAAGAATCATCACAGAGGCTTGAGAAAGTTTAAGAGTCTTTACTTAGACATTAAGGCCAAAGGCTTAAAAGTAGATACATGTAGAGTTCCCCCCCCCTTCAAGGAGAAGCTCTCAGTTCAGAGACAAGACACAGACAGCATAACACAGAACAGCAATAGAAAGCAACTAGAACTTTTTCCCAAGCTGTTATCACCCGTTACCATGGCAACATGTCTGTTTCCCAGGCCAGTCTTAGCTGATAACGCTGCTCCTGCAGACACATGCTTGTAACTCTTTCAGACCTGATGAAAACATCCTTAGGCAGTATGGCCTAATGCCTACACCCCCACCCCTGCTCTATCACCCCCTGCCTACCCCCTGCTCACTCCCCCCACTCGCCCACTCCCCCTACCACCCCCACTGCTCTTTTGCCCACACTCACTCACTTGCTCACTCACCCTATTGCCCCACCCCTGCTCTCTCATCCCTGCTTGCTCACTCACCCTACTGCCCCTCACCCCCACTCTCCACCCCCTGCTCGCTCACTCGCTCACTTGCCCCACTGTCCCTGCCTGCTTGCTCACCCCCTACTCGCTCACTCGCTCTACTGCTCCCACCCCCTCTCGCTCACTTGCCCTACTCCCCTGATCCCCGCTCACTCACTCCCCCCCCACACTCCCGCTCTCTCGCCCCAACCTGCTCAGAAGTTCTCTTCTGCTCTGGAATGATTTCTCCTCTTCCTCCACTTTTTTGTTTGCCTTTCCTTGTTCCAGTAATACAGGTTTCTTAAGGTGTTTGATGCAGAGGTACGCGTTTTATGTTAGTTCCATTAAGGACAATATTGCTTATCCCTGAAACTTTTTAAGGTAAATGGACACTGATTTTATTTTTCCTTGTTGATTGTACAGATGAGCATCTATTGTAAATGTCTAATTTATCATTGTACAAAAGGAAACAAAAAAACCACCAAAATTTGGTATTTAATTTTTGTATCAAAATATTTTTTTTGTTTTATTAATATTAAAGTGTGTGGTGTGGCAATGGGTTCTTTCCTGTCATAATGCTCAATTACTATTTATTATGTGGCTTTGAGTGTTCAAAGCACTTAAGACTCACAAAATTGAAGGGGAGATGTGTAGGTCATCTAGTCCAGCCCCTACTTGATGCAAGAGAGCCAGAGAGAGAAGATCCCCAACAGATGGCTGACCTACTTCTATTTGAGGACCTCCAAAGAAGGGGAGGGAGCTGACCTTGGGTACATGGTCCAACTATTAAGCTGTTCTTATCTTTTTGGGACATTTTCCCCTCAACTAAAATCTACACTCCTGTAACTTAAGCCCATTAGATCCAGTCCTAACCCAGAGGTCTTTGTACTCTTCTGTGTGGCAACCCTGGAGTTACTTGAAGACTACCATCATGTACCCCCACTCAAGCCTTTTCCAGAATAAACCTACCCAGTTCACTTAAACTTTCATCATAGAGCTTGTTTTCCAAACCCCTGATGATCTCCATTGTTGTCCTCTGAACCCATTCCAATTTGTCTAGATCAGCACCCAGAACTGGATGCAATGCTCCAACTGAGGTCTGACTAGTGCAGAATTATGTGAACGTTTACTTCTTATGACTTGCAAACTCCAGTTCTAATGAATGCAGCCTAAAATTGGTTTTGCCTTTGTGCTCCCACTGGCAGGGCCGGTTCTAAAGGGCGGCCAGGTTGGGCACTGGCCCAAGGGCCCTGGAGCTACAGTAGCCCCTGAGGGGCCCCTAAGGGGCCTTCTGCTCCCCTTCTGTGATCCGCGCCCCCCCCACACCCCCACTTACCTGTCAGCCGGCTTTTTAGCATTGCCCTTAATGAAGATGGCAGCTGCAGCTTCCTTAAGGTATTGAAGCCGCTGCCGCCATCTTAGCTGATGGCAGAGATGTGCGTGTGTAGCATGCACATGCGCCATCAATAAAGATGGCAGCGGAGGCTTCATTCCCCTTAGGGAAACTGCGGCTGCCATCTTCATTAAGGGCAATGGTAAAGACTAGACTGGTGTGGGGGCCGCATGGGGGGCCGTGCGCGTGCGTGTATGCACGCGCACACACATGCACACCCACCCATCCACTGGGGGGCCAGGGCAAGCTGATGCCCAAGGGCCCCTGCATGCCTGGAGCCGGCCCTGCCCACTAGGATGAATGGGAGCTTCACCCCAAGCAAACTACAGGGGCAAGAGTGATGCAGTTCAAGACTCAAAGGGCTAAATGCCTCCACTATCACACCAGGGTCCCAATCCATGTCAGACCTCCACACTGGCTATTTCTGAAAGAAAAAAAGTGCACTCAAGGACAACCCATATGATTAATGTCATGTGTAGATTAAATCAGCCCTCAGTGGCTCTCTCTGCCTGCTTGTCTTGTCCCTGGTTCTACTACCCTGTGTGTGTGTGTGCTTATTTTTAATGTTGTTTTAGGCTACTTAGATGTGCAGCAGCCAAGGCCAGCACTTTGTAGGCAATTTTTTTTTAAAAAAGTAACTAAATGTAACTGTAGTGATTACTTTTGAGAAAAAGTAATCAGTTACTTTTAGAGCAATTGTATTTATAATGGTAATTACTACTTTTTTGGGCCACGTAACTGTAATTTATTACTTTTTAAAAGTAATCTTCCAAGCTCTGACCATGTCAAATATAGAATGTATTGGATAATTCCAGCCTCCTGATCCAGATTGCTGATCAATATAAAAGGCGTATTCAAATTTTGGTTTAGTTAGATGTTCTTGTAAGGGGAGGGGGAAATTTGAACCATTTATTTCTCTTTTAAATGACAAACATGAGATTAAGTTTGAACAAGCAATTGCAAGGCTAAGAGAGGGATGTGTTAATTGGAGATCCTCAGCTGTATGTGGCTCAAATTACCAGGCTAGTGGGAAGGACAAAGGAAAGGAGAAAGCCCCTCCCAAGAGCCAATCACAAAGGTGTTTTACCTGTGGGAGGTGTTTTTCTGCATTAGATAAGAAAGGATTTGCAATACATTTCCAGGATGGAAAGTGTACAGTAACCAAAGATAATACTTTGTTTGCACAAGCTTTTGGAAATGATGGTGTTTATGAACTGAGTCTTTCAGCTGAACAAGCAAATGCAGCCATAGTGGATAAGGATGAGACCAGCATAGAGCTCTGGCATCTGCAACTACAAAAACAGAATCTTGCAACAGGTATCAAGATAAACTAAGAGTACCATGATAAAACCATCAGGTGTGTAAACTGCATTGAAGAAATTATTATTATTATTAACAACAACAACAACAACAATAATAATATACCACATTTTCCACAAATACACATGTGCTCGAGGCGGTTCACACAAACAGTCCAAATGCTGTAGCACAACACATAATAAAAAGTATAATCACTACACCATTAAGAAAAAAATATATATACATCAAAGCATAAATGAACATAAAGCTCAACAACAAAGCCAAAGCAAAAATAGTTAAAAACTAACCCCCAAGCTGATACAAAAATCTCTTCCATCCCCCCAACCCCCATAGCTCAGCCCAAAGGGCCAGAAAGTCTTCTGAAAGAAGCTGTATTTGCAGGCTTCCTGGGCTGGATGGTGGGGCAAGGCAGGTGGAAACAGCCCTCCCCTGATGACCAACAGAGTCTCTCTCCCCTCAGAAATGGGTGTTAGACCATCACTTCCACCAAGAACAGAAAAGAGAAGCACCAGGGTGCTAGATCTCAGACACAGTCACCTCTGTGGGCCATTTAATGTACCCTCACTTGGGAAGAACAGATATGTTCTAATTTTTGTGGATGATTTTTCAAGGTACTGTGTCACCTACCTACTAAAAGAGAAGAGTCAAACACATGAGAAGCTGAAGAAATATATCTCAGTGGTGAGCACGAACTTTGAGAGGAAACCAAAAGCTCTACAAACTGACAATGGCGATGAGTTTATATTGCACCAAACACAAAATTCCTAGGAGAACAAGGAATTTTGCACAGGAGGACTGTCAGTCATACTCTGGAGCAGAATGGAAGAGACTTAGATCTCTTCTGGAACTGACTAAATGCATGCTTGCTGACGCTGATCTAAACAGCAGATTGTGGGGTGATGCGATCATGGCTGCAATGTATATCCAGAACAGGGTGCCAACCAAGGGCACCACACATACACCATTCCAATTGTGACATGGCAGAACTCCAAACCTAGCCCATATCAGAGTGTTTGGAAGCATTGCTTTTGCCTACATAGCAAAACAAAAGAGGCAGAAGCTAGATGCTAGAACAGAACAGACTGTTTTAATAGGCTAGGCTCCTGGTAGCAAAGGCTACAGAATTGTGAACCTGAAAACAGGTGAAGTCAGCAAGAGACATGTTGTCTACTTTGATGAGCAACGCAGAGCTGACAAAAGAGGGACTGTGCTAGATTTCTCGGAAGAGCAAGAACACCACATCCAATCTCTCATAGGTATGCCAGTACCCACATACAGAACACCAGTGACACCACAGACATCTACACAACCTGAACCGAGCCTTGAGCAGGATGAAGAAGCAGAGGCTACAGAAAGTGATGACGAGGCTGAGAGTGGTACAGACACAGATGAGGATGATGAGATGACCGGACTGGAAGATGCTGCAGAGCCAGACCAGATCGCAGAACAGACTCCTAGATGCTCATCGCAAACCAACAAGGGTGTACCACCTCCACGCCTGTCCTACCTCGCAAAGTTGGTGCTACCTAGCAAACCATCAACTTGGGAGGAGATTAAGCAGATGCCAGCATCTGAGGCCACTTAGTGGAGAAAAGCCGCTCAGGAGAAGATGGATGCACTGCACAAGAATAAAACGTGGACCCTGACAAAGCTTCCACCAGGCAAGAAAACCATAGGGTGCAGATGGGTATACAAGGTGAAGCAAGATGCGGGAGGAGAAATTGAACGCTACAAAGCAAGACTAATTGCCAAAGGTTTCCTGCAGAAATACAGAGAGGACTATGATGCTATTTTTGCTCCTGTTGTCAAACACAGCTCAATAAGTATGCTACTAAGTGTGGCAGCCTCCAAACAGATGTACGTCAGACACCTTGATGTGAAGACTGCTTTTCTGCATGGAGAAATAACAGAGGAATTGTACATGCAGTAACCCCCAGGCTTCGTGAACCAGAAGCAAGCACATCTTGCATGTAAACTTAAAAAGGGCTTGTATGGACCCAAATAAGCTGCAAGAGCCTGGAATGAGAAACTGGACAAAATGCTCAAGGAGCAAGGCTTCAAGCAAGGTGAGGTAGACCAATGCCTGTACACCAGAAGCAAAGATGGACATTTGACTTATATCCTGATTTATGTTGATGACTTGATCGTGGCAACTCAACGAGATCAAGACTACACAGAAATTGTATATCATTTAAACAAAGATGTTGAGATTAAAGAATTAGGCACTGCAACATACTACCTAGGCATTCAGATTGAAAGGGAAAGAGATGGCTCCTACCTTCTCAACCAAAGGCAAAAGATTGTTGATCTTTTAGAGACTCTAGAACTCAAAGAGGCCTATCCTGTAGCAACGCCCATGGCGACAGACTTTCATAAAGACAATTATGCAGGTGAACCTTTACCAAACAACAACCAGTACAGAACAGCAATAGGAAAGCTTCTGTACTTAACCACCAACACTAGACCTGACATAGCAAGTGCAGTAGGGATTTTATGTATGAAAACTAGCACACCCACACAAAAGGACTGGATTGCTGTCAAAAGGGTGGCTAGAAACTTGAAAGGAACTATGGACTTTAAACTGAGATTGCCAGCTAATAGTAATCCAAAACTTGTATGTTACACTGATGTAGACTGGGCTGGAGACAGTTCAGACTCCAAATCAACTAGTGGTTTCCTGTCTCCTGGGCTAGCCACAAGCACGATATAATAGCATTTTCTTCCACAGAATCTGAATACGTAGCTGCTGGAGAAGCATGCAAGGAAGCCATTTGGCTTAACAGATTGCTAAAGGACTTTGGAATAAGAGTGCATAAACCAATTCAGATGATGGAAGACAATCAGAGTTGTATTAGACTTTCTCAGACTGAGAGAATCACATCACACACTAAACATATAGGGATAAAGTACCATATTGTGAGTTGACAGAGAAAGGATTCATCAAGATGAACTACAATTACAGAAATGACAGCAGAAATCTTGACAAAACCATTGCCAAGAGACTGTTTCCAGAGAATTTGGGTCAAGATGGGACTTTTGGGTTCTAATATTCCAGCTTGAGGAGGTATGTTGGGTTTAAGCAAGCTTGCATGGCGCCCCCTTTGATAGGAAGATGTTCCCTCTAACCAGTATTGGGGATATCTCTATATGTTTGTTTACCATGATGTAACTTCCTTAAAGGGTGGGGTTATTTACCTTCTTCTTCCTCCTCCTTTGGGGATATTGATCCTTTTTCATATTCTCCATTAACCTCTAGCAGAGGGAGCAGGCAGATGCTCCTTCCAGGAGCATCCTCACCAATGACTGAACAATGGACTGAGTCTACAGATTATTTCTGTCTAAACTAGAGCCTATGTTTTCTTAAACATATGAAGGTTGTGGGTAAGTACTTTAAATCTTTTTACCTAAGAAGATTGTCTCTATTATTTTTTTGATTAACTAGTATGTCTGAGAGAAGGTGTGGGACTAGTTATTCTCTTTTTTTTTTCAATTAATTTTTATTCTAATTTTCAAAACCAAAATAATACAAAAAGAAAACAACACAAATCAATAACTAATACAATACAAAAAAAATACATATATATAAAAATATTGACTTCCGATTTGTCATAGTTCAGCTATAAATCTATAATATATAACAAACCTATCTCTTAATAGATTATAAAATCACCGTCCTCCAGCGGTTATCTTAGTTGGTTTCAAATCTCATTAACATCATATCATTTTAATATTCCACAAAAAGTCAAAGAGAAGTTTCCAATCCTTGAGATATATCAATCAATTTTTTTTCTAAATAAACATGCCAATTAATCCAGCTCATCAAATCTACTAAATCCAGTAATTTCAAAACACTATAATTCAACTATAAATCTATAATATATAACAGACCTATCTCTTAATAGATTATAAAATCACCTTCCTCCAGCAGTTATCTTAGTTGGTTTCAAATCTCATTAACAACATACCATTTTAATCTTCCACAAAAAGTCAAAGAGAAGTTTCCAATCCTTGAGATATATGTCAATCAATTTTTTTTCTAAATAAACATGTCAATTAATCCAACTCATCAAATCTACTGAGTCCAGTAGTTTCAAATCGCTCTTCTGTCATTATCCATATTGGGTCCATCTTCCATCTTTACACACCCAAAAATCTTGCTGTCGTAGTCATATAATAAAAGTCTGATAGGAATTTCCTCCATCACAGATATTTTCTTACCATCAAATCCAAACGTAACACTGAAGTATTGTTTCAAAGCCGCATCTCTGCTCCTCTTTTCCACATGATACACTAGTACATTTCTTGAAGGTTTTTCCATTGACACAAAACAGGGATTAATTCTATTAACTTTCTCCATTTCAAGTTCCATGAAATCCTTCCAGTCCAGGAATTTTTTTGAACCGATAATATCTTTATCTCCAATCTCTTCAATTCCTTCAGAGACAACGCTGTATTCCAAACTGTAATATTTATCTCCAGGATCCGTCACAACCAGGAAATCCAAATCTTTTTTCATGTCCATATTTAAGCCAATCTCCATAGATTGAACCTTGCCTTTAATTTCTCTTTCATCCTTTTTTTGTTTTCCAGATCTATCTTTATTCTCCTTTCTCATAGAATCCTGAGTTTCTTTCAGCTCCTGTCTCATTTCATGAAATTCAGTTCTCCACGCTTGTCTATTATTTCTCAGTTCTTGTTTTATTGAGTTAATCCCATCCATTATTTTCTGAAGCATGTCTAGAAATAAAGTCCCTTCTTGTACATCCATGATCTTCTTAATTGCCATTCTTAAAACCAAAAGAACAAAACTCCTTCAATTTTCAATGTCCCAAGCAAAGAGCAGTTTATTTCTTTATCCAGTTACAAAGGAGTTAATCTTTCCAACCAACTAACGTCACACGCTAGACAGTCCTTATCTCTTAAATGTCCAGAAGTGCAAAAACAGCTTTTAGTTCACAGCGTTCAAATAACTAGTAGCAGAGAGAATGAGCAGATTCGTCAACAACAACAACAAAAAAAGTAGATCAGAAAAAATAGTCCCTTATATATATTACACAAAAGTCTTGTAAATCAAAAAGATTTCTTATCTCTCCCAATCAGAAAGCTCTCATCCGTTGTAATCTTTAAAACGCAATTTTCCATGTCAGCTTTTTGCAATAAAAAAAAAAGATAAGCTATTTATATTTTCTTCCCCCTTAGTTCCGTAAATAAAGAAGGAAAGTCTTACCTCATCTAGGTTATCTTAATTGCTGTTACTTTGACAAATCTCTTTAGCTATATAGATAAGAAAATGATAAATGTAGACAGGAGGTTTGCCTGCTAGTCCGTTAAAAAAAAACGGGTCACGCATCCAGCTGAGCTAGCATAAAATCCTCGCTCTGTCTGAACTGCTGGAAGACAGACAATTCTGACGAATTCCAGGCTCCAACAATCGAAACAAAACTATGTGGCAGATCTCACGCTTCTTCCTTATCTGGAAGAAATCATCCCCAGTCAGAAAAAACCCTTCTGACTGAATTTAAAACTGGATAAGTTTCATCCAAGACGGGAGCCCGTCTCAGAGGCAGCACAGGCGGAGGGATCCTCCTGGGAAGTCGGGACTAGTTATTCTCAAATCCACTGTTGCATTTATACTTGCATTTATGCTAAGAAATAGGACTACATATTGTTCCTATCTCATTTAAACCAACCACTATTTTGAGGTGGGATTCATGTGCATCAAATGTGAGTTTAATGTGCTTTAAATGGATGATGTGGATCTGCCCTAGGTATGCTGTACGTTTATTAGTGAATTGAAAATAATAATTTTAAAAGATACTTTCTGAAACACGGGAAGGGCTGTAGCTCAGTGGAAGGGCATATGCTTTGGTCCAAAATTCAATTTCTGGAAAAGAATAGTTGCCTGGAATCCTGCAGAGCCAATGCTAGTTCATGTCATCAGTACTGAGCTAGATAGTATCAAATGGCCTGAGTCTGTATAAGGTAGCTTCCTTTGTTCCTAAAAGTGGAAAGAGACCCAAGGGCCACAGTAACTCCAAAATTTATTTATGTATTTTATTTACAATATTTACAGAAGGAATTAAAACAATAAAATCATTGACAAAGTTAATGACAGGTATTTAAAAACATTCAAAATAATAAAACTAACAATGAGTTAAAAACAGGTAAAAAACACAATAGGTTCTATCTGCCTGGTGGGTTTGCCTAAACAAGAATGTTTTTAGCAGGTGCTGAAAAGAGTACAATGAAGGCGTATGCCTAATGTCAATAGGCAGGGAGTTCCAAAGCATCGGTGCTGCCACACTGAAGGACTGATTTCTTACAAGAGCAGAACAAGTACTATGTGGCACCCATAACATGGAAAGCACACCTTGAACTTGGCCTGGTAGCAAATTGTCAACCAGTGCAGATTTCAGAGCAGAGGCATAATGTGCTGATAGGGTCTCACTCATGTCAGCTATCATGCCACAGTATTCTGCACTAACTGCAGCCCCTGGGTCAGGTTGCGCTGCATGGGGATTTCTGTGATCTTGGCTGACTGGCTGCCAAGATTTTTTTAGTTTTGGTTTTTGGTTAGAAATCCTGACTGGTTGTGGAATGCTGAGTTGTCTGCCTTACTCGTAGGAATTTTGTTGTTGTTGGTATGGTATTGTGTTTAGGAAATCATCCCTGTCTGTTGTTTTTCTATTTGCATTTCATTTCGTTTTAACCTCACTCCCTTACATCCATAGAAGCAACAACAGTGGTTCCACGCGCTCAGCTCAACCCCCTTAAACCCAGTGATGATGCACCTTGTTGGCTGCATGACAGTTTGTTTCTTGCCCAATAGTGGTAAAGCGAATTCACATACTGGGAAGTGTGGCTGCAATTGTTGTTGTTCCCAAGCTGCCGTCTCTGAATTAGATGGAACCATGTGTGTTTTCTCTCTGTCAATAATTACTCACTGGAATTGGGTTGGCTGTCAAAATGAATTTATAGCAGCCCACAGGGTAGGCAGAAAAGGATAGAGAATCATCTTATTCTTGTTCCTTTTTCAGGCCTCTTTCAAAAGTAAAGGGTCAAATCTGTAAAGAAGTTTGGATCAATGATGTTAAAAGGTAGGGGCAGGGCATTCCAGGCAGGTTGTTGCCCACCCTGCTTGGATATGGATAGCTTTGCAGAAAATCCCTAGTCAAGCTTTACCAAGAGCACATTCCAAACCATATCTACTCAGAAGTAAGTCCTGTTGAGTTCTGTGGGGTTAGTCCCTTAGTAAGTGTGTTTAGAATTGCAGCCTTCAGGGGCATTCATCTTTACTCCTGAGTGATCCACAACACTAGGCTCTTTTCTTCCTACAATGGCCTTCTGGTGACTGGGCTCACCTGAGGGCACTTAAATCCTTGTTGAAGATTTGTATCTTAATTTCCAATCAGAGAAATGTTTTTGTTTGAATTGTATGCTCCAAACAACTGTGGTTGATGCTTAATGTATCATGTGTAATGACATCACTAGAGCCTACCCCTGTGACATCACTAAGGCCCACCCCTGTGACATCACTACGACCAATGCCCGTGACATCACTCCAACCTGCCCCCGTGACATCACTAGGGTCTGCCCCTGAAATCTCAGGCTTTTGAACGCTTCTGACCTCGCAACCCTATATGGGAGGGGGGGAATTTGATTCAGTTCACATTTAAAGGCGAATCTATCAAATTTGTACTTTCTGAAACAATATGAGAACCTCCAACCTTGGAAATTTGTGCCTAACAAAATTTTATGATGCAGTTCTCCAATCAAGCAATGTTTATAAAAATGATAAGGGGAAATTGTGCATAAAAATTAATAGTGAAAATAACATACATTAGGGAAATTGCATGCAAAAATGTGTACTTTAGTTAAAACTGCATACAAAAACGAGTTAATTAGGAGAAATCTATGCTAAAGTCCTGATGAATTTTCATGAGAATTTAAAAAAAACACCCACAAATTGCTGCGGAAATGTGAAGAACTGAATTTAAGATTGGAAAAATGAGACCTTGAGGAAAGCGAAACAGAAGATTCTTCCATACCTATTTGTGCAATAGAAAACAGTGCTTCAGATGCATGGATTTCAAGATTTAATTCTCACATGGGTTCAAATGGCATCAGCACTCGAAATAGGAGAGACCTTCTTTCCTTGGTAGCATTGTGCCATTTGCCTTTCTCAGATTAAGCAAGAACATCTTCACATGCACCATCCTAATCTCTTTCTGCCTTAGTCTTTCAGCATTATATACTGGAGCAAAGAACTGTCTAGAGCTCCTTGTGTGTAGAGGAGACAGATGAAGTTGCTAATGTTTTTAGCACCCCAGAACTATCAGCCAGACAGCTGATAACTATGGATTAAACGTGCACACGTGAACATACACACACACAGTCTAAAACCAACTCTAACCCCATTACTTTTTTGCATGAGGTAGAAGAGATGCCTAAAGAGACTATTCAAAGTTTTTCAAAATGGGAGGAAAAAAGCCACAGTTTCAAGCCGCGAGGTGCTGGAGTTTTTTGCACAATCACACTTCCTCTCTGACCCTGGACACAAGCTTGATGCACATGTTTACACAAATGAGTATTAATGTAAAGTAATGGAAACCGAGGTTGAAATGTTCATCAGTTTCATCCTTTGTCATTCTTTAATAGGAAATGGAGAAGCCATGTGGGGAGGAGAATCTGGTCTGATATACCTAAAACATCCACTTGTGCAGTTTACAAATAGCTTACAAACTTGTACAAAAGAAATTTGGTTTATTTTGCATTTTCATTTGAACTTGTCTAATTCACACTTCTTGAAACAAGACCCAAACCAAAACATAAACATTGTTTGAAATTCACACTGAATTTTGCAATGCGGTTCTCCAACCAAAAACCGTTTGCAAAAACGTGTAGATTAGGAGGAAATATGCATAAAATGGGCTCCTTCTGGGAGGCATGATATAAATTTGATAAATAAAATAAAAATAAATGAATAAATAAATAGGGAAAATAACATGCAAAATGCATTGTATGATTGAGAGCCAGTGTGGTGCAGTGGGAGAACAAGCGCTGGCTGGTGGCTCCATGTCAGTGGAGCAGTGGAATCTGCTCTGGGTTTTAATCTGAACTTGGACAGCTTCTTGAAAGTTCAGACTAAAACTCTGAGTGGATTCCACTGCCCCGCTGACATGGAGCCACCAGTTGCCACTACCTAATGATCTTCTGATCTTCTCTCCATTCTGCCTGCTTGGAGCATTACAGAGCAAATTAGGCATAGCCCTTCTTCCTGACATGCTAGTTGTCTCTGTGCAGCATGTTTGTTTTATTTTTGTCATGGGGGAGCATTATAGTGTGTACCCCCCCTCCATTTGCAGTTGCATTTGTAGCCTGGTTCGGGTAAGGTGTTACCCCTTGATTCTATTGGCTGTCTCTGATGGGCGCTAGTAGCTTTATGACAACTGGATAAATCATTTATTAAGATCACAGACCAATAAAAGAGCAAGGATAAATGACACAATAAGAATACAGATAAATTCACATAGCAGCCAAAGGAGACAAATTTTTGGAAGATAAGACTGTCATGGCTACCAGTTCCACTGTCAGAGGCGGTTCACATCTGTATACCAGTTGCTGTGAATCACAGGCGAGGAGAAAATGCTGTTGCATTCATGTTGTGCTTGCAGGCTTCCCATAGGCATCTCCAAGCTTGGAAAAGTTACTTTTTTGAACTACAACTCCCATCAGCCCTAGCCAGCATGGCCACTGGATTGGGCTGATGGGAGTTGTAGTTCAAAAAAGTAACTTTTCCAAGCTCTATGTTGGCCACTGTGAGAACAGGATGCTGGGCTATTTATCCACAACCCAAGTTTCTACTTACGTAAAATACAAAGGATTACAAACTCAGTAAACTAGACGGGCCTCTGGCCTGGTCCAGCACGGCTTTTCTTGCGCTCTCAGATTCATCTGCTTCCTAACTTATATTGAGGATAGAAAGAATTCAGCTACCTTTTCAGTAATGTAAAGTCATCACTTAAAGAGAAAATTAGCAGAGTTTTAGTGGGTCTTCTGGGTAGAGTTCCTAATGAATGTTAGAAAAAGGAACTGGAAGTACTTTTATAATACTATATAAGTAGCTTTAGGATTAGATAAACAATGTACTTTTCAATCTGAATAATCTGAAACTACTTCAAAGTAGTCAAATAGTTTAAATAACTACTCTACTTCCTCTGAATTGAAAATTATTATTTTTTGCTGTTGAATTTTTGCTGAATTGGGATCTTTTACTCTATAAAAAAGGTGTCCTGCTTCCCCCTTTTTGGTAGGGAGGTGGCAATGGCTTTGGGGGTGACTGTTGTTTTTGCTGCAACAGCCTCACAAGATTACCTTCTTATCCTTCTTGCACCTTTTATTTCTAGAGTAAGGCCTGGAAATTAGGCACCAAGGACTACAGCAAAAAGTGATAAGTGCTTAAACTCTGGCAAAACGAGCACAGTTGGATGATTACGGCTTTGCTGACTGATGATTACGTACTCCAATTTCTGGTTGGCACTGCAAACCAGGCAAGCGCTTCATCAAGACAATTGCCTTGAAAAGCGTAGCCGTCTCAAACTTGGAATCTCCTTTCTTAGGCTATCCATCACCTCCCACTGCCAGGCACATGCCTCCCTCAGGCACATTGACGCCCAGGAAGGTCCTACTGGCTATTTGTTTTCAGAAGCGTTTTAGGGTGCTCTCAGTGTAGTGAGTGACCAAGATATCTAATCCTACCCCGATGGGGATGGGGGAAGAGATGGACCCACACTCTATAGATTAGCACCCTTTAGTTAACAGATCAGCCATGGGTTTTCCTCCCCCCCACACCTTTCCCCCTCCAGCAATGCATGGAAATAACACTAATCTCATTAAAGCACAGAAAGGAACTCTTCAGAGTTTATTAATAATGGGAATGGACAAGAGAGAAAGCAGCATTTGAATGTCTTTCTTTTCTAGGACTGCTTTGGATCTGAAAGCTGAGAAGTAACAGTAAAGGGGCTTGGATTTGCTGGAAAAATCTGGGATGGATGGAGAAAAACGGATTTATTGTAATTTACTTCTTTTTCTATCTGCAGAGATCAGATGGAATGAACATGGGTATGGAGACAAATCCAAGCACCATGTAGAATATCAAGCTTTGTTTTGTTTTGAAATTATGAAAAGTACAAAACAATCAATATGAAACAACCTACTATGTTCCATTCCACATTTAAATAAGCTTAATCACAAACAGGGATCAGCAAATCTGTCAGTTTCACCTTCTGTAAGCTTCTTGTTTTGATAGTTTTAAATTCAGTTCTCCACATTTCCACATCAGTTTGCCATTTTTTAAAAAGTCTTCAGGTAAATTCATAATCATTTAGGTGTGCATTTCTCATAATACACACATGTATGAAATTCTGCCTATTATACACATTTTTACAAAGCAATTTTCCTGATATAATACATTTTTAAATGTTATTTTAACTAATATAATCAGTGGTGGCTAGTGGCTCCATGTCAGTGGGGCAGTGGAATCTGCTCTGGGTTTTAAACTCTGAACTTTTTAAGGAGCTGTCCAAGATGCTTCAGCACCTTGAAACTTTGGACTAAAACCCGGAGTGGATTCCACTGCCCCACTGACATGGAGGCACCAGCTGCCACTGAATAGAATGCATTTTTATGCACAATTTACCCTAGTATAAACAGTTTTGTACACAATTCTTGGCTGTAGACAGAGAATTTCAAAGGATGGCTAGGTTTCAGTTCATGTATTGTTTTGGAAAGTACGGATTTGGTAGGTTTGCTTTTAAATGCAAACTGAATTGAATTACTTCCCCATCCCTAATCACAATGAGTTTCTTACTCGATAGATTGTATTATTTCTATTTATTTATTAAATTTATATCCTTCCCTTCCCCCCAGAAGGAGCCCCAGGCAGCAAACAGAAACATTAAAAGCACTATAAAACATCTTAAAAACAAAGATATATTAAAACAAAACATATTAAAGCATTTTTTAAAAAAACAACAACCAGCTTTAAAACATCTTCAAAAGCAATTCCAGCACAGACACAGACTGGGATCAGGCCTCTGCTTAAAAGGATTGTTGAAAGAGGAAAGTCTTCAGTTGGCACTGAAAAGATAACAGAGATGGCACCTGTCTAATATTCAAGGGGTGGGAATTCCAAAATATTGGTGCCACAACACTAAAGGTCTGTTTCCTATGTTGTGCGGAACAGACCTCCTGATAAGATGGTATCTGCAGGAGGCCCTCACATGCAGAACGCAATAATTGACTGGGTATATAAGGGATAAGCCGATCTTTCAGGTATAATGATAATTATAATAATATCTATAATAATGAATAATTAAGGTACAGCCCCTGTAGCCATTCCTTAATTCCTTGATTCCAACCCCCCATTTCTCTTGAATGCAGTGTAACAATGGGTTCCTTCTTGTATTTCTCTGGGTTTCTCAATAATACAGTTAATTAAACCATTTCTAACCCAATGGGCCTTGCTGTTGTTGAATAAACCTGGTTAGGATGGCACTGAAAACATACTAAAGAAGTCAAAACTATGTCAGTCAAATATAATTGATTACACTCATTACAAAAGATCAAAATTTGACTGTTTCCCAACATTTCCACGTTTTATATAAGTGACCCTTGATTATTTTACAAATCCAGCATCTGCTTGCCTTTGCCTGCCTAAAGGCCAAGCAAAATTATTTTTATTTATTTTATTTTGTTCATTTCTATACTGAAAACTCATATTGTTTTTTTTTAAAAAATCCACATACAAAATCTCGATCTCATCCAAAACAGCAAAACAAAGATAATCAAAGAAAGCAAACTGAAGAAACAGAAGTATCAAAATCTGATAGGAAACAATAATATTATACATTAGTTATGTATCTGTGCCCTTAAGTTCAACAAACTGCCAGGGTAGGATTTAGGGAGACTGTAACCCTTTACCCCCCTGTTATGGCCCAGATGTGGGGGGGGGAACATGCTTGCGATTCCCATAGGGGAAAAAACTCCCATGGAAGTGAAAGTTTTTCCCCCCAATGCAAATTGCACACACAAGGGGGGGGCAGTGAATCAGATTGGGACTAGGGCTGCCAGGTCCATGGCCTTAGACTGATCCTGTATCTTTAGAAGAAAGATCTTTAGAATCACAAATTGCTGCAGAAATGTGGAGAACTGAATTTAATGTTAGAAAAATGAGAAAGTGAGAGAGCCAATATTGACAGGTCCTTCCATCCCTATTCCAGACATTTCTCTTCTATTTCTAGTGTCAGGCCCTTTCTCCAAGGGATAAAGGCAAAGGGGCAACTGACATGATCCATGATGAATCCATGATTCATCACAGGTCCCAGTGAGGATGATGACTTCATTGTGTGGCAGTGGAATGGGCTCCTTGTGGAGTGAGGGCCATAACTGTTGCGCTGATCACCTGAGTCTTTTAATAATGTGTCTATGTTGTGCTTCCACATCCCAGTACATTGCACACAATTTTTCTTAAAAAATATTTTCCCCCTTTTTTTCTCTTTTTTTAAAGCAACAACAAAAGAGCACTGAATTGTTTTATTGGACACCTTTCCTAAATGCACAAATGAAACAGAAAAGATCTTATTTTCTGGTGAAATCCCACAAGAAAAGAGGGTGAGGGAGGGAATCTCCCTTGAGAGGGTCAGGGGCCAACCACAGTGACTCTGAGTCTGATGCCAGCAGGGTAGGCCAGGACTGCTGGTGCCCATTGGGACTGGTGGGGCAGAAGGCAGGGAGGCCAACAGTAGGTGAAGCCAGAGCCAATGATAGGCGGAGCCAAATAATTTTGTCCCCATCCTCCTCCCAGCTGAGTTCTACAAGGGCAACACTGAGGAGAAAGAGGAGGGAGCTGACAGCCAGGGCCACCCTCCAGACTGGTTGGACGTAAGAAGGCAGGTAGGCGTGGAGGAATCAAGACTAAAGTTGGTGGCGCGGTGCCCCATTTGCTCTAATGGGCCAGCTTCCATTGCTTTGTACAGTAGGCGAAGGTCTACACACACTCATGCACGCCCCATTCTGTCCGCCATCCAGACAAGCAAGAGGCATTGTCAGGGTTCAAGGACATTTCATCCAGGAAAAACCCTTGTAGTGCGAAGGAAGACTAGTGAAGGGTGTGGCCTGTGGGAAGTTCCAAGGACCACACGTAGAGACATGGGGGGTGTATTTGTCTCCTGACCCCCCCCCCCAGCCTGAGGTTCCCCACCTCTGGCATAGAGAGAGGCACTCCTTCAGGTTTTCATGAGCTGATCTTCTGGTATGCCTGAGACTAGCAAAGTTGGCCCACTTTGTCCTGCCTCATGTTGCCTTATGAAGCATCTGAGCCTTCCTGTGTGTTGCTAAGGAATCATCCTGTGAATTGACCCATACCTGTTTGCAGAGCTTGGAAAAGTCTCTTTGTTGAACTACAACTCCCATCAGCCCAACCCACTGGCCATGCTGGCTGGGGCTGATGGGAGTTGTAGTTCAAAAAAGTAACTTTTCCAAGCTCTGCCTGTTTGCTGCTCACATCAGCATCTGTCAGGATGGCTTATTGGCCCCTCATCCAGCCCAATGCAGCCACAAGAACTAGAGCTGGGTATCATCAGCATATTGATGACACTGAGCTCCATATCCCTGAAGGGTTCATATAGATGAACGGTTCCCAACCTGTGAGCTGTGGGCTGGGGAGGGGGGGGCGTGGCATTGTCCCAAGGGATCTGCAAAGCTTCTCAAGTAATGCTCCAGCCATCAGCACCAGCCATCTCATTAAGTGACTCAGTACAATACATAAGCAATTACATAATACAATACATAAGCAATTGCTCCACGAGCTAGAGGGAGCCCCAGCTGACGAAGCGTCAAGGCCCCAGCTGACAAAGCGTCAAGGCGAGTTAAGCAGTAGAGCAAAAAGAGGGTAAGTAGCTCCCATTTATTCCATTATTTAATTGAATTAAAACAGCTCAGAGCAATAAGTAACAAGGTCACCCTGAGCTAGGAGCCAAATCCTGAAAGAACCTATATCTTAGGAGACAGATCCTAGGAGAAGGAAGCCCATAGAAAGCTAGTGTTCAACACCACCCTAGCAGGAAAGCTTCAGGGGACACTGTAAACAAGGCTAAATTCCAGTCGGAGAGAAGGGGGAAAAGGAAACTCCACCGACACATACAGGGAGAGAGTCAGCTCAGTCCTTGCTAAAAAGGGCAGCTTTAGCCTTCCTGAAACACAACCACAAGCTCTGTTTCCCTAGGTTAAAGAAAGGTCAGGCTCTTCTAGGTGGGAAAACAACAAACAAAAAAGACTTGCCTGGAAGTTGCAGCCCCTTGCTTAGATTAAAAGCAGCCAAAAGCTTAAACAGCCCCGCCCCTCGCTCAGGAAGGAAGCCTGCCTTCCTGCCTTCAAAGGAAGGAAGCCTGAGATAATACTAAAGAGTTAAGCCCCAGCTGATAGTTGAGCCATCAGTCTCAAGTAACACATCATTGGCTGGCAGCTGTAGCTGGGAGGAACCAGCCACAGATATAAAGTCAGAGCACCCTAGCGAGGGAGCCTGCTCCACGAGCTAGAGGGAGCCCCAGCTGACAAAGCGTCAAAGCGAGTTCAGCAGCAGAGCGAGTTCGGCAGCAGGGCGAGGAGGCCAGGGCCCCCCACTCTGCCCTTCTGTTCCCTGACCTCAACTAAACCGCAGTCTCTAACCCATTGACGTAATAAACCTTAAACAAAACTATGCCGGTAAGAAGCCAGCAGGGGTGTGGGGGCTTTCCAGTGCTTTGCACCGCCTGCAGCATGTACGACTATCTGCCTGTTGGACAGAAGTCGTGGGTGTGCTCTCGGTGCAATGAGCTCCTGGCTCTCCGGGAACGACTTCATTTCCTTGAGGCCAAGGTGGCGGACCTGGAAAAGCTGAGAGAGGCAGAGAGGTGTGTGGAGGAGGCCTTCAGGGACGTTATAGCTGTGTCCCACTCCAATGATGATAGCTCTCCTGCTATCATGGAGAACGATGGTCTCGGGGAAGGAGAGCATCCAGCTGAGGAAGAGGGAAACGATCCCTTAGAAGGGACCCATTCCTTGGGGGATGAGCAGCTATCCTCTCGTGCCGATGATATATCTCCAGGGGGTGGAGGGATCCTTGTAGTGGGTGATTCAATCATTAGGAACATAGACAGTGGGGTGTGTGATGGGCGTGTAGACCGCAAGGTGTTTTACCTGCCTGGTGCGAAGGTTGCGGATATCGCCCGTCGTTTAGGTAGTTTGGTAGACAGTGCTGGGGAGGAGTCAGTGGTCGTGGTGCACGTTGGCACCAACAACATGGGGAAATGCAGCCGTGAGATCCTGGAAGCAAAATTTAGGTTGCTAGGTAGGATGCTGAAAGCCAGGACCTCCAAGGTGGCTTTCTCTGAAATGCTACCGGTTCCACATGCAGGACCAGCGAGACAGGCCCAGCTTTGCAGTCTCAATGCGTGGATGAGACTATGGTGTCGGGTGGAAGGGTTTGGATTTGTTAGGCACTGGGGAACATTTTGGGACAAGCCGGGCCTGTACAAAAGGGACGGGCTCCCCTTGAACCAGAATGGAACCAGACTGCTGGCACTTAAAATTAAAAAGGTAGCAGAGCAGCTTTTAAACTGACTGAGGGGGAAAACCCGACAGGAGCTGAGAAAGGTCCGGTTCGGAATAAACCTCCCCCCTGGGATAAAAACCAAAGAAATGATGAAATTTTAAAAGGGGTAGGCCTAGAAGTAGGCATTGTGAGAGCAGGGGCACAGGATATAAATTCAGAAGAGCAAAATTACCACAGGCCAAACCACAAGTGCCAAAGACACTTGAAGAGAGACACTGCTTACAAGTGCCTATATGCTAATGCTAGGAGCCTCCGAACCAAGATGGGAGAACTGGAGTGCTTGGTCTTAGAGGAGAGCATTGATATAGTGAGCATAACAGAGACCTGGTGGAATGGAGAAAACCAGTGGGATACGGTTATACCTGGATATAAACTATATCGGAAGGACAGGGAAGGATGTATTGGTGGCGGAGTCGCTCTATATGTGAAAGAAGGCATTGAATCCAGCAAGCTCGAAACCCCAAAAGAGGCAGACTCCTCCACAGAATTGTTGTGGGTGGTGATACCATGCCGCAGGAGGGACTTAATACTGGGAATGATCTATCGTCCCCCTGATCAAAATGCTCAGGGAGACCTTGAGATGAGATATGAAATTGAGGAAGCATCCAAACTAGGAAATGTGGTAGTAATGGGTGACTTCAACCCGGACATAGACTGGCCGCATATGTGTTCCAGTCATGACAAAGAAGCAAAGTTTCTAGATATTCTAAATAACTATTCCCTAGACCAGTTGGTCATGGAACCGACCAGAGGGACGGCAACCCTGGACTTAATCCTCAGTGGGGACCGGGACCTGGTGCGAGATGTAAGTGTTGTTGAACCGATTGGGAGCAGTGACCACAGTGCTATTAAATTAAACATACATGTAAATGGCCAATTGCCAAGAAAATCCAACATGGTCACATTTGACTTCAAAAGAGGAAACTTCACAAAAATGAGGGGATTGGTAAAAAGAAAGCTGAAAAACAAAGTCCAGAGGGTCACATCACTCGAAAATGCTTGGAAGTTGTTTAAAAACACTATATTAGAAGCTCAACTGGAGTGCATACCGCAGATCAGAAAAGGTACCGCCAGGGCCAAGAAGATGCCAGCATGGTTAACGAGCAAAGTCAAGGAAGCTCTTAGAGGCAAAAAGTCTTCCTTCAGAAAATGGAAGTCTTGTCCGAATGAAGAAAATAAAAAAGAACACAAACTCTGGCAAAAGAAATGCAAGAAGACAATAAGGGATGCTAAAAAAGAATTTGAGGAGCACATTGCTAAGAACATAAAAACCAACAACAAAAAATTCTATAAATACATTCAAAGCAGGAGACCATCTAGGGAGGCGATTGGACCGTTGGATGATAAGGGAGTCAAAGGTGTACTAAAGAACGATAAGGAGATTGCAGAGAAGCTAAATGAATGCTTTGCATCTGTCTTCACAGTGGAAGATATAGGGCAGATCCCTGAACCTGAACTAACATTTGCAGGAAGGGATTCTGAGGAACTGAGACAAATAGTGGTAACGAGAGAGGAAGTTCTAGGCTTAATGGACAATATAAAAACTGACAAATCACCGGGCCCGGTTGGCATCCACCCAAGAGTTCTCAAAGAACTCAAATGTGAAATTGCTGATCTGCTAACTAAAATATGTAACTTGTCCCTCGGGTCCTCCTCCGCGCCTGAGGACTGGAAAGTGGCAAATGTAACGCCAATCTTCAAAAAGGGATCCAAAGGGGATCCCGGAAATTTCCGGCCAGTTAGCTTAACTTCTGTCCCTGGAAAACTGGTAGAAAGTATTATTAAAGCTAGATTAACTAAGCACATAGAAGAACAAGCCTTGCTGAAGCAGAGCCAGCATGGCTTCTGCAAGGGAAAGCCCTGTCTCAGTAACCTATTAGAATTCTTTGAGAGTGTCAACAAGCATATAGATAGAGGTGATCCAGTGGACATAGTGTACTTAGACTTTCAAAAAGCGTTTGACAAGGTACCTCACCAAAGACTTCTGAGGAAGCTTAGCAGTCATGGAATAAGAGGAGAGGTCCTCTTGTGGATAAGGAATTGGTTAAGAAGCAGAAAGCAGAGAGTAGGAATCAACGGACAGTTCTCCCAGTGGAGGGCTGTAGAAAGTGGAGTCCCTCAAGGATCGGTATTGGGACCTGTACTTTTCAACTGGTTCATTAATGACCTAGAATTAGGAGTGAGCAGTGAAGTGGCCAAGTTTGCTGACGACACTAAATTGTTCAGGGTTGTTAAAACAAAAAGGGATTGCGAAGAGCTCCAAAAAGATCTCTCCAAACTGAGTGAATGGGCGGAAAAATGGCAAATGCAATTCAATATAAACAAGTGTAAAATTATGCATATTGGAGCAAAAAATCTTAATTTCACATATACGCTCATGGGGTCTGAACTGGCGGTGACCGACCAGGAGAGAGACCTCGGGGTTGTAGTGGACAGCACAATGAAAATGTCAACCCAGTGTGCGGCAGCTGTGAAAAAGGTAAATTCCATGCTAGCGATAATTAGGAAAGGTATTGAAAATAAAACAGCCGATATCATAATGCCGTTGTATAAATCTATGGTGCGGCCGCATTTGGAATACTGTGTACAGTTCTGGTCGCCTCATCTCAGAAAGGATATTATAGAGTTGGAAAAGGTTCAGAGGAGGGCAACCAGAATGATCAGGGGGATAGAGCAACTCCCTTATGAAGAAAGGTTGCAGCATTTAGGGCTTTTTAGTTTAGAGAAAAGGCGGGTCAGAGGAGACACGATAGAAGTGTATAAAATTATGCATGGCATTGAGAAAGTGGATAGAGAAAAGTTCTTCTCCCTCTCTCATAATACTAGAACTCGTGGACATTCAAAGAAGCTGAATGTTGGAAGATTCAGGACAGACAAAAGGAAGTACTTCTTTACTCAGCGCATAGTTAAACTATGGAATTTGCTCCCACAAGATGCAGTAATGGCCACCAGCTTGGATGGCTTTAAAAGAAGATTAGACCAATTCATGGAGGACAGGGCTATCAATGGCTACTAGCCATGATGGCTGTGCTCTGCCACCCTAGTCAGAGGCAGCATGCTTCTGAAAACCAGTTGCCGGAAGCCTCAGGAGGGGAGAGTGTTCTTGCACTCGGGTCCTGCTTGCAGGCTTCCCCCAGGCACCTGGTTGGCCACTGTGAGAACAGGATGCTGGACTAGATGGGCCACTGGCCTGATCCAGCAGGCTCTTCTTATGTTCTTATGTACATCATCAGTAAATTAATATTTACTGAAATGACTAAAATGAATATGTCTCAGACATACATGTGCTACTATTTTTCAAACGTATGTATTTGTTGTTATGAATAAAAAGTGAATTCATTTAAAAACATTACTGAGTTCATCGTTTTTTGTTATGAAGTATTTTCTCAATTGATGAAGCCTAAAATTACAACACTGAACATGTGGGGGGGGTGTCAGCGAAATAGGTTAAAAGGGGTCCTCATACTCATAAAGATTTGGAACCACTGATATAAATATTAAGCAGCATTGGGGGCAAGATGGCATCCTGAGGAAACTCACAGAATAATTGCCAAGGTCTAATCACCCAGTGCAGTAACATTATATAATAATATAATGCATTTTTGTTTATTTTCACAAATATATGCATTTTATGCACACTTGCCCCTAATAAGCACATTTTTGTACACGTTTTGGTTGGAGACTTTTCGGTTCAGAGACTTTTGAAGGATATCTGTGTTTTGGTTTGCTTATTGCTTCGGGAAGTGTGAATTATGGAGATTTGCATTGAATTGCAAACCAAACTAAATTCCTCCCCCATTCCTGGGATGTGATTTGGCTGCAAACCTGTTTCCCTTTAAAACCACCATAAAGTGTCTATAAAGTCAGTGCACATAGTTTCACTAGTGAATCTTGTCAAGAAAGGGTAACCCTAGGAAACCAGGCCTGCTAGTCTTCAAATCTAGAGATCTTCAGATCATCGCTCTCTAGCAGGCTTTGCCAATCTGGTGCCCCTCAGATGATTTGGACTGCAACTCCCATCAGCCGAGCTAGGTGGAGCTGATGGGAGATGTTGTCCAAGACATCTGGAGAGCACCAGGTTGGCAAAGGCTGCTCTACATGAATATTCTTCTGACGTGGAGCTCATCCTTAACCCAAACGTGCATTTGGGAACCTTTTTAACCATGTATGTAAATAGCGGTTGTGTCACTGCTGTGGCTCTCCTTAGATGAGACTGCAACCCAGTGGACCTACCAGTTGAAGAACCAATCCTCTGGGTCACATTGTTGACTTCCGTTGATTCAGCCTAGCAATTAGAGCGGAGAACAAAGGACACGCATGCAATGGGTTATTTGTAAACCGCCCTCATTTATTTATTTATTTTTCAACACTTATATACTGCTTGTTTGTAACTACACCTCTAAGCTGTTTACAAAACAAATTAATAAAATGATCACTAAAAGATAGTTAAAAACAGGTATTTAAAAACATTCAACAGTTAATTAATTTCAACAGCAGACAAGAAGAAATGAAAACACATGTCAGCATTTTACATGTCTTGATAGGTTTACCTAAACAAAAATGTTTTAAGCAGGCACTGAAAAGAGTACAGCGAAGGCACCTGCCTGATGTCAATAGGCAGAAAGTTCTAAAGTGAAAGAGAGGGATTTTATCCTTCCAGGTCTAACCTAATCACTATCTCTCTGCTTTATTACTCTACCTAACACAGCTTGCTGCTGTCACACTAATGGGTTCCAGGGTGGTTTCTATATGCGCACACCTTCATACAACAATAAAGGCAGCAAATTATAAAATTATAAAACCGCTATGGAACTTGCCTAACTTAGAAGGGTAACCCGTAAATACAGAAAAATGAAATGAAATAATAAATAAATGAAGACAGAAAATAGATAGGGACGCTTAAAAATCCATTTAAATACCTGCGCAAAGAAAAATGACTTGACCTGGATGTGTTTTGGTTCGCATATTATTTTGGGAAATGTTAAAATAGGCAGATTTGCATTAAAATTTGGCCCACCCTGAATCTCTCTCCTATCCCCTACGTAGGGAGTGTGTTTTACAGTCGGAGCGCCAGCACAGAAAAAGCTGCCTCCTCTGTAGGGATGTAGGCACCATCTCCATTATCATTTCGGCGCCTACTGAAGACCTTCCTCTTTCAACAAGCCTTTTAAGTAGAGGCCTTATCCTAGTCTGCATCTGTGTTGGAATTGCTTTTAAATATGTTTTTAGAGATGTTTTGTTTTAATATATTTTAATGTCTGTTTTTATTATGTTTCAGAGTGTTTTTAGTGTTTTTGTTTGCCATCCTGGGCTCCTACTGGGAGGAAGGGTGGGATATAAATTTAATAAATAATAATAGGTATGCCGGGAGGCATCGTTTCCCATTCTGCCCTGTGTTTGTGGCACACAGCACTATTTCCATTCTGCTGCAGTTCATCTTCTGCCCAAACCTACTTTATTTGTCTTGCTGTCTGCTGTGGCTAGATTACCTAATTTACATAATTAATTGCATAAATTTTGTAAGTTACATTATGGAAATGGACTGCCTTCAAGTCGATCCTGACTTATGGCGACCCTATGAATAGGGTTTTCATGGTAAGCAGTATTCAGAGGTGGTTTTACCATTGCCTTCCTCTGAGGCTGGGAGGCAGTGACTGGCCCAAGGTCACCCAGTGAGCTTCATGGCTGTGTGGGGATTCGAACCCTGGTCTCCCAGGTCATAGTCTAGCACCTTAACCACTACACCACACTGGCTCTCACATTGTCATTACATTGTACATTGTCATTCCATTATTCCCCCCCATTCATTTCAATGCACTGGAAACACAATGTAAAGTGGGAGGGGGGGAAATAATCAATTACGTATCATTTGCGAACTGAAAGCAACAACAGTAAATACCAATCACATATGCTGGATTGTTTTCTGTTACGCACATGGGGTGAATAAATGAACATTGGCAGTTTCCACTCCTGTTTCTATTTGTGTCAGAATTCTCCAATAACCCAACTCCACTGTTACATGCATAACACGATTCACCAACTTTTCCTACAAGGCTTTGCCACGCTAGGCAGCCTTATACTATGTAACATCAAATCCACAAACATCTACCCAAACGAAGTGCATCAGAATCCTCCTTAAATTTAAAATGCAACATTGGTGAACCGAGTCTAGGGAAAGTCACGGCAGGTGGGGGGACGGGATGAAACAAATTGGGGGGGGGAGAGAAAAGGGCAGCTGAACGGAGAAAGCCACAGAGAGAGGGGGAGGGATATTATCCCTCCAGGCCTAACCTAATCACTATCTCTCTGCTTTATTACTCTACCTAACACGGCATGCTTTTAAATAAAATATGCAAAGATTTCTCAAATTATTTCCTCAGGGCCTAGCACACTTTTCTATCTTCTCTCGTGCATGTTAATCTGAAAAATGTAAATGCCGAAAGAAACACACACAGCAATCTGTTGAGGTACAGCCATTTGTTAACTTTTTTCTTTAGCTTTGTTGTTTTTCTCCTTGTTTAAATTGATTTTTAAGAGCTATTTAAATGTAGAAAGTGGTATAATTTGCTATCTTCTTCCATTTCTGTGGCCACGTTTATTGAGAGGATATGTGCACGTTTCTTCTGCTGTAAAGGATTGCAAGACACACCACACACCACACCAGACTTTTGATTGTGAATGTTCTTATCAGAAATTACAGGGGGATGGTGTCCGTAACAAAATGTTGCAGTATATCCCCAGTAAGCATGGGGGACTCATTTGATTTTGTTTGCATTTTAACATGAAACTACCTAAATTTGTTGTCCTTGAACCAATATAAGGATTTTTAAAAACTAACATATATTTTAAATTGCTGCGGAAATGTGGAGAACTGAACCTAAGACTGGAAAATGGGAAACAGAGAAACCAAAATCGACAGAGTCGCCCATACCTGTTTGCTAATCCACAGACCCTAACAGGAGCACTCCTGTTCAGACTCTAATAGGACCGTTGTAGTAATGTTTGGGGCATGCAGAGATCAGGGTTGTCTCAGAAGAGGAGTAGGGGAAGGAAGGGGAAAAGATGGCTTTTTTCTTTATTTCCATCCTCCTGAAATCTTCCTACAATGTACTATAAATAGAAAGGACTCTAGTTTAGGGCTGGCAGCACCATATTGCTTATATGGTGAGGAGCAAGCTCTCTGGAGAGGGGGAAAGTTAAAGGTGCCCTTTCTCCTATCCTCTCTTCTGAAACCTCTCCATGTAGCATATGTTGGAATATATGTGGTTCAACTCCAACTTGTGGGTTGAGGGTGCATGGGGTAGCTAGAGAGGAGACCTCTTGGTTGCTAGGCTATACCTGTCCTTTGATCTCCTGCTGTCTCTTCCTTCCTGCTAGACTGATATGCAAAGGATGTTGATCACAGTTCCTTCCCTCCTTCTTACTTCTTTCTCTCGTGAGGGAGAGCAGACATATTCCTTTGTCTCTCCCTCTCCTCCAAGCATGAGGGCAAACACTAGGCTCAGTGTTTGCAGCTCCAACTTAGCTAGTTAGCTAGATATAAGACTCTTTCCTATCAAGTATGTACTTCCAGAATAAAGTAGTTATTTCTTATTTTAAAGGTTAAAGTCTCTGTCTGACTAATTTGCAGGGAAGGTATAACTTTAGCAAGGATTCAAACACACATATAAGCTTGCTCAGAACTCTCCGTTCCCAGTATCATGACTCTCCGACAGCATAGAGGTGTCATTTTTGACGTCCCGGGGGGGGACACACAAGTAGGCCAATTCTCACCCACACCCCATCCCTCTTTTCAATGGACACTTTCAATATTCCATAGGTTCATGGTTCACTGATCCTTGGTTTTTATTGGGGGGGGGAGGGGCTTTGAAAAACATTATTTTCCTTTTTGTGTACATACAAATATACTGCAGCATACCCTAGGGGGTCTGCTGAGTATGCAGAACCCGAGTTCAGTTTTAGTGCCTTCCCCAAAAGGGGTTGAGCTTTTGTGAGCATTCAGACTGAATGCTTGAATGGGCTAGAGATTTTTGCAAGTGATTGATTTGCCACCTCCTCTTCCTTAAGGAGGGAGTGGAAGGAGGCAGGCAGGTGGCGATCATCCCCCCCCAGGTCCCAGCAGAGTGTTTCCTGCCCCTCCCCCCATGAGGAATAGGACTGGGACTACTAGTGCCAGAATCCCTGAAGTCCTTCCCACTTGTCAGAAACTATGCTCCTAGTATCAGTTTCCCACTGAGGATTCTGGGACCAACAGTCTCAATCTCAGTGCCTGCCTTATTCTTGTGCCACAGGGATAAGCAGTGGGGCCTTGGGGAAGGGAAGGAGGAGGCAGTGGCAACCCTCAAGGGATCAATGTTGTCATGGGAACACATAGGCACATAGGAAGCTGCCTCTTCTACTGAATGAGAATGTTGGTCCATCTAGTGCAGTATTGTCTACACTGACTGGTAGCTGCTCTTCAAGTTTTCAGATAGATAAGAGTCTCCCCCAGCCCAACTTGGGACTGAACATAGGATCTTCTCCATGCAAGGCAGATGCTCTACCACTGAGTCTTTCCCCCAATCCTGGGGTTCATCATTCACTGGGACTTACACCTAAGAGATCAAGATATTCAACCTCAGTTGTACATAGGACGTCAGCCTCAATTACTCTTATTTTAGCCTGTATCTACTATAATACATTTGCCTTAGGATGTCATCATGCAGCAACATGTTTGGCTGCCGGCAGGTGGCACTGTGAACTGCAGTGTGACAACAGATTTCTGAGAGCTGCTGGGCCAGCCGAGGAGAGAGATGGAGAGGCAGGCAGGCAGGCAGATGTAAGGTGAGAGGGGCTTGGCTTTGGTGACCTGTAGAGGAAGGGGGCAGGTGGTGAGAGGGGCTGGCAAGTGAAGTGAGCAGAGGCCCAAGCGCCTAGTACTAATAATGAATTCATTATGAGTATGAATCCTTATGTAGTCCAAACAGCAGCACCCATGCACAAGAAGTAGAAATAAATTTTAGGTGGGGAATTAAAGGGAGGGCCAAGGCAGCCCAATGTGGCATAAGCATGCCCAATGTCCACACAATGCTGAGTGTGAGAAAAAAGCAGGAAAAACAAGGGGGAAGTGTTAATGATAAATAATTCTTTCCCAGCATTATTAGGTCCTCTACGGATGTTTCTTGTTAGTACTTAGCAGAACAAGCTTGTTCCACTAAGTTTGCTGCATTAGAGAACGCTGCTGCAACATCTCTGTGTGCCAGGCCCCTGGCAGAGGCACGGGGGCAGAGCTACAAAACTAAAAGCCGCCAACCCTGGTTGTGTGGGGGCAGGGGAGTCATTTCTCCTGTCCCCTCGAGAAAGGCTTATCTCACTATGTAAACTATATAAACCACTGTATAAACCTTTGGACCTCCCGACGCTGCTGAACTACAACTCCCATCAGCCCCAACCAGCATGGCCCATGGCCAGGGATGAAGGGAGTTGTAGTTCAGCAACATTTGGAGGGCCAAACAATTCCCCACACCTGATATAAAGCATGGTGCCCACGAAATCCTGAAGGCATCACTTCCCTGCTGAGATGTTTCGTTTTCATCCAGCAGAGGTCAGTGCTGTGTCCACACATAGGACAGGCTTTTCTAAGGGACACTTCAGTAGTCCAAGAGGCCTGATATGCTTCAAGGCCTGCATGGGGGATAACAGAGCCTGAGCGACATTGCGTGTGGGAACGCTGAAGAATCCTCCCAGCAGATGCTGTGGCGCCCCTTTAGTTCTGTCCTTCAAGTTCCACTCCAGTGTCATTAAAGCAGCCTTTCCCAACTGGTGTGCCTCCAGATGTTGTTGGACCACAACTCCCATCAGCCTCAGCCAACATTGCCAATGGCTGAGGCTGATGGGAGTTGTGGTCCAACAACATCTGGAGGCACACCGGTTGGGAAAGGCTGCATTAGAGGAACACATTAAACAACAACCACACTAAGTCCAACCCTAGTTATCCATGACAAAAACCCAAACTGACAAGAGTTTAGTATTTTGAGTCTAATTGGCAGCTTCCTGTCAGAAGCGACTCTGCAAACAAACTTGCTTCAAGTCTAAATCCCAACCAGGCCCGGCCCTCTCCGTTTTTTCCCATCCCTCTGCCTCCGGGTGCCAATTGCTGGGGTTCATAAGTAGGGGCAGAGTTGGGATTGCAAGGAAACAGGCCTGGCTTTGGAGGTTGCATGCCTTGGGGAATGTCAGTGCTCACCTAAGTAATGAGGCAAAAGAGAGGGTGTGTGTGGGAAATAAACATTTAAAAGGAAAAGGGGGGAACACTTATATATTAGGAAAGCAGATCAAAGTGCTGCCTTCCAAAAAATGCTGTCCTGCAGCTATATGGAAATTTAGCAACCGCAAATGTTCTTGTAGCTGTGCGCTCGTTTCTCCTCAGTTGGGAAGGGGAGAGAGCTACAATTCTGAGTCCCCTGGGAAGAAGCGGTGATTGCTAAACCACTCTGGGAATTGTACCTGCGTGAGGGGAATAGGGGTCTCCCAACAACTCTCAACACCCTTCACAAACTTTGCTTACCAGGATTCTTTGGGGAAGGAAGCCATGAAGGTTTAAAGTTGGTATACAAGTGCTTTAAATGCATGGTGCAGATGGCGCCTAAGATCTTTCGGCGCCAAATGAATCAGGAGAAGGGCTCTGCCCTACTTTACAGAAGACTATTTAAAGGGCTGTCAGAGGCAGCCCTCTGTGTGAAAGAGCCTTCTATTTGAAGGGCTGTCTGGTCCAAGTCTGGTTTAAAGAACCTTAAAAAGGTTGAGTGGCAAGGGCCCTGAAGGAGTTGCTCATCAACAGTTAGCACCCTGCTTGCTGAGGCTGATGAGAGCTGCAGTTCAGCAACATCTGGAGGGCCCAAGTTTCCCCACACCTGGTCCACGTTGACTGGCAGCAACTGCCCAGGGTTTCTCCTACCTGGAGATGCCAAAGAGTGAAGCTGGAACTTTCTGCATACAAAAACATGCTCTTCCACTGAGCATCTACGGCCCTTGCCCAAAGAGTTCAATACTGGTCTACCCTGAATGTCAACAGCTCACTCATGCTTTCAGTCGGGGATGTCTCTTTGTCCCTGCCCTACCTGGAGAGTGAATCTGGGAGCTCTACCACTGAGATGCTGCCCCCCCTCCCCATGGCAGTATGATGACAGGGCTCTCCTTGTGTGGGTGAGACACTGTCTTGGATTACGGTTTTCAAGTGCCAAGTGCCTCTTGTGAAATGGGTATTCCCATTTCCCTCTAAAAATGTTTTGTTGCTTTTGGAAGGGTGTACATGTGCGCACCAGCTAATTTGTTTTAGAATCAAAATGTTAACAGGAATGCAAGATGTTGTTGTTGCCTTTGAGGGCCTGGAGATCTGGCTTAAGATAGAAACTAGCTGTCTTCGCCTTGCTACGAGTACTTCCTCGTGCCTCAGTTCTTCCATGTCCTTTTACAGTCCTGGACTGAAAGTTCGTGAGGGAGGGAAGGCCTAGCCTCAAAGGAACACTTTGTGTTAAAATAGTTTTATTAGGATAGCTTCCTCTGGACCCTTGAAAAAATATAAGCTCTGGCGAGGGGTGGTGTGGTGGAGGGTGAATCAAGAGCGTGGATATGGTTCTGATTATGGAAGAACAAAATATTCATGGGAAATTGTTTTTTGGGGGAAGAGAAATGTCTCTACAGAGACACTCAGAAGAAGATAATCTCATTGTGAAATGCAAAAGAACTTCTTGTTATATCCCACACACATACACCCTGCTCTGGGTTTCACCCTCCTTCTCTTGTAGAGAAAGCAAGAAAAAACACACATACAGAAATGTGTGTGGGAGGTATGTGCGGTTGTGAGCATGCTGTGAGGATGCTATTGGACTTTTGGGTGTCTCATAAAGTAAGGGAACTTTAAAACTGCCACGCAAGGTCACATCACCTACTGGTGTGGCTCAGTGGTTTAGTGAGGGTACTTTCTTCCATTTTGTCTTCATGGGATTGAATGTTCAGTTTTCCTCTATGGTGATGGAACAGAGGTCTGTCACCTTTAAGAAAAATCAGGAGGCAGGACTGGCAACAGCACCCGGCATCCTTGGGCAGTTGGCAGGGTCCCAATGCAGGGCCCGCTACTGATACCTGCCCTAGATTCCCTTTAATTTTATTATCTGGCTTTGTGCTCCAAACAGTGTCAGGCTGTTGGGGCTACCCACCCTTTAAATTTCCCATGATACCCCTGATGATCAGAATCACCAAAGCAGCTCATTCAGTGATCCCAGGGCATGTGAGCAAGGTGGCCAAGGATCCTGTTACATAGATGAGTAATAAAATGTCATCCATAAAACACACACAGAGTTTAGGTCTCTGCCCAGCCATCATTCTGAGAAGGAAACTGCTAACCAATCACATCCCTCCTGCCATCCCCTTGTAATTAGGGATGACCATTTTGGTAAGCCCTTACGTTTCCCACTGCTGCTGTCACCTGAATGATGATGCTGGCCCTTTAAAAAGAAAGGGGGGGAAACCACAGGCTCCTCTTTATTTTATTTTTAATATATTTTTTCTTGTTAAAAGATGTCTGCAAGGGGAACTGCCAGCCTGAAAAATGATCCTTGCTTTTCCCCCTATTTTCTTGGTATTTTCCCTCCTAGCTTGTGATAATCCGTTCAGGTAAAACTGCAGGCACATTCATTAAATCTTAGTCTTTGACACCTCAGCTGGTTTGAAGCCCTGGGCTTCTTTTTCCCTTTGCTTTCCTCCTTTTTTCTTCTTTTTTTAAAAATGTATCTTTTTCCTGCCTCCCTCCCTCCCTCCCTCCTTTCTAAACATCACATAAAGGCTAAGAGAATTGTGTAGTTGACATAAGTAGAAATGCTGATGGGCTCGATTTCCAGATATTTGTATGCACAGTGTGGAAGAGAAGTCTGTTTTGTACCAAGTGTGTCACTGAGGAACACTATTCTGATTTGCTTCTCCTTTAATTGATTTAAATTTAAAATGTTACTGCATTGATTTAGATTGTGTTATTTTGTATCATATTGTGTTATTTATTGTATTTTTTATGCTTTGTATTTCTATGTTCACCGCCCAGAGAGCTATTGGTAGTCGGGCGGTATATAAATTTAATAAATAAAATAAATAAATCACTTAAGGCCTTGACACAGTTTCCAAGTGGAAACTCAAGAGTTACACTTATCCAGGGGTGTAGTCATCCGGGGTCGCAGAGGGTCATAGACCCCTTACTTTTTGGGGAGCAGGGTCCCAGCCAGGTCCCTACGTACAAGCCAATCAACATGAAAGGGGAGCATGTTAGCCACTGAGAAGAGTCCTCGACCTTTTGTGCTGATTGGAGCCCATCAGAATGGAAGGAGGTGAGTCAGTCACTGAGGAGACTCTTCTCACTACCTGACACACAGCCTCCCCTTTCATGTTGATTGGCCCTTAGAGATATTTGTTTTAGTAGAGTGTGGATGCGGGGATGACACAGAGAGCAAGGGAGACCAGGGAAGGTGGAAAGGGTGTGCGGCTGTGACTATCATGAAGGGATCCTGCACTTCTGAATTTGCTTCTACACTACTGCGCTTATCCAATGTGGTGCAATGCTTACAGGGCTGGACCTGGGAGATTTGGGTTCAAATCCTTACTTAGCCATGATGCTCACTGGGTGACCTTCGGCCAGTCACTGTCTCTCAGCCTAACCTATGTCACAGGGTTGTTGTGAAGATAAAATGGGAAGGAGAGAACCATGTACATCCACCTTGAACTGCTTGGAAGAAAAGGTGGGCCATAAAGATAAGAAATAAAAATAATGGCTATAATCTGTAGAAATTACCTGCAAACTTGGAGGAGATCCCTGCACCTACGCTAAGGGCTCCTTTGAAGTTTTTATTGCAGCTGCTTACCCACTGTTAAAGAAGCTTCTCACTAGCTAACACAAAGCCTCCCCTTTCATGCTGAAAGGCTACAACAGAAATTAAAAGGTGGCTTGCCTCTTCAGCATGCAAGAGACATGTCAAAGCAACCTCTGGCTTTTCTGTCTTGTTATCCTTGACTATCATCACTGTGGTTTCAGGGGCCACCTGAAAGTGCCCCAGGGAACACAGTTTAAGGGTCACTGTCTTTTCTGGCAAATATATATATTGGTGACAGTAACCACAGATCTGCTACGTTGAGGGTGGTGGTGGTGAGAGGGGCATCACCTTCCTTTGTGTTTCAGTCAGTGTTCCTCAGATGTATCAACATGTCCTACATACTGGAAAGGGTACTGTCCTAAGTATGCATGTCAAAAGCACAAATCCTTTTGCTTAAAAAAAAGGGCAACTGTTTGACCTAGGGTGATAGCATTGGGGGTTCAGAGTGATGGTGGCCCTTGTCATGGAGCAGGGCCATGGAACTGCCCTTCCAACAATGGTGTCACTGCAGCTTGCTGGGGTGGAACAGGGCACCAATGAGATTGGGACTGCACAGGTGCACCACTGGGAGTGCCGGATTGGTTCCACTGGTGCACCTGCACAACCCCAAGCTGCCGCCCCTCTGCCTCACCACTGCCCCCTCCATGTAGCCTGCAGCAATGCCAGTGCTGGGACAGCATCTCTGAGTCCCCATCCCAGTACACAGGCTAGCTCTAATTCAGGCACTCCCCACACAGCACTCACATGTGCAAGGAATACATGCAGAGCCATGTAGGCTAGCCCTCTCCCTGCCACTGATGTGCCTAGCAGCCATGCTTCCCCCACCCCTCTGTTCAGCCCAATCAGGATCCCCATGTGTGTGGAGAAGCTCTATGTGCTTCTGTTGTATGTTTGTGTGAAGCTCCTTCTCACACAGGCAAAACACTCAGTCAACAGGGGGCATGGCTACTGGACCTCGATGGGGCAGGGTGGGAATGAGCGGTCAGGGCTTGGCCATCTCAAAATCACATTTCCATCCTAAAATTGTTTGCAGCTGACAAATCAGTACTGCACTACTTGCTACACTCCCTGACACATGGGATTATGGCTGAATTGTGGAACTCTAGGAGATGTTGCTGGTGCTATATAGTATACAGCAGGGGTAGCCAACTGATGGAAGTGTTGGGATGCAACTCAGCTTGCCTTGTGGGTTTGCACGGGTTAACAGAGATAGAGAGAGTGGAACCTCGAAGCTTCCTAAACTGTCCCACTATCCATTGAGCTCTGTGCTGACCTTCCTTCGGGTGCTAGATTGGTACTCGTAGGGTTGCTGCCCTCATTTCCTGACTCCTCCCTTCTTCTTCTTCCTCCCACCTTGGGAGAGGAGACATTCTCTCTCTCTCTCTCTCTCTCTCTCTCTCTCTCTCTCTCTCTCTGTCTCTGGAAAGTTGTTGCCAGTCAGTGTAGGCAATATTGAGCTAGGTGGCCCAGTGGTCTGACTCGGTATAAGACAGCTTCCTATATCCTATGGAGGTAGAGGGACTGAAGCCGGATTTTAAAGGGGTACCTTTAACGCGCAAGATGAAAAATTGAAAGATGCTTTGGTGAAAAGAAAAAGTCTGGCTGTCTTGTGAGATCAAAGGAGCAAGTATGGCTCCCTTGCATCTCCAACTGAGCTAGAACTAGGAATTCTTTTCTACCCAAGCATGCATTTCCTAATAAACTAAGGCAGGGGTTCCCAAACTGTGGTCCATGCACCATCAACTGTCTGCAAGCTACATTCAGGTGGTCTGCAGCATGTTTGTATTACATTGATATTGATATTTTAATTGTATTTTTATTTTTTATTTCTTATACTGTATTTTATGCTATTACAATTTGTATGCTATGCAATGCAAACCGTAATGCAATAAAATGCAATCTAAGAAAGAAAACAAGCAATAAAAATGCAATTATAAACCATACACCACCTTGCACAGCGCATTTCAATGGATAAAGCAGGCAGAAAAATCATCAAGTAGTCTGCCAAGACCCTCAGCAATTTTCAGGTGGTCCATAGAGGGAAAAAAGTTTGGGAACCACTGAACTAAGCTTTCTTATTTTCCATAACAAAAGTCTCTGTGTGATTGGAACCAAAAGGGGAAAGGCTACTCATACAGCATTCAGCATACAGTCACCTTCCAAGCTGTGGGTGCTAACTCTGCTAATTTCATCCAGCACCAGCATGGTGCCATCCAGATGTTGTGGACTACAACTCCCATCATCCACGACCATTGGCCATTCCAGGTGGGGCCAGTGGGAGTTGGAGTCCAACAACATCTGAAGGGTACCATGTTGGCAACCACTGGCATACGGCAGGCAGTAGTAAGCCATTGGTGGGTCACCATGTTTTTTTTAAAAAATGGTAGTGCAATAGCAGAGGTGATGGCTGCATTGGAAGCCCCTAAAGAGAATACAGGGCATTATGTTTGACACCTCTGTACTTGCAGAATCGGGGGGGGGCAGATAGCAACCATTGCATTTCCACAGCAATCCCTTCCAATAATAGGTACATCTTCTATGAAGAACCTCCTCTTTCCCTTTCCAGATTGCCAACGCACTGTTGTTGTGGGATTCTGTGCAGTTGCATTGGCTTAAGAGCCAACCTGGAATCAGGATTGTGTACCATCAGTAGCAGAGGGGTGTTTGTGTATGTGTGTGTGAGAGAGAGTGAGTGAGTGAGTGAGAGAGAGAGAGAGAGAGAGAGAGTTGTGTTTTGCATATCTGTGCAAGACAGATGAGTGGCTGTACTTGCAGATGCAAAAGGAAGTGTGTGTATATGTATAATTACACACACACACACACACACACACACACACGGGCTCCTCTCTGCTATTATTTTATGCATTATTTTCCTCCCACTGTATCCAGCCCTCCTCTCCCTGCCCCCCCCCGTTCCTACTGGGTGTGACTTTTTGAGGTATCAAATGTTTCTAAGCAAAGGAGAGAAGCAAGTGATTACTGCAGGTGCGATCTCAGTCTGCCCCCCATGAGGCATGAGTTTATTTTAAGAACCTTGGAAAGGCAGGGAAAAACCATTTGTTTGTTTGTTTATTTATTGATTCCCTTGGGTTTAGAGAGGGCACAGCATGATAAGGAGTAAGAGGTGCCTATATGAGCTTCCTTCTAATCTCCCTATTGGGGGTAGATCTGTAGTTAGGAATCTTGCAGTGGTGGAAAGGGCCAATATGCACCAGGAGTATATTACCATACATGCAAAACAGCCACAATCTCATCTCATAAGATCAACTCTGCAATCCTATACATGGAAGCGGCTCACTGGGTGGGGAGGAGCTGCTATGCTAGCTTCCTGGCAAGTGGGTCACTGTTGCTTACTGGGAGGGATGGGGGGGCGAGGTGCATACACACTCTACCTATACACACTTACCTAGTAGGTCTTATTTGACTTCTGAATTTGGATTGAATCCCATGTTAGTCATACTCACAGTAGACCCACTGAAATAAATGGGCATGACTAACTCAAGTATATTCTTTTAAGTGGGTTTACTCTGAGTACAACGTAGTTGGTGACTACTCTTGATGCTATAGGATTCCATTGTAAATTCATTTATTCATTTGAATTAGGGCTGGGTGAGAAATTCAATTCAGGTTGCATTTTAAGCCAAATCTATCAAATTCACACTTTCTGGAAGTGAGAGCCAAAACCCAGACATCCTTTGAAATTTGCTTGCCCTGTGCACGTGCATGCCCTCACATGCGCCTACCTATCTCTCACAGGGAGGGAGCTTCTTCTGCCCGCCTGTTGGCTGGTTCCATCTCTCCTGTCTTTTGAGGCTGCATGGGCTGCTATGCACGCGCATCAATCAAGATGGCACCGGAGGCTCCAGCCCCATAGGGAAACCTCAGCCGCCATATTGGTTAATGGCAGTCCTACACGCGCAGCCCACACAGCCTTAAATGATAGGAGAGGCGGGAGGGCGGAAGAAGCTCCCTCTCTGCGATCCGTGGCAGCTACTCTGCCATGGATCACAGAAAAGGAGCACTACTCCTCCCCTATCCTATTGAGAGGTCCCTCAGGGGCCTCTGTGGCTCCAGGGGCCCTCGGCCAGGGCCCGACCTGGCCGCCCTTTGGGACCAGCCCTGTGTGGTGTCATAGTTAAGGTGTTAGACTGTGACCTAGGAGAACAAGGTTCAAATCCCCACTCAGCCATGAAGCTCTCTAGGTGATGTTGGGCCAGTCACTGTCTCTCAGCCTATCCTACCTCACAGGGTTGTTGTGAGGATAAAATGAGAAGGGGAGAAACATGTATACCACCTTCAGCTCCTTGGAGGAAAGGTGGGATATAAATGTAAGGAATAAACATTAAATGTAAGAAATAAAACTGCCCCCCAAATGTGTTTATTAGGAGAAATTCACACTAAAATGCTGGAGAATTTTCATGAGGATTTAAAAATAAAGAAATAAAAAGAAATTGGAAATTGGTGCAGAAATGTGGAGAACTGAATTTAAGATGGGAAAAATGAGAAATGGAAAGAAGCAGAATTGACAGACCTTTCCATCCCTAATTTGACTACAATACAGTTTAATGGGGGGGGGGTTTCTCTCTCCAAGAGCCAAGTGAGGTAGACATGTGTCCAGCTTTACAGAGGGCAGTCCTCTATTTGAAATGCTGTCAGACAGTGTCCTCTATTTGAAGGAGTCCTCTGTTTGACGGACTGCCTCCTCCAAGTCTGATTTAATGACAAAGAACCAGAGAGAGGGAGACCTGAAGGGCTTCTTGAACATAAGAGCCAGACCATTGGTAGGTGTGGGAACGAACCCTGCTTGAGACAGTGCTGAGTTAGATGGACCAAGGGTCTGACTCAATATAAGGTAGCTTCCCAGGTTCAGGCATGTCAAGGGTAGGCTCTCTTGGCAACACGGCGCTTCTCCGCTCTTCTGTAGAAGGTGCACTTGGCTCACCCATCACTCCAGCTGGCAGCCAGAGGTCACAAGCTCTGGGGTTTAGTTCAGCCCCAAGAAAATCCTCTTTATTTGTTCTGCCCAGGAAGGGCTGTTTGTCTCTTGGTAATGCCACAGCTGATGCTCCTGGCGTGCACCACCTCTGCTTACTCAGAACTAGGTCTCTGGTGGGGTTTCCAGCTTTTTGGCTTGACCTTCCCTCATGATGGAAGGTTACTTTGCTGATGCTTGGCCAAAACCCATCTCACCTGTTTGGAGATCATGATGGTGATGTGGTCTGCATGCATGTGGCCTTACAGAACAGTCGAGGTATAGCAGTTGGCAAAGGAGGTGAACGTGGCAAGAGGCAGCATTCACAGGCCTGCTAGCTTGACCCTTGATTGTTGGCAGACGTAAAACCCAAACAAGAGCCCTGTAGCACCTTAAGAGGGTATGTGCGGAGAAGGTGTTCATGTTTCATCTTGTATATTGAACCACCCTCCTGCTGATTCCTGACCCACCCCTGAAATCTGATCTGACTTGCTTTTGTTGTGCTCCATCTCTCCTTTAATTGCAAAAATTAAACACTGCAGGTATGAGCTGCGTATGTAAGAAGGAGGTGAGGCCAGCTGAACTGAGCACTGGTTTTTCATTCTTTCTGCCTCCAGGGAACTGTTTTTCATGTTAACTTAAGAACTTAAGAACATAAGAACATAAGAACATAAGAAGAGCCTGCTGGATCAGGCCAGTGGCCCATCTAGTCCAGCATCCTGTTCTCACAGTGGCCAACCAGGTGCCTGGGGGAAGCCCGCAAGCAGGACCCGAGTGCAAGAACACTCTCCCCTCCTGAGGCTTCCGGCAACTGGTTTTCAGAAGCATGCTGCCTCTGACTAGGGTGGCAGAGCACAGCCATCATGGCTAGTAGCCATTGATAGCCCTGTCCTCCATGAATTTGTCTAATCTTCTTTTAAAGCCATCCAAGCTGGTGGCCATTACTGCATCTTGTGGGAGCAAATTCCATAGTTTAACTATGCGCTGAGTAAAGAAGTACTTCCTTTTGTCTGTCCTGAATCTTCCAACATTCAGCTTCTTTGAATGTCCACGAGTTCTAGTATTATGAGAGAGGGAGAAGAACTTTTCTCTATCCACTTTCTCAATGCCATGCATAATTTTATACACTTCTATCATGTCTCCTCTGACCCGCCTTTTCTCTAAACTAAAAAGCCCCAAATGCTGCAACCTTTCCTCGTAAGGGAGTCGCTCCATCCCCTTGATCATTCTGGTTGCCCTCTTCTGAACCTTTTCCAACTCTAGAATGTCCTTTTTGAGATGAGGCGACCAGAACTGTACACAGTATTCCAAATGCGGCCGCACCATAGATTTATACAACGGCATTATGATATCGGCTGTTTTATTTTCAATACCTTTCCTAATTATCGCTAGCATGGAATTTACCTTTTTCACAGCTGCCGCACACTGGGTCGACATTTTCATCATGCTGTCCACTACAACCCCGAGGTCTCTCTCCTGGTCGGTCACCACCAGTTCAGACCCCATGAGCGTATATGTGAAATTAAGATTTTTTGCTCCAATATGCATAATTTTACACTTGTTTATATTGAATTGCATTTGCCATTTTTCCGCCCATTCACTCAGTTTGGAGAGGTCTTTTTGGAGCTCTTCGCAATCCCTTTTTGTTTTAACAACCCTGAACAATTTAGTGTCGTCAGCAAACTTGGCCACTTCACTGCTCACTCCTAATTCTAGGTCATTAATGAACCAGTTGAAAAGTACAGGTCCCAATACCGATCCTTGAGGGACTCCACTTTCTACAGCCCTCCATTGGGAGAACTGTCCGTTTATTCCTACTCTCTGCTTTCTGCTTCTTAACCAATTTCTTATCCACAAGAGGACCTCTCCTCTTATTCCATGACTGCTAAGCTTCCTCAGAAGCCTTTGGTGAGGTACCTTGTCAAACGCTTTTTGAAAGTCTAAGTACACTATGTCCACTGGATCACCTCTATCTATATGCTTGTTGACACTCTCAAAGAATTCTAGTAGGTTACTGAGACAGGACTTTCCCTTGCAGAAGCCATGCTGGCTCTGCTTCAGCAAGGCTTGTTCTTCTATGTGCTTAGTTAATCTAGCTTTAATAATACTTTCTACCAGTTTTCCAGGGACAGAAGTTAAGCTAACTGGCCGGAAATTTCCGGGATCCCCTCTGGATCCCTTTTTGAATATTGGCGTTACATTTGCCACTTTCCAGTCCTCAGGCACGGAGGAGGACCCAAGGGACAAGTTACATATTTTAGTTAGCAGATCAGCAATTTCACCTTTGAGTTCTTTGAGAACTCTCGGGTGGATGCCATCCGGGCCCGGTGATTTGTCAGTTTTTATATTGTCCATTAAGCTTAGAACTTCCTCTCTCGTTACCACTATTTGTCTCAGTTCCTCAGAATCCCTTCCTGCAAATGTTAGTTCAGGTTCAGGGATCTGCCCTATATCTTCCACTGTGAAGACAGATGCAAAGAATTCATTTAGCTTCTCTGCAATCTCCTTATCGTTCTTTAGTACACCTTTGACTCCCTTATCATCCAAGGGTCCAATTGTCTCCCTAGATGGTCTCCTGCTTTGAATGTATTTATAGAATGTTTTGTTATTGGTTTTTATGTTCTTAGCAATGTGCTCCTCAAATTCTTTTTTAGCATCCCTTATTGTCTTCTTGCATTTCTTTTGCCAGAGTTTGTGTTCTTTTTTATTTTCTTCATTCGGACAAGACTTCCATTTTCTGAAGGAAGACTTTTTGCCTCTAAGAGCTTCCTTGACTTTGCTCCTTGTCTTGTCTTGTCTTGACTTGTCTTGACTTGTCTGCCAAGGAACTCTGCAATCATGCCATGGAACTCCAGATTTCCAGGAGGGCATATTTTTAAGGAGCCTGCACAGTTTATGGTACAAGACACAGATCAGGCCTACACACACCTATCACTCTCCTAGAGTTGTATATTGCAGGGAGAAATCAGTGAAAATGGAAATGGATTGCCTTCAAGTCGATCCCGACTTATGGCTACCCTATGAATAGGGTTTTCCTGGTAAATGGTATTCAGAGGGGGTTTACCACTGTCTCCCTCTGAGGCTAGTCCTCCCCAGCTGGCTAGGGCCTGCTCAGCTTGCCACAGCTGCACAAGCCAGCCCCTTCCTTGTCCGCAACTGCCAGCTGGGGGGCAACTGGGCTCCTTGGGACTATGCAGCTTGTCCACGGCTGCACAGGTGGCAGGGCACGTAACCCCTGAGCCACTCACTGTGGGGTGATCTTTAGCTGGCCCTTTACACCCAGGAGACATGAGCAGGGATTTGAACTCAGACTCTGGACTCCCAGCGAGGCTCTCAATCAATAAGGGTGAGTAAACTACCTTTCTGGAAAGTTGCTACTGGTTAACAACAACAACAACAACAACAACAACTTATTATTATTATTATTATTATTATTACCCGCCTTCACTTTGAGCTTCCAGGGTGGGTTTAAAATATGTCATGAAAAACAATTAAAAACAACTGAAAATCATAGACATCACAAAAAATAGGATGAGGCCTAAAAATATACATCTCAGGAGTCAAAGGCCAGGGCAAAGAAGTGCGTCTTCACATTCACCAAAAACTGTATCGTGAAGTTGCCAGATACTCCTCTATGGGAAGGGAGTTCCACAACTTAGGGATTGCCACCAAGGAAGTCCTCTCCTGGGCCACCACAACCGGGGCTTATGAAGGAAGCAGAACTGCCAAGAGGCCCCACTCTGCCAATCTGAACACCTGGGGGTGTGTGTATAGGGAAGGAGGCAGTCTTTTAGATATTTGGAACCTTTGTTGTTTAGGGCTTGAAAAACCAGCATGAACACCTTGACCTGGGCCTGGAAATGAACTGGCAGCCAATGCAGCTGTTTTAAAATGGGAGTTGTATGAGATTTAACCAGCCAGTAATCTGGCCATGTCATTTGCTTGTCTTCTCCCTGAAACGTTTCTGAGAAACCCCGAAGAGAATACAGTTTAACAATGCAATCCAAAGCAGAAGTAATTTCTACTGAATTAGGTGGGATTTACACTTAGGGAAGCGTGCCTAGGGCTGCAGCCTAACAACCACTTTAATAGAGTGTGTAATTCATGGCAGGATATCATTCATTAAGCTCAATGGTAAATCATATGCTTTGCATGCAAATAGTCCAAGTGTCAGTCCTGGCAACTCAAGGACAGGTTGGGAAAGAGCCTCATCTCAAACCCTTCAGAGCCACTGCTATTCATTGTGGAAATGGTCAGTATAAAGCAGCTTCCTGATGGGAGCCAGGAAAGTGCAACCAGGATTCAAGGTATCATTAATGATAGCTAGTTTGCCTCCAACACTGATCTGCTAGGCTATGCCTATCTTTAGCATATGGATGATTCAGCACCTTGGACAGCTCCTTGAAAGTTCAGACTAAAACCCAGAGTGGATTCCATTGCTTCACTGCCATGGAGCCGCCTGCTGCTACTGATGTCCAGAGAGCAATGGAAGTGATTGACTTGAAGCTCCAGGCTGGGCAGAAGTAACAGGGAGGTGAGGTGTGTGGTATAACTAGGGGTGGACAAATGTTATCACAAAAAACAAGGTTGGGGGAGAAATGTGATTCGGTTTGCATTCAAAGGTGAACTTCCCTAATTCACTCCTTCTGAAACAATATGTGAACAGAACACAGCCATCCTTCAAAATCTGCAGTTCTCCAAATTCCGCAATGCCATTCTCCAGCCAAGTAATGTGTACAAAAATGCATTGCATTAGGAGAAATTGCTTTGCAAAAATGTGTGTTTGCCTGCAAAAATGTGTGTTTGCCTGCAAAAATGCGTAGGAAAATTTGAAATAAAATTGTGGTCATTAGGAGAAATTCACACTAAAATGTTGATGAATTTTCAAGACTTAAAAAAGAAATCACCAGCTGATGTGGAAATGTGGAGAACTGTCCTTAAGAAAATGAGAAACTGAGAGAAACTGAAATTGACAGATTCACCCATCCCTGTGGGCTATCCCAGTCCTGCAAAATAACCTAGTCTTGTTATAGCCATTTTACTGGAGGGGGGTGGGTGGGGATTAGAACTGTGTATGATACAACCCTGAAGGGTTGTTATCCTAGTGTGTTGGTGTTTTTAGGGAAATGCACTGGGAGGGGGTTGATTGTAGCAGCAGTGCAATTAATTGAGGGCTGTAGGGGGTGAAGGCAGCCAGAGAAAGAATCAAGGGTTTCAGTGGTGAGTGGAAAGATGTTGCGTAGATGCCAGGTCTACCCATAAAGGGACAGCTGGTCTACCCACTGTGAAATGACAGGACCTAGAATTCGAATTTCTCAGAAACCTGCTGCCACTTAGTCACGAGATCTACCAGAAATGGTCGATCTGATCTCTAAAGCCAGTTACATATGTTTTTTGTTTGTAGTAGTTGCCCTATAAAAAAACCCCTGTGGATGCACCTGGTTGTTACCTCCAAATCCTGCTTCCTAGATGTACCTGGCTGGCTAATGCTGGAAGAAGAACATGGCATTAGATGGACCTTTGGTCTGATCCAACAGCGCCCCTCTTATATTCTTAACTGTGAGTAGCCTTCACTGTTCAGTAGGGATGGAAGGATCAGTCCATTTTGGCTATGTCAGTTTCTCATTTCACACACACACCCCATTTCTGTAGCAATTTGGGACCCTCATGAAAATTCTTCTAGTGTAAATTTCTCCTAATAAACACATTTTTGTATGGAGGTTTGACTCATGTACACATTTTTAACCTGCAATTTCCCCTAACAGAATGACTTTTTATGTGTTATTTTCACTAATTTATTCATGTTTATGCATACTTTCCCCAAACCATAGCCTTGGTCCCTGGCTATGGTCTGAAGGCACATGTGGCCAGCTCCCTGCTGAAGCTAAGCAGTGTCAGGTCTGGTCAGTGCCTGGATGGGAGACCACCTGGGAACCATATGTAAGCCACCTGGGGTTTCAATCATGAAAAAGAAAGGTGGGGTAGAAATGTAATAAATAAATAAAATAAATATATGCATTTTGTAAACACTGCAAAATTTCAAAACATGCGAATTTCAAAGACCGGCTCTGTTTCAGTTCTCATATTGTTTCAGAAAGTGCGGATTTGATAGATTCAGCTATAGATGCAAACTGAATTGAATTTCTCTCCTAACTGCCTCTGTTTCCAGAGGCAATCGGTGAAAAGACTGGATTGTTTAGCAAAATACAGAGTCAGTATCTGAACCACTATTTGAACAATAGTTAAAACTATGGGATTTGCTTCCACAAGAGGCAGTGATGGCCACCAGCTTTGATGGCTTGGATGACAACCCATTGAGGATAATACTATCAATGGCTACTTGCCATAATGGCTATGTTCTCCCTCTACTGTTGAAGGCAGTATGCCTCTGAATGCCAGTTGGGAATCACACTTGGGGGAGAGTGTTATTGAGCTCAGGTCCTACTTGCGGGTTGGCCACTGTATGAACAGGATGCTGGTCTAGATGGGCCTTTAGCTTGATTCTGCAAAACTCTTCTTATGTTCTTAGAACACAGCCTCTGCCCACGCCTGTGTGAATAAAGCAATTGGCCATCTCTGGTATGTTTCTGAAAGATGGATGAAACACAAGAAGAGGTCCCCGCCTGAGCCAAGTGTGCACAGTGATATCAACACCATCCAAAGGTAACACTCTCTCCTGCTGAGCCTCCACCGTAGAAAACACCTCTCTGTGTATTCTGGCAACACTGCATAGTGTACCATGTTGTGGAGCACCCGAAGTCAGGGTGGTTCCGGGAGGTGTAAGCATCTCAGTGCCCCGCAACACTGTGAATTCCTGCCGAGTTTTGTTCTCAGGACCAGCACATGGCCCGGTGCCCTGCTCCGAATTAATTATCCGCTGACACAGTTTCGCTTCTCTCCTGTCTTTGTGTTATTTTAATTAACAGAGCCCTCCTCCGAGCAAGCCAGCTGTCATGTAAATTGTAAAACTGTCAGCATGTACAGGAACTTAACAGGATTTTTTTTAAAAAAAATTGCACAAAGGGGATGTGCCACCTTCTCTCTCTCTCTCCTCTCCCCTCTTCAGCGCATTTGTAAACTTTAAATAAAGTGTGAAGAACTGGTCAGGTGTAGGCAGGCTGAAGAGGGAAACTAAAATGGTTCTTCTCCTTTAGATCCTCAGTGGCCAATTCCTGAGGAGGAGCATTATAGCTGTGGCAGAGCACATGCTTTGCGTGCAGAAGATCTCTGGTTCAACCCCTGGCATCGCCAACTAAAAGGATCCAGTAACACAGGATGGGTAACCTGTGGCCCTCCAAATGTTGTTGGACTACAACTCCCATCATCCCTGGCCACTGGCCTTGCCGGCTGGGGCTGACAATAACTAGAGTCCAACAGGAGCCCTATTATTTATTTATTTATTTGAGGATTTTATATGCCACTTTTCATCATAATGTTCCCAAATCAGTGTCCATACAATAAAACAACATAACTTTAAATTAAAAAGTCCATCATCAGTTTATTAGAGGCAACCAAACACAGGTTTTAGCCAGATAAAATACTAATATACAGAGGCAGTATCTAAAAACATTAACAGTGGTATCTAAAACTGTAACAAAAATTATAGAAATTATAAAATTATAACAACATTATTAGAAAGTCCATAACAACCAATAAACAATTTCATTCTGTTTAAACAACAGTGATCCAGGTATCAACACGTCAGAATAGGGCTTTGAAAAATAAGTGGGTCTTCACCTAATGGTGAAAACTCATTAACGATGGGGCCATTTGTGTTTCCAAGGGGATGGAATCCCATAATAGTGGGATCCTGCCTCCTAAAAAGGCATCCAACATGATAAAAGACCTTGACGCACCTTCCCTATGATGAAAGGCTAAAGTGGGTACGAAGAACATGTGGAGGGCCATAGGATCCCCATCCCTGCAGTAGCAGGTGATGGAAAAGACTTCTGCCCAGGCCACTGCCAGTCAGAGTAGGCAATACTGAGCTAGACAGTCCAATGGTCTGACCTGAGATAAGATAGATTCCTATCTTCTGCTAGGCTCTTGATCTTGGTTACATTTCTGGGCTGGGTCCAGCTCCCCCCTGTGATTTCTTTGGGAGACTTTGATGCAAGTGCTTCACAGCCGGTTGAGGAAGGGCTTTTTGTTCTTCAAAGCAGATTAAAAACTTTAAAAGCCACATTGATCTCTTACAACAAAATCCACCGGGACAGTAAAATGACAACCTTATTAGAACCAACATATACAGTGTCAGCATGGGAGGCCTCCAGTTCCTCCAGTTGGATGTTAAAAAATATAATAAATCACTGTAGTGGACAGGAGAAATGTTTCTGGTGGAGAGCATGATGTTAACCCTTACAAGAGTGAAATAAACTGTGGGTTAGGTAGAGAACATAAGTAATGGTATATTCAGTTTTCCAACTCTGCCTTCTCCAAGTCTGTCTTAGTCTGACTAGAACTCACAGTCAAGGATCTGTCAGTTTCAGTTTTCTCAGTTTTTAATTTTTCCACTCTTAAATTCAGTTCTCCACATTTCTGCAGCAATTTGCAATTTTCAAAAAAAGAAATTCTCATTAAACTTCACCAGCGCTTTAGTGTGAATTTGTCTTAATAAACACATTTTGAATGCAGTTTTGCAAGCACTTTTCTGAATAAAATGCATTTCTGTGCGTCATTTTCACTAATATATTTAATTTCGTTTGCACACTTTCCCCTAATGTATGGATTTTTGTAAACTCTGATTGGAGAATTCCATCTCAAAATTTGGATAATATAGTTCTAATATAGTTCTCATACAGTCTGGGAAAGTGAGAATTTGATAGATTCACCTTTAAATATGAACTAATTCAAATTTCTCCCCCATCCCTATCCCCTTGTAAGTAAACAGAAATAAACCTTTATGTAGGGTAAGCCTCATACTAGCAAAGCTGGATAATTGCTCCTATTTCATCATAGTCCTCTGTGTCCCCTCCCCCACATTCCACTAGAGATGCTCAAGGATTTCATTTCAGCCCTCATTTATTCGCAAACTGATTCATGCCTCCCTACTAATATGCAAACCATGACCCAGTTATTTTTTGGTTTTGCGCGACTCTGAATTTTGCAATACAGTTCTCAGGTAAAACAACAACATACCAAAATGCATATTTTAAGTTAACATTTGTACAAAAATGTGCATTTTGTGGGGGGAAATGTTCAAAAATTCTGTGAATATTCATGAATTTTTAAAAATAAAAATAAAAAAACCACTGCCCTGTAGAAATAAGATGGAATGGATTTATGAATGAAAATGTACAAAACTGACGCAGACCGGAAATAAGGTTGAGCCACACTCATTCCTATACTTTGCTGGCCCTGATGACGATTTATTCATGAGGCTTCCTCAAGCATAAAAAACATATTTAAAACAGTTACATATCTAAAAACAATGTTAAAAATGTATATAAAACAGTTCAAAACAGCAACAGCAAACACATAAAATCGGTTCCAATCCAATCCAATAATGATACTAAGTGCGATAAAGGTCTTCATGTAGAAGGCTTGTTGAAAGGGAAATGGTTTTAGCAGGCACCAAAAAGACAATAGAGAAGGCACCCAGCTGATATACAATGGGAGGAAGCACCATGAAGTAGATGCCACTGTTGTTGTTGCTGCTGTTCATATAAGAAGAGGAAGGGTGGGCTACAAATTTAATAAATAAAATAAAATAAAATAAAAAAACAATTACAATACATATAATGCAAATCCAAACCAATCATAATAAATGCAAGAACTAAGAAGCAACAAGAGTTTAAAAGTTAGATAAAAATAGGGTCTAAAATGGGAAGGTCTGCAAACGGCACCAAGATGACAACAAAGTAAGCAACATTGGGAGCTCTCTTCAGAGAGCTTTCCATAATTGGGACCCCACCGCCGAGGTGGCCATCTCCCCCGCAGCCACACTGGAGTTACTGCAATGGACTCTGCTTGGGGCTACCCTTGAAGATAGTCTATGATTTATTTATTTATTTATTGCATTTATACCCTGCCTTTCTTTTCATAATAGAAACCCAAGGCTGTTTACATATGGTTCCCAGGCAGTCTCCCATCCAGGCACCGACCAGACTTGACCCTGCTTAGCTTCAGCAGGGTGCTGGCCTCTCATGCCTTCCGACCATGTGACCACCAGGTGGGATTGTCCTTATGTTGCCACCTTTTGGGATAGTGTGTTTGATCACCTATCCAAAATTACACATCAAGCAGTCCCTAGAACTCCTCAGCTTGCTCTCCATTTGGGCCCCACATTAATGTACAAAGAGCTTGTTACCTTCCACCTTGTAGCAGCACGACAGACAGCTGCAAGTGGCTGGAAAACTTTGTCGGATTTCTCTCATGCATTGGTGGTACGATCACATTTGGCAGATCACACTCTCCAAGAAGCTAACTCATAATTTATGGCTATCTAAGGATCTGGCTGGATTCATTCGAAGCAGTATGGTTTTCATTTTTAATGTTTGTTAACTCTTCAGCAATTGGTAAAAAAATATCCGGGGTCTCAAGCCTTTTTCTGGCAGGACTCTTTGATCTAATGGACGTTCTTGCCCTGCCTCCCCACACCCATTCTCCCCTAACACTATTTAGGATAATCTGAAATGAATGACTGATTTGTAGTTCATTGACTATTCCCACCCAGAAGTGTAGTGGCAAATTAATAAGTGCAGGGTCCCTTCATCATAGTCATGCAATCCCCCTCACAGCCATGCCCCCTTGCTTGCTTGCTTTCCATTCTCATCTCCACACTCCTCAGTCCTTCCCCTGCAACAACAGACATCCCAAAGAGCCAATCAGCATGAAAGAGGAGTGTGTTAGCTACTGAGAAGAGTCTTCTCAGTGGCTGACTCACCTCCTTTCACTTTGATTGGTTCCAATCAGCAGGGAAGGACAAGGAAGCATGTTAGAAGACTCTTCTCAGTGGCTAATACACTCTTTTCATGCTTTCAGAGAAGCTATGTTTATCTAGTGGAGCATTATAAGCACCAGCGGCTTGGATCCTGAGAAGGACTGGTGGCAAGAGGTGGGAGGGAGGTGTCTGCCATGCAGTCAATGGAGCTTACTCCCCATAAACTATGCATAGGATTTCAGTCAGGCTGATCCTAATAAATTTACTATGTGATGTACTCTGTCTCTCTCCCTGCATAGAGATATAGAGATATATGACCCTCAGACAGAATAGCCCTCACTCAGATTTCTGCTCTGACATGTCTCTTGACTTCACTGCACTTTAAGGAGGGTACAGACAAACTGGAACAGGTTCAGAGGAGGGCAACAAGGATGATCAGGGAACTGGAAACAAAGCCCTATGAGGAGAGACTGAAAGAACTGGGCATGTTTAGCTTGGAGAAGAAAAGACTGAGGGGAGATATGATAGCACTCTTCAAGTACGTGAAAGGTTGTCACACAGAGGAGGGCTGGGATCTCTTCTCGATCGTCCCAGAGTGTAGGACACAGAATAATGGGCTCAAGATGCAGGAAGCCAGATTTTTTTTTTTTTTTTATATAGTTTTTATTCAAATTTTTCCAAAAAACAAACAAAACAAAGTAAGAAAAAACATAACAATACTACAACAAAAAATAAAAATAAAATGGTTGACTTCCGATTTGTCACAGATCAGCTATAAGTATATAATATACATCAAACCTGTCCCTTAATATGTACATACAGAATCCCTTTTCTCCATAAGCTGTCTTAATTAATCATCAAATCCCAGTATCATCATTTTATTTTGATCTTTCGACAAAAAGTCTAAGAGAGGCTTCCAATCCTTAAGGAATGTATCTGTCGATTTTTCTCTAAGTAAACACGTCAATTTATCCATTTCTACTAAGTCCATTAATTTCAGTAGCCATTCTTCCATTGTTGGTATTGATTCCATTTTCCACTTTTGTGCATATAATAATCTTGCTGCCGTAATCATATATAATAATATTCTTCCATATTTCTTTTCTATTTGTTTATCCATAAAACCCAGTAAAAAAAATTCTGGTTTTGACTGAATATTTATCTTTAAAATTTTTTGCATCTTCCTACCTATCTGTGCCCAGAATAATTTCGCCTTTTTACATGACCACCACATATGATAAAAAGATCCTTCTTGTTGTTTACATTTCCAACAAACATTAGAGACATTACTATACATTTTTGACAGCTTTTCTGGAGTCATGTACCAAATACTTAGAGTTGAGAGCCTCACCTGCTATGTACTGGCATGTGGATTGAGCTCAACAGGAAAAGTGATTCTGTTGATGGGCATGGCCTATGGATTGGTTGTGGTGGTGCCCAGATTTTGAATTTCCCTCCCTGGGGAAGTATGGCTGTCCCCAACATCAAGTGAAGATGTGGTTTGCTCAGACCTTGGGGAGAAAAATCTGTTCGGAATCTAGCAGTGCTAGTGTTATGTGATACCAGGTGTAGGGAACCTTTGGTGCTCCGTATGTTGCTGAACTACAACTCCCACCAGCCCTAGCCAGCATGGCCAATAGCCAGGATGATGGGAACTGTAGTTCAGCAATATCTGGTGCACTGAAGGTTCCCCATACCTGTGTTAATACTGTTTTAGTTTTTGGATGTTTAATTATTGTTTTAAAGGGTGGTATATTTTACTATGTTGTGCAGGGTTCCTTTATATGAAGACAATAAAGAACATAAAATATCACTGATCTGCTGTTTCTATTTAAATTGTACTATTTCCCCCAAATTTTGCAACTACACATACAAATTAGTACATGGAAATTTTATGCAATTTGCATGGGCTAATTGCATGATATGTCCTCTTTTGTTCTCCCTTTTTGGTGATGCATAAGCCCAGGCAGGCCTACATGGGAGTAATCAGTCTTTCAGATACTCCAGGCACCAGACCATTTAGGGCCTTAAAGGCCAATACTAGCACTTTAAGTTGAGCCTGGGAGAAAGAAGTAACCAGTGAATTCGACGTTAGATTGGAGTTATATGCTCTGAGCAGGGTTGGAGGAGAAATTCAATTAAGTTCTCATTTAAAGCTGAATCTATCAAATTTGCACTTCCTGAAACAATATGTGAATAGCCATCCTTTGAAATTTGTAATTGTTTAGATTTTGTGATGCAATGCTCTCAAATGTTTACAAAAATACATCTATTAGTGGAAAGTGTGCTTACCATTGAATATATTTGTGAAAATAACATAAAGTGCATTATATTACATTACATTACAAAAAATATGTACATTAGTCAAAACTAAATAAAAAATTATTAGGAGGAATTCACACTAAAATGCTGAAGAATTTTCATGAGGATTTTTTTTAAAAAAATGAATTGCTGCAGAATTTGGAGAACTGATTGGAAAAAGGAGAAACTGAGGCAACAGAAACTGACAGATCCTTTTGCCCCTACCTATAGCTAGGGATGTGCTAGAATTCCGCCCAATTTGGATTTGGTACTGAATTTTCCATTAATTCCCTTATTCTCTGTAACTGCGGATTGGATTTTTATGTAGTGATTTTTTTGGAAAACATATTTTTTAAAAAAATCTGCCTCTAAAATATTGATAATAAGAAAGATTATATCTATTTCCATTCATTTATCAATGTTTGCTTTCAAAATATCAATATTAATATTTTGTTTGAGGGAGGGGAAAAACACAGACTGGTAAAAGTGGCAGATAGCGGACAAAGAAGGAACCGGGATCAATACCGACCTGTTAGGTTGATGGAATACTTTTGAAGCGGCACCGGCCAATGGATCCCATCCTTCCCTGCACGTCTTACTTTTTGTAAGACTAGATGTTACGTGGAAGAAGGAAATGTCAGCTGTAATTTTTTTGCAGCACTCCCTAACACCTTGTTCTGGCTTCATTCTATCGCAGCCTTTCCCAGCCTTTGGGTCCCCAGATGTTGCTGTACTACAATTCCCATTATTCCTGACAATTGACCATGCTGGCTAGGGCTGATGGGAATTGTAGTCCAGCGACATCTGGGGACCCAAAGGCTGCTCTATAGCATACTTTGCATATTATGGGGATGGGGGAAAAAGTAATTGCACAGTTTCCCCTCTTACATCTATTTTTGTACCCCAAGACTGATACTTCAAAGGTCCATATCCTCATAAATCAATCAGGATCTTTTGGTATAAAATTGCTTAGGATGCCCTCAGCAGGTTTAGGCGGAAAAACCCAAGACATCAACAACAACCTAGGAGATGGTAATGGATACACACTTGAGCAGGCTTCCAGCCATTTGACTTACCACTCTGAGTCTCCAAGTCCTGTTCCCCACCCCACCGCCTTTGTTATTTAGATGGATTCCCTGCAGACAATTGTGACCCTACACCCCCTCAGAGTGTGAAGTTGTTCTCTTTCATAATACTAGAACTCACGGTCATTTAATAAAGCTGAATGTTGAAAGAACCAAGACATACAAAAGAAAGGACGTCTTTACACAACACATAGCGACAATATAGAATTTGGTCTCACACGATGTAGCAATGGCTTTAAACTTTGAAGGCTTTAAAAGAGGATGAGACAATTACATGGAAGATAAGGTTATTGTAGCTTCTGTGTTGGCCATGTACTAAGCTCCACTCTTGGAGGCAGTATGGCCACATTCACACCATATATTTATTCCACTATTATTCCACCCAAAGAATCCTGGGAAGTGTAGTTTGTGAAGGGTTCTGAGAGTTCTTAAGAGACCCCTATTCCCCTCACAAAGCTACAATTCCCAGAGTGGTTTAAGAGTTAGTCCCTCTTCTCAGAGAACTCTGAGAGTTGTAGCTCTATAAGGGGAATAGGGGTCTCCTAACAACTCTCAGCACCCTTAACCAACTACAATTTGCAGGATTCTCTGGGAAAAACCATGACTGCTTGAAGTGGAATAATAGTGGAATAAATGTATGGTGTGAATGTGGCCTATGTCTCTGGATACTAGTTACTGGGAATCACATGAGGGAGAGATGCTCTTGCACTCAGGTTCTTTTTTGTGGGCTTCCCATTTGCATCTGGTTGGCCACTGTGAGAACACAATGCTGGACTAGATGGGCCATTGGCCTGATCCAGCAGGCCTCATGTTCTTATGCATCCTGGCTTTCTGCAAATTAAGGGGTCACTGGATCTGGGGAAATTGCCCTCATACCTTCTTCTGTAATTGCATTCTTTTTTTTTTCTTGCTCACTTCATTCTCATCCAATGTTTGTTTGTATTAATGATTTTTGTTTATTTTTAAGTATAACAAAACAAACAGAACAGTGTGGTGCAAAAACAAAATATTAAGAACATCTTAACGTATTGAAAATCGACAAAGGTGTATTAAAAATGCAATTTCCCCCCGCACCTAGATACAAAGGAAAGGAGTATAGCACAAAAAAGAGTTAGTCACCTGTACAACTCCATAGATTGTGGAAACCCTTGTGAACCTTGATGTTGCTTTCTGCCTCATTAGTATAAGAAATAAAAGAGACCTTCTGCCTGCAAGAAGAGGAACATTGCGCTGCCAGGGAGGGAGAGCCCCATGTCATCTGCTGCTGCTGCTGCTGCTGCTGCTGCTGCTGCTGCTGCTTCCCCTGGCTGTCACCACCACCACCTTTCCTGCTGGACTGCTGCTATTAACAGCTGCCACACCCTGCAGGACCAGGTCCCAGCTTATTTCATCGTTGCTGCTGCACTGCGCGAGGAGAGTCTTTGGCATGGGACATTGTCGCCGGATGTATGCTGTGTGGTGTGAATGAGATTGGTGTGTGTATGTATGTGAGTCGTTGCTTGTTTTAACTACACTTTAATTGTATTTTATTGTATTTTAATGCTATTTAATTATTTGTTCTGTTGAGTTTGCTATTTATTTCTATGTTTTTGTATTTTATGTTGCTGTTTTACTCTTATGTACACCGCCCAGAGAGCCTTTTGGCTTTGGGCGGTATAGAAATAAAATAAAATAAAATAAAATAAAATAAATAAATAAATAAATAAATAAATAAATAAATAAATAAATAAATAAATAAATAAATAAAAACCCTGCCATTCTGTGACAAATATGTCCTTTTGTTTTGTACCTTTTGGAATCTTTATCTTCTGTGCAAGTTTTTCAGCCAGTGCTAACTGCTGGGTTTTATTGTACCACACAAGGATGGAGATGCCCTTCAAATCATTCCATTTTTTTTAAAAAAAGGTTCATTCCTGTCTGGCTTCTCCCCACCTGCAGAAGACCTGCACCACCAGCTTTGCAGAGGGAAATGGAGGAAGGCACAAAGAAAGGGACAAGGATGGCAAGGCATGTGAGCAGAAGGGCATTAATCACCTCATCGGGAGAAGAGGCTCGCTGAGCACAGGTTGCCTGAGGGGCTTTTCTGCTCCTGTGCTCTTGACTGCACCAGTTTGCAGTGCTGCGAAGCAAGCAGACCCCAAATGCGTCTAAGGAGAGTTAAACTACGAAGATGCTGATATGAGCTTTTGCTCCCAGATTTGGATTTCCATTAAGGATGGGGATGAAATTCAGTTCAGCTAGCGTATAAAGGGGAACCCCTCTGAACTGCACTTCCTGAAACAATGCACAAACCAAAATGCAGCCCTCTTTCAAAATTTGCACTTCTCCAAATTTTGCAATGCAGTCCTGCAACTAAGGAAAGTGCACAAAAATGCATATAGCTAGAGTAAAGTGTGCTTAAAATGCATATATAAGTAAAAATAATCTACACAATGCATGCTCTTAGGAGAAATCCATTGCAATTGTGAACATAGGAAGCGGCCATACATTAGTCAACCATTAGTCTAGCTGGCTCAGTACTGTCTGCACTGACTGGCAGTGGCTTCCCAAGGTTTCAAGCAGGATTCTTTCCCAGCCCTAACTTAAGATGCAGGGGATTGAACGTGGCACCTTTTGCATGCAAGGCAGATGCTCTACCGCTGAGCTATGGCCATTTCCTGAATTATCAATAATGTTATCGATTCTTAGACTGAATTGTTATCAATAAGGGCTCTAGACACATCACATTGCACTGGGCACAGCAGCAGCCCACTGGGGTGAAGAGAGCAGAGAGGCGAGGCCTCAGGAGGAGCCTGTTGGAAGTTCCTTTCATCATTGGGAAGGAAAAGATGGTGTCACAGGGCCCATCCATACCTAACAACAAAAGCCGCATTTTCCATATTCAGTTGGTAGCCTCGAGATCCATACATGTCCTGATTGTGGTCAGATTATTGTGAAAACCCGATTATGAAGCTTCCATACATGTGGGCCTTTTTTGGGGGGGGGTCTAAATTGCTTTAGCATTCACCACTCCCCTAAGTCCACCCCTTTTCAGTGATTGGTCTATAACGGTCGTTTGCTCTTCACATGCTTTTTTATAAGAGCACAGAAATGTATATCTTTTTTAAAATTCTCATGCATGAGCAGGTTTGTGGATGTGCTACTGGGTGGGAAAGAGACAGGGGGCTTGGCATATGTTGGAGGAATGCCCATGGACCACCTGTTGCAGGAGAGTCTGCGGCATTGCATCTGAGCGTACAGACGTTCATACGATTGATGATTGATACTGGAAAACATATAGGTTTTTTGGCGGTATTTCTAATGCGGATTTGTGAACGCGCAAATCCATATGGATTGCAACATCATATGGATGACAGTGAATTAATGAGGACGGAAAGCTATAACATTACAGGTTATACAGTCATATGGACAGGCCCATCGTTTCTGAAAGTATCCCTCTCTGTCAGGAACAGCTGCTCCATGTGGTGAACGACTGAACTGCAGGCAGCAGCCTTCTCAGTGAAGACTCTTCTGGCCCATAGAATCATAGAGTTGGAAGGGGCCTTGTAGGCCATCGAGTCCAACCCCCTGCTCACAGCAGGAAATCCACAGCTAGAGCATCTCCCGCAGATAGCTGTCCAGCCTCTGCTTGAAGACATCCAGCAAAGGGGATCCCACCACCTCCCTAGGCAGTCAGTTCCATTGCCGAACTGCCCTTACTGTCAAGAAGTTCCTTCTAATGTCCAATCTGAATCTACGCTCCTGCAGCTTAAAACCATTAGACCTAGTCCTACTCTCTGGGGCAGCAGTGAACAAATCTGTACCCTCCTCTATGTGACAGCCCTTCAGGTACTTAAAGAGTGCAATCATGTCACCCCTCAGCCTTCTCTTCACCAGACTGAACATGCCAAGTTCCTTCAACCTTTCCTCATAAGACTTGTTCTCCATACCGGCTATCATCCTCGTCGCCCTCTTCTGAACCCGCTCTAACTTGTCTATATCTTTCTTAAAATGAGGCGTCCTAGACTGACTCTGCTCACCCAAGCTGGTCACTGAATCTTCCTGGACGGGAAGAAAAGTAAAATGCTTCCCGTTTGAGTGGAGCCTTGCTTGTGCAGCAAGGACTCGCTGAACTCGGGTGTATTCCTTCATTGTTCTTTATTCCTTGGTCCTCCAGTTCTGACTTTCCGACATGCTCCTCAACGCTGCCATCTGATTTTCTTTTCTGTTCTGACTGGTCCTTTGATCTCACCATCTCCTGCTTCCTGGCTTCTCGCTTACTTCAGTCTGCTGCTAACCCCGACCCTCACAACGTTGACTCTCCAAGCCAAAAACAACAAGCAGGAAATGCTCCGAGAGTTGTAAGCCAGATTCTGAAATCTTGCCAGATGCTGAATGTATGTGAAGTTTGATTTCAGTTCTTTCAGGCTCAAGCAGCTTTGCCAAGTCCTAAATCTTCCGTTAAATAACTTCATGGGGGGCTTAGTGAGTATGACATAAAGAAAACTTACAATATCAAATGGTAACAACCACAACAAATGAAAAAAAAATTGCTGGAGACCTGTCGTCCACCACCAAATATCCTCGCATGAACTCTCACGATGCTCTGTTTCCTTAACTGCCCCCCAACACTTGCTTTGTTCTACATCTGCTGCTCTTTTTTGAAGCATTTTTGAAAGAAACAATGACATATGAGTCCCATTAACACGGTGCTTTCCTCACTTTTGAGAGCTTCCAAGGAAAACACTGTTTGATTTCTACGGATGGCAGACATGATTAGTCCTAGATCTCTATACTTGGGCTGCAAAAGTATGAACGCCTGAAGACCCCTCTGTGCCCATTCCACTGAGGAAAAGTGACAGCCAGTTGTGTCTGGTGTGATAGGGCACAGTTGCAGGGTCATTCTCTGGACACCCGCATCCCTGCAGCTGACCTGGGAGAGACTGTGGCTGCAAGGATAGGGCTATGCAGATGCAAGGGTGGGCATGCCAGTATTGGGGATATCTCTATATGTTTGTTTACCATGATGTAACTTCCTTAATCATCAGGATCATTCAGACCATGGTATTCCCAATCTCTATGTATGGATGTGAAAGTTGGACAGCGAAAAAAGAGGGTAAGAGAAAAATCAACTCATTTGAAATGTGGTGTTGAAAGAGAGCTTTGCACATACCATGGACTGCAAAAAAGACAAATAATTGGGTGTCAGAACAAATTAAACCAGAACTGTCACTAGAGCTAAAATGATGAAACTGAGGTTATCATACTTTGGACACACAATGAGAAGACATGATTCACTAGAAAAGACAATAATGCTGGGGAAAACAGAAGGGAGTAGAAAAAGAGGAAGACCAAACAAGAGATGGGTTGATTCCATAAAGGAAGCCACAGAACTGACCTTACAAGATCTGAACAGGGTGGTTCATGACAGATGCTATTGGAGGTTGCTGATTCATAGGGTCACCATAAGTCGTAATGGACTTGAAGGCACAAAACAGCAACTTTCTTAAAGGGTGGGGTTATTTACCTTTTCTTCCTCCTCCTTTGTTAGGGGATATATATCTTTTTTTTTGCATATTCTTCATTAACCTCTAGCAGAGGGAGCAGAAGGAGCATCCTCACCAATAACTGAAAATGGACTGAGTACAGATTATTTTCTATCTAAGCTAGAGCCTATGTTTTTCTTAAACATATGAAGGATGTGAATAAACATTCTTTATTCTTTTTACCTAAAAAGATTGTCTCTGTGAGTTGTTTGATTAACTAATGTGTCTGAGGAAAGGTGGGGCTGGTTATTCTCATTCCGCTGTTGCATATATACTTTGCTAAGAAATAAGACTACATATTGTTCCTATTTCATTTAAACCAAACACCCTTTGTGTAAGGCCTACTACAGATTGAGCAGAAATATTGAGCAGGTATTTTAAGTTGAAGGTCATAAGTTACATAGCCAACCTGTGAGAGATGGATGGATGGATGGATGGATGGATGGATGGATGGATGGATGGATGGAAGAGAGAGAGAGAGAGAAAAGCAAATTCTAAGGGATCTGTTTGCTGTTATAATTAAAGTGGAGAGGAGCAGTGGGCAAAAAGAGCTGAAAATTCAAGTTGTACCACTTGTTTCCCCCTCTCCTCTTTCTGAACTGACCTCGTTGAGGCCAGTCAGGCCTCTCTAACATGGGGGTCAAAACAGAGCTCTTCCGGGTGCTATCAGTGATCGGGTTGGGATATATGGGCTCTGGCAGTCTTTAGGTGTATCTCACCTTTCCTCCATAGGGCTTAAAGTCTCCATTTTATCCTTACAACAACCCTGTGAGGTAGGTCAGGCTGAGAAACTGTGACTGGTCATCCAGTGAGCTTTATGGCTGAGTGGGGATTTGAACTCTGGCCTCCCCTGTCCAACACCATGATATTACATCACACACTGGCTCTTTGAGACCCAAGAGACTTGGGTTCAAAATGAAGCATAGCCAGGAACTTGGAGGGGGAGGTCCTTGGGCAAGTCACATATTTTTCAGCCTTTATTTCCTCTCTGCAAAAATGTCTTCTGCTCCAAGAAAAGCACACTTATTTGAATGTATGCAAAATACATGCATATATTTCAATAGATCTATTTATTTTATTTATTTGTGAATTTTATATCCCACACTTCATTGTTAGATGATCTCCTAAGTCACAACATACAAATCTACATAATATCAAATAATACAATTATTATAAAATACTATTTACAATCTACAAGTCAATAAACAAACCGCTCCATCTGTCTCAGTCCAATACCTCAGGCAGCGGTGGGAAACCTCAAGCCCTGGGGGAAAATGCAGCCCTCTAGGCCTGTTAGGTCAACAGAATGCTGTCGAACAGGCACCGGCCAATGAATCTCATCCCTAGCTGGGTTTTACCGGCTGTTTTAAAATGATTTTAAGCTGCTTGTACTGTTTTTAGTGTTTTCACTTCTTTGAATGTTGTATATTGACTAACAGCTTTGTCCTCTTTGTAGTTCGGGAATTTCAAGAAACCAAAAATATCGCTGCCATTTTGAAAGGTTCAGTCCTCCATCTTGATTCCAAATGGCATCCAATCGTATCCAAACATAGATGAAAACCTGACCTCAGGAATCATCATACAAAATTTGGTTATGATAACTTAAGTGGTGTCAAATTGCATAGTGAATAGACAGCCAAACAGCTTTCCAAAATACACAGTAGGTGTTAGGAGAAATGCACATTAAAATGTTGATGAATTTTCATGCTGTCTTAAACACAGAATAAAATCACAAACTGGTGCTCAAATGTGGTGAACTTAAGACTGGCGCAACAAGACATCGAAATGGACAGATTTGGCCATCCTTACTAAGCTCTGCTGCTTTTATGGATGGAAAGGTCTGTCCATTTCAGGTTCTCTCTGTTTCTCATTTTTCCAGCTTAAAATCAGTTCTCCACATTTCTGCTGCAATTTGCATTTTTTTAAAAAAAAATCCTCATGAATATTCTCCAGCATTTTAGTGCAAAATTTCCCTAATAAACACATTTTGCAAGCTGTTCTGACTAATACATTTTTGCAAGCATTTTCTCATCATATCATGCACTTTTATACATTATTTTCACTCATATATTCATTTTTACACACGCTTTCCCTGAATGCATGCATTTTTGTAAACGTTGCTTGGTTGGCGAATGGCATTGCAAAATTCAAATAAGTGCACATTTCGAAGCATGGTTGTGTTTCAGTTCTCATATTATTTTGGAAAATGCAAATTTGATCGGTTTGGCTTGAAATGAAAACTGAATGAAAATGCAAAATCCATGTTTTCCATATTCAGTAGGTGGCCTCGAGATCCATACATGTCCTGTTTGTGATGGGATTATTGTGAAAATCTGATTATCAAACATCCATACATGGAGTTTCTTTATTTTAATTGCTTTAGCATTGGCCACTTCCCTAAGTTCACCCTTTTTCAGTGATTGGTCCATAACGGTTGTTTGCTTTCGTGCACTTTTTCAAAGGAGCTCATAAATGTATATCTTTTTTTAAAATTCCCACGCATGCACAAGTTTGTGGATGTGCTATTGGGTGGGAAGGAGACAGGGGCTTGGCATATGACAGAGGAACGCACATGGACCGCCTATTACAGTGTCAGCTTTTCACTGAGACAGCAGCGTCGGTGGGGGTACAGGCAGGGGCTGGAAGTTCCTTGGTAATTGCCAGGCCGTCAGTCCTCAGCCAGCAGCTTGGCTATAAATCTGCCAGGCTAGCAAGGAGGAAGCAAGATAAGGGAAGGGGCCATTCCAAGTTTACGTGCCAAGCCAGAAATCCAGAAGAGACGTCAGTGAAGGTCCGAGTCCAGTTTGCCAAGAGATCAGTCCAAGTCAAGGTTCAGGGGATAGAAATACACACAGTGGTCATGCCTGACGTTGTAGTCAGCAGCACGCTGAAGCCAGGGTCTGTCTTTAAAAAACACCTCTGCAGACAGGTGGGAACAATCACCCCTCTGGCTTCTGCAAGTGTGCCAGCCTTAAACAGACAGGCCGGCCCCTCTGCTGCGTGACTTTCTGTTGTCTTCGCTCTGCAGGTGGGAGGGGAGGCTCCTGGTCACTGTCTTACTCTGGCTGAAGAGCTTCAGCTGTGTTTTGGATGCTCTCCAGCTGAGGGGGAGTAGGAGCTGCATTCTCAGGAGTTTCCTCTGTTTCCCCTTCTGGGTCTGTGGCTGTTACTCCCAAGTTGTCCTCTTCTGACGAGTCCTCCAAAGGGGCCATGACATACAGGAAAGTCTGCAGCATTGCATCTGAGCGCACAGACATTAATGCGATTGATTATTGGTTTAGGAAAGTATATTGGGTTCTCAGTGGTATTTCTATTGCAGATTTGTGAACACAAAAATCTGTGTTAGCTTGCAGTGTCATATGGACAATGGTGAACTAATGAGGACACGAAGCTATAACACAGCAAGATTATACAGTCGTATGGACAGGCCCTAAATTCTTGCCCATTCACAGCAGCTTTCCCACAAATCTATGTCCAATGCTCAGGCCCCTGGATAGACCCATGCCAGTGTCTCTGACTCAGTGCCACTGTGCTCCATCTCTAACTGCCCCCACAGCGAGGTAACAGAGGACAGGAAGCTCCCAACATTTCTAGGAAAAGTGCAGTTTGGGATGATGACAAAAGCAGTACAATTAACAGGAGTGCTGTGCTACAGTGGTGACAGAGACCTGGGACAAATGTTCTTTCTGTCTAAAGGATGAGCTGATCTGTCCAGCCTAGGCCTTCTACAAACCCCCCTAGTTTCCAGCACATCTGTCTTTTTCTATTCCCTTTATAGGGACATCTCTCTATGTAGTGGCAAAGATTGTCTTGAGGGCCTCAGGCTGGAAGGCTGCAGGGGCCCTAATGTCATATGTGTTTACAAGGGGGAGTCCCAAGTTATCCTCAGGAGATACAGAATTTAAATTTCAAATGTCCTTTTCCCACACAAACCCCTAGAGGTGGATTGGATCCAGCTGCTTACCATACCAAACCATCGGGTTTATTTGTAGCCATGACCCAGTCTGGTCACTGAAGCAGTGTTTTAATGTAGCGAGTCTTCTAATTAGCAGGATTTTGAAGCTAATTAAGATGATCTTTCCAGTCTCATTTAGATCTTTCTATCAGAGCAACTTCACTGTAGTGAAATGTGTCTTTAAGTTTGATGCACATCAAAGAAAGAGTTAACTTTTCTAGAGGGTATTACACACGCTAGGGGAAGCTAGACTGATTTAGTTACTGAAGTTAGTTAGTCAGTGTTGTGTGTGCTAGATGAGGCCTAGCACAGAACAAGCTCAGATGTTTTACTGTTTAAGAATTATTAAATAAATAATCTCTATTTTATCTTTGGTCTCATCCCGATCAATATAACATGGTGTCAGAAGTTAACAACAGCAGTTTTAACTGGTCCTGGAGGACAGAATCTAAATTGCATGAGATACTTGATAGCAAGAACCTGGTATAGAGACAATGACTATGACTTTATTTTATTTATTTATTTTATTTAATTTATATACCGCCCATAAGGTCTATGTGATCTATGCAAAGACTAATAACCTCCTAAGCCGAGATGTTACATCTTGGAACTTTGAAGACACTTTTAAGGCATTTTAAGGCTTAAAGAAGGGACTGTACCTTATGGTATTCACACTGCCAGAACAATATCAGTTCCACTGCTACCCAAAATAAAGGCAGAACTGGATAGAATGGTTTGCTGTTATAGAACCTATGACAGAACCTACTGATTGGTGCGTGCCAATGGTTCCAGTATCAAAAAAGGACAGAACGGTATGCATATGTGTGGATCTAAAACAACTAAATAAAGCTGTCAAGCGGAAAAAGTATATTCTTCCTGCTATGGATGATATCCTGTCACAGTTAGCTGGAGCCCACATATTTTCATTGTTTGAAGCTGCAAGTGGATTCTGGCAGATCCACCTAGCTGCCGACACATCTAAATTGACTACATTTATCACTCCATTTGGGAGATACTTCTTCAAGAGATTGCCATTTGGAATTTCAAGTGCACCTGAGCTGTTTCAGAAAGAAAAGTTAGAGCTGTTACAACACCTGGAAGGGGTTTCAGTGTTCATGGACGATGTGTTGGTTTATGGTTCCACAATGGCAGAACATGATGAAAGATTGGCCAAAGTCTTAGCAACAGTAAAGGCAGTAGGGTTAAGACTCAACAACAGCAAATACATCTTACATCAGAAAGACCTTACATATCTTGGACACTGCATAAATGAGCATGGTGTGAGTCCAGATCCTAAGAAAGTAGAAGCCATTTCCACAATCAAACCTCCAGACTCCATCACAGGACTGAAAAGATTTTTAGGCATGGTACATTATTTAGGACGCTTCTTGCCAAATTTGGCAGAGAAACTACACCCATAAAATACACTTTTGAAAGCAGACAGCACATGGTGCTGGGGTCCAAGCCAAGAAAAGGCCTTCTCAACAGTGAAAAAACTCTTAACAGAGGCTCCTGTACTTGCTTACTATGAAGTTAACCGGCAGACCGTAGTGAGTGCTGATGCCAGCTGTTATGGCCTGGGAGGAGTACTACTCCAAAATCATGATGGAGAGTTGAAACCAGTGGCCTATTGCTCAAGAACACTAACAGAAGCTGAGATCTAATACGCTTAGATAGAAAAGGAATGTCTGGCTGCTGTTTGGGCTTGTGAAAAATTCTCAAAATATCTCTATGGGCTAGAATCATTTACACTCTGTACAGCCCATAAACCCTTGGTATCACTGATAAATTGCAAAGTCCTGGATCAAGTACCAATATGATATCAGCAACTCCTTTTACGCATGATGAGGTACAAGCCTCAAGCAGAATACAGACAAGGCAAGACTCTTGTTGTAGCAGACACACTGTCAAGAAATCCACTGGAAACTCCAGACCTTGAAACAACCCAGTTAGTTGAGGAAATCAAAGTCTATGTCAATCTTCTACAAGCTTCTAAACCATTATCTACCACACTCCTTCAACGCATTCAAGCAGCTAACAGCACTGACCCAGCCCTTTCAATGGTGCTGAAATTTGTCAGACCTGGTTGGCCATTGTACATGTCTGAAGTGACAACTAACATTAAACTTTTCTGTGCAGAAAAGGGAAGCCTTACAGAGTTGGAAGGAACAGTCCTTTTTGGTGATAGAATTGCCATTCCTGCTACAATGCAACAGGAAATATTGGGGAAACTCCATGAAGGTCATCAAGGCATCACTAAGTGCAGAGAACATGCAAGAATGACTGTTTGGTGGCCATGAATAGGGCAAGACCTCAAGGCAATAATAGCAAACTCTGAGTTTTACCAGACAAATAAAACTTCACAATGGAAGGAACCACTCATTACCACTCCATTGCCAGATAGACCATGGAAGAGAGTGGTAGCAGACATCTATGAGTTATAAGGACAAAAGTACTTAGTCGCAATAGACTATTTCTCCAGATACATAAAGATTGCATACATGCTGGATTCAACAAGCTCTACTGTTAGCAGTTGTCTGAAGAATATTTTTGCCAGATGGGGATGCCCAAATGAACTAGTAACAGATAATAGACTGCAATTTGCAGGGAAAGAGTTTACTTTTTTCACAAAGAAATATGATTTTTGTCACATTACAGCAGTCCCCATTACCCACAAGCCAATAGGGAAGCAGAGAGAGCAGTACAAACAGCAAAGCGAATCTTGCGTCAGGAAGATCCCTTCCTAGCACTGCTAAACTAGTAACCTCTAGGCTTGATTACTGTAATGCACTCTATGTTGGGCTGCCTTGAGGTTGGTCTGGAAGCTGCAGCTTGTGCAAAATGCGGCGGCGAGACTGCTCACTGGGGAAGGGTATCGCCAACATATTACCCCACTGCTGAAAGAATTGCACTGGCTGCCCATTTGCTACCAGGCCAAGTTCAAGGTTCTAGTCTTGGTGTACAAAGCCTTATACAGCTTGGGACCAGGATACCTGAAAGACTGTCTTATCCCTTATATACCCAGTTGATCACTGCACTGTGCAGGTGAAGGCCTCCTGCAGATACCATCTTACCAGGAGGTTCGTTCTGCACAATATAGGAAATGAACCTTTAGTGTGGCAGCACCTACCCTGTGGAATTCCCTGCCCTTAAATATTAGAAAGGCACTATCTCTGTTATCTTTTCAGCACCTATTGAAGACCCTCTTTCAACAAGCCTTTTAAGTTCAGTGATTACTAGGAGCCAACATGGATTTATGAAGAACAAATCCTGCCAAACTAATCTTATCTCTTTTTTTTTATTGGGTAACCTTTCCTGTAGACTGTGGGAATTCTGTGGAGGTAAATATATCTTGACTTCAGCAAAGCTTCTGACAAAGTGCCCCATGATATTCTGATTAGCAAGCTAGGTAAATGTGGGCTGGATGGAACAACTATCAGGTGGATCCACAGTTGGCTCCAGAATCATACTCAAAGAGTGCTTATCAAGAGTTCCTTCTCAAACTGGGAGGAAGTAACGAGTGAGGTACCACAGGACTCGGTCCTCGACCCACTGCTCTTCAACATTTTTATTAATGACTTGGATGAGGAGGTACACAGCATGCCTATCAAATTTGCAGATTATACAAACTTGGGGGGCACAGCTAATACTATGGAAGACAGAAACAAAATTCAAAGGGACCTTGATAGGCTGGAGCATTGGGCTGAAAACAACAGAATGAAATTCAACAGGGATAAATGCAAAGTTCTACACTGAGGAAAAAGAAACCAAATGCAAAGTTATAAGTTGGGGGATACTTGGCTCAGCAATACGACATGTGAGAAGGATCTTGGAATTGTCATTGATCACAAGCTGAATATGAGCCAACAGTGTGATGTGGCTGCAAAAAAGGCAAATGCTATATTAGGCTGCATTAACAGAAGTATAGTTTCCAAATCGTGTGAAGCATTAGTTCTCCTCTGTTCAGCACTGGTTAGGCCACATCTTGAATACTGCATCCAGTTCTGGTCTCTGTACTTTAAGAAGGATGCAGACAAACTGGAACAGGTTCAGAGGAGGGCAACAAGGATGATCAGGAGACTGGAAACAAAGCCCTTTGGGGAGAGACTGAAAGAAATGGGCATGTTTAGCCTGGAGAAGAGAAGACTGAGGGTAGATATAGCACTCTTCAAGTACATGAATGGTTGTCACACAGAGGAGGGCTGGGATCTCTTCTCGATCATCCCAGAGTGCAGGACACGGAATAATGGGCTCAAGTTGCAGGAAGCCAGATTTCGACTGGACTTCAGGAAAAACTTCCTAACTGTTAGAGCCATACGACAATGGAACCAATTACCTAGAGAGGTAGTGGGCTCTCCGACACTGGAGGCATTCAAGAGGCAGCTGGACAGCCATCTGTTAGTAATGCTTTGATTTATTTATTTCATCTTCGGTCTCATCCTGATCAATATAACAGTCACTTTTGGTGAATCGTTGGGAAGATGTTGTTTGCCCAAAAGAAATGCATGGCACAAGAGTCTGTCACGAATGGACATCAAGTCAAGACGCTCTTTCAGACAACTGACAAGCCACAGGCTTCTGCGTTTCTGTATATTCTTTGCCATATGCACCTTCAGTAGAACTGCAATTAAAAAAGAACACAAGTCTGACATTTAACACAATTCCCAAATCAAAATGTGAGCTTTGTAATTTTGAACCTGTTCAGATTTTTGAAATATTTGTTTGTAAATGCTTAAATATTGTCAGTCATTTTAACAACACGAAGGCTGCTTTCACACTGCACTTTATTTGGTTATTCCAATGATTTCTTACCTGGTAACTGGTGCGTTGTATTTGATCATTCACATGAAGTAAAAGCTGTTTCCTGAAATCTAGTGGAATCTAGTGGAAGTTTAGCATTCATTTCCATGACAAATGATTCTAGAAATAATCCGTTTGCAAGTTTGGGAACCTGGAAAATCGTGGGAGTTTTGCACTAGCTGCAACTGCTCACGTGATAGCCATCCCGGCAGGCAATGTGTTCCTGCCCTTTAGGCTCATGTCATTTTTTTCGGCCTGGCAAAAATTGTACCGGCATTTTGGTATAGGCACTTCTCCCTCCTTTTCTCACACACACCCCGGTGCCCATACACTAACTTGTGCAGTGAATTATGGCAGAACTACAGTGCACACATGTATAACAGGTGATGTTAGAAATCTGAAAGACATTTGTGCGAAATGCCGGTATATCAGCCGAAAAAGCCACCATTCCTTAACAGAACAGATACTGCAGTGTGAAAGGAATTTTAAAAACTGTTTTAATCTGCACAGCTGACTCAATAAGCCCCTTATGTGAAAGCAGTCAAAGAGTCACTTTGCCAAATCCAAGATATATTTATTTGAATATTTACATACCACCTTACCAATTATTTGTTTTATTATTTTATAAATATGGATTATTATTATTAGTTGTTGTTGTTGAATGCATTTATTTATTTATTTAAAACTCTTTTTACTCTGCTCTTTAAACAATTTTAAAGATTTTAATTGAATTTATATCTTGCCTTTATTATTGTTATTATTTATATTAGTCACAAATGAACTCAAAGTGACTTACAAACATTAAAAACAGATATAAAAACAAGAATAAAACATCCTAAAATACTCACAAAATAAATAAAAACAAGATCCAACTCATCCCCACCTGACTACAAAACAAGCAGAGAAATTAAGCTCCAAAGGCATGGATGAATAAAAATGTTTCACCTGGCACCTAAAAACAGATAGTGATGGTGCTAGCTGTGACTCTCTAGGGAGAGCATTCTCTAGGGAGAGCCACCACTGAGAAGGCCTGTCCTTGTGTTGCCACTCTCTGCATCTCCCTTGCAGGGGGCACACAGAGGCCTCAGATGCCAATTGCAGGGTTTGGATTGGTTCATGTGCGGAGTAGGGATGGAGTGATCTGTCAATTTCCATTCTCTAAGTTTCTCATTTTTCTAATTTTAATTTGGTTCTCCACAATTCTGCAGCAATATGCGATTTTTAAAAAAAATCCTCATGAAAATTCTTCAGCATTTTAATGCAAATTTCTCCTAATAAATATATTTTTGTATGCAGTTTTGACTAATGTACACATTTTTGCAAGTAAATTAATACTAATATAAAGCATTTTTGTATGTTATTTGCGCTCATATATTCATTTACTCATGCACTCTTTCCCCTAATGTATGTACTTTTGCAAACACTGCTTGGTTGGAGAACTGCATAGCAAAATTTGGATAAGGGCAAATTTCAAAAGATGGCTGTGTTTTGGTTCTCATATTGTTCCAGAAAATGCAAATTTGATAAATTTGGTTTTAAATGCAAACGGAATTGAATTTCTTCCCGTTCCTATTGGGGAGAGGCAGTCCTTGAGGTATTGGGATCCTGAGCTGCATTCACTTGTTATAACAGTGGGGTCAAGATTCTGGCGGATGCAAGCAATTTTATCTTCATAATGTCTTGCAAACAAATCACAGCGAGCCACTGTTGGTTCTACTACCTCCCAAATGGCTACTGGAGTGACTTATAACTGTAACACAATCCCTGCCCTCAGGTTTACAATCTAAAAGACATGGCACAGAAGGAAAAAAGAATGGAGAGGAAGGAGGAAAAAGGCAAGCTCAGGCACTAGTTCTTAAAGTTACAATTTTAAAGGCCTAATGTAGCTAACATGAAAATGTTTTAAACCATCCAGTGTAAAGCTAAATGTGGCACAGAACAAGGACCACCAGATAAAATCAACAACAAAGACTGGGAAACATTCATAATGACATTCAGCCAATACTGAAACACCATGAAGGAGGGAATCGGAATCAAACGGATCTTCCAGGGTAGAGAAGCAATGTTTATGACAGATCCATTCCTTGATCCAGGCCAGCATTTCAAAATGCCTTAGGTTAATCACAAATTGGTTCACCCAGGACTTATACTATATTGGCAGGGTAAGGTGAGTTATGGAAGGAAGAAATGCAGCCTGCTTGAGGCTGTATACAAGGAAGGAACTATAAAATAAGACTCTACATCTATTAAGCTTTGTCTGAGTTCAGATTCTTTTTTCTAAGTATCCCAGGCCTCTGACCACAACACAGTTTATAGTTTAGGGTCACATCCACATCATACATCTAAAGCACTTATACCACTTTAAAAGTCATGGTTTCTCCCAAAGAATCTTGGGAACTATAGTTTGTTAAGGGCCCTCTCCAGGGTTTCAGACAGGGGTCTAGAACATAAGAAGAGCCTGCTGGATCGGGCCAATGGCCCATCTAGACTGGCATTTTGTTCTCACAGTGGCCAATCAGATGCCTATGGGAAGCCCACAAGTAGGACCTGAGTGCAACTGCCTTCTCCTCACTTGTGATCACCAGCAACTGGCATTCAAAGGCACACTGTCTCTGATCATGGAGGCAGAGCATAGCCATCATGACTACTAGCCATTGATCGCCTTAACTCCCATGAATCTGTTAATCCTCTTTTAAAGTCATCCAAGTTGGTGGTCATCACTGCTTCCTGACAACCCTACCTGGAGATGTCAGGGATTGAACCTGCAACCTTCTGCATGCAAAGCAGGTGGCCTACCACAATGCTACTGGCCTTTCCCAGGACTTTGAACTGAGCTCAGAAACACACCGGAAGCCAATGAAGTTGATTTGAAAGAAGAATTGTGTGCTCTAAGAATAAGGTTGTTTCTGGTTTTTGAACACTCTTAAAAGGCAGAGACATGTAATCCAACCTTGACGTAAGGTCATCCTGGTATATTTAAAGGGGAGATATGCTGGAATACCTGTAAATTGGGGATTGTCAGTCATGCATTTAGCCTGTGCATCACCATCTGTTCAAAGGGCAGAAGTAAAACCCACACATAGCTTTTTGGATACCAACTGAGTTTTTCTGGGAAATTCTGCTCAGGGAAAGCTTGCCCCATTGTTGCAAGGATCTGCATGACAGCAATATGAAGTAAGTTTTGCTACAAAAAGCTAGCCTCCCTATGTCTTTCTAGACATCACTCCGGATTACAATAAGAGCGATATGATCAGTCATAATAATACCACTGCATTGTACCTAATTAGCTCCTCTCTAATTACGTACCCCGGAGTAATCTTTTAAATAGCACAGCCTTGTCTGCTATTTAGTCTGAGGGATTCATTTGTGCTTCTGAATGTGGGGGACAGTTTTTGTGGCCAAATACTTCCTAGTCCCTTACTCTGTCTGGGAGATTGGGAGACAAAAGTGGATTTTTCCCAAGGCCAATATGCCACTTCCTCCACAGCTGATTGAATGGAGCACTATTGATCGACATCTCCAGCTAGGAAACATTTGCAGAGAAGGAAAAATGATGTTCCATTTCCTTTCGGATCCCAGCTATTTTATCACGCTGTATAATGTGCCTCCGTTTTCAGGATGTGAACAAAAAAGTGAAATTGTTGTTGTTGTTGTTGTTATGGTTTATTTCTATGCTGCCTTTTGACCAAAAGGCCCTCAAGGCAGCTTATAAAAAATAAACACAAATATAGAAATACATTTCAATAAAAACAGTACAATTTACAAAAATTAAATAACAAGATTATAACATGATTAAAAAGCAACAATAACAACTTTCAATGAAAATACAATAACAAATCACACTTTCCTAATCAATTCCTAACAATTGGACAATGTCTATTAGTTCTTACATCAATATGTTGACATCACAACATGCTACCACTGAGGTGTCCTCCTAGTACTGCATCTGCCAGTCCTAATACAGGAAAAGGTGCAGGAGCAGTCCAGCTTTTTGCCAACATAGACGGTGTCCACAGTAAGCAGTATTTCAACTTGATCATGGGGATGAAGCGGTTGACGTTCCGGCTCTTGTAGGTTGTTGCAAGGGTGGAAACGATGGGCTCAGAAAGAAAGAAGAGGAAAGAAGTAGAAGCCTACTTGGCGTGGGTGGGTCTGCCCGTGGGAGAGATGGAAATGATGGGCTCTGAGAAGAAAGGAGAGGAAAGGGGTGCAGGCCTGCTTGGTGTAGATGGATCTGCCCACGGGGGAGGCATCGGAGCCGGAGCTCATATCATTGGAAAGTTGGTACAGGTCTGCCATCACGGCCGGGCTGGACGACGAGAGGCCCAGCGGGGAGGGCGGCAGCAAGAAAAGATGCGGTGGCGAAGACGAGCAGGCGGCACTTGGTGGCTCTCAGGCTTTCAAAGGTAAAGGTGGCACAACTGTCCTTCCACCGAACTGGACAGCAAAAAGCCCAGCAGGGAGGGCAGCGGCAAGGAAGACACAGTGGCAGACATGAGTGGGCGGTGTTCCGGAGCTTTTCAAAAATAAAGGTGGCACAACTGCACCTCTGCCAGTAACTCTGCTCTGCACAGGTCCCGAGTGGCAAAGGTGTTCAAAGTAAAGCACCAGCAGCTTGCCTGCTGCTCTCTCTCAGCTGTCTTTATTTATTTATTTATTTATTTATTTATTGTATTTGTATACTGCTCTCTGGGCGGTTTACAGTAACTAAAAACATTAAAAACAAATATACAAATTTAAAACAATTGCAACCTCTTCTTGCAACCTCGCAGGAACCTGTTCCTCAAAGATGCTAGAAAGGATGAATATTTATTTTTAAATTAGCCTGACACATTTTGGCTCAAGAAGGGATGTGGTAGAATCCCACTCAGTTTGGATTGGGTACTGAACATTCCATTAATTTGCTTATTTTCTATTGTTGCTGATTTGATTTTTATGTAGCAATTTTCCATGGCTATTTTTGAGAATGGGTTTTTTTTAAAAAAAACACCCACCTCTAAAATATCAATATTAAGGATAATTTCACTGATATTTCCGTTCATTGATTGATGTTTCAAAATATCTATACTTCCTTTCATTTATTGATGTTTCAGAATATCAATTAACTAAAATTAATGGAAAGCTCAATATTTAATTTTTTTAAACTCTACCACTTTATAGTCGACAAAATAGGGGAAAAATACAAGTACTGTGGAATCCATTGTATGCAATACATGCTTGTATTTTGGAAAAATCATTTTAAAAGGTTAAAAAATATATTTGTGTTTTAAAGGAGGACACATGGGCACTCTATTTCTATATAGTGATTCCTCCCCAGTAATTTAGGTTGCATACACACCATACCTCTAAAGCGCATTTAAAGCACATGACTTCCCCCAAAGCATCCTGGGATCTATAGTTTGTTATGGGTGCTGGGAGTGTTAGCTCTGTAATGGGGAAACTGCAGTTGCCAGAATTCTTTGGGGGAACCATGTGCTTTAAATCTACGCAAATTTAAAGGTCATTATGCTTTCAGCAAACCTGGGTTTTAAATAGGGGTGGGAGTATTGTTTTGCAGAGTGGGAAGTAGGTAGGGTCACCTTTCGATGCAAACTGAATAGAATTTCTCCCCCATCCCCACAAGAGAGACACGAGGCACAATCCTAAGCAGATGCAGTCAGAAGCAAGTCCCACTGTGATGAGGCTTATTTGCTAGTGTTTAGGATGCCAGCCTTAAAGATGGCATTAGTGTTGTGTGTCAAAAACACACTGTGCTCCTGTGAAACAGATGCCACAGTGGACTGAGCTCACCATGGTTCTGATCATCAGTTGGATGTGGTGAAAGAACAGCTATTCTTTGAATCCATATTTCGGATACTCTGAAATGTCCCTGGATCCCCCTCCACCTTCAGGTTATTCACTAATACAAAATAGGAAAACAAATTTGAGGGAAAAGATAATGGAAGTTAATGTATCAAAAAGTTTGGAAATCCAAAACAATTTTCCAATATTGTAGCAAGCTGATTAGCTGAAACAGTTAATATGAAATTATACCAGCTTGTGCTCCCCCCACCCCTAACACCATCTCAGAGAAGGGGGGGGGACCCTAGAATAATAATTAAAAGATGCCTAGAAACGCTCTTCCAAGAGCATAAATTCTGAAGATGAAAGTAAATGATTAAAATAATTAAATACTTCAAGTTGACAAGCAGAAGCAGAATCTTGCCAACGGACATTTGTCGGTAATTAGTTAATTAATCCTAACACAAATTATAAGCCATAACAAACCAGTCAGGCTGAACGCAGCCGCCTGTTCGGAATTAAACTTAGGGGCGGGGAGGCAAGGAAATGTGGAAGACTGGGAGTAGAAAGTTTGCAAGTTTCTGCCAAATGAAATGAGGATATCAAAAAATGTTGAAAGTGGGAGATGGAGGCAACAATCCAGGAGCGCCAGATGAATTCCTCTTTAAAACTTCCCTTGCTAAACCCTAGTGTTTTGTTTCCTTGGGTCCAAACTACACATTACATATAAACGTGTGTAATGGGAGTCCCAAAGGCCCCTTTCAATGAGGAAAAGCCTCTTCTGCAGGGGAGCAATGCAGTAGGCACTGACACAGCGCTAAAAAAAGATTTGCAAAAAAGAGGACCCAGATCTGCATAAAAATGGCAAATGCTAAAGTATGTGGGTTGCATCCACTGTGGTGCTAATGGATGTGTTCCGTCAGTGAAAGGATGTCCACTTGTGCCACAGAACCCCACCTTCTCCTTCCCCCATGTACCCCCTAAATCTATTCTGGGGGTTTCCTCAGGGCGTGCAATGGGAACAGTAGTGCAGTGGCAAATTCAAAAATGCAGGGTCCCTTTATGATAGCCGCAGCCACTCCCCTCCCTAATTATTTGCTACAGGGTTGAGAATGAGATCCTTGTTAATGCCTTCTCCCACAATCAACAGAACCCTAGGAGCTGCTAAGCATGAAAGGGAAAATTTAATTAAGCATGAAAGGGAAAATGTAAAATTATGCATATTGGAGCAAAAAATCTTAATTTCACATATACGCTCATGGGGTCTGAACTGGCAGTGACCGACCAGGAGAGAGACCTCGGGGTTGTAGTGGACAGCACGATGAAAATGTCGACCCAGTGTGCGGCAGCTGTGAAAAAGGCAAATTCCATGCTAGCCATAATTAGGAAAGGTATTGAAAATAAAACAGCCGATATCATAATGCCGTTGTATAAATCTATGGTGCGGCCGCATTTGGAATACTGTGTACCGTTCTGGTCGCCTCATCTCAAAAAGGATATTATAGAGTTGGAAAAGGTTCAGAAGAGGGCAACTAGAATGATCAAGGGGATGGAGCGACTCCCTTACGAGGAAAGGTTGCAGCATTTGGGGCTTTTTAGTTTAGAGAAAAGGCGGGTCAGAGGAGACATGATAGAAGTGTATAAAATTATGCATGGCATTGAGAAAGTGGATAGAGAAAAGTTCTTCTCCCTCTCTCATAATACTAGAACTCGTGGATATTCAAAGAAGCTGAATGTTGGAAGATTCAGGACAGACAAAAGGAAGTACTTCTTTACTCAGCGCATAGTTAAACTATGGAATTTGCTCCCACAAGATGCAGTAATGGCCACCAGCTTGGACGGCTTTAAAAGAAGATTAGACAAATTCATGGAGGACAGGGCTATCAATGGCTACTAGCTGTGATGGCTGTGCTCTGCCACCCTAGTCAGAGGCAGCATGCTTCTGAAAACCAGTTGCTGGAAGCCTCAGGAGGGGAGAATGTTCTTGCACTCGGGTCCTGCTTGCGGGCTTCCCCCAGGCACCTGGTTGGCCACTGTGAGAACAGGATGCTGGACTAGATGGGCCACTGGCCTGATCCAGCAGGCTCTTCTTATGTTCTTATGTTCTTATGAAGAGTGTTAGCTACCGAAAAGAGTCTTCTCAGTGGCTGACTCACCTCCTTTCAGTCTGATTGGCTCCAATCATCAGGAGAGGACAAGGAAGCATGTGAGAAGACTCTTCTCAGTGGTTGACACACTCCCCTTTCATGCTGATTGTCTCATAGGATGATGGGGACATAGGGACTCTGCTGGGAATCTGCTCCCAAAAACGTAAGGGGTCTAAGACCCCCTGAGACCCCACTGACACCACTGACTGGGAGAGAATGGGGGGGAAGTTCCATTGTGCAAGCAGAAATCCTTGCTCTGATGGAACATATTAGTTGGATCCCACCCTATGTACAGATGCAAATTTAGAAACCATCCCTATAATTTAAACTGAAAGACAATGCATCTTGCCCTTCTGGTACTAACTGTTGGTGCTTATAGTTCCTTGTCTTTAATTTGGGCTTAGATCAGGCAGCCCTTCAAAGAGAGCATGTCTTCAATTAGAGGACTGCCCTCTGCTAGCCCTTTGAATAAAGGACTGTCCCTTATAAAATAGGACACATGGCTGCTCTTGGGCACCATCAAGAGCAGCAATACAACAAGGAGAACAGAGAACTTACCTCTAAAAAGGAGATCCTAACAATTAAAACAACATGCAATAAGAATTTGGCCCATTCATTAGTAGGGTGAAAATAACACATTTTGCAATCCAAGTGGCTATACCAAATGATGACCCACATGAGAGGGGCCAGAGCTCAGTAAAAAAAACCCATGTGTGGCATGCAGGAAGTCTGAGCTTCACTCTCTGGCATCTCAGGTGATCAAAGAATCTCAGGCTAGCTGAGCTGGGAGAAATCCCTGCCTGAGATTCTTGAGAGCTGCTAGCAGCCAGGTGGCATGAGGCCTGTATCCACCTGTGGTCCAGACACAAAGCTGGGGGTTGCAGGGGCACCAGATCAGGGTCAGGGCGTAGAGCTGACTGTTGAAGATAGGGAGACCATTGTGTCCGAGGCTGTTAGACAGGAACCCATGTCCTGGCCAACCGTGCTGTGTTCAGGCTAGGGATGGGTGAGAATTTCAACTCAGTTGCATTTCAAGCCAAATCCATCAAATCTGCACTTTCTGAAACAACGAGAACCGAAACACAGCCATCCTTCAAGTGCAGCCATCCTTCACATTTTTCCAAATTTTGCAATGCAGTTCTCCAACCAACCAATGTTTACACAAAATGTGTATATTAGGGGGAAATGTGCATAAAAATGAACACATGAGTGAAAATAACATACAAAAATGCATTCTGTGATGAGAAAATGCTTGTAAACGTATGTACCTTAGTCAAAGCTGCCTACAGAAATGTGCTTATTAGGAGAAATTTGGGCTAAAATGCTGGAGAATTTCATGAGGATTTTTTAAAAGCAAATTTGCAAATTGCTGCAGAAATGTGGAGAACTGAATTTCAAAATTGGAAAAATGAGAAAATTAGTGAACTGAAATTGACAGATCTTTCCATTCCTAGTTCAGACTCAGACTCACTGGTGTGTTTTTCTCCATTAAGTTTAATGTAAAATCTTATTTATTATTTATTATTTGATTTATATCCAGCCCTTCCTCCCAGCAGGAGCCCAGGGCGAAATCTGCTGACAGCATTTCATGGATCAGCTTACAGATTATATAGGACTCCGCATCTCTACACAGGCATGACTACTCAAGCTAAGATGTTGTCGTAGCAGTTAAACATGCCTCTGGAGACCCTTTAAATAGGCTCGAGGTGGGCTTTCTATTTGTATGGGGAAGGCTTCTCTGAACGGGACAATGTGAGCAACTGAGCACTCCTATGAAAAAGTTGAAATGCTGGTGCTATCTGTGAGCACGAGGGCCAGTGTGGTGTACTGGTTAAGGTGCTGGACTACAACCTGGGAGACTAGGATTTGAATCCCCACACAGCCATGAAGCTCACTGGGTGACCTTGGGACAGTCACTGCCTCTCAACCTCAGAGGAAGGCAATGGTAAACGCCCTCTGAATACCGCTTACCATGAAAACCTTATTCGTAGGGTCACCATAAGTCGGGATCGACTTTAAGGTAGTCCATTTCCATTTTCATCTGTGAGCACCTGTGCATCTGCCAGTGCATTTTCAATTGACAGTGGTGGTGGCACTTCATCCAGATCCTCTTCTGACACCGCCTCTGGTTGAGCCTCCAAATCCTCCTCCTCCTCGGGAAGAGGAGCAAGTGGCAGTTTGGGCAACAAGGCAGGGCTGAGGGGCAGGACACGGGCTGGCTCAGTGTCAGACAGTGCTTCTTCAGTTGTAACTGGAGCTACAGGGGCGGAGTTGCCACCATCTGAACTGCTGAAGCCTTCTCCTCTTTCTGCCCCCTCCCACTGGAGTTGTTCAAGAAGAGGATTGTGACCATGCAGGACTTTCATTGGGGGTTGTGCAAGAGAACTTCCCAGTGGATTATGTCTCTTGGTTCTGATCTGTCTCTCACTCCTTTATGTTGGAATATGTGGTTCAACTCGAACTGATGGGTTGAGGCTGCATGGGGTTAAAAAGGGTAGATAGAGAGGAGACCTCCTGATTGCTAGGCTATACCTATCCTTTGGTCTCCTGCTGACTCTTCCTTCCTGTTAGATTGATATTCTCAGGATGTTGACCATATCTTCTGGCTTCTTCTTCATTCTCTTGAGAGGGAGAGCACACATCTTCTCTTTATCTCTCTCTCCTCCCAGCATTAGGGCAAACACTAGGCTTAGTGTTTGCATCTCCAACTTAGCTGGTTAGCTAGATGTAGAACTCTTTCCTATCAAGTATATACTTCCAGAATAAAGTAGTTATTTCTTATTTTAAGCTTAAAGTCTCTGTCTGGCTAATTCCAGGGAAGGTGTAATCTTTAGCAAAGATTCAAACACACAGAGGCTCACTCAGATGCTCCATTCCCAATTTCGCTACTCTGCAACACTTTAAAGGAGCACAGGCCCTCCCATCTCAGGCCTCACCCCATAGTAGTGCTGCCCACCGTTGGAGGATAAGGGAGTGGATGAATAGGTAAGTGTACATGAGGCACACAGATGGCCACATAGCAAGCTGTCTTATATGGAGTCAGACCATTGGTCCATCTAGCTCAGTATTTCCTGCACTGACTGGCAGCTGCTGTCCAGGGTTTCACACAGGGAGAATTCCTACCCCTACCTGGAGATCCCACGGATTGAAACTGGAACATTCTGCATGCAAAGCATATGCTCTACCACCGAACTATGGCCCTTACCTTGGACAGGCAAGCATGAGGAAAGAAAGGAGAAAATTATATTCTGGAGTGGGGAGAGAGAAATAGTCCCTCAAAAATAAATCAGGGAATGGAATCACATTGATACAATTGTTTGCTAAATATTTAAAAAATCCCTTCCTGCTTAAAAAAAACCCTAGGCCCATCTCCAGTGAAGAAAAAGTTTGGGCCCTGCGTGTGTGAGTCCATGCATGAGTGTGTCTGTGCATGCACGCATGTGTTTAGGTGTTTTGCATGATGTGAGCTCTGACCTTCAGAGAGGAACAGAAGGAATATTTTCTCGCCTGGGGCTAGTGTTGTCAGTGAAATGTCGGTCTTCCTTAATAATTTCAATCTGGGTGACAGAGGACGGCATTTTTGCTCTGAACGAATGTACTGTAAAAACTGTCAGATAGGATTTGTCTCAAGATGTGGTGTTTCCATCCATTCAGGGTCATCTTTATTTATTTATTTAATATATTTATAACCCGCTCTATTTCAGAAGAATTCAGAGCGGCGAACAGAAACTACAATTACATATACAAATTAAGATAACATAATAAAAACATAATTATATAATTAGTACGACGACAGATTAAAATTTCTAAAACAATTACAATTAAAAGCTTGATGAAATAAAAACGTTTTGACCTGATGGCGAAAAACTGCAAGTGAGGGGGAGAAACGTACCTCCATCGGTAGGGCATTCCAAAGTGTAGGGGCAACCACCGAAAAAGCTTTGTTTCCAGTACCCATCTGGTGGATTTGGGAGAATGGAGGGATCATAAGACCAGGGTCTGTAGAGGATCTCAGGAGCCGAGAGAGTTCATAAAAGGAAATACGATTCGACAAATAAAGAGGGCCCAAGCCATGTAAGGCTTTAAAAGTTAACACTAGTACCTTGAAGTGAGCCTGGTAGCAAATTGGTAGCCAGTGTAGCTGTTGTAAGAGTGGGGTTGTATGGGCTCGTAAGCCAGCTCCTGTTAGCATTCTGGCAGCTGCCCTTTGAACCAATTTAAGCTGCCGGGCTGTTCTCAAGGGAAGTCCTGTATAGAGCGAGTTTCAATAGTCCAACCGGGATGTAACCAAGGCATGCATTACTTTCGTTAGGTCAGAAATCTCCAGAAACGGGCGCAGTTGGTGGACCAGTTTTAGCTGGGCAAAAGCACTTCTGGATACCGCCAAAACCTGGGCTTCCAAGGTCAAGGCCGAATCCAGAAGTACGCCCAAACTGCGAACCTGGGTCTTCAGGGGGAGTGTAACCCCATCCAACACTGGTAAGTTCCCTATTTCCAGATCAGTCTTTCGACTAACTAGAAGCACTTCTGTTTTGTCTGGATTTAGTTTCAGCTTATTCAGCTTCATCCAGTTCATCACTGCAGTCAGGCACTGGTTTAGGGGCCGGACAGCTTCTTTAGTATCTGGAGGAAAGGAGAAATAAAGCTGAGTATCATCAGCATATTGATGGTATCGAACTCCAAACCTCTGGATGACCTCTCCCAGCGGCTTCATATAGATGTTAAATAACATCGGAGATAACACTGAACCCTGAATCTTTACTGAATCTTTACAGGCATCCTTATGATCTGTGGAGCACAGCATTTGTGCAGTTTTTTTCTGCATGAATTGGCCACCACCAGTTCTAAAAATATCACATTAACTCTTTTTCCTCCCAAAATGATCCCCCCGCCCCTGTCCAAGGCAGGCATGGAGAACCTGAAGCCCTCTGGATTGTGCTGGAGCCCAACTGTCATCAGCCCAAGCCAGCATGAGCAATGGTCAGGGATGATGGGAGTCCAACAACATCGAGAAGTCCACTGTCTCCCAATCTCTGGTCAAAGGATAAGTCACTGGAAATTAGGGGGAGGAAATCCAGCTCCCCCCATTTTTTTCTATTAGGGGTGCTTCCACACTGAGCACTTGTTGTGGAATTGCCATGCTTCGTTCACTCATGTTGATGGGGCATCCACATGACATCCTCATCCAATTGTTGTCCCCTTATGTTTTCTGTGTTGTTCTCCTGTTTTCACAGGGTGCAGAAATCCTTCTGTTTTTTAAAACAAAATTACAGAAGAGCAGCACAATCTCCAAAGGCGTAGAAAGACTTTAGACTACTCTTCCACTTCTTCCAAGGGTCCTGGGGCTCATCCTGGGTTTTTTTAGTATTCATCTTGATTTGTTTGCACAAATTTTGCATGCAAGTTATACATCACTGTTTATTGAGCGTGCATTCTGATTTATCTGCATGGAGATTGTATGTGTTCTTCCAACATCACTGCTATCTCACACTTTCCAATGCATTGTCCTGTTGCTATTCTTACCACAAAAACTCTGTTTTTGGGGTAGAGATGGAGAAAAAATTCAGTTCAGTTTGCATTTGAAGCTTAATCTATCAAATTTTCACTTTCTGAAACAACATGAGAACCAACACGCAGCTATCCGTTGAAATTTGCACTTCTCTGAGGCAGGTAATGTGTACAAAAATGCATATATTAGGGGGAAATAAAAATGAATATATTAGTGAAAATAACACACAAAATGCATTTTATTAGGAGAAAATATTTTCAAAAGTGTGCTCCTTAGTAAAAACTACATACAAACATGTGTTTATTAGGAAGAAATGCACACCAAAATGCTGAAGAATTTTCATGAGGTTTGTACATTGCTGCAAAAATGTAGAGAACTGATCTTAAGATTGGTAAAATGAGAAATAGAGAGAACCGAAACTGGCAGATCTTTCCATCTGTAGTTGTGGGAGAGCAGGTTTGTTGCACAAGGCATCAAACCAACTTTAACTCTGCAACCTAAACTTATAATTAAGGATGGGCAAATCTGTCAATGTCAGTTTCTCTCTGTTTCTCCTTTTTCCAGACTTAAGTTTAGTTCTGGACATTTCCACATCAGTTTGTGATTTTATTTTTTAAAAGTCCTCATCCGCATTTGTGTGAATTTCTCCTACTTTGTATGCAGTTTTTTCTTAATATAATGCATTGCAAAGCAGTTTCCCCTACTATAATGCATTGCATGTTATTTTCACTAATATATGTATTTTTATGCACACTTTATCCTAGTACATGCATTTTTGTATAGATGATTTGACTGGAGAAGGTGATCTGGCTGGAGAACTGCACTGCAAATTTCAAAGAAGTGAAAATGTCAAAGAATGGCTGCATTTTGGTTTGCATATTGTTTTGGAAAGGGCAAATTAGATAAAATAGTGACTGTCAAGCAGTCACAGATTTGACATGTACAATGATTTATTGGGCAGGAGAAGCTTATCTGTCACTCAGCATACTTCCACAGTTATCATTCTGGTCAGTGCCATTTTGTCAATTTTTTTTTAATGGATCTTTCAGTTAGAGCTAAAACACATTTGGGGCTGTATTGTTAAATAAATTCACTAATAGGCATAAAACCCTTGTGGTTTAAGAATGTACCTACAGCCAACAGATATTTCTATCAAATTTTAAAAAGCAGGGAAATTGGGCGGCTATAGTGTATGCACCAAGGAAGCAGGAGACCTGACATCTTTTCTGGGATATTGTACTGCCCTATAAATTTGTCAAAACGCCAACACAATTTGGGTTGGTCTTTCACAGTCCAATTCACTTCCTGTGTAGCTTGGAAGAATTTGGTAACATGTGCCTCTGAACATATGGTGAGTGGTGCAACACCTGCCATCTCCAAAGATGGAGAATTACATTTTTGTATCTTTGTTGGTGTACATCTTACTATGCTTCTTTCCTGTGTTACTAATGTTTCTACAAAGAATCTAACCTAGAAAATTATATTTTTCTCACTATTCATTCTAGAAATCTGTGTCAAATTTATTTTTATTAATTTCAAAGCCTTTTTATTTGTCATATGATGACAGCCTTTTGTGTTTCAAACTGGAGGTTATATTCTATTTCTATTTTGGGTGCATTAACAGTTGAATCTGAAACTGCATTTGATGTAAAATCAGACAGATTATAATTTGTTGCTACTTAAGCAATGACTCTAGCTTTTGGAAAAAAAAAATTTGCCTGCCCAAGATGCATGTTTTCAGCCTGCTGTGCTTAAGCCACTCCACTTAAGGAAAGGTGGGCATTGCCAATTAAAAACATAGAGCACACCTAGAATTTTGCTAGAATATATTTTATTTATTTATTTATTTATTATACTTGTATACCGCCCCATAGCCGAAGCTCTCTGGGAGGTTTACAGTAACTAAATACAAATACAATTTAAAATACATATTTTAAAAAACAATTTAAAACACATTTAAAACAATATAAAACACATATTTCACCTCCCACTGTTTTATGTTGTGCAAACTGAGACACTCCTCGTGTTCATTGGAAACTATTCTGCAGAATAGTCAGTGCCATTATTCCACTATTGGTTTTGGAGCTTTTTTAGTACTGCAAAGTGTTGCTGTACTTCACATATTCACAGAAACTGAAGCAAAAGAAAATGATTTACTATAGGAAACTTCACTAAAATTGCAAAGTAAATCAAACATATTTAAACTCTCTGTGTGGTGTAGTGGTTAAGGTGTTGGACTATGACCTGCGAGACCAGGGTTTGAATCCCCACATAGCCATGAAGCTCACTGGGTCACCTTGGGCCAGCCACTGCCTCTCAGCCTCATGAAAACCCTATTAATAGGGTCGTCATAAGTCGGAATCGACTTGAAGGCAGTACATTTACATTTACATTTGAACTCTGTCAACTGTCTTAATATTGTTGCTTCCTCCCTGCTAAAACAAGATCAGTACAACACATCTTGTTTTTGTTATTTAAGCTGATTGCAGGTGTTGCCATCACTCACCATATGCTCAGGGGCACATGTGTCCAATTTCTTCCAAGCTACACAAGCAGCTGTGAATCTGGCTTTTAGAACACTGATAGTCGGTTCTTACTGAGCATGCCTGGCCTTATCATTTACTGCAATGCTAAATTTCTTAAATTAAAAATCGGCCAGGCATTTTAAAAACTTTTAAACTGCAGAAGATGAAGGTCAGAGTATGGGGCAAGGTCAGTAACAGGATTACAGGTACTCTGTGAACATGGCTGATTTTTAATGAATTTCAACCAATTATAAGAACACTGACAGAAAGAAGTCCAACGGGGGTCTGTTTTTCCTCCTCTCTTTTTACACTTTGAACTCTCGATTCTCTCTGACTGTTTTATGTATCGCCATGAAAATTTAGAGGGTTGTTAAGCAAGCATTTCTGAGTTCAGGAGTATCAGCTTTGTAAGGTTTTGTTTTGAAATGAGCTTATAGAAAGCATCAGAATGGCTTGGGGGTATTTTCAATTTAACATTGTGGAATGCAAAAAATCCATGCTGGCTATAGTATATAGGCACTCTTGTGGCTGTATAATATGAATGTGTTCATTCAGTAACTGTTCACTGAAAAAAAATCATTCTAATTCTAAATTTAAGAAATGATTTAAAAACACCCCATTGTACCCCATTGCTTTTCCAGAAGCCATTATATCAAAATGTTTATCCCCCCCCTCCAATTTGCTCTAATACATCATTTCCCAACCTTTGGGTCCCAGATGTTGCTGGACTACAGTTCCCATGATTCCTGACCATTGGCCATGCTGGCTGGGGCTGATAGGAGCTGTAATTCAGCAACATCTGGGGACCCAAAGGCTGAGAAAGGCTGCTGTAATGCTATTACTGTTTAAAATGTTGAAAGGAATTAGGCAATAAAGCTTTAGTGCAAATTAAATCACTGATGCTCAACAAGAAGAAACAGGTCAGTTAAAATTGTCCCTTCCATGCCCACACGGCTGCCACACCCAGTAGTGTAGTGGCAAATTCAGAAATGCAGGGTCCCTTCATGATAGTCACAGCCATGCCACCTCACAGCCTCACTCCTTCTAAGATTATACAACCTAATATTAAACCTGGCCAGGTTTGAATACTGCTTTCTGCTTCTCTATCCTTGTTAATGCCTTCTCCCATAACAACAATGTCCCTACGAGCCAATCAGCATGAAAGGGGCAGAGCTTGGAAAAGTTACTTTTTTGAACTACAGCTCCCATCAGCCCCAGCCAGCATGGCCACTGGATTGGGCTGATGGGAGTTGTAGTTCAAAAAAGTAACTTTTCCAAGCTCTGGAAAGGGGAGAGTGTCAGCTAATGAGAAGAGTCTTGTCAGTGGCTGACTCACCTCCTTTTACTCTTATTGGCTCCAATCAGCAGCAAATTACAAGGAGGCATGTTAGATGACTCTTTTCAGTGGCCAACACACTTCCCTTTCATGCTGATTGGCTCATAAGATGCTGGAGATATAGGGATCCTGCTGAAACCTGCCCCCTCCAAAAAAGTAAAGGGTCTAAGACCTCCGCTGAGACCTTGGATGACTACACTCCTGGTTACACTCAGTAGTGAGGATGGCACATAGTGTGGGAAGTATAGGGGTGCAACTCAGCTTGAACTGAAGGCTGACATGTCTGCATGGTAAAGAGTGGTCAGACAGAGGAACCACCATGTTTCCTAGACAGTCCTTCTAACCTTGATCTTCCTTCCAGTGCTAGGATGGTATTCTTAGGGTTGCTGACTTCACTTCCTGCTTCTTCTCTCCCTTCTTCCACTTCTCCCTTGGAGAGGAGACTTTTTGGATCTCTATTCTCTTGAGATGCAGAGACAGCCATGCTTTGTTGCATCTCTACCTGAGCTAAGAGCTAGGATAAGTTGTAGTGAAGTAGGGATCTTTCCTATCGAGGTGTATTCCTTTTAATAAATGCCAGTTTATTATTTTCCTAAAGCCAGAGTCTCAGTGTGATTGTATCCAGGGTAAAGTGTGCTCCTTCAAGACAGATCCTGCTACAGTTATTCCGCTGGCATTCATATCCAGAGCTAACATACATGGTGGGAGGCAAGCACACAAGATGAAGTGCACCTGTAGTGTGAGAAGTCCATCACAATTCTGCTTGTAGCTGACAGCAGAAGAGCCATCAGCACCTTGGACAGCTCCTTGGAAGTTCGGATTAAAACCCAGAGCAGATCCCACTGACATGGATCTACCAGCTGCCACAGGTACCAGGGGTTGGAAGCACCCAAGCTGCAGCTGCTTACCCACTGATAGCCCGATCCCATGTAGAGTTAAATACATCCACACAATGGCCTTTCTCTGCATAGAACCATGCTATAAGCCCCTTGCCTTAAATAAGAAGCAACCAGACTAAGATGGGGAACCTGTGGCCTCCAGATGTTGCTGGACCATAACTCCTATTACCCCTGGTCATTGAACATAAGAACATCTAGTCCAGTGTCCCGTTCTCACAGTGGCCAACCAGATGTCTGTGGGAAACATGCAAGACATGAGCGCAAGAACACTCTCCACTCCTGCAGTTTCCAGCAACTGGTATTTGGAAGCATACTGCCTCCGACTATGCAGGCGGAGCATAACCATCATGGCTAGAAGCCACTGATAGCCTTCTCCTCCATGAATTTGTCTAATCCTCTTTTAAAGCCATCCAAGCGGATGGCCATCCTTGCCTCCTGTGGGAGCAAATCCCATAGTTTAACTATTGGCTATTTAGGGTCACAGGTGCCCCATCCCTGCAGTAGATGCTTTTCTAAGACACACCTCTCCCATCCCATCATCCCGTCCCGATGTGGACAGCAGAAGAGGCTTTGGCTCAGCCCTGTTTTAGGCAGGAGAGCTATGAAGTCCTGTGCACAAACCAAGACTTGGAGGAAACTGTAGTGAACAGAGGAGGCATCTAAAGTAGGGTGGGGAACATATGGCTCTCCAGATGTTGTTGGGACTCCAACTCCCATCATGTCCAGCCAGCACAGCCATTATACTTCTGTTGGTGGATGCAGCCTCGAATTGCACTAGCCTTTTTAGCTGCAGTACTACAGGGCAGACTCACGTTTCACTTCTGGTGTATGAAGACCTCAAGATCTTTTTCACACGTCACCCAGGAGGACCCTGAAAAATCTAAACTTCATCTTTTGACAGTGAATTTTAAAAGTTAATTATGCACTGGTTGAAGAAGTGATTTCTTTTGTCTCTCTGAACTGAACCTATGGTGCCCAGACATCTGTCCATCTCGAGTATATTTAAAGTCAGGCAGCAAGTACGTGTCCTCCTCTAGCCAACATGTCCTTGTTCATATTGACAGTTGACAGGGACTCTCTGCTAAGCAAGAGGGCACATGAATGTGGTCCCAGCTGACCTTGTGGCGATTCTCACCTCTGCTATCAGTCAACTGGAAATGGACACAAGTGCTAATCACCTTCATTGACACCACCGGACAAGTGGACTGCAGTCCATTTTCACCTGCACAGCTCAATCGATTTCCCCATCTCAGGTGCAGAGTAAACACCACTTCTGATGATTGGTGAGAGGCAAAAGGCAACCATTCCCAGGAAAGAACCTGGTTCCATTAACCTGTTGGGTGCCATTGCTGAGGCCATTAAAGCATAGAAGTTACAGATGTGTCACCACGCTACCTTCCAAAGGAAGGGGCCGAAAGAACATCTAGCCTAATCCCTTGCCTTTCTGGAAGTTCCCTGCCATGTCATTGGATAAATCTCTGCTGTGGGGTAGGGAGGGGGGAGAAAATCGGTTTGGATGGCCTTTTAAGGCAAAGCTGTCTAATCTGCACTTCCCAGGACAGTAGGAGAATCAAAACACAGCTACACACTTTGAAAGGTGCACTGCTCCAAATTTTCTGCTACAGTTCTCCAGCAAAAAAAACTGAGTACAAAATGCACATATTATATATTATATAAAGCCTTATACGGCGCGGGACCACAATACCTGCAGGAATGCCTCTCCCGATATGAACCTGCCCGTACACTGCGTTCTACATCAAAGGCCCTCCTCCGAGTTCCGACTCATAGAGAAGCTCGGAGGGTGGTAACAAGAACTAGGGCCTTTTCAGTGGTGGCCCCTGAACTGTGGAATAGTCTTCCCGATGAGGTGCGCTTCGCGCCGACATTGCTATCCTTTCGGCGCCAAGTTAAGACCTTAAGAACATAAGAACATAAGAAGAGCCTGCTGGATCAGGCCAGTGGCCCATCTAGTCCAGCATCCTGTTCTCACAGTGGCCAACCAGGTGCCTGGGGGAAGCCCGCAAGCAGGACCCGAGTGCAAGAACACTCTCCCCTCCTGAGGCTTCCGGCAACTGGTTTTCAGAAGCATGCTGCCTCTGACTAGGGTGGCACAGCACAGCCATCACGGCTAGTAGTCATTGATAGCCCTGTCCTCCATGAATTTGTCTAATCTTCTTTTAAAGCCGTCCAAGCTGGTGGCCATTACAGCATCTTGTGGGAGCAAATTCCATAGTTTAACTATGCGCTGAGTAAAGAAGTACTTCCTTTTGTCTGTCCTGAATCTTCCAACATTCAGCTTCTTTGAATGTCCACGAGTTCTAGTATTATGAGAGAGGGAGAAGAACTTTTCTCTATCCACTTTCTCAATGCCATGCATAATTTTATACACTTCTATCATGTCTCCTCTGACCCGCCTTTTCTCTAAACTAAAAAGCCCCAAATGCTGCAACCTTTCCTCGTAAGGGAGTCGCTCCATCCCCTTGATCATTCTGGTTGCCCTCTTCTGAACCTTTTCCAACTCTATAATATCCTTTTTGAGATGAGGCGACCAGAACTGTACACAGTATTCCAAATGCGGCCGCACCATAGATTTATACAACAGCATTATGATATCGGCTGTTTTATTTTCAATACCTTTCCTAATTATCGCTAGCATGGAATTTGCCTTTTTCACAGCTGCCGCACACTGGGTCGACATTTTCATTGTGCTGTCCACTACAACCCCGAGGTCTCTCTCCTGGTCGGTCACCGCCAGTTCAGACCCCATGAGCGTATATGTGAAATTAAGATTTTTTCCCCCTCTTTCCTAAGGCGTTTTAATCTAATTTTAACTTAGTTTTAAAATTTGCTGTAACTGATCTTAGAATTCTTATTCTTTTATATATGTTTTTGCTGTATTATTATGGGATCCTATGGTATATATTTATATTTTTGTTGTACACTGCCCAGAGAGCTATGCTAGTGGGGTGGTATAAAAATTTAACAAATAAATAAATTAGGGGAAAGTGTGCATAAAGATGTTATCTGTTAGTGAAAATAACATAGAAAGGCCCCGAAAATGAGTTTTTCTTCAATTTCATTTGTGTGTATGTGTTTATGTGCATTTTTCTGAGGAGGGGGTCCATAGATTTCATCAGATTCTCAAAGGGGTCCATGACCCCAAAAAAGTTAAGAACCACTGCCCGAGTATATGCATTTTTGTACACAGCACTTGGCTAGAGAACAGCACTGCAAAATTGAAAGATGAAATTGAATTGAATTGAAAGATGAAAGCCGCAAGGGTGGATTTGGATGAGAAAGAGGCAAATTAACTCTTTGCCCCCCCATCTGAAGCCGAAATGAATTGTCCCACACACTCAATGATGCTCTACTGAAGGGACAGGGAATCTGTGGCCCTCCAGATGGGGCTGGACTACACCTCCCATCAGTCCTCACTAATGATTGAAGGGTCTGTCTGTCTGAATTCTCTCAGTTTCTCATTTTTTCCAGTCTTAAATTCACTTCTCCACATTTCTGCAGCAATTTGCTATTTTTTTTAAAAAAAAGTCCTCATGGAAATTCATCAATTTTTCAGGCAACATTCTCCTAATAAAGACATTTCTGTAGGCAGTCTTGACTACTGAGCATATTTTATAAGAAATTTGCCACCCTGGGCTCCTTCTGGAGGGTGGGATATAAATTTAATAAATAAATAATAATACATATAATAATATAATAAATAATATAATGCTACCAAAGCTTCTTGTGGCTTTATGGGGGTGTTGTTTTATGGTTCTGTTTTATATGATATATAATATATTTGTTTTTATTTTTAACATTGTTGTAAGTCACTTGGAAACCTTTGGGTAACAAGTGTAAGAAATGTGGTTTTAAGCGTGGTTTTTCTTAAGGGAAAAACCCCCTATGAGACCCCAAAATGGTCCCCTGTGGAAGACCCACGACAGAGACAATTGTGAATCAGAATTTAAAGCTTTATTTCGTTCTTGCAAGGACGGGTGTCCTACCAGAAGGCAGACACACCCAACATGACATTGGTACAGACTTTTATCCCCTAGCACGATGCTTAGGTTCCCTCCCCTGTTTTCCCCATTGGTCAGGGACTTCCAGGGTTTACAATCTTATCCGAAAAACGCCTTAATGAAGTCCCACCCCTATTTAGATTTTTTTATTACTTAGTTCTAAGCTGCCCCATACCAATATTTATTATGTAAATATTAATTAAGCAGAATACCTTCAAAACACTCCCATTACGTCAAGCAAAGTAAAAATTCCCTATAATTCTGTCAAGCGAAAATCCCCATTCTATATTAAAACAGACTTTTTGACCGCAACCAGGTTTCATCTGTCTATGTTCCAGATGGCCATCTTACCCTCTTCCATCTTTATGGGTGAAAAAACCCCTTTTACCTAGCAACGTTAATCCCAGTCTTGCCTAAAGTCAATCTATAAAACAGCCATTTAAAACAATCTATTATTCAACTTACTCCCCTTTACATCAAGCAAAGCAATTAAACCTCCTCTAAATTAGCCAAGCGTGAATCCTTTATCTATTTTAAAATTAAGTTTGTCTAAAAAGCAAACAAAACAGCTACAGCCTGATAGCTTGTGGTTGATCATATCCTGTTCAAAGAAAAAGCCTCTTTTCTTTTACTTGCCTTAGCTTCAGCCTCTATAGAATATCTACTGCAACCTATCAATTGAGTAATTATTTATTCTGAACAATAAAATCACACATTTTATTTATCCTTAACATATTCTGAAAAAGCAACACATTATATGCATTTCTCTCAATCCCCCCTCTTTTATTTTATAATTTTTCTTTTGTCTTTTTCATTAAGTTCTCAAGCTTCTGTTGAATTCCTCTAACATGGTCTCACATCGAGCTTCCTGGGAGGATTGAGAATCTCCTTCTGGTTCTGCTAAAAGTAACATATTTTTGTTATAAGGAGGGGGTTCTATAGGCATTTGTTTGGTTACAGCAGTTTCTATTACTCTTTGTGCTAACCCACGTATACATGGTATGATGCAACATCCCACAGCAGTCAGTACTCCTGCTGCTACTATTAGTGAGGTACATATTGATACAATCCATCCCTTCCATTTTCCAAGCGTGGATTCCAGCCACCCAGTGAGTTCTATATCTGATAGAGTCTATATAAATACCTTTATCAAATGAGGAATCTATTGCCCCTCTTTTATTTCTTCTACTAAACATCTTAGTTTGTTCAAATGCCAGGGTAAATGATTTTTGCCAATTGTGCTATAGCACATGTCCCTGTCCAGTTTTCAGGAAGGATAGCCTGTCATGTTCCACCTCAACAATACCACAATAAGTCTGCCCTTGTTACCTGAGGGTGAGAAGAACTACTCAACCCATCTCCTGTACAACCATCCAAAGTTCCCACCTCTTGAGTGAGTCCTAGAAACTCTGGCGAACACTGAAGGTGTCCTTAGTCTTCTAGGTTTTAAGGCTGGGAACTGGTGGGAAAGCTCTTGACAGGGTCTCATTGTTCCAGGCATTCCCATGCTGGTACAGAGTCAACAGGCAACTTATTTTGGTGGTACTGTCTGGTCCTTCTATAGAGGAGGGAGCTATTTGTGCCATTGGCCTGCCTGCTGCACAAGCATACCAGTTCGAATATATATTTTACTCATCCTACCCAGGCATTTTATTCCTCCATATTCTGTCTCTATTTTGAATATAAGTACACGGGCTAGGACCGTCCTAACCAAACTGCAATTTAGACTCCCCCTATCTTCTCATGACCTTGTTTCGCTCCTCTGCCTCCCACCAAGCTTCTGCCAGTTGCCTCCCCCCTTCTTCCTCTGGTTAGTAAGGCAGAATACGCATATATTCCTGGCCTGTTTGTCTTCCATCTCGCCCCTGGTGTTGTAGAGGGTATTGAGGTGGGGTTGTCTCTCCTCACTGTCCTCGCCTAACAGGAGGACATTGGTCAAGTGGGCGATATAGCTAGAAGCCAGGCTCAGTGTCTCGATCTTGGAGACGGGTTTGAGGGGAATGAGGGTGGGGAGGGTCATAAAGGCCATGTTAATTTTCTGGGTCCGGACCCTCTGGCGGGCATTGGCTGCCTGTCGCTGCCTCACCATTACTTACAGCAAAAGAGATATAAGAAAAAGATCACAAGGCAGATACTGATTACACTTTAAACTATTTCGATGTTCCCTTACTCCTAATTTTCCTATGCTCTGCCAACCCCAACCTTTTTGTCCCCACCTGAAATTATATAATGGGAAGACTAGGTTTTGTCCTTTATGATATGTTATCCAATATCCTTGGTCCCCCTCTCCCCACAAGACTATTAGCTGTTTCTTTTGGCAATATTCTGCCTGATATATTTTAAATCTTCCGTGTGGGCACGGGGTCCTAACCCAAATTTCCTTCCATTCCCACCCTGAACTCCAAGTATCTAATTCTGGAATTAGTAAAGTCTCAAATCTCTCCTTATCTGTCCAGTTTTGATCCTCTAACTCAATCCTGCAGTGGTCTTCCGCAGGAGTAGCCGTGGTGCTTGTCCTGGGATTTCCGTCTGTATTGTACTGGTCCACATAGTGGGTAAGGAACCTGGTTTTACTCTAGTGTAATGAGTCCAGTCTTTTTAGGAACACCCAGTCTCCTGGCTTTGTCTTATCTACAGCGTTCTCCAACGGTGAGGTTTGGGCCTGAGGCCCTTTTCCTTAGAGAACATATAGAAGAAAATAGTGCCAGTACATAATTTTTCATAAACTGATCCCTAATTACAAAGGTTAGTGTTTTTATCATACCCCTAAATATAACAGTCCATAATCCCAAACACATATATATAGTAACAGTTACAAAATGTGTAATAGTCATAATATATAAACATGCAAGAGGAGGGTCAGATTATACTGAATCCTGAAACTCTAGGCCATGAAATGAACGTCCACCATCCTTATCATGACCCAGAACAAAACTGAAATGCTCTTTTGCCCAATAACTTTTGTTTATCATTATATATTGAGACAAACAATATGTATCAATAATTTTAATACAATGATTATCTCTGATATTATCCAAAAACACCCCCCAACTTAAGGAGAGTAATTATCTATAGCTAAAGGGTGTCTCAGGTCAACACCAGATAGATATATAAATATTCCATTTTACCCTATTCCTAAACAAAACAAAACAAAGAATTCCCTTAGAGCGAAATTCTCACATAAATAACCAGACACTGTTTTGCCATGAAATGTACATGTACCCCCCTTTTCCTGGCAAAACAATATGAGCATAAGAATCCATTGAATGGGCAACATCAGTCTAGGTCCACTGGTCCAGGCAGTTGGCCTCCTGCCACATCCATCGGACCAGACTCAATGATTTTCCCCCTACAAAGGACTCCATTATTTAATACTTATTATTATCAAATTTAAAACCCACACTGATTTTATAATTATATTGCCCCTTATCTTATAACATTATCACAAACAGGCACTTCCTCCTGGGTCCATAAATAGGAATCTGTCTGTTATCACAGAAACAGTTCCTTTGTGGGCAGTTTCTAAAAGGGTGGTCTTTTCAGCCTGTGCTGGAACAATTTATTAAATTACTAGTTTCCCCATTTTAAATATAAAAAGTAGAAGGTCTGTTTCAATTGTTTCAGATTCTTTTTCCTAAGCCGAATGTCAGGCTGTAGCAAAAATAAAACAAAAAAACAACAACAAAGCATGTGAACCCTCCCCTGAGCGACCTGCTCAGCAGGGAAAGTCCCTGCCACTCAGTTGAAAGAGAGACTGAAATGAAGTAATCTCTTCAACTGGATGTTACCCCAAAAGTCCATTCAGACCTGGACTTTCCAGATGACCGTTGGACTGGATTTTAAGGAAACTGGCACAGCTGAAAGTCCACTTCAGTAGACGCCCAGGTGTGAAGTTTCTGGCCCTTCAAAAAAACAATAGGCTCATGGAGAAGTCTCCATCAAAAGACTGGCAGGACCAATAATCCAGACCATGTAATATAAAACGGTAGGAATACCTTTTAGTTTCTTAAATAAACAAAGAATTCCCTTCCTTTACTTTTTATAAACTAACATTAATATGATTTTTATCCTATCAAATGATTAAAGTATACACATATGCCAATTCTGTATACAGAATTTCTCAATGTTTTTCATCTAACAATTTATCTTAAAATTGTATTGGATTTAATAATATTTATGACACTATTTCCTAATTAAATCAGTCAAATTCATTTATATCTCATTCTCCTTATATATAATTACTATAGTCATGACTCCCCTTTCTCTTCTTATGACATTGTTCACTTTCCTGGGAGTATGTACTTATAACTAAATACTGCTTATTCCAATTATTTTTAATCTTGAGTGAGTGTCCCCACTCAGGCACTACTTTATAATTACTGAGAAACATTCCAAGTTTTCCTAAAAACCTGAATGTTTATACATAAATCCTTACTCATTAAACAACAAAGGGGTAGGATAGAATAATTTCCCTCAACAGGGATATACATATAAAATCATATGGCAGTTCCAAATTTTTAAAGTAATTGGCCCTACACTAATAACCCAAATAAAATTTATATTCACCCTATAACTTATCAGAAGTTTAATAGCCTCTCTTCTCATTTAGGGGGACCTAGTTGTCCAAACTGGAAAACCAAGTCCTACCTTCCAAAGCCATTTTAATGATTTTAATTCTAAATCAAAGATTCTTTCTTCTGGGAACTGCTGCTTTTTGCTTTAAGTACTTATATGAGTATGCCACAAAGACAAGAATTCTACTGAAAACATGCCATATTTCTCATACATTTTGGACATTTTACTTTCTTATTTTCTGCTGCAAAAGTGACAAGTGGGTAAAACTGACCATCTTTATACACATTTTACTTCTTTTTGCTTTCAATTTATTTTTCTCCACAACAAATCCTCGATAATGTTTGGGATCTCCTTACAAAATCCAGAGGATGGGTTGTGGGGTTTATCTTAACTTGGGTGCATTAATTTTGGTCTGAATCCTAACTTCCTAATATGACCTCCTGCACTTGGTTCCTAGTTTCAAATTCCACTCTTTATCTAACAACTTTCTCCACCTCTCAATTGAAAACACTGGAGTGAAGGGAATAGCCTTCTCCTAAATTTTCTTTTTCTTCCTTTTCCTTATTTAATTTGTTTTCTGTGGTTGTGGACATTACCTGTCTCACACCACCCTTTCTAACACATGTACAATGTCCAGACCACAATTCTCACCCTTATTGGATCCTTAAATTAATGGCCTTGACTTAACTTCACAACATTGTCCATCTCTTTTGTCACATCCTTAATTCCCAACACCAACAACACCAAATGATTATTCAAACCTAATTTTCTAATTGTTTTATTTCCTGTTTGATGAAACTGGGGACAATTTCTATAATTGGTACTGATGGAACTAATATATTAATTGTGATTGGTTCTGACTGTAAGGCAGTTTCTCTTGCCTTTTCATTAACTAACTTGTTTAGTTACTGTATAAACACCCATACATCCATAATTTGTATCCCCCAGTGACTTCCTTGGTGTAGAATAGTCATTATTATTCTCTGTTTCTTACTGATAGTTACAATCTGTTCATCTCAAATTTCCAAATTTATTGCCAACTCTACTAGTAAATCCTTTTTAGTATGGTGTGGAGTCCACATCCTGAATTTGATTCACTATTTCAAATCCCACTGTTCTTTGATTCATTAATTTGTGACATGATTTGACTCTTACTTCTTCCTTGTTCTTTATTCCTATACCTATGTCCTCTTTATTCTGACGTTTTGATGGGAGAGGAGTTAATGTACAGGCCTGGTTTGCCAATATGTCTAAGGGACCTGTATTACAAATATTAGTTGGGCCTTGAATCACTGTTGGACGAACAGATTCAAGGTGACTAGGGAGAACCAAATTATTTCTAAAACAAGGAATTCCTGGTGGAATTCCAGGACAGGATACTATTTTTGGTCGTCTTTTTCTCAATTTATTATCAAAATAAGGGTTTATTTTCCAAAAACACCCTCTACCTGGTTCTTCTGGAGAACGTGGTGTTTTGATGAAATGACAACTCAGAGAGAGAGTATGACGTATTGAACTCTGCCATGACTTGTCTATGGTCCTGTAATAGGGATAATTTTCCATTATGTACATATAAATTTCTTTTACTATAAGTTTTTTATGAGGTGACATCATAATTGCCTGGAATATTAATTGTACATAGGACCAATGTGGCTTTGAGTCCTCAGATGTTTCTTCCTTATTTTCTGACTGCATAATGTCAGTGACTATGTTTGATTTAGATAATTTTACATAGTTACTTCTTAGAATCAGACCTTTCTTTCAACTTTTTCACCACTCTATACTCATTTCGTGTCCAGGACACATCTCAGTCACACACATTCAGATCTGACACACATTCACCCTTTTAAGACTAGTACCTTCCCCTTCCTGTTTTTCATACAAGAAGACAAGGTCCAGTCCGGGACTTTATCCCCACTGTTCCTGTCTCACACATAGGACAGTAAGGTCCAGTCCTTGACCAGGGTCAGGGAGACTTTAACTCCTCACACCTTGCCACCAAAGTCAGGGAGACTTTAACTCCTCACACTCCGGCTATTTTCCAAAGTCAGGGAGACTTTAACTCCTCACACTTTGCCACCAAAGTCAGGGAGACTTTAACTCCTCACACTTTGCCACCGAAGTCAGGGAGACTTTAACTCCTCACACTTTGGTTTCTGACCAACAAGATAATACTTGCACCCTTAATAGTGGTTTTCTTCCCTTAGTCCATCGACGGAATCTGTCTGGTCAAGGTCACACGTGTCTAGGCGGTATGCCTACCGTTCCAGGTCTTTTCCTTCCAAGAAACCCACCCCCAAAGAATTTCCCCTGATTCACAATGTCTGGTCTATTAAAATTGGGTCCTGGGACTTTTTGTCAGTTGAAGGACCGGACTGTCCCCTTTGCTACCTGGGACCGTTGAAAGACCAACGGGACGCGTCTTCACACGGCAGAACTGGGACTAGCGGTCACTCCAAGGACTGTATCCCGGACGAGCCCCCATCTGTAAGAAATGTGGTTTTAAGCGTGGTTTTTCTTAAGGGAAAAACCCCCTATGAGACCCCAAAATGGTCCCCTGTGGAAGACCCACGACAGAGACAATTGTGAATCAGAATTTAAAGCTTTATTTCGTTCTTGCAAGGACGGGTGTCCTACCAGAAGGCAGACACACCCAACATGACATTGGTACAGACTTTTATCCCCTAGCACGATGCTTAGGTTCCCTCCCCTGTTTTCCCCATTGGTCAGGGACTTCCAGGGTTTACAATCTTATCCGAAAAACGCCTTAATGAAGTCCCACCCCTATTTAGATTTTTTTATTACTTAGTTCTAAGCTGCCCCATACCAATATTTATTATGTAAATATTAATTAAGCAGAATACCTTCAAAACACTCCCATTACGTCAAGCAAAGTAAAAATTCCCTATAATTCTGTCAAGCGAAAATCCCCATTCTATATTAAAACAGACTTTTTGACCGCAACCAGGTTTCATCTGTCTATGTTCCAGATGGCCATCTTACCCTCTTCCATCTTTATGGGTGAAAAAACCCCTTTTACCTAGCAACGTTAATCCCAGTCTTGCCTAAAGTCAATCTATAAAACAGCCATTTAAAACAATCTATTATTCAACTTACTCCCCTTTACATCAAGCAAAGCAATTAAACCTCCTCTAAATTAGCCAAGCGTGAATCCTTTATCTATTTTAAAATTAAGTTTGTCTAAAAAGCAAACAAAACAGCTACAGCCTGATAGCTTGTGGTTGATCATATCCTGTTCAAAGAAAAAGCCTCTTTTCTTTTACTTGCCTTAGCTTCAGCCTCTATAGAATATCTACTGCAACCTATCAATTGAGTAATTATTTATTCTGAACAATAAAATCACACATTTTATTTATCCTTAACATATTCTGAAAAAGCAACACATTATATGCATTTCTCTCACAAGTGACTAATAAATCTTCTTCTTCTTCTTAATAATAATAATAATAAAAGTTTACTATTGTAATAAAATATTATTATAACAAATTATTATTAATAACAATAATATGCAGTTTTATATGTTACTGCCACTCATATATTCATTTTTACGCACACTTTCCCCTAATATAAGCATTTTGTAAACATTGTTTGGAGAACTGCATCATAAAATTTAGATACATGTTGAATTTTGAAGGGTGGCTGTATTTTGTTCTCATATTGTTTCAGAAAGTACAAATTAGATAGATTTGCCTGTAAATTAGGGATGGAAAGATCTGTTAATTTCACTTTTCTCAGATGTTCATTGTTCCAATCTTAAATTCAGTTCTCCACATTTCTGATTTTAAAAAAAATCCTCTTAAAAATCCTCCAACATTTTAGTGTGAATTTCTCTTAATAAACACATTTTATGGAGGTAGTTTTAGAACCATAATATAGTAGAATTGGAAGGGGCCTATAAGGCCATCAAGTCCAACTCCCTGAGCAATGCAGGAATCCAAATCAAAGCATTCCCGACAGATGGCTGTCCAGCTGCATCTTGAATGCCTCCAGTGTCGGAGAGCCCACTACCTCTCTAGGTAATTGGTTCCATTGTTGTATGGCTCTAACAGGTTTTCCTGATGTTCAGTTGAAATCTGGCTTCCTGCAACTTGAGCCCATTATTCCATGTCCTGCACTCTGGGACGATCGAGAAGAGATCCTGGCCCTCCTCTGTTTGGCAACCTTTCATATACTTGAAGAGTGCTATCATATCTCCCCTCAGTCTTCTCTTCTCCAGGCTAAACATGCCCATTTCTTTCAGTCTCTCCTCAGAGGGCTTTGTTTCCAGTCTCCTGATCATCCTTGCTGCCCTCCTCTGAACCTGTTCCAGTTTGTCTGCATCCTTCTTAAAGTGCAGAGACCAGAACTGGACACAGTACTCAAGATGAGGCCTAACCAGTGTTGAAGAGAGGGGAACTAATACTTCATGCAATTGGGAAACTATACTTCTGTTAATGCAGCCTAATATAGCATTTTCCTTTTTTGCAGCCACATCGCACTATTGGCTCATATTCAGCTTGTGATCAACGACAATTCCAAGATCCTTCTCACATGTTTATCACTGAGTCAAGTATCCCCAATCTTATAACTGTGCATTTGGTTTCTTTTTCCTAAGTTTAGAACTTTGCATTTCTCCCTGGTGAATTTCATTCTGTTGTTATCAGCCCAGTGCTCCAGCCTATCAAGGTCCCTTTGAATTTTGTTTCTGTCTTCCACGGCATTAGCTGTGCCCCCCCCAAGTTTGTATCATCTGCAAATTTGATAAGCATGCTGTGTACCTCCTCATCCAAGTCGTTAATAAAAATGTTGAAGAGCACTGGGCCCAGGACCGAGCCCTGTGGTACCCCACTTGTTACTTCCCCCCAGTTTGAGAAGGAACCATTGACAAGCACTCTTAGAGTACGATTCTGGAGCCAACTGTGGATCCACCTGATAGTTGTTCCATCCAGCCCACATTTAGCTAGCTTACGAACCAGAATATCATGGGGCACTTTGTCAAAAGCTTTGCTGAAGTTGAGATATAGTATGTCCACAGGATTTCCACAGTCTACAAGGGAGGTTACCCGATCAAAAAACAAGATAAGGTTAGTTTGGCAGGATTGTTCTTCACAAATCCATGTTGGCTTCTAGTAATCACTGCATTGCTTTTGAGGTGCTTACAGATTGACTGCTTTATTATCTGCTCCAGAGTTTTTCCAGGGATTGATATTAGGCTGACTGGTCTGTAGTTCCCCAGTTCCTCATTTTTGCCCTTTTTGAAGATAGGGACAACATTAGCTCTCCTCCAGTCATCGGGCACTTCACCAGTCCTCCACGATTATGCAAAGTTATACCAAATGCTGGCACTGGGCCTGAGCTCTACACAAAGCTGAAGAAATATTTCAAATTCCTCTGTGCTCTGCTGTCACATCCTGAGGCACCAGATCAAATAGGTGCCTCTAGATTTTTGCAGACCTGCTTGGTAATACACAACCAGCTTTGAACTGGCCTTCCTGATGTACAGGACTTAGTATAAATTATACTTTTCTTCCTTCCTTTTGGAAATTCATTCTATAGGTTTTTCCTTCTTTCAGATTCTCCTCTCTTTTGAAAATTCAATCTGTCAAGACAATTCAATAACAACCTTAGCATTTAATTGTACCCTAGGACGCAATAAAAATCAGCAAGGATGGTACCTGTTTTTTTTTTTTAATCCTCCCTTGGTTTTGGTTAAACTTCTTTTGAAAATAAAACAATGCAAATCCTTAAGTCAGGGAGGCTGGCTTTGTGTGTAATGTCCCCAACCCCTTGCAATCTACAGGGAAAGCATATTTTAAAAATCCAAATTGGATCCACACACTTATAAGCTGGCATGAGGCTCTGCTATTGTTCAGTAAAGGAAAACATCCTGTTTTGATTTATACAAGCAGTGCACAATTTAACAAGTGTAGCTGTGGGCGATTGGAAAATGGTCAAAATGGTAAATACGCGCCTTACTCTCATTTATACTGTTTCTTAGACAATTTGTTGCTGTTGTTGGTCCCCATTCTCCCCAAACCCCCTCCCCTCCCCCCCTCTCTCCTGGCATGTTTTTAAAGCTACAGGCCAGTCTGACTCTCAAGTCTTGGCTGGTGCATTTTGCAAGCCCAGACGCAACAAAAGTGATCCAAATGCAATCCACATCCACTGACAGGCAACCAGAAGCCACCAACCTTTTTGTGCCTGTGGGCACAATTGGATTTTTGAATGACTGCTATGGGTGCCACCCCCTCTGGTTGCTTCTTCCCCCTGGATCAGCTGCTCCCCCTGCCCCGAAAAAGAAGCCCCATCTGCGCTATACATTTAAAGCAGTATTATACTACTTTCACAGTCATGGCTTTCCCCAAAGAATCTCGGGAAGTGTAGCCTAAGGATGTTGAGAGTTGTTAGGATGCCCCTATTCCCTTCACAGAGCTATACTTTTCAGAGTTCCCTAGAAAGAAGCATTGTTAAACCACTCTGAAAATTGTAGCTCTGTGAGGGGATTGGTGGGATGTCTCCTAGCAGCACCTTTAACAAACTACAGTTCCCAGGATTCTTTGGGGGACTGTTTAAAATGGAATAATACCGCTTAAAATTAGGGCTGTGAATTGTCTTTAATGCATTTTGCAAGCTGCCTTAGGGATTTTAAATGGAAAAGGTGATTGATTTGTTTCAGTGTGAAATTTAATCAGGAGAATTAGGGCTGTATACACACCTAGGGCTGTATACATTAGTCCTACACAGAGTAAACACATTGATATGAATAGGCAAGCTACTATCTCTCAGCTTAACCTACTTTACACAGTTGTGACACTGAAGTCTACTTAAATATAGATATTGCTTGGTTTGGGAATTGTAGCATCCCTCTGACAGTTAATTTGCTTGTGTGATAATCTGCTGACAAGTTAATTTACTTGTGTGTGTGTAAAGAGAAATGCTAATTTGCTGACTGGTATTGTTTGTATAAAGCTGCATTTGCAAAATAGCTATAGCTGGGAAAATCAGGTCTTGTTGCAATATGCAGCTGTGTTTGTAGAAAAAGGTATCAGATATAAGGGAAACATCCAAGGTTGAAATGAGCAAAACAAGTTGTGAATAACAACTCCAAATATGGAACTAGGAAGAGAGGGGAAGGTACCAGTGGGCATGGTTAAAGTGATGTATGGAAAATGAAAGTGATGTAGTTATGATGCTAATGATGCTAATGTAATTAACATAACAAAACTGATAAAAAGGCCAGCAATGCATAGTTTTGCCAGAACTGGCCTGGCCTCTTCTCCACGTGCACGTGTTAGCAATAAAGATACTCCTTCTCCATCATTGTTTCATCGTTTCTGAGACTCTATTGGGTGAGTACTGGGAGCGAGCTCAAGCCATTAGGACCCCTAAAAGGGGCTAAGGCGTTTTGTTTGTAACACAGTTGCTATGAGGATAAAATGATGGAGGAGAACTAGATATGTCACCCTGAGCTTCTCAGAGGAAGGGTGGGTATAAATGTTTGTTGTTGTTGTTATGTGCCTTCAAGTCGACTATGACTTATGGCGACCCTATGAATCAGCGACCTCCAACAGCATCTGTCGTGTACCACCCTGTTCAGATCTTGTATGTTCAGATCTGTGGCTTCCTTTATGGAATCAATCCATCTCTTGTTTGGTCTTCCTCTTTTTCTACTCCCTTCTGTTTTTCCTAGCATTATTGTTTTTTCTAGTGAATCATGACTTCTCATGATGTGTCCAAAGTATGATAACCTCAGTTTCATCATTTTAGCTTCTAGGGACAGTTCTGGTTTAATTTTTTCTAACACCCAATTATTGGTCTTTTTCACAGTCTATGGTATGCACAAGGCTCTCCTCCAAAACTACATTTCAAATGAGTTATTTTTTCTCTTATTTGCTTTTTTCACTGTCCAACCTTCACATCTATACATAGACATCGGGAATACCATGGTCTGAATGATCCTGACTTTAGTGTTCAGTGATACATCTTTGCATTTGAGGACTTTTTCTAGTTCTCTCACAGCTGCCCTACCCAGTCCTAACCTTCTTCTGGTTTCTTGACTATTGTCTCCATTTTGGTTAATGACTGTGCTGAGGTATTGATAATCCTTGACAAGTTCAATGTCCTCATTGTCAACTTCAAAGTTACATAAATCTTCTATTGTCATTACTTTAGTCTTTTTGACAGGGCCAGTTCCTATGGCCGGCCAGGTTGGGCACTGGCCCGAGGGCTCCGCAGCTACAGGAGCCCCTGGGGGGCCCCTCAGGGAGCCTCTGCTCCCCTTCCGCGAGCCTCTGCTCCCCTTCCGCGAGCCGTGGCACAAGCCGTGCCGTGGATAGCAAGACAAGAGCTTCCGAGCCATCCGCAGCCGCCGCCGCCGCCCGCCACTATCCCCCCCACTTCACCTACCTTTCTCTGCTGTACTTTGTGGCTGCACGCACTGCGCACGCAGTGTTGCTATCAATCAAGATTGTTGTAAGAGAAAATATTCCCTTTGGGATCTTTTTCCAGGTACTACAAATAACAGCCATTCAACAGGAAGTAAAGTAGCAGCAATTTATTAGTTCAGAATTAAGACCCCAGTCACAAAACAGACTGAAGCCCCGAACAAAGGGTACAAGTTACTTTTATATATTTGCATAGCAGTTTCTGCATCATAGAGACGTTACATGGTATTCATGGAAACAGTTCTTTGCATAGATAAGAACTTAGCACTTTGCATAACCACAGAGGCACACTGTCTAGTACAAAGCAGGCAGAAACAGACTGGAACAAACTTTGTGGTTAATAACAGGATGCTATAAAATAAGCTGAAAGAACAGGATTTATTTTATTTATTTTATTTAATTTAATTTATATACCACCCTAAGCCCGAAGGCTCTCTGGGCGGTGTACATAAAAGGTAAAAGCTGGCACAATATATAAATACAATAAATATAATAACTCAAAAAAACATGTGGTGTGGTGCTCTGTTTCTCCTGAAGTCACTGGGCAGATTTAACTGTGTGTACGCGTCTTGCTCGCCTGGAACCCATGTCTATCAATCACATGGTCTAAGAAATATGGGGTAACTTTGGCTCTTATCACAAGATGGCGGCCAAGGTTTCCGCAAGGGACTGAAGCCTCTGCCGCCATCTTGGCTGATGGCAGCAATGCGTGCGCTGCGTGCCATCAACCAAGATGGCAGCCGAGGCTTCAGTCCCTTACGGAAATCTCGGCTGCCATCTTGATTGATGGCAACCCTGCGCGCACAGTGCGTGCAGCTGCAAAGAACAGCAGAGAAAGGTAGGTGAAGTGGCGGGGATGGTGGCATGGGGGATGGTGATTGGCGGTGGCGGCGGCAGCGGGTGGCTTGGAAGCTCTTGTCTTGCGATCCGCAGCACAGCTCATGCCACGGATCGTGGAAGGGGAGTGGAGGGGCCCGGGGCAGGCTGATGCCCAAGGGCCCTGGCATTCCTGGAGCCGGCCCTGCTTTTTGACATTCAGCTGCAGTCCTGCTTTTGCGCTTTCCTCTAACTTTCATCAGCATTCTTTTCAAATCATTACTGGTTTCTGCTAGTAGTATGGTATCACCTGCATATTTTAAATTATTGTTATTTCTCCCTCCAATTTTCACACCTCCTTCATCTTGGTTCAATCCTGCTTTCTGTATGGTATGTTCTGTGTATAGATTAAACAAATAGGGTGATAAAACTCATCCCTGTCTTACACCCTTTCCAATTGGGAACCAATTGGTTTCTCCATATTCTGTCCTTACAGTAGCCTCTTGTCCAGAGTATAGGTTGCACATCAGGACAAATGGCACCCCCATTTCTTTTAAAGCATTCCATTTTTTCAGCGTCTATTGAAGACCATCCTCTTTCAACAAGCCTTTTAAGCAGATATCTTATCCAGTCTGCATCTGTGTTGGAATTGCTTTTTAAGACGTTTTAAAAATTGTTTTTAAAAGATGTTTTGTTTTAAAGTCTTTTGCTTTTAAGATATTTTAAAGTGCTTTTTAGTGTTTTTGTTTGCCGTCCTGGGCTCCTTTTGGGAGGACGAGCGGGACATAAATTTAATAAATAAATAAATGTCCCCTCCTTCCCCTTGCTTTTTCCCACTCTGTGTGTTTGTGGTTGAGAGAGCCAGCGACAGCACACAAGCGGATCCCAGTGAAAAAAGTGGTTGGGCCTTGGAGAGGTCACGTGGGTGGATGGAGGGCGGGACTTCGTGGGCGGGGCCTGCTTTCGCGTTGAAGAGATCATGAGCCGACTCTCCCGGAAGTACCACAGAGTCCGCATATCTAGAGGCGCCCATTCTCGCGAGACGAATTTTAACCGCAGAATGAAATCGCGTGTTGACGTCATTCCTCTGCGTCGCGGCGCACCGGCTCTCTCCGCCGCCTCGCTGTGTCATCGTCGCGCGCTCTCTTCGGCAGCCCAAGTTCTGTTCCGTCTCCCGCTTACTCGCTGCTGTCGCCGCCGGCTGCCTCCCCCATGGAGTACCTCATCGGCATTCAAGGGCCTGACTTCGTGCTGGTGGCCGCCGATACCGTCGCCGCCTCCAGCATCGTCCACATGAAGCGCGGTCAGTCCCCTGGCTACGGCTAGGAAGGGAGGCAGGGGGCCTGTCAGAGTGGGGCGGGGGAAGGTTCCTCGTCTAGTGTATGATAGGTATAAGTCGATGGGCGACGTTTGATGGGGCAGTATTTTATGTTACTGTCTACTGTGTTTTCCCCGCGACACTTTCAATATTTGTTGATTGTTATGCAATCTTTATTAAAAATAAAATAGATATTAAATAATAAAAAAGAGCGGGGCGAGGGGACGCGGGGTGGAGGAGATTCTTGGGGAGGGCACAGAGCTCGGCGGGTACAGCGCCTGCTTTGCGTGCGAGGCATTGTAAGATCAAGCCTCTGGCGTCTCTGCTTTTCAAAAAACGAAACTGGATCCAGGCTAAGTTGGTTGCCTTTAATTCCCGTTGGAATCGGTGGGGTTTAGCCTAGGTATGGTTAACTTTCCACATTGATTTGTATAGGACCTACATTCCAGTGCAGTAATGCTGCTGCTGCTGTTAATATGATTTCTTACCTGCCCTTGGCCATAAGGTCTGAGGGTGGGTTACAGCAATTACAAAATACGCTGTTAAAAGCAGTTTAAAACAAATTGTAGTAACAGGGTGGGTCCTGAAAAAAACCCTCAGGTTTCAAGGCCAGGGTAAAGAGGTGTATCTTCTGCATATGATGAAACCTATATAATGAAGGTGCCAGGTTCACCTCTGTGGGGAGGGAATTTCACAGCTTAGGAGAGGGGCTGTAGCTCAGTACTAGAACATGTACTTTCTATGAAGGAAGTACCAAGTTTAGTTCTTGCTGTTTTCAGTTAGAAAGGGTCGTGTGGTAGGTGATGTGAAAAACCTTTGTGGAACAGATAGATAGGGAGATAGGAGGGCTTCTGGGCAATGCTGGAGAGTCACAGCTAGTCAGAGTAGGCAATGTGATGCTAGATAGCCTGACTTGGTATTAAATGGCTCCCTGTCTTCCTGTATTATTTCATGGGAAAGACTATAGTTCAGTGGGAGAATGCACACTTTGCATGCAGAAGATTCCGGGTTCAATCTCCAGTTAAAAGGACCACGTAGAAGGTGACTGGAAAGATCCCAGAGAGCTGTTGTGACACAGTACTAGGCTAGATGGGCAGCTTGCCTGATCTTCCTTCCTGTATTCCTAGCAGGGGTGATCAGGAGTGGCCAGACTTCAGGCTTGCTGGACCTACTTTGTTTTTTACTATAATCCTGAGATCCACCAACCAGAGATTGGTGCAAAACGCATGCAAGGGCCATTATTCAGTGGTAGAGCATCTATTTTGCATGAGAAGGCACCTGACATCCTTAGGTAATGCTAAGAGTGTCCCTTCTCTCAAACGCTGGAGAGCCATTGCCAGCCAATGTAATGGCCTAATAACCCAGCTCAGTGCGAGGCAGATTCTTATATTCCCACTTAGAATTAGCAACTTCTAAGTCCAGGATTATTTGTTTATTGAACAATCCTCCTACACAAAAAATCCACCCATGTTTACCTCAAGCACTCATTTTAGCAGTAGATTTTAGGGGGGAGTGGAGGAAGTCATTTGGTTGCTGGTATTAAACAATTGGGATTTAGAAATCCTTGCAGATCTGCTGTAGATACGTTGGTAGATCCAGGTCTGCCTTCTGACTGCCCCTGAGTTACACCATGGAATATTTAGGAGCAGGCCCATAGCTCAGTGGTAGACCACGTTTTCGCATTCTGAAGCTCTCTGGTTCTACCTCCCAGCTGAAAGGATGAGATAGCAGGTGATGGCAGTCAATTCTGTCTGCCCCAGACACTGGAGGGGTGCTTCCTATAAGAGTAGACAATGCTGATCTAGATGGGGCAAATAATCTGCCCTCCTGTAAAGTTATGCCCCATTATCCTGAACTTGGGGTGGTAATAGGGTGCTAGAAATTGAGGATGGGGAAGACCCACTAAACTTGAAGAGCTGCTAGGAGGAGAAGCTAAACTGGGTCAAAATGGTATTTGAAGGACGGGGGTGTTCAAAGATAAGGCAGGGAGCTCCATAAGCTTGGCTGATTATATGTGTGCAGAAAAAGAGCAGGGGGCCATGCTTAACTTGAGAAAGTGGTGGGGACACATTAGAAGGTAGGGAAGACCTACTAAAGTTTGGGTGTGGAGGTGCTTGAAGATGGAGCTTGAGTTGAATTGAGTGAGAAATGAGACTAATAATAAATGAGGCAAAATATTCTATTATAGTGTAGTAAGGTGGAATGGAGATAGGTATGCAGAAGTGGAACAAGGACACCCTGGGATATTTAAAAGGTTGAAGATACAGGAGTTGGTAAAAGGTGGGTAAGCAAACACGTATCCGGGGTGTGTGTGTGTGTGTGTGTGTGTGTGTGTGTGTGTGTAGATGACTGGAGAAGAGGCAAACACAAAGGGTTGTTGGGAGAGGAGGCTGGCTGCTGTGTTCAGATCAGTAGGCCTTTCCAAATCCAGTCAAAGGACCTACCTTTAATTGGATCCTGCAACATGAGACCCATTTCTGATTTCTTTGCTTTCAATGCCCATAGGCTGGCCATGTCCAAAGGGAGGACAGATGGGCTCCTCTTAACTTGAATGGTTGCATAGAAGTGTTTGGTGGTGCAGTAATGCAAGGATGACCAAAGCTGCATCCTGTTCTAAACAATTATTAAAGACTTAAGAGATCTGACCTCCTCTGCATTTGGTCACCCTCCCTTGGTGTCGTTTCTGTAAAAGAGTAAAAATGTACGTCAATGATATCATCCCCATTTTCTATCATCTTCAGTTAGAGTCAGTGATGTGGAGTAGAAAAAATTCCATTACTATATTTTTCTATTGCTTTTATTTTCAGAAATGAATTGTGTCATAAAATGAGAGGGCAACCCAAACCCTTGGCCTGCAGTGGCAGGGCTTAATGGAGTGGTGGTCTCCACTACATCCCTGCTGCTTGTGTCAAAAGTGGAGAGGGCAGGAAAAAGGCCCCTTTGCTATGTCAGTTCCATGATGCTGTCATGTGATGGCTACTGAACCAGCTCAGGATCCAGCATATTCTCTGCTGCCCCCCAAATGTCCTGTTTCAGGGATTTCTGCTAGTTACAGGTGTTTGGCCAAGCATGTTAGGGTTCTCCTTGTCAGCAGGGGAAGAGAGCAGAGACTGGCAAGTCTAGCCAGAGGGATACTTGCACCTCGTCCAACCCACAGCACAGCAGATCTTCAGGGGTTTGGATTGCTCTGTCCATCAGTGGTATAACTAATATGATGCAAGTTAAACTGGGTAACAGTACAAATCTTAACTGTCATCAAAGCTGTAATAAACTTTTTCCAGTCAATGTCTCTCGGAATCACAGAAATTTACATGTGCAGCAATTCAGGCATGGTGAATGAGAATGTTAATAGCTTTTAGTACCTTCAGTTTCCCCCCTAAAGTCTAAATATTTATTTATTTATTAAAATATTTATAGGCTGTGCTTTTCATAGAGTACAACAAGGGGATTACATCATACAAAGATATAAAAAATGTAAAAGCAATAAAAATATCATTAAAAACAATAAAAGTATCAATAATACTGTACTGGGGGGGGATCATGTTAAAAGGCCTGTCTAAAAAGTTGGGTTTTTAAAAGACGCCTGAAGGAAGGAAGGGATGGTTCTTGCTGAACCTTTATTGGGGAGTTCCGCAGGGCAGGGCCTGCCACACTAAAGGCTCAGTCCCTGGTGGAGGCCAACCGAACCTCAGGAGCATGAGGAACCACCAAAGGCACCTCATCAGAATATCTCAGTGATTGAGATGGAACCTAGGGAGTCAGGCGGTCCTTAGGGTTCAGTCCTTTGAGTCCATGTAGTTTAGGGCTTTGTGAATTAACAAAGGTACCTTGAACCTGGCCCAGTAGTAAATTGGTAACCAGTGCAGCTCTTTCAGCAGTGGTATAACTTGTTGCCAGTAGTCTGCTCCTGTAAGCAGCCTGGCCACTGCATTCTGCACTAGTTGCAGCTTCCAGACCATATGCAAGAGGAGCCCCACATAACGCACGTTACACTAGCTGAGTCTTGAGGCTACCAATGGATGGACCACTACAGACAGACTGTCACGATCCAAGAGTGGTTGCAGTTGGCATACTGCCGAAGCTGGAAGAAATCACTCCTGGCCACAGAGCTCACTTGAGCCTTTAGTGACAGAGATGGATCAAGGAGTAACCCCAAGCTGTGAACATGCTCCTTCAAGGAGTGTAACCACATTCAGGACAGGCAGTTGATCTATCTCTTGGACACAGGAGCCACCTACCCACAAGGCCTTCATCTGTCTTAAAATACTTGCTGTTATTCCAATATAAATAATTTCCAAGTAAAGTTGTGGATTTTGTCTTCATGCACCTTTAAACTGCAGTAAGTGCACTTTATCAATCTCCCCCCACCCCCAAGTATTAATATTTCCCATGGCGTTTAGCAATTGGAAAACCTTTTTAGTTAGCTATGCAGCATATAAAAAGAACTTCTTAAAACCAGAGCACCATCACTTTTAGGGCAGCGGGAAACTTTTCCAATTGATTGTTTTCTGGAAAACCTGCATCACTTGTTCGTGTGTAGCCACTTGTAAGTCTCAGCCCATCAGTTGAGGGAAAGAAACCAGGAATGTAATATTTAACTTGACCATCTTGGATGGCAACTTACAAGTGGAGCAGGTTTTTCGATCTGTAAAAGGAGGAACAGAGGGACATAGTCAAAGCATCAGGTGTACATGCCATAAGAAAAATTAGTTATTTAACAAATATTCCCTCTATAGGGAATGTGGTATGTGTTGCTAGAAAATGATAAAATGCATTGTTTCTGTTAATAAAACTAATAAATGCAGGGGAACTCCCATTAATTGGATATCCTAGAGCAGGGATAGCAAACCTTCAAACCTCCAGATGGTGTTGTGCTCCCAGCTCTTATCAGCACCAGCCAGCATGCCTAATGGTCAGAGAGGATGAGGAGAGTTGTAATCCAGCAGCATCTAGAGGGCCTCTGGTTCCCCCTCTGCTCTAGATTATGTTTTTTTATTGCAAGTTGGATCTGCAACCAAATGTTCCCGTGTGGAGTGCTTCTGTTCAAGATTTCTGCTATACCGTCTTTCCAGATACTGCTTTCCATTCCTCCTCCCCCTCCTCCTCCTCCTCCTCCTCCTCATTATTATTATTATTATTATTATTATTATTATTATTATTATTAGTTAAATTTTTATACCGCCCCACTAACATAGCTCTCTGGGCGGTGTACAACAAAGAAATACAAATATATACAATAAAAAGCTCAATCCTGACAAAACCGAGGTGCTACTCCTGGGTGATAGGGGAAGGTTGGGTATTGTTGACCTGGAACTCAGTGGGATAAGATTACCCCTGAAGGATCAGGTCCGCAGCCTTGGGGTTGTTCTTGATTCCAAGCTGTCCATGGAGGCTCAGATTTCGGCAGTGAGCCGGGTAGCTTGGTATCAACTACATCTTATCCGGAGGCTGCAACCCTACCTCCCTATTCATCAGCTCCCACTGGTAGTACATGCCCTGGTCACCTCTCGATTGGACTACTGCAATGCGCTCTACGTGGGGTTACCCTTGAAAACGGTCCAGAAATTACAGCTGGTACAAAATGCGGCAGCTCGTCTGCTCACAAATAGCCGCCGCCGTTACCACATTACGCCGGTGTTAGTTCATCTACACTGGCTTCCAGTTGTTTTCCGGGCCCAATTCAAGGTGTTGGTATTAACCTTTAAATCCCTATACGGTCTCGGCCCAGTTTACCTGAAGGAACACCTCCAGTACCACCAATTAAGCCGCCTGACCAGATCAGCCGCGCAGGGCCTTCTCTCAGTACCACCAACAAAAACAGCTAGGTTGGTGGGAACTAGGGAGAGGGCATTTTCAGTGGCGGCCCCCACTCTCTGGAACTCCCGTTTGATCTTCGACATGCCCCCTCCCTGGATGCATTTCACCGAGCATTAAAAACTTGGCTTTTTGAACAGGCTTTCAGGACCTCCGGGGTGGGCTAATCTTTATCAATATTACTGAATGCCCGTTGTTTATACACTGTTTTATGATGCTGTATTGTATTTGCTCTGTATTTTAAATTGTAATTTTACTGGAATTTAATTGTGTACGTCGCCTAGAGTGACTTCGGCCAGATAGGCGACACAAAAATTAAATTATTATTATTATTATTTTAATAAAATACAACAACAATATAAGAGAGTAAGAAAACTAAAAACAGTTACAGCACATGTTAAAACTAGATTAAGATAGATTAAAATGCCTTGGAAAAGAGGAAGGTTTTGACTTGGTGCCGAAAAGATAGTAACGTTGGTGCCAAGCGCACCTCATCGGGGAGACTGTTCCACAGTTCGGGGGCCACCACTGAGAAGGCCCTAGTTCTTGTTACCACCCTCCGAGCTTCTCTGTGAGTCGGAACTTGGAGGAGGGCCTTCGATGTAGAACGTAGTGTACGGGCAGGTTCATATCGGGAGAGGCGTTCCAGCAGGTATTGTGGTCCCGCGCCATATAATGCTTTATAGGTTAAAACCAGCACTTTGAATCTGGCCCGGAAGCATATTGGAAGCCAGTGCAAGCGAGCCAGAACAGGTGTTATGTGTTCGGACCGCTTGGTCCACGTTATCAGTCTGGCCGCCGCATTTTGCACGAGCTGTAGCTTCCGAACTGTATTCAGAGGCAGCCCTACGTAGAGCGCATTGCAGTAATCCAATCGCGAGGTTACCAGAGCATGTACAACTGATGTGAGGTCCTCCCTGCTCAGGTAGGGACGTAGCTGGGCTACCAACCGAAGTTGGTAGAACGCGTTCCGTGCCACCAAGGCTACTTGAGCCTCAAGTGACAGGGAAGGATCTAAAAAGACTCCCAGACTACGAACCCGTTCCTTTAGGGGGAGTGTAACCCTGTCCAGGACAGGGTGTATATCCACCACCTGATCAGAGAAACCACGCACCAGCAGCATCTCAGTCTTGTCTGGATTGAGCCTCAGTTTGTTAGCTCTCATCCAGTCCATTGTCGCGGCCAGGCAACGGTCCAGCACATTGACAGCCTCACCTGAAGAAGATGAAAAGGAGAAGTAGAGTTATTTATGTTATTTCCCCCCTCAAACTGTCAGCCAGCATCCCATGGCCACTGGGCATGCTCAGTCCTCATCAGGTTGTTTAGGAGGTCTACCCTCCTTGGAAATATATATTTTGTACTTCGGAAAACCTGGGAATCCTCCTAACCCTGCTAAAACCTCCCTTGCGTGCATGGGTGCCGCTGTATTGACTGCATCAGTGTCACCCTTGGTAAATTGAAATTGCTGTTGGTATGGGTTGGGTGGGAGAGAATTCAAAAACTGTTCTTATTTCATTATTCCAGTGCCATTAACTGGAGATGGGGAAACTGATCTATTGCCGGGGGAAGTGATCTCTCTCAGGAGGAGAGTGCCGGAGGAGCATGCAGTAGCATGAAGTTTATGAGAAGATTTTTTAAAATATCAGCTATAAGGGAGGCGAGAGAGAGCATACATGAACAAGTGAAATAAAGATCCATAGCTCAAAAAGTTAGGCAGAATCGGAAGAGCAGAAGTACTAGAAATGAGCAGGCCCAACCCTCACGCTGCAGGTGAAAACCTTGCAGTGCAATCTTAATAATGTCTACTTGGAAGCAAATCCTATTGAATTCAAGGGGGTTAGGACGGCAGCCTAAGTGGACCCAGTCTAGCCAAACTATGCATGGTGGTGGCCGGCCCATGCAAGTCTACCCCCACCCAGATGTAAAAGAGGGTGGGATCCCATTTTAAAGGGGTAGAGGGGTGTGCAGGAGAGTTGAACACAAAACACTTCTGGCTTCTCCCAATGGCACCTCCCAGTGGTGGGGAGCATCTTCAGTGCTCCTCTTCGCTTCCTGTTAATGGTGTCTGTTCAGCTATTTTAGTATCCAAAAGTTGTTCTTTAAATATAGTACATTCAGCTCCTGAGTCATCCTTGATGTGCAGGGTGATGAAGAGGTGGAAAGCTTCTAGAGCAGGCCTGAGATAAAGTGGGGTGGGGTTTGCTGAAGGATGGCTCAGGCTTTTCCCAAGCACTGAAATATTTGGTCCCGCCCTTTATGCATTTTAACAAAAGTGACAAAAAATGCTTATGTTTGGGGTGTGTGTAAGGGGAGTGATAGTTGCCCCAGTACTTAATAGAGCAAAGGATTGTGTCATGACCCCTTGGATGAGGGGAGCCCAGAGCAGGGCTGTGGAGTCGGAGTCATGGAGTCGGAAGCAATTTTGGGTGGAGTCAGAGTCGGTAGAAATGTTCCGACTCCGGCTTCAAAATAAATTTTGATTGACAATTTTTTTTAAATATAAATTCAAAATGTCAAAGAAGCTTCCCATGAAGTCAGCTGTAGTTGAGCATTTCACCGTAACTCAAGATGGAAAACATTTTGTGTGTCAGTGTATGACACAGGACCCAGATGAAGACAAACGCTGTGATGCCAAGATCAGCGCATATTCAGGCAGCGATAAAAATGCTCCTATGAGAGCTTCCAATTTAAAAAGACATTTACAGCGCTTTCCAGGGCTGTGCAATTTTGGGTGGAGTCAGAGTCGGACAGTAGAAAAATAGAGGAGTTGGAGTCAAAGGTTTGGCATACCGACTCCACAGCCCTGGCCCAGAGAGAGAGAGAGAAGATGGGCAGGAGCGGGGATGGATGCGGCAGTGGCAGCATTGCATGCCAGTTCTTTAAGTAGGGCAGCCTTTGCCAACCAGGTGCCCTCTAGATGTGTTGGACTACAACTCCTATCCTGACAGGAGCTGTGTAGTCCAACACATCTGGAGAGCACCTCTGCCACCTTTTACTTTTGAGAACTGGTGACGTCTCGTTTCGTGCACGTCCTTCCCAGATCCCAGGGAAGATCTCTGCAGTAGTCCCATGTGCAAAAGTTTGTTTTTGTTTTTTGAAGTATTTTAACAACTGCAAAATACTCTGCTAATCCTATTAAAGGATTGGACATATCAGAAGCTTTTAAGCATGTCCTCCAGGGAAGATTATTCAACAGTATTTTGTAAATAGCAAATCATAGTAAGGGTCTGATATGGAGATTTAGACTGTTCTGTAGAGTGCTACTTTTTCCCAAAGACACAAGTGGCTTCTGGGAAATGAATTTAATATGTTTATCATCTAGGTAGAGGAAGGCAATGGTAAACCGCCTCTGAATACCGCTTACCATGAAAACCCTATTCATAGGGTTGCCATAAGTTGGGATCGACTTGAAGGCAATCCATTTCCATTTCATCATCTACGTAATGCATGCTGAGAGTAAGATAAGATTGCCATTAGTGGCATATAAGAAGCATGCTTTCGCTGTTGTCATAGTAAAGCCTTTATTTTCTTCCTAAAAGCACCTATTTTTAAAAACGTTTCTAGAGGAAAATACAACATAATGATTTTTATGATTTTCTACTCCGTCCCCCCCCCCCCCAAAAAAAAGCCCAGGTGACTTTTAGCACTTTCAAAACTATAGTTGGTTCTTTCAGATTTTTTCCTTATTTTTATTAGGTGCTATCAACTGATTAATCATCTACCTTTAACCGATTGATCTAGTAAATTTAAACATGTTTATATGTTAAGAGAGAGCCAGCATGGTGTAGTGGTTAAGGTGTTGGACCTGGGAGACCAGGGTTCAAATCACCACATAGTCATGAAGCTCACTGGGTGACCTTGGGCCAGTCACTGCCTCTCAGCCTCATGAAAACCCTATTCATAGGGTTGCCATAAGTCGGAATTGACTTGAAGGCAGTACATTTACATTTATTTTATATGTTAAGAAAACGGTTGCATGGATGGCTGTTTAAAGATATATGAATGTAAATAAGTTCTCATGATCTTGTTCTGTAACTCCTCCACACATGTGCAACGTCATTTCCCATAAGATGCTAATACTTTAACTTTTGCGTATGCAGGGAAAAACAGCCCATGTATTTATCAAAGACTGTCGTGAAGCACTTCACTGTAGCTTATCCTTATTTCTGTCTCTGCTATGTGGTTTTTCTTCCATCCTTCTGATCTAGATCATGACAAGATGTTCAAGATGAGTGAAAAGATCTTGCTTCTCTGTGTTGGGGAGGCGGGTGACACTGTCCAGTTTGCAGAGTACATCCAGAAAAATGTCCAGCTCTACAAGATGAGGAATGGTGAGTAGCATGTGTGGTGATGTGCCCTTGTGTGGGTAAAGTAAGATAAAGATGTCAAGGATTCTGCGTCGGTAAACTCTATGGTTTCTGAACTCTACATAACAAAACCACAAGATACGTAGCTGGGTTAGATCCAGGCTGGTCACCCAGTTTCACAACCCAGATATGACATGCACCTTGACTTGGCCCAGTAGCAGAGTATGGATCCCTCCCTCCCCTTGTCCGTGTCCCACTCTCCATCATTCCAGGTGTCTTCTTTTTCCATATTCTCATGAATGACAATGCAGGGAACCAACAGAGCATTTTTGTAATTTTTTTTGGGGGGGGTTGCATGTTTCCAGCCCTCTTGGACTCTCTATGAGCCAGTCTGCATATTCAGACCAATTGCATAAGTGGGATGTGTCACTTCAGAGTGCATGTGGAGGAGGGGTCCCCCCCATCTGTATTCAAACAGTAAACTAATGCTCTCTGTCCATAGAAAACATGTACAGGAACAGAAAGGATTACGATAAAAATGCAAGTTTTCTTAGGGCAGGGAGATTTTTTTTTAACTGAAGGATTTATTCAAATATGCATCTCCTATCCACCCACAATTTGGAGTGGTAGAGTCCCAACAGAGTAGTACAAGGTAATTCTGCATACTTAGATTAGCTCATAAATCATCCCTACACCTGTGGTATATTCTCTTCTGTTTGTGTGATCATAGCTATGTTGATTCTTGGCAATTCTCTCTCCCTCCCCCCCCCTCTTTTTAAGCATAGGTCTGCAAAGTAAATATTTTTACATGCCCAGGTGACAAGTCTACTGAGGTTCTTCTTCCATGTCTTTTGTGGAATACCTCTGGCCCAGATTGTGAGGGATTATCATTGCCCTATTTTAGTACTTGTTCAAGTTAAAAAAAAAAATCTTCCTCTGTACTATGAAACCAAGCTGGAGAAATGCCTGTACAAATGTAAGGGATTCTCTCAAATGAGTTTCCATTCGCCTTATAAGTTTACCTCCAGTCTCGTACCCACCATTGCTCAGGAATTCTAAGAAACCAAAAAATCAAAGCAGTTTTGAAATCAGTGGTTAATCAGTGCAGGTTTGAAAGGTTCAGCATGTCATCCTGATTCGTAATGACATCCAGTTGTATCCAAACACTGACAAAAACCTCCTTGATCTCCAGAGCGGTTATGCAGCATTTGGCTATGACATCTCAGTGCATCCAAATGCATAGCACATAAATAAACAACCTTCCAAAATATACAGCAGATGATCATGTCCTTTTCTTAACAGGATATGAGTTGTCTCCAACGGCAGCTGCCAATTTCACACGCCGAAATCTGGCTGACTATCTGCGGAGTAGGGTAAGTAAGCCAGTTTTCAGAAGTTGTGCTTGTTTGAATGCTGCACATCTCTGTCAACCATCTCTAGCCACCTCTTTATCTTGCTTGTTCAAAAGTTTCTCTTGGACCTGCCATCTGCATCACGTTCCAGTGTCTTAAAGAGAGAAAATTATTATTCTGGCTTCAAAACATAGGCTTGATTCCTAAAGTAACTTTAATAAGTTCATGGAAGGAAAGCTTCTCATCCCCTCCTCACCCGTTGCAGCCCTCTGAAAAGTCTCTGATCAGAAGAACCCCTAGATGTCTCAATGTGCTATGGGTCATGGGTGGCTGCTGGGGGAGAATTGTCTACAACTAGGAAGAGGTCCATCCAGTATTGGATGGCTCTCCTCTTGACCAAGAGCCCATGTTCCCTCCCACATTATGTAGAGGGGATCATTAACCACCCAGAGAGACTTTTTTGAGTGTTTCAGGGGGGGAGGAGACAGGAGAGTTTTCTTCTGTGAGCTTAAGATCCAGTCCATTGGTTTTGTTTAATAATGGTTTCAAGGCAACAAGTCAAGTTGCCTCACTTTTATTGGTGCCCCCAGATTTTACTGAACACATATTTATTATTATTTATTAATTATTTGATTTATTTCCTGCCAGTAGGAGCCCACTATTCACACATTACTCGCATGTAGGGCAATGACATATTGACTGAGGAGTGGGACCACATTTTTAGTAGGTGTCCTAATCCTGCAGAGCCCCTACATGCGGACAAGAGCTTGCACACTGAGGTTTCCTTACAGACAACAGCACATAACACATGGTTCTTCTGGGATGCAGATGTGAAGTTGGGGGCAGGTCTGAAAGCACAACCCTGCTCCCCGGTTACACGTAATTGGCATACAGAAGAGTAACATACGAATAGGGCTAATGGAATCAGGTTGTTTGAATGTGTTTTTTAAAAGTATCTAACCTCTTGATGTTGAAGCCATATGAAGACTGGCTTCCTAATACTAGTAATTTCCAAAATGAATTTCTGAGTGCTGCATTTACCATTTTAGCAATTAGGAATGGAGGCATTGCTGAGGCCATGTTGTTTTACAAGAATGTGAAGGCATGTGCCTTTTCAAACTGTTAAAGAGTTACAATTCTGGGTGCTACATTTGAATTGAAAGTGGTCCCTGCCCCATTTATTTATGTGTTGCGCTACTTTTTTGCAAACACAGGCGCCAACATGGGGTTTTAGCATCACTTGTAAAAATATCCTAAAATGAAGCTGCTTTGGCTCCCCTACTAAACAAAATTTAAAGTCCTGCGCCAAGGTTAACAGAGGAAGGGCTGTATATGCCAGTGATGGATGACATGAAGCAGCAGTATACTTAGCATGTATATAATGCCCAAATATATATATGTTACCCCTTGGTAACAGCATTTGTATGTTAGCAGCTGATGAAGGCCGAAGCTGAAACGTTTTGTTAATATAATAAAAACCTCTGTTTGGTTAATAACAATTACGTTCATATATATTTTTAGGTGATTAACGGAATCCTTATAGGGATCCAGAGCAAGCTTGAGTGAAGTTCTGTTTGTTGCTTTCAAAACTGTCTTTTATATATATATATATAATGTCCAAAGCTCTTAATGTACTGTTAACTGCATCTGAATGTCTCAACAAACCATTTTGCAACAAACCTTGCTTCAGATAGTTAAACTGGTTTGTTCTGAACTAAGAATGGAAGCTTTGAATCTCCTGCCCTCATGCACAGTGGAGATGAGAACTCAGCACTCACTGTGGTGTGTTTTGGTTGCATCAAAGTGTGGTTTGTTGTGACATCAGAATGTAGCCACTTGCTATTGGTATTGGATCTGAATTGATTTTATGTTTGTGCTGTTGTTGTGTTAAATTGTGTATGCGCATGTGTGGATTTTTTTAAAAAATTCTATTTATTTATGCAATTATTTTAACTGTTTTTATGTATGTAACTGTTTCATATATGTTTATATTATATTATAAATTACTTCAAGATGCCTCACAGGAACAGATTCATAAATTATATAAGTAGATAATAGTAATTGTTTACATTCTTACAGTGGCCCTGGGTGGTTGGACAGTAATATGCTCATACTGCAGATGTGAGTCTGGCAGTGGCTTTCTTAAGCCTGCTGAGTGAAATCATGGCAGAGGCATGATTCAAATTTGCGGTTCCTGACTTGTAGCCGCTACCCTACACCTGCTCTGGGCCAATGATCATGAAGGTTACTCAGGTCTCTAGAAAAGCAAAGAATGCTGACTTTGTTCTCACTTTTTCTCCTCTTGACGTTCCTTATCACTGTGGTATTTTCTCCCCAGCTCCTTCTGATAGGATGATGAATCTTCTCTCCTTTTAAATGAATAAAAATATAGACATGTGCCTACTTATGACTGAGTGCTGCAGGGCAGGAAACACAACATAAAAAATGGAACTTGCATGTGACCAGCCAAGTTTGTCTCTTACTTAGAAACAAATGGCTGCTTTTTTTATCATCATTGGTACTGAGGTGGCAGCAAGCAGTAAACGGCTGTGTCTTTTTGCAAATTAGCATTAATATGTTTTTGCTCTGGGGCAAAGACGTTACACAAAAAGGTGCCTTGTTGGCTTTGTTTGGCAGAAACCATTTCTGTGACTATATAAAACATGCAGGTAGCAGAATTACAGCTATCATGAATGGAGATAATGGAATCCACTGGATTTCTGAATGCCCTGTGTGAGTTCCCAGTAGATAGAACAGGTGATCCTGTTGAAGCCCTTGTCACACTGTGGAACAGTGAGGCACGTTGGACTCTTGACACCTAGAGCACCCTCTCCGGCATTGTGGAGCATGGTTTGCACCTTGGTACACCAGTGAGCTAAAGTCTGGACGACAGCTGGAGCGCAAGTGGCAAAAAAAGTGCTGTGAGGCTGATCGGACACGAGTAAAACATCATAACCATGCCTACTGTGTGGCGGTGAGGGCGGTGAAGAAGGCCCATTTCTCTGCCACCATTGCATCCAGTGGAGCTTTCCATATTGTCAGGGGTCTGTTGACATCAGCTCCAGGAAATGGAGCTTTAGTCCCTTTGGAGGCCCACTGTGAATTGTTTGCAGGACACTTTGAGGGTAAAGTTGCTCGCCTCTGTAGCAATCTACTGTAGTCTCCAGTGAGGTGTCCAGAGCAACGTCTGCTGCAATTTCTTGGGAACGGTCTCAGTTGATGAAGCCTGATGACGTGGACAAGGTGGTTGCGACGATGCGTCCTGTCCTGTCTACCCTTGCCCTTCTTGGCTTATTAAAGCTTGCCGTGGGGGTTTGACCGAGTGGATCCAGGGTGTGGTCAACGCATCGTTGCAGGAGAGAGTGGTTCCAGCATCCCTGAAAGAGTCGGTGATCCATTCGCTCCTAAAGAAGCCCACCCTGGACTCATTGGTTTGTGTCAACGACCACCCGGTTGCAAATACCCCCTTTTTAGGGAAGGTGATTGAGAGAGTTGTGGCGCAGCAATCGCAAATACTTTTGGATGAAACAGATTATTTTGACGTATTCCAGTGTGGGTTCAGGGCTCGTTATGGGACTGAATTGGCTTGGTCACCCTGATGGATTACCTTTATTGGGGAAAAGGATAGGGTGTGTGTGACCCTGTTATTCTTACTTGATCTCTCAGTGGCTTTTAATATCATTAACCATGGTATCCTTCTGGGCCGACTTGGTGAGATGGGTATTGGAGGCACTGTTTTAGAGTGGTTCCGATCCTATCTCCAGGGTCATTTTCAGAGAATAGCATTGGGTGATTGTCTTTCGGCTCCCTGGCAGTTGTGTTATGGGGTGCCTCAGGGTACCATCTTGTCCCCCATGCTGTTTAACATCTATATGAAGCCCTTGGGAGCTGTCATCAGGAGATTTGGGGCGAGGTGTCAACAGTACACTGATGATATCCAGCTCTGTTTCTCTGTAACATCTGAATTGAGAGAGAATGTGCAAGCCCTGGACTGCTGCCTGGTCTTGGTGGTGGGCTGGATGAGGGCCAATAAACTGAGTCTGAATCCTAGCAAGACGGAGACGCTGTGGGGTTGGTGGCTCCTGAGTTTGGATAATTGGTTAATTGCCTGCTTTGGATGGGGTTGTACTCCCTCTGAAAGAGCAGGTCCGTAGTCTGGGGGTGCTCCTGGATCCATCTTTGTTGCTAGAGGCCCATATGACCTCCGTGGCTAGGAATGCCTTTTACTAGCTTTGGTTGGTAAGACAACTGCAGCTGTTTCTGGACTGGGATAGCCTGACCACTGTTGTCCATGCACTGGTAAACTCCAGGCTGGATTACTGCAATGTGCTGTATGTGGGGCTATGTGTGCCCTGGAGGTTGGTCCAGAAGCTGCAGCTGGTGCAAAATAGAGTGGCGAGACTGCTCACTGGGCAGGGTATCACCAACATGTCACCCCATTGCTGAAAGAATTGCACTGCCTACCTGTTAGCTACCAGGCCAAGTTCAAGGTGCTGGTATTGTTGTACAAATCCCTATACAGCTTGGGATTAGGATAATGGAAAGATCGTCTTACTTCTTATATACCCAGTCGACCACGGCGGTCTGCAGGGGAGGGCCTCCAGCAGATACCATCTTATCAGGAGATCCGTTCTGCACAACATAGGAAACCAACTTTTAGTGTATGGCAGTGACCCTTTGGAATTCCTTCCCCTTAAATATTAGACAGGGGCCATCTCTGTTATCTTTTTGGCGCCTACTGAAGACCTTCCTCTTTCAACAAGCCTTTTAAGTAGAGACCTTATCACAGTCTGCATTGGAATTGCTTTTTAAAATGCTTTAAAGCTTTTTTGAAAAATGTTTTTAAAGATATTTTGTTTCAATATGTTTTTAAGGATGTTTTGTTTTAATATATTTTAAAGACTGTTTTTATGATGTTTTAAAGTGTTTTTAGTGCTTTTGTTTGCCATCTTGGGCTCCTACTGGGAGGAAGGGCGGGATATAAATCTAATGAATGAATGAATGAATAATAAATAAATAAACAAATAAATAAATAAATAAAAGTCAGTCTGCCTGTCCTTGGCTCAGGGTAGTCATACCTGATAACTGTCACTGGAGTTACCGTAGCTCAGTAGTAGACCACGTGCTTTGGATGCAGAAGTCCCCTGGCTGAATCCCTGGCCTGTCCAGGCAGAGCTATGCTCTTTTACTACACTGCTCTTAGGGGTGCTTGCATTTACGATGGGCCTCTTAGCCATTTTTGCTTTAATTCCTAACTCGCTATGCACGTTATCTTCTATCACAACTTCTCATGTAATTTCCATATGCAGCTACACCATGTTCACGTGTGCCAGTTCAGGCGAATGCAATCAACTGCTGGCATGCATCTATGTGTACATCAACATGTACTTGCCAAAATGCTGATTTTGGGGGATCAGCGATACGACTTGTGAGATCATCACTGGAGGCCATTGCGTGCACACGGACAGAACTGCATGGGCTAAGAATACCTTGCTTATTTGGGGAATTTGACATGGAACAATTTAGCGCTCTGGTGTGCTTGCTCTGGAGAACCACCAACAACAACATTGTTGTTGCAATTACAGTAGTTTATTTACAAAAGAATACGGGATTTGAAGGTAACACATGCCGATATGAAATGATTCATGTGCAATAAAGTAATGCTGCGGCTTGAAACATCATTAGGGAAACATGCAGAATGAAAAGGGTTAATCATGCATGACACAGACAGAGCCATCCATACGTTGCCTGGACCTAGACTATATTATTATCATATTTGATGACTATAGCAGAGGCGGGAGAGGCTAATTACCTAATATGGAATTATGGGGTGGGATCTTAAAGCCTCAGCTTTGATATGAGGAAAGAGAGAACCCCAGCTGGCAAGGGAAACCTTTTCATTTCTTTACTGTAACCCAAAGGGACATCATTGCCAATGACGGAGAGCTTCTCCATGGAAGATGGATAATTATGGTCTGGCAAACTGATCTACTGCTGAGATGGCTGGTTAGCTACCCCCCAGGTCCATTTCCCTCTCACAGCCAAGAAGAGGTCTCTTGTGACCCCTGCCCCAGTATGGCTGAATTACCCTTTCCTGAAAAAGACAATATAGGATGCTCCCTGTATCAGGGAGTCCAGAAGCAAAATAACAAACTGCTCATAGGCATGGGAACACAGGGAGAGGGGAGGCAAGGAAGGGGCTTAGCTAAAGTTGGTGGAGGAAAAAGAGAAAGAAAGCCAACTCCTGCACTTCATCGCAGGGGTACAGTGTCAAGCAACCTTCTGGAAGTGGCCCAACAAAGCGGTGCACGCTGGGGACGCCTTCTGCACCTCGTTATAGGAACAAGTATAGCCTACGATCTTGCCCTGAATCTGAAAGAACTTTTTTTTAGAGTTCTGGGCTTGGGACTGAGAATCTTTTCATGCCAAAAGATACAGTTGGGGAGATTGTTGAGACATCCTGAGCTGAATTAAGTGTCATGCCACTGGGTGAAAGCCAAGCCATGTGGGCAACTCTGCCGATGCATTGCATTTTTAGCAAGGTGCTCTTGCCTTTGTTGTGAAAAGGGGTGAATTTGGGAGTTCTCAGGAAGTGTCGCCCTGGGCTCCTTCTGGAAGGAAGGGTGGGATATAAATTTAACAAAAAAATAAAATGCAAAAAGGATATTTTATTTAATTGATGCAGTTGTACTTGCTGATTAGAAACCATTTACTCCCAGTGGGAGGTTACTGGCCAAACTGTTGGTATGGAGATGTGAAGGCCTGGAAAAATGGGGGGGCTTTCCCCATTTCCCCCCAAAAAACCTCTTCCCTCCCCCCTGCCAGACAAATGGAAAAATTGAAAAATTCTGGACAAAGACATGTGAAAGGGTATAGGAGCTTGTTTCAATCTGGACAAACCTTCAGTTTTTAGAAGTCCATGATGAACATGATGACAAATGTGTAGAAGCTCACAAAAGCTCAAAAAATAAAATGATTACATTTCCTGTAGTGTTCAGTGAATCTTGGTTTCCTCCCCCCTTTTTATGGAAACAAGTGCTTGATGTCTGCTTGATACTATGGAAGACTAGAGGAGACATCATGTTTTCCAGGATACATAATTTTCTTTTTTTACTTTAATATTGATGGTTTTCCTGTTGCTGCTGCTGCTGTTGCCTGCTCCTCATAAACTGGCAAAACAAAAGAGATACTAGGTTCCTTGCAGTTCAGCAGCTTGTATCTCCATTTGTAACAAAAAGTTGAAAAGTAAATTAAATGTGTAATTATTGTCTGAATAAACTGTACTTTTAATACACCAAACATGACAATTTAATGGCAAACCAAGTTATACATAATACTTTATCTTCTTCAAGTGACTTTTGATCGTTAAAAGGTGCTTAAAAAATAATATTGCATACTTTTAAATTCCAAAATTTCCGTTCCCTCCACCCAGAAAATCATCCCCCCCCCCGTTTTTCTCCATGGCTTCCAAATTTCTGGAAACTTTACATCTCTGTGTAGGTGTTACTGTGATGTGGTGCTAGATTCCAAATTTAATTGGGGCAAGGTGCAACCTTCACTTGTGATTGACACATGCCTACATTTTATACCAGCCAGAGCACAGGGGCTTTCCCTGGTGACCACAGTGATGCCCCCATTGCTCCAAGCCATGCCAAGTCACACACGTGGTCTCAGGGGAGGTACAGAATTCCACTTAAACCCAGCTTCTTGGTAACACTAGATAGGCCAATGGTCTGGCTTCTCATAAGGCAGTGTCCTATGTTACCACTTTGCTCCTTCCTTAATTTCAGATCAGTTTCCAAAGCCCACATGTATTTCACTTCAAAGTGGTTGGTTGCAGGTTCATTTCATTCCTAGCCACAAACCACCTTCCAAGTTATTGAGAGCTAGTTAAACCAACATGACGCTGATTATGATTTCTAGAATGCCCGAAGGGACCACTGGCGGATCTTTCATTGGCATGGTGTACACCCAGCTGTTTCCAATAGTGTGGAGAAAATATCCTATCAAGTTGCTTACTGGTAATCCAATAGGAGCACTGAAGGCTTCGTTACGCCAGGTCAGACTGACTATCCATCTAGCTCAATCTTGCCTGTGTCAGGGGTTGCCAATCTGGTGCCTGCAAAGGCATTCTTTGGTGTTCCCAGGATGAACCGTAATTCCCAAATTCCCAGCTTTCATTTTTTAAAGAAGTGAGTTTCTAGCATTTTTAGAATCTGAGATACGAGACAAAACATGCAGGCAGCATTTTGATTGGAGGTGTGGGGGGGGAGAGGGAGAGGGGGTGTCCGCCTTGCATGTTTTTCCTGGTACTGAAGAATGCTCCCTGTTAATGATCAGTAGCGTTATTGTGTTGTATTCAGTGCTAGCTTTACTCAGAGTAGATCTATTGAAATTAATGGACATGACTATCCATTTTGTGTGTGTAGGGAGAAATCAGTGTGTGATCTCCGCAATCAGGGCTAATAGGACATAGCTGATCTCCCGCAGTAAGCCAAAGGTTGTCGGGGGGGGAGGGAGGAGAGGCAGCAATGACTATTCTCTAATTTTGTGTTATGCAACGCCCCTATGGCAGCCATTTTGTGTTATGCCATTTTGCTATGGTGGCCATTTTGTGGCTGGTGCCCAGAATACTTTCTCAAAATTCAAAATGTACCTGCTGGTCCAAAAAGGTTGGCCACGCCTGGTGTGTGCTGACTGGTAGCAGCCCTCCAGCCTTGCCCCTCTCCTGATGCATGATCCTTTGAATTGGAGGTGCTGGGGGTTGTGCCTGGGACTTTGTACATGCAAAGCATGTGCAGTTCCACAGAGCACTGGTCTCCTTTCCAGATAATTCTTTTGCTGGTGGTATTTGCTGTCTTTTTTTAACAAGCCTTGTTAGTGTCTCAAATAACCTCTTTAACAAACCAAAGCTCTACTGTGTCACAGTGTTTAATGCCAGCTTCCAGATACGCTCCATTCAGTTGTCAGATGCTGCTTCACAACTTTTATTCTGTTCCTGTAAATATATATAGAGAGAGAAACACACTTGATTTGTCAGAGGAATTTGAACTGTCTTCATAGTAATAGAAGCTTTTGTTGAGCTGGCAAGTTCAAATGTCAGAGCTGCTTGCTTTGATAGTCACCTTATGCTGACAACCATGGCAATTGTATAAAAGTTTAAACATCCATAAATGTTTGGGAGTGAGGGGATGAAGCCTGCTCCATTTGGAGAAAATGTGTGGCTTAGTGCAGTAGCCATCATCAGAAGCAAGGTTGGCTTACCTCTACTTGAAGTCAAAATTACACAAGAAGCTATTCAACTAAGGCCTCTTCTGCTGTATACATTTGAAGCATTATTCTATCACTTTAAACAGACATGGCTTCCCCCAAAGAATTCTGGGAGCTGTAGGGGCTGTGAGTTGTTGGAGACTTGGAATGTCATGCTCCTCCTGTATAAGTATTTATTTTCTTTCCCTTCACAAACGAAGAGTACAGACAGGTATCATGGAATTGCAGGATGGCGTCAGGAAGGCTAAAGCTGAGAATGAGCTGAGGTTAGCAAGAGATGCCAAAAGCAACAAAAAAGCTTTCTTCAGGTACGTCCATAGTAAAAGACAGAGAAATGGTGGCACAGCTACTGAATGAGGATGGCAAAATGATAACAGATGACAAAGGAAAGGCAGAAATGCTCAATTTCTACTTTGGCTCAGTCTTCTCCCAAAAAAGGGTCTATGACCCTCCCGGGAAACATGAAGTAGAAGGGGCAGGATTGGAGTTTGAGATTGATAGACAAAAGGTCAAGGAATACCTAATGACTTTGAATGAGTTCAAAGTGGCAGGGCCCAATAAACTGTATCCTAGAGTATTGAAGGAACTGGCTGAAGAACTCTCAGAACCACTGTCTATTATCTTTGAGAAGTCATGGATGACAGGAGAAGTGCCGGATGACTGGAGAGCTAATGTTGTCCCTATCTTCAAAAAGGGCAAAAAGGAGGAACCGGGGAACTACAGACCAGTCAGCCTAACATCAATCCCTGGAAAAACTCCGGAGCAGATTATAAAGCAGTCAATCTGTAAGCACCTTGAAAACAATGCAGTGATTGCTAGGAGCCAGCATGGATTTATGAAGAACAAATCCTAATCTTATTTCATTTTTTGATCGGGTGACCTTGTGACGCTCCTTCCCTGGCTCTCCCTGTCAGGTTCATACCTGCTCGTGGTTACTGCCTGTCTCTAGGCACCACCAGGGACTCCACCAGTCCGGACCGCTCTCTCTTATGATTTCTCTCCCCACTCTAGCACAGATCTCAACAGATCCCCCTGCTAGGCAACCACCAGTAACGTCCCAATACTAGTATTCCCAGAGACTCTGAATACTGGTATTGTTATTCTCTTCACCGCTGCCACCATTTGTTACAGTTCCCCTTCAGCCTTGGTCATTACCTTACCCTCCCTTCTGGTCTGTGAAACCCCAGCCAAGGATCAGGCCTTTGGTAAACCATATTAAGTATTTATTACAGATAACAAAGCTAACAAGATTAACAAGATTTCTTCTTAAGGCACATAAGCATATGGTTTTACTCAATACTAATCCGAACTCCGCCTCCCTCCTGGTAAACAACTCTCTCAAACCCCACCAAGCAATCCACTCTTTCTCTTCTCCCCCCAGATTCCACAATTCACCACCTCACATTCCCCCAGATTTACCTGTCATCCTTTCATTTATACCGTCAGCCATTTTAAACATTCAGCCAATCATCAAGCATTCTATTGCCCATTCACTCCCCCTCCTCTTTCACTACTTACCATGTATACTCTAAACAACCAGCACTTACCATATATACACTAATATATAGGAACATCACAGACCTCCCTTGTAGACTGTCGGAATGCTGTGGACATAATATATCTCAACTTCAGCAAATCTTTTGACAAAGTGCCCCGTGATATTCTGATTAGCAAGCTAGCTAAATGTGGGTTTCCCTTTCTGGTTTGGAGACAAATGATGGCTTACTCATCGCTCGTGGGGATGAGGGAGCAATCCGAGTGCGAAGCCCATTTGTCACTGGGTCAAGCGGAGGACACTAAATGTTATGTCCACTGCTCCTTCTATGAAGCAAAAAGAGGAAGATTGCTGGGTCAGATTATTGTTAACTTCTCGGGTTCTGAAGCGAAAGCATCAACTATCTGTTGAAGGTTGCATTTCTTTATGTCAGTTATCAAGTGGCCATTTTTTCTGTACCTGGTAATGCTGTTAGACGTCTGGATAAATTGTAGTTTTGGGACTAACCTTAATATCTGAATTGTTTTTATTAGTATTGTAACTCCTATTTGGTTTTTTGGACTTTATAGTTTTATTCTTATTTTTAATTAATGCTTTTAATCTTAATGGTTGCATGATGTTTTAATGTTTTTGTGTACATTTTGATCTGTCATGACCTGTGGTTAGAACATTAAGCTAAACTTGACTTGTTCATTCTTGACTGCCACCTCTGGTTTCACTAGTATGTCTGAATCAAGCCTTGGGATTTGCACAACTTTCACTGAGGAGCAGTAACCCTCTGATTTGCACTGAGTTCTGTCTCTAATTGGGTGCATGTGCCTCTTTAACATGTTTTGTCTGTTAAAACAAAGGGTTATATTCAACTAAGTCTTGCTTGGAGTAGGCCCATTGAAATTAATGAACTGAAGCTAGTCATGGCTGTTAACTTTAATGGGTCTATGCTGAGTAGGACTAGCATTGAATTCCACCCAAAGTCTGCAACTGTGTGGCCTATCTTTGGCCTTCTTAACAAAAGCCAAAAAACCGTTCAGTCTCCTGAATATGATGTACATTTAAATGTACATAGCGTTGGGTATAAATGATGGATTACAGGAGCGTTGAATTTAATGTCATTGTTTCATAACCATTTTTGTCAATGATATAAATCTTTCTATGTTACAATTCCACAAAATTAACAAATTAATGCATGACTTTTATTTGTCAGTACTTGGCTGGCCAATTAACTACTCTTTCTCAGCCCCGTTCCCCCCCCCTCCCCCAGCAGTCTGCTGGCTGTTGAATCAGCACCCAACTCTGGCGGGTTGTTCTACCTTGCTTTGTCACATTGTCTCTGTGATTGTGTAGGAAGCCAGTATGCAAAACAATAACATATCTGGATCTGGAGCGCAGCAGGATGAAAGAGCAAATACTTTTGGAGCAGTTCCTTTTTTACAGGTTTTTGAATGGGTTTTCAGTATTTCCTTAGCAGCCTGTAGAGGACTGCTTGACGTGTGTGAGAGTGCACGCACACACTCGCCGCAGTTGACGGGCTTTCTTTCCCAAACTGTCTCAGTTGCCGAGTGCCGCCTTCTTGCCTTGCTCTGAAAGGCCATGCGACCTTTGGAACAGATGGCCCAGGTGACACTGTCTTGGAGCATCCTCACTAACAAGGGCAATTTAACATGTCGCTTGGCAAAGAGGAGTGAGGCAGGATGCGACAGGACAGGGCTCTGCCTCCTTCCGCTGTGTGCCAGGTCCCTTGAGGCCTGATCCTGCCTGTTCCTCTCCCTCCCTCCATGCCCAAGTTTGCCTTCCAGCTTACCTGCTCCAGATGGGCCACACAGCAGGGAGAACACTGGCAGAAGCAGATGTGTTTATTTACCGGAGATGAAATGTTGCACTCTTGCAGATGGCAGTGCCCTCCAGCAAACGGTGCACTTTGACACCATGGTCATGCCACTTGGTGGGGTGGGGAAGGGGGGTTCTCCTTGCTCTCTGAATTATCTCCCTGCACTGCATTTGCATGAAATGCAGAAATTCTTTTGACGGGGATTTGCAGCTCTCGACATCAGAATGCGAATCTACTGGTCACTTTGAAGAGCACATTATCATTTCTGACCTGCTTTCCTTATTCTATTCTTTCAGGGGGGGGGGAGCTGTTTCTGTAGCCATCTCCTCTGGCACTCCAGGAAATGCTTGCTTGCTTCAGAATATTTACATTCCATCTTTCTATACATCAGCACTGCCAAGGCACCTCTGCAGCAGGTAGTATCAAATGGATAGAAGAGCGTTTTTCAAACCAATATGGCCCCAAACAAGCAATCACAGAAAACCACTGCAGCACAAAAAGAAATCTAAAGTAGCCGGATCAGGAGTCAGCAAATAACCTGGGATAATAATGCAGTGATGACATTTGCCCAAAGCTGTCTGAAACAACAGTGTCATTGGCACTAAATGACTAGCAGTCGGGCTTCCTTTGGAAGGGAATTTCACTGCTCAGGTGCCACTACAGAGCAGGTCCTGTCTCATGTGATAATCTATACTTCAGGAATCTGGGCCTTTGATGCTGACCAAAGCAGGTTTGTATAGGTACAGCCATGTAGGGGTGGGGAGAGATTTATTTACTTATTTATTTATAATCCTGCTCTTCTTCCCCACAGTGTCCAAGGTGGCAAGCATCTTCAGTAATAAAAATGCAATTAAAAATGCAATTAAAATAGTTTAACAACATCTAAAACCAATAAAACATCTGAAGTAAATTTAAGAATAGATGCGATCAAATCATCTGTCTGAAACAGAAACGTTTTCAGCAGGCGTCTAAAAGAGTAGTCATGGAACCTGCCTAAAGGCGATAGGCAGGTACTTCCAAACGACAGGGGCTGCCACACAAAAAGAATGACATTTTGCAAAAGCAGACTGGACAGTGTGTGGCACTTGTAGAAGTGCCAGTTCTGCATCTCAAAGTGATCAAGTTGGCATGTATGGGGTAAGGCGACCCCTAAAGTAAACTGGTCCCAGGCTGTTACGGGCTTTATATACCAATAATAGCACCTTGAACTCAGTGAACTGGCAGCCAGTGCAGATCTTTAAGACGCTAATAAAGACAAGCCCTCTGCATAGGGTCCCTAATCCTATGATCTCTTGCTGTCTGCTTCAAAACTCTGCAGGTGACCATCTCCCAGCCTCCTGTCTATCCTCTGTTACCCGACCCAGAGGCATTTCAAGGTGCACATCACTCCTGGCCCTTAGGCGCCTTTGGAAAGGCAATCCCATGTCCAGAGGCACATACGGTCCCAGGGTATGGTCTGAAGGCTCATGAGGCCACCCCCTTGCTGAAGCTGAGCAGGTTGAGGTCTGGTCAGTGCCTGGATGTGGGCACCACATGTATGCCACCTTGGGTTCTGTGATGAAAGCAAGGCAGGATATAAATGAAAGCAAATAGAATAACTAAATAAATATGCTGGGGAGCAGCTTCCTTTGCAGATGAGGTTTGCCGTGGTCTGGTTGCCTGTGGTGAGCTGAGAATCATTTCAGGCCACTGGGCAGGTGGACTGGAACAGTGTTGGTAGGGATTCTTCTGAGGCCATTAAAAGGAAACTCAAAATGTTTCACATTAGTATGTTTGGACAGGTGGGCTTTTAACCTTTATGAACTTGTTTGCAAGACTGACTGAAGGAAACAAGAAAGCCACTGTAAATCATTGGCCAAACCCATTGCTTCTTTGCAAGGTGACCCTATGCATATTTTTTATGCCTTGGGGATTTCTTTGTAAGCCCACGCATTAAAGCTCTGGAAAGGCCAAATGTTGGAGAGAGCGTACTGTTGGACTCTGCTTCCCCAAGGCGCAGAAGGTCTTATGGTAGCGGCACCCAACACTCCCATTCCACTTAGACCTGTTCCCTCCCTGACACCAAACAGGGCTTGCCATATAGTAGGATTGAGGAACCTCAGACCCAGAGGCCAAATATGGCCCACCCAACCTCTTTAGTTGCCCTTCAGGATTTTCTTCAGGCCACGCCTGCTTCCTAGTCGCATCTCTCACCGACCCTGCTCTGTGCCCTCTTCAGGGCTTTTGCCTGGCTGGAGCATGTCATAGATCCATAATCATGCTGCTTGCATGTCAGGATGAAGGCTGGAGAGGTGGGTGTAAACCTCTCACTTTTGTATAGCTGGAAGGTAGCCCTACTGTACAGAGCTAAGAGCCACTTCTGTTGCTCCACTTAATTTTTTCCTCCGGCCACACCCATATGGCCCCTGAAAGGTTTCCCATGAAGGAATGTGGCCCCTAGGCTGAAAAGCGTTCCCCACCCCTGCTATATGGCAACTGGATTGCTCCCTGCCACCAACATACAAAGCAGAATAGGAATAGGAAGGGGCAGCCCAGAGTGGCCAGTGCAGGTCTGCAGCATCCAGATGGCCTGATAAAATTCAGCCATTGGCTGAGCATCTAGCCTACAAGCTTGGTGTTCCCTACTCTTGGGCTTTAAGGCATGTCTCAGGAAGCAGAGGCAAGATTACCAAGAACGTGAGTTTCTGCAGTGCTGGTAAAGCTCAGGCATGAGTGCGATGCATTTGCACACAAAGGCAAAGAGGCGGCCTTTCATTAGCAGAGAGATATGACGAGGAGAGGAGTTGTTTTGGATCGATTGCGTGAGAGTTGAATACATGGCATTTGATTTGAGAGTGCACTGTGTTGAGACAATATTGGGGAACATTTTTCAGCCCAAGGGCTCTGTTTCCTTCCGGGTAACCTTCCAAGGGCCACAGTGGCGGGTGAGGCCAGGGGCAGAAGTGGGTGGAGCAATTATTGGAGCATTTACCTTTGTACAGTAGGCTAGCGTCTACACTGGCACATGCCCTGCTCTATCCTCCAGCCAGGCAAGCGAGAGTGTGATCTTCAGAGTTCAAGGACACATTCTAGCCAGGCAAAAATCACTTGAGGAGGGTGTGACAGGGGTGGGGGTATAGTCTGGGGAGAGTCCTGAGGGCCAAATAGAGAAGTCTGTAGGGCCACATTTATTTCCCAAGTGGATCAGCAACAAGGACTTTTCCACAGCAACCACAGCAGATACAGTAGCAGGTGGCAAAGGCAGCCTCTCACAGTGCAAATCTTCATCCGGCAACCTCACACGATCCTCCGGATGGTTTCTTGGGCCTTCGCAAGTAGAGAAGAGAGAGGGTTTCTGCAGTGCACTTCTTTCCGCTTCAGAATATCACCTTATTAGCTGTCTTCACAAAATCAGATGACTTTCCAACTGCAGAAAGAAACCCAGCATCCAAATTTTTTCTTGGATGTGCTCCTGCTTTTCCAAAGCCACCAACTGTCTTGCACCTTGACCTTGGAAATGACTTTGATGTCCTCCTATTTCATGCGATAGTGTTACTTTGCTTTATAAAACATGTGAGTTGCAGAATAGTGAAAACTCAAGGCATTCCTGTGCATGTTTGCCTAGGGGTAGGTCCCATCGAATTCAGTGGGCTTACTTGCAAGATTATGTGTGTAGGACTGAAAATCTCAGGAACTGGACCACTGGCTTAGCTGAGCAAGTCAAGAGAAGGTGTCACTAGACCATCACCTCCTTATTTGAATTTTGTTTATTTATCTATTACATTTATTGGTTGTTTTGTAAACTGACTTCTTTCCCCTACCTCAGTGTTTTGTATTTTGATATTTTGAATGTCTGTTGTAAGCCGCTTTGGGCACAGTTCACTGTGGAAAGGCAGCATATAAATAAACTCAATCAATGAATCAATCACATTTGGCCCCTGTGCCTGAGGTCCCCTGTGCTGTAGCATGTGGGCTATTATGCCTGACCACAGACCTGACCTTGTAGAATGAAAGAGCTGTAGCTAGTGGCCTGGGTGGGCAAGTCTGTTCAATCCAGTGGCAGAGTTGGCTCTGCTAACTGTCATGGAGCAATAATGTCATCTCTCTCTCTCTCTCTCTCACACACACACACACACACATTTAATTTTGGCTGCTGCTGCTTAGACCCCTCTAATCATGTGATTCTAATCACAAGACATTTTAAAATGTGCCCATAAACATTTGCCCGGAAGGCTTGGCGATCAGAAGGGCAGTGTCCTGTTTTCTGCCTTCGTGCACATGGAAGCTGAAGGAGAGATGGGCCCCGCAACATATGGGGTATCTGATGGGGCGGGGCTGTAAATTTTCCAGCAGTGTTTGCCCCTTGGGAGAGGCACGTGTTACACTTCAGTTTCTGGAGGGTTATATTTTGGGGTTGGGTAGGAATTTGTCTCCTTCCTTGGGCTCAGTTGACCGCTCCAACTTTATAAAGTAATAGTAATATTTCAAAAATCTGAACACAGCATCTCTTGTTCTGTGAAGCTTTGAGCAATTTTGGCCCTGCAGCGTTGAGTTTGCCAAGACGCAGAACCGCACACAGAGGTTGGAAAAGGGGGAGGCCCGTAGCTCAGTGGTTGAGCATCTGCTTTGCAGGCCGGTGGTCCCAGATTCAATCCACAACATCTCCGGGTGACTCCTGTCCAAAACTCTGACAAACTGCTGTCAATCAGTGTAGACTGGGGGTTGGAGTGGACTGGACCTGCAGCCTTCCAGAAGTTGGAACTCCCATCAGCCCCAGACTGCATGGTTTATGATCAGGAATGATGGGAGTTGTAGTTTAGCAACAGCTGGAGGGCCAGAGATTTTCCACCCTTGATGTAGTAGACAGTACTAAGCTAGGACTAATGGTCTGATCATGCATAAGGCACCTTCCTACATTCCTACTGCTGAGCAAATATGGCGCAGTTGAATAGAAATTTGAGTTTTGGGAGTAGGAGTGAAGATCTGCCCTTTTTTTTTTTAAGACTGCTGAGGTTGCACCGTGATGAGCCAGCCATGACTCTCCCCATGGTACTGCTGAGTCTTGTGGATGTGAACCTTCAGCCCCAAATACCAATTTCCGATTTTGCAAGTGGCCAGGATGACTTAGAGATAAACAGCCATATCTTTGCAAATGCCCCTCTGTGGGGCGGACATTCCCAAGCTGCAAAATCGCAAGAGAGGAGGCACTACCTTATGTCCTCATTGTACAGATCTCCCCAATATATGGAACATAGAGCGTGGTTTCAATAGCACACCCAAAGTACACCTTACATAAAAGTGTTATTTTAAGTACACCTGCTTAGTGTACTAACATGTAGTACCCCAGGGGTTCCCAAGCGGTGGTCCGTGGACCACTAGTTTTTTCCTCAAGCTTAATTCAGGCTTTGCCTGCAGCATCTCTGTGTTAAATATTTATGTAGTTTTTTAAATTGTATTTTCATTGTTTCATTTATTTTCTATATTGTATTTTATTATATTACACTTTTGAGTTTTATGGAGTGAACCTGGTCTTGTAAGAATGGTGTGCTCTGTGATCGTGTTTCCCGCCACCTAGCAAGCAAACAAGCATGTAGTATTTATATAATTTCTTCTTGGAGCTTGCAGTCTTGTGATTCTTTGTTGTCTGTGCTAAATATGTTTTTAAAATTGGCTGGGTTCTCTCTGGTAGGGCAGTAGTGATCAACTACAGACTTGGGCAATGTTTTGCCATTGATAGACATGGGGCAGAGGGGGGCCCTGTGATGTTCTTGCTTGTAGGGTAAATATGGTAAGTGCTGTTTATATAGAAGACATATGGTAAGTGGAGTGAAAGAGGAGGGGGGAGTACATGAGCAGTAGAATGCTGGATGATTGGCTGAGCGTTTGAATGGCTGGGAGTATAAATGGAAGAATGACAGTTGAATCGGGGTGGATGTTAGTAGGGTGGAGAAGAAGGTGTTTGAGGGTGGAGGTCAGTAGTGTGGAGAAAGAGGGAGTTGGAGTACAAAACAGGAATAGATGAAACCATATGCTTGTGAAACATTCTAAAACTAATCTTGTTATTTCTGATATTTAATAAATACTTATTTGGTTTACTAAAGGCCTGATCCTTGGCTGGGGGATATACATACCAGAAGGGAGGGCAAGGTAATTACCAAGGCTGAACAGAAACAGTATCTAATGGTGGCAGCGGTGAAGGGAGGAATAATAACAATTCAAGTATCCAGAGCAACCCAGAGTTGTATGCGTTATCTATAAAGATACAAGGGGGTTGGGAACAGCATAAGCACGCAGTCACAAAAGTAACCAGCTAGAGAGAGACTCAGGCAAAGTCTCTGGGAGTATTGGTTATAGGACGTGACTGGTGGTGCTGCCTAGCAGGGGGATCTAGTGAGATCTGTGCTAGAGCGGAGTGAGAAACCATATAAAGGACGGTCCGGACTGGTGGTATCCCTGGTGGTGCCTAGTGAAAGGCAGTAGCCACAAGCAGGTGGGAACCTGACAGGGAGAACCAGGGAAGGATGTCACAGGCCCCTCTGTGTATATGTGTGTGTGAGAGAGGCCCCATTTGCACTCTACATTTTCAGCAACATCCTACTGCTTTCCCCAAAGAACCCTGGAAACTGTCGTTTGTTAAAGATGCTGAGAATTGCTAGGAGAAAACCCCCAGAGTTTCCTGGGAAGTGGGATTAATTGTGAGACTGCGCTGGGAATTGTAGCTATTTTGTGATTTTTATATTGTTTTTAATGCCGTATTTAAAAATTGTTGTAACCCTCCCTGGGACCTTTGGGTGAAGGGTGTAATAGATGATGATGATTATGATGACAGCAACAACTGGAAGGCGCCATGTTGGCTATCCCTGGTTTGGGGGGGCAAATAGCTGTCATGTTAGTTTGGGTTGACCCACTCTAGAAAAGTTTGGGGTACCCTTAATAGTGCAGATATGTTCTCTGGACTTACTAATCTGATAGAGCTGCTTTCTCTAGATCATAATGTGTATTACTTTAAAATGCGGTAAGCCAGACCTGCTGTGGGTTTTTTGGGGGGCGGGGGCTTCTGCTCATTCTGCTGAGTGGGGCCCTGGATGTCTGCCCTAAAGTCCTGTCCTGGTGATGTTGCCGGTTGCCCTATTGGAGCACCTTGATTATAAGGTAGTGGTGATGTCTTATATTAGCAAGTAAAATTGGCTGGGAAAATGAATACTGTGTTAACTGTCTGGTATAATAAGGCATCTGTGCCATGTTGCCGCTGAAGTCATTAAATTTAGAAGTGGTTCTAATTACAGTGGGCGACTGCTGCTCTAACGAGAAGAACAGAAAGCAAGTCTGGAGCTGGTGCCAAGGATTGGAAACATGTAGTAGATTGGAGCGCATTCCCAACAAGGCAAATCCAAAGTGTCTGAGGCTTTTTAATTTTGGAAAAGAGAGAGAGATGATTAAAAGGAAGGACATGAGAGAAGTTCACCAGGCAATGCATGCTCTGGGCTGGGAATTGTTTCGCCCTCTTAGTCTAGAATTTAGGGTCATGGGCTATAGCAGGGAACCTCCTCTCTATCTGGCCCCAGGTCTTTTCCCCAGGCCATACCTTCACTGGCCCTGCATTGCACTGTGGCTGGAATGGGTCCTTGATCTCTGATCGTGCCTTTTGCTCGCCTAGGCAGAGGACAGAGAGCAGATGCATGCGAATGTGTATGTAAAAACAGGCCTGCTATACACAAGTCATATTTACATTTGTCACTCTGCTAGTTTTTGCTTCTGGTCCTGTCTACTACTTGCATGTGGCCCTTGAAAGGTTGCCCAAAAGAAAATGCGGCCCTCGAGCGGTAAAAAGTTTCCCCATCCCTGCACTACAGGGTATGGCGAGACAAAAGGAAGTATTTCTCCCCAACACTTCCTTATAGTTTAGGATGCACTGCTACAAGATGGGGTGGGACTTGGATGGCTTTAGAATAAGTTTTCCCCCCCTCTCTCAACACTAGAACTGGTGGACCTCCAATGAAGCTACATGCTGGACAATTCAGGACAGACAAAAGAAAGGACTTCTTCACACAACGCACAGTTAAACCATGGGATTCACTCCCATGGGAGGCAGTGATGGCCGCCCACTTGGATGGCTTTAGAAGAGGATTAGACAAATTCATGCAGGACAAGACTAGCAATGGCTATGCTGTCCCTCCATAGTCGGAGACAGTATGCTTCTGAATACCAGTTGCTGGAAAGCGCAGGGAGGAGGGTGCTCTTGCACTCAGGTGCTGCATATGGGCTTCCCAGGGGGATCTGGTTGGCCACTGTGAGAACAGGGTGCTGGGCTAGATGGGCCACTGGCCTGATCCAGCAGGTTCTTATGTTCTTAAACAAATTCATGGCGAGAAGGTCTATCAGTGAATTTTAGTTGTGATCATGGACTTTCTATCTACAGAGGAATCCTCCCTCTTTGTATCAGATGCTGGGGACTGATCATCAGGGCTGTGGAGTTGGTACGCCAAACCTCTGACTCCTCTATTTTTCTACTGTCCGACTCCGACTCCTTCATAAATGGCAAATGTATATTAACTAGTAATAACAAATTTACTGTATTAAAATGGTAGCACAAGGCATTGCATCACCACCATGTGAATCATCAGGGTAGATTGATAGAACATAAAATATATTTATTTGATTAAAATTTCTGAACAAGAAAACTTTCCTAAATTCCTATGAAAGTTTTTATTTCGGAGTTGTACAGTTCTACCGACTCCGACTCCACCCAAAATTGCTTCCTACTCCACAGCCCTGCTGATCATGTCTAGTACCAGCTTGTGAGCTTCCAGAGGTGTATCTCTCTGGCCCCTTTTGGAGATGGTTTCAGACCAGAAGGATTTTAGTGTCAGCCGGCAAGGCAGTTCTTAAGTTGAAATGGCAGAACATGTGAGATGGTCTCTTTTGCAAATAGTGTAAAAGATTAAGAGGGTGATCTACATCAGCCTTCCCCATTCTGTGCCCTCCAGATGTTTTGGGCTATACCTCCCATTAGCACAGCTGCTCTTAAACATGTGTAGGGCACCAGGTTGGGGAAGGCTGATCCACATTGTGTTCTGATTTCCCTTGAAGCAAAGAATGAATGCTCACATTGGTGCACATCGGCTGTTTCATAATTTACAGGGATGTCGGGGAGGGGATCCTAGCATGGGGTTTGTCTCCGCCCACTGGCTCTGTTGGCAGGAAGTCAGAGTTTGAAAGGGGTAATCTAAGTGGGCCAGGCAACCTCTCCCAGATTTACTTCCTGCCACTTCTGCAGCAGGTTGTCCGTCATGGTTCTCCTTGCCGCAGGATCCTCCCTCCCTCCCTTTTTCCTCCTCGGCAGCCTTGTAAGGATTCTCTCCTCTTCATTTCCCAGCACAGGGGGAGGAAACAAGCAAGGGAGTTTTTGTTCCATATTCAAGGGGCCTTGAAGCAAGGGGCCTGTTCAGCCAGGCAAGAACACTCAAGGAGAGTGCAAAGCACAGCTGGTGAGGGGTGTGCCTTAAGAAGGCGTGTGGCCCAAGAGTCCTGAGAGGCAGATTTAGTAGTTTGGAGAGTTGCATTTGGCCCCAAGGCTGGAGTTTCATCACCCCTGGTGTAAACCAAGGCTGGACCCATAGGACCCATAACAGCTTAGCAGCATCTCCAGAACAGTGCCCCAGATTTCTATCCTAGACAGTCAGCCTAAACGGACACCATGGTGAATGGCACTGTAAGCTGCCAAGAGGTCCAGGAATTAGGAGTCATGTTCTCCCACCCTTCTCCATCTTTCAGGGTGACTAACACAGTTTCTATGCCAAAAATCAGGAAAGAGACCAGATTGCAACCAATTTAGAGAATGTGCCATCGAAGAATGAATACCAGTTGCTGGAAGGCAAGTACCCAAGGAGGGCTCCTGCTTCTGGAAGCCCGCAAAACACAGACGTGCCTGACTCTTGGTAGCAGGGTGTGTTCTTAAGCCTGTGTTGTCACCTGATGGTTTTGCATGCGCCACTGAGCCACCGCACATCACCTCAAAGCGCAAGCTTCCTCAACTGAGCCCAGTTCCTTCCAGTCATGAAACATACAATGCTTTGAGCGTAGAGAAGCCAAGACATGTCCATCCATAACTGTGCATGGCAGGCCCTCGTGTGGCTCCTGGCCTTGAGCCGAAATGATGCTTCCATGGCCATAGCTCGGTGGCAGAGCATGCAGAAGGTCCCAAGTTCAATCCCCGGCGTCTCCAGATAGGGCTAGGAGAGACTTCTGCCTGAAACCCTGGAGAGCTGCTGCCAGTCAGTGCAGACAGTACTGAGCTAGATGGACCAGTATGGTTTAACTCCATATAAGGCAGCTTCCTATGTTCCCAACCCAAATCACCTGTAGCTGGAAATGCCACGATGGGGGATACGTGGCTCAGCAGTACGACATGTGAGAAGGACCTTGGAATTGTTGTTGATCACAAGCTGAATATGAGCCAACGGTGTGATGTGGCTGCAAAAAAGGCAAATGCTATATTAGACTGCATTAAACAGAAGTATAGTTTCCCAGTCGCGTGAAGTACTAGTTCCCCTCTATTCAGCACTGGTTAGGCCTCTTGAATACTGCATCCAGTTCTGGTCTCCGCACTTCAAGAAGGATGCAGACAAACTGGAACGGGTTCAGAGGAGGGCAGCAAAGATGATCAGGGGACTGGAAACAAAGCCCTATGAGGAGACACTGAAAGAACTGGGCATGTTTAGCCTGGAGAAGAGAAGACTGAGGGGAGATATGATAGCACTCTTCAAGTACATGAAAGGTTGTCATACAGAGGAGGGCCGGGATCTCTTCTCGATCGTCCCAGAGTGCAGGACACAGAATAATGGGCTCAAGTTGCAGGAAGCCAGATTTCGACTGGACATCAGGAAGAACTTCCTAACTGTTAGAGCCATACGACAATGGAACCAATTATCTAGAGAGGTAGTGGGCTCTCTGACACTGGAAACATTCAAGAGGCAGCTGGACAGCCATATGTCGAGAATGCTTTGATTTGGATTCCTGCATTGTGCAGGGGGTTGGACTTGATGGCTTTATAGGCCCCTTCCAACTCTACTATGATTCTATGATTTTATGTGATACAGAATGAGGTTTCAGGATCTTCTCCCTATAATCTACCTCGCCAGCTCACTTGCAAAAACTGCTGCGTTTCTGCACAGAACGGGAGCCTCTCTCCCCATCCACCCTACCCCAGGCACGCATATGCATGCTTCCCTGTTCAAGTGATGCTCCTTACGATGATACATTTAATTATAGGTGGCACTGCCTGGCCTGGGTCCAAAGGGAGGCTGTCAGTTCTTCCCTCGTTGTCCACGCTTAGTAGGATGCCTTCCTCACGCCCATTGCCTCTCCCTCCCCTCCTCTGTGACTTTGGCTTCCGCCAGATGTCACACCGCCACTGCCGCGCCCCCCCCAGCCTCCCCTCGCTGATTTTGGTGTGTGTGTGTGTGTTTTGTGTGCTTACGTGCGGTTGTCACCGCTGTTCCCTTCAGCTGTAAGTTTCTGAAGGATTTCACGCTCTTCCTAATCACTGCAGTTTCTTTAAATTGAACAGCAGAGAGGCAAGAATTTCTGCACCCCCCCAAAGCTCCAATCTTTTTTGTGAAGTGCAACACCCAGTTGCCATTGTTTCTTTCTATACACTTTGTTTGACTCTGCCTCTTGCTATCACCAGCCGTCTCTGAAGTTAAACTTTCCTAACTTTTAGAAAAGAAGCAAAAAGGCAATGGTAGTGAGTGTGTTTTCTTAGTGTTGAATTCCTTTATTTTGTGCATTTACACTGGTACAAGCAATAAAAAATGCCATATGAGTAATACTGAAGAGATTTAGCATGTTCATAATGTTGAAAATATCTAAATAAGAGAGATGAGAATAATTATATTGCACAAATTCATCATCATTCATCTGTTCCCTTCTTTCAGTTAATATTATTTATAATATCTATTATTTCAATTAATATAAAATTAAGAACAATATTCCTTTTTTAAAAATAGTCCTAGGTTTCCCTAAGTAATCCTTTTTATGTTTCATATATATCCCCTAATGATACATATGGACTGATAAATTCTTGCACCTTATTCCAGTGATTGATAAACAAGCTCCATTTATTCCGCAAAAAGACAATGTTTTAATTGGGCGAATCTGAAATGGGGGTATCCAATGTGGCGCCCTCCCAATTCCCATCGGCCCCAGCATGGCCAGTGGATGATGGGAGTTGTAGCCCACAACACACTGGCTACCCCGAGTCTAAAATCTATATGAGCTTTGGAAGTATTTTTTGCAAAGAGCCATAGCTTGGCACTAACTTAATTTAATGTAGGATCAAATTCATGCCACACCAGAACACTCCCTGGAACAGCTGTGGCCTCTCAGCTGAACCTACCTCATAGGGTGGTTGTGTGTATTGTAATGGTCCAGCAACTACACCAGAAGTCCTGCCCCACCCCCCAGGAAAGTCTGACTAGAAGAAGGCATGGCTGGGACATTAAATCATGCACAGATGTAGAAGGTAGCCCTCAGTGGCTTTCTGGGTGAAAAAAGTGGTGTGTTTTATTTATTTATTTATTTATTTATTTATTTATTTATTTATATACCGCCCCATAGCTGAAGCTCTCTGGGCGGTTTACAGTACCTAAAAACACTAAAAACACATATACAAATTTAAAACACATCTTTTAAAAACAATTTAAAACACAATTTAAACATTTAAAACAATTTAAAAAATTTATTCACTTTTTATAAAGACAGCAAGCTGGTTGCTCCCTTTTTAAGATTTTGGGCACTATTGGGGGCTTGATGTTTGGCAGAAGAGAGTTTTTTGCATGCCCTGAACAGAAACTCAGAGGAGGAAAAGGCTTAGCAGGGCAATCTAGTGTATGGTGTAGTGTGACCCAGAGATGCCTGCACTCTCCATCTCCCCTTTGCTTGGATGGCTTTAAAAGAGGGTGAGACACATTCATGGAGGATGCGGCTGTCCCTGAGGCTAGCGATGGCTATGTACTTCCGCTCCACTGGCAGAGGCCATATGCCTCTGAATACCAGTTCTTGGGAATCACAAGTGGCGAGAGTTGCACTCAGGTCCAGCTTGCGGGCTTCCCAGGAGAGGCATCTGGTTGGCCGTTGTGAGAACAGGATGCTGGACTAAATGGGCCTGTGGCCTGATCCAGCTTCTTGTGCCCTTAGCTACCAACTAACCTAGTAGCATGGTAGCAGTTTCCTTGCAGTGTGCTAATGTGTCCCAGCACATCATTCAGGAGCTGCTGGTGTAGTACAACATTTGGGTCTTCCAGTGGGGCATAATTAGTAGTATAGTGGCAAATTCAGAAGTGCAGGGTCCCTTCATGTTAGTCATAGCCACACACCCTCCCCTTTTTTGCTGCGGGGTTGAGAATGAGATCCTTGTTAATGCCTTCTCCCACATTAGACAGCCTTAGGAGCCAATAAGCGTGAAAGGGGAGAGTGTTAGCTACTGAGAAGACTCTTCTCAGTGGCTAACTCACCCTCCTTTCACTCAGAGTGGCTCCAATCAGGAGGAAAGATCAAGGAAGCATGTTAGAATATTTTTCTCAGTAGCTAAGACCCTCCCCTTTCATGCTGATTGGCTCACAGGATGCTGGAGACACAGGCACCCTGCTTGGACCCTGCTCCCAAAAAAGTAAGGGTCTAAGACCCCCCCCGACCCTGGACGACTACACCCCTGGGTGTAATAGCAGGACCCTGGGTAACTTGGGCTGTATTTTGAGAGAATGGGAGCATGGTGCCCCTGTGTTCAGAGTCTGACCTCTCTTAGAATGTGTCGTCCCCCATGCCTACAGCCCCCCCCCCAAAAAAGTAAGGGAAGGGGGAATATGACATTTTAAAGCGAAGACTTGAAATGTCTTCTGCAGTTCCCTGTATCAGAAAAAGCATTCCCGATCAAGTAGCTGCACAGCTGTCCAGGTCTAATTAGTTTGCACATCATTTATGTATGTATGCTTTGACATCTGACACAGACTCGGATAGAAGTTGGTGTTTTGAACCCGACTCTCCAATTACGATGCAGCTTTGATTTGCCAGCTTCTGTATGTGCAACATGCTTAGGCGTAAATAAGGGGGTGTTAACATGGGCTAATTAAATCAATGATACTGGAGCCTGGGAGCAACTTGTGATCTCGGAAACCCTTTTTACAGTCTTCTTGTTTTAAAAATCCCCTTGCGATGGAGATCTCCTGCTTAGTATCTTTAAATGCATATATTCTGTAGTATGTGGAGAGAGAACTAGAACAGGACAAACGAAAGCTGTGCTTTGCTATGTTGGAAGTGAATCCTGATGACTCTTTCCCCTGGTTTTAAGTTTAACGAGAAAAGCCTGGATCGTTATTAACTTGTCTGCTGCGTACCCAAATTCTAAAACAATTTAAGTTCTTTTTTTATTTTACAGATCTGTGCCTCCTGCTTCAACTTCTTCTCTTAAACAGATAGGGAAAACAGATAGTTAAGAGACTGACTTGGTCAATTTGGTGGTGGTATTATAGTTAGTGTCTTAAATTGGGACTTGGCAGGGCCCCACCAATTTTCTCTGCCAATAGCCTCTCTCATCAAAGGGAGAGGTCAGCCTTGATCTTATTTATAGGACTTTGAGATTGATTTTTATTTGGGTTCCGTTTGGCATATTGTTTTGATACCTTTGTAGTGTGTTTTTCCTCCATTTTGTATACTGTTTTTAAGATTCCTTTATAATGTATCTCTTTTTATCTTTTATATTGTATATTGATTTGCAGGTTTTTCTTTTCTTTTTGGTATTGATTTGATTTTTTTGTACAGGGTTTTGTTTCTTTGTATGGTGCTGGACCTTTGCTTTGCAATATGTTTTGAAATTATATTATTCTCTTGCATTTGATTTTTATTTTCAGTACATCGCTTTGAGAAAATTTGAATATAAAGCAATTAAGGCATTTTCTAAAGAAATAGTTGTTCATTTTAATAATTTATAAATGACTTAATACCATCGTTTCTAAGTGGTTTACAATTGATTGATCTTGCCCTGTACCTCTGAAGCACAGCACAAGGCCAGGGAGCCTCCTTTCCTCCCCTGTCCAGCACCAAGCTTGGGGCTGGGGGAAGATGTATAGAAGATGGCTCCTGGGGTTCTGAGGAGCCCCACACTGCACTTCCATCAGGCTTAGAACCAACCACAGCCCTCCTTTCCAGCCCTCTAAGCTAGATCAGAAAACTTGAGCCTGTGAGTTTGACACTGTTCCTGTGATGCTCATGGACATCCGATGAAGCTGAATGTTGGAAGATTCAGACAGACAAAAGAAAGTACTTCTTCACACAGCCCATAATTAAGCTACGGAATTCACTTCTAAATGAAGTAGTGATAGCCATCAACTTGGCTGGCATTAAAAGGTTTAGTGGATAAGGCTATCAGCGGCTACTAGCCACAATGGCTATGCTCTCCCTCCATAGTCAGAGGTGGTATGCTTCCAAATGCCAGTTGCTGGAAACCGCAGGAGGGGAGAGTGCTCTTGCACTCAGGACCTGCTTGTGGGCTTCCCACTGGGGTATCTGGTTAGCCACTGTGAGAACAGGATGCTGGACTAGATGGGCCTCTGGCCCGATTCAGCAGGCTCTTCTTATGCACTCTTAGAGCAGCTTACGTTTGCTACGCCCAAATGAAGAAATCTGGCTTCCTCCCAACCTTGGAGCTGCCTAATGGATAAGGATCACAACCACAGCGATGCTGAGCTTCTGAGGCTGACCATTTGTCTCTGAAGTCCATCACAACCGCAGGCATCGTCTCTGCCCTCCCCTCCATCTCAAAGGTTAGGAGGAATCCTATTGCTCATTACCATGCACTGTGACGTGTGGCATTGTGGTCCCCTGTTGGCTGGTACTGAGCACACAGTGGAAGGTCAACTACGAGATCATGGGTTGTATCTAGTGTTAGTCATACTCACAGTAGACCTGTTGAAATGAATGGGCATGAGAAACTTAGATCTATTAATTTCAGTGGGTCTGCTTGAAAAAGAACATAATTTGGATACAACCCCATATCGATATATTTTAAAAGCTTTAGACTGTGTGGTGTTGAAATTCCACTCTGTACCCAAATTGAGATGTGAGCCTAGTTCTCCTCCAGATATAGAAATAAGGTATCTGGGTACAGGCTTAAAGTTGCTTGACACTTTGTGTTACCCTCATCAAGTGGAAATTAGTCCCATGTATGTCAGGCTCTGATTCCTGTGAATCCTCAGAGCCACAGGACCAGTTGGCATGTAGCAGATCACTTTGACGTTGCATGAGCAAACCTCATACTCTCACATTCTTTCCTTCCCCTTCCTACTCCACTTAGTTTCTGGTTGGCGGCACACTAAACTTCGCCTTTGCATCTAAACCATCCTGTGATTGCCTTGCAAAGAAGGATTGAGCCCTGCCTTGTGGGAGAAGCACCCATTTGCAAACAGCAAATGTTAGTTTGCTGCACACCAGGAGCTAACTAACTACAACACATAGGACATGACAGAATCTTGGTCATGGAACACCAAACTCTGATTTGGTGTTGCATGTGAACTGACCTGCTGAGAAATCTGGGTGTGATGGTAGAGTCACTGGCTGCATTTCTCTGTCTGTTGTTTTCTGTTTATCACATTAACTAATTGTCTAAGCTCTTCCCAGCAGAGAGAGAAAAGAGTGGCCAGTGGCCTCTGCAGCCATGCTGAGCCTTGCCTAGTGGTGGCTTTTTCATATGATCAATGTAACATATGTAGCCATGGTCTTATCTGGGGGTGGAGAACCTCCGGCCTGCTGACTAATTTTGGCTCACCAGGGGGTCAGATTTGGCCTGCAATACCTTAAAAAAAACAAAAACAGCCACTTTGCCAGTCAGCTAATGTCACTGATAGGAGGTGATGTCAGCTGATGCATGGGGTGGCAGGGTTTGATTCTGCATTTGCTGCATGCACCAGTTCCCCTGTTGAGAACTGGTGCAATGCAGCTAAAGAAGCAGGATTTAACCCCTGCTATCACCATAAGTTTAAAGGGCAGCTTGGGGCTGTTGGCAAAAGAACTTTCAAACAGCCCCCATGCTGCACTTTGAAGTCCTGATAATCGGAACTTCAAAGTGCAGCATCACTACGTTGTCAGGCGATTGACAGATGGGCCAACTCACTCACCTGCCCAATTTCCTCTCCAGGGATAGGGAGGTAAGGATCTGTAGACATTAGAGCAGGCGTGGGGAACATCTGTGGCTCTCCAGATGTTGTTGGATGCCTACTCCTGACAACCCCAACCAGCACGGCCAAGGATCATGGGAGTTGCAGGCCTCCAGATGTTGTTGGACTCCCAAGTTCACCATCCCTGCCCTTGAGACAAGACCACCCCAAGGCCCAAGGAGATGGTGCTAAATGTGTGCTGTAATGCACACTCAAGCAGGACACATTCATGCGTGGGCCTGACTTGTGTCTCACTAGCCAAAATGGTTGGCTGCTACTGTTGCAGTTTTTGTCTGTGTTAAATGCCTGACTTTTTCTCTATGGAGCAACACGGTGTTTCAAATCTGGCCAGAGAGCTTCACCTTCTGGATCCATTTCTTACTGGTAGTCTTTTACTTTAGTGGAGTTTACAATGAAGTACAACACAAGGAATAATACTTTACAAAATGGCTTCCTGACATCACTTTCTAATATCAATTACCTCTCAAATTCCGACTCTTAAAAATGCCCCAAGAGGAAACCATTTATCAGTTGGTAACTGTCATGTTGAGGTAAATAAATTCCCACTTATCTTCCATGCAACATCATTGGCTGCTCCTAGAAGGTGTGATGGGCAGCTTACATTTCCTGGGGAACGCCTTCCATTTTCTGTTTGGAAACTGGTCTCTAAGTTGACCTTCTGTGCCCTGAAGTTCACATAAGTGGCATAAAACCAACAGAATGGGCAAAAGGAAATGTTTGGTTTCTGAACCTCTGAAGCAAAAGAGTTTGTGACAGACTGATAGGGATTTTTTGAAACAACAACACAAACCTGTTAAAATCAGGGCTTTGTGTAGTTCTGCCCTGGGGAAAGAAGAAAGTCCTCAGGATTTAATTTTTTTTTTAAAGAATTCTGCTACAAATTATGCAAATGAATGAAATTTGCCTACTGTTCTCTTAGGTTGCATAATTCTGCTTCTGTTCATGAGAGACTGTGGAAGGGACTGATTTTTTTGGTCATACCTCCCTTGTTTTGAGTAGCTTTGCAGAGAAGTCCCCAAAGTGTATCAGTCTGCATGCATGCATAGATAAATAAATAAATGTTGCTAGCCACCTGGTTGCTGTCAGAAGAGGGGCAGAGAGCTCCACCCCTCCTGCGGCAGCCCATTGTGTTTCTAAAAGAAGATCAGACAAATTCATGGAGTGATATGATTATCCATGGCTGCTAGCCACAGTGGCTATGTTCTAACCCTCCCCCCATCAGAAGCAACATGCTTATTATTAATAATAATTATATTTGTTAGTCACTTGCTACCTGAAGGTCTCCAAGCGACTTTCAACACTGCCGGGGGAAAAAACAAGCACATCATTCCATTAAAAAAACCCCAAAACAATGAAACAGCTAAATAGCAGTTGCTGGGAGTCGCAGGTGCTGTTGCAAGTCTGGTGCTGCTTGTGGGCTTCCCATAGGCATCAGGTCAGCCACTGTGAGAACAAGATGGTGGACCAGATGGGCCTTTGGCCAGATCCAGCAGCCAGCTCTTTTTACATTCTTAGGGTGGGCACCGTGGAGGGACGGAGCCCTCCATCCTTAGCCAGCCAACCAACTTGTTTGTCTGCATGCACTTCCTTCCAGCTTACGGCTTCCAGGCTTGAGCTTAAATAGAAGGCCGGCTTGTGTGCTTTCAAGCGTATCTTTTGAAACGAAAAGAGAGCAGAGGGCTCTGATGCTCACTACCTAATTCTGTGCTTTTTCTGCAACAACGTTTTCTCCATTTCTCAGTCTCAGAGTTGTACCCAAAGTCCAGTGGCTTAACAGTCACTGCAGAGCTGCAATAGGAAATGTTCCATTGGGGGGGGCAAGTAAATGGGAGAGGAGGCTGTCGTGCTTGCAGATCTTCTTTCGTATTTAGTGTTGCTCTTGCCACAGCCAGCTTGGCTGATTTATTCCTCATACTTTTAAACAAAAAACTAAAGCCGGTGGCCAGCATTCACAAGTTACTTGGTCATTGTTCTGATTGCTAAATAATGCCGTAACCACAGCCTTGTTTAAAATATGTGTACTTCTTTTTATTATGCTTTAAACAAAAAGTGCTGAAGATGCAGAATATTCACAAGTCTTCCTGTTCTACCCAGATCTGTGTTCTGACTTGCTTCTCCTCCTCCTCCTTTGCAGACTCCTTATCATGTCAACCTCCTTCTGGCAGGCCACGATGAGCAGGATGGGCCTGCCCTTTACTATATGGATTACCTCGCCTCTTTGGTGAAAGCTCCTTTTGCAGCCCACGGCTACGGAGCATTCCTGACACTCAGCATCCTTGACCGCTACTATAAACCAGGTATGTCCAGCAATAATAATAATAATAATATTTATAGGCCATCTTTTTAGGGCATGGCTTTCACAAGGTGGCGTACCCAAGGGAGGATGCATTCAGGTACATATCGTATCCATAAACACACTTTGTACCACAAAACAGTGTTCAGTACAACAACTTATAAGGGAGGCTGCAAGGATTTATATAACACACAATTAAGACAGCTCAGGAGTCTCAAAGCCAGCAGAACCATTAGGAAGAAGGGCTCGGAACAGGTAGTCTTGAAGGCCTGCACAGTGCCGTGTGTAGATCATTTGAAAGGGGAGTTCCATGATGCGAGGGGCCAGCGTCAAGCAGGCCTTGTCTCTCGTGCTCACCAACCTGATCACTCTTGGTGATGGGCAAGCGAGCAAAGCCTCCGCAGAATATCTTAACAAAAGGGGGTGCAGTACAGGTGAGGGTGTTCCTTAAGATAACCTAGACCCAAGCCATTTAGGGTTTCCCCTCTCCATGAAGCAGCACCCTGAGAATCCTGGTTTAAATCCTCCTCCGTGAGAACCAAATGATTTGTTGTAAAGGGAGGCTTGGCATTGTGTGAACATGCCTGATGGTCTATCAGAAGCAGGCCAGGGAGGGCAAAACAGGTTTTCTGGGTGTCTAGAGGCAAGTGTCCGGTGATCCGAATAGTTCTCCTCTGGACTAGTAGGAGCAGAAGACGTTCTGTAAAACAAAGAGACTTCTGCCAAACTCTGTGATGTATGCAGAATTTTTGTATTGTATTCAACTTGTATTGCCTTGGATCCAAACTATGGGCTGTTTTTAACGTAAGTCCTATTCAGAGAAGATCCATTGAATGAATGAATGAACCTAAATTAGTCATGTCTATTAAGTTCAATGAGTCTCCTCTGAGTAAGACTAGTATTAAATCCCACCCTGTGTTAGGTGCTCTTAAGTCTCCCATTGAAATCAATGTCAAAAGTTAGTTACGACTAACTTAAGCCCCTTTAATTTCAGCTAGAGCTAGGTGCTCTGAAGTCAGTCTGGGTGCAGCCCATGATTTCTCCCTGAACACTGTAAAATAGGGACCATCACTGGCAGCATGGCCCAGTGGTAGAGGCAAACTAAGCAGCATCCTTGGCAGGGGCACCGGCCTCAGCTCCAGGGCCAGTTCTAAAGGGCGGCCAAGAGGGGCTAGCAGGGCCACTGTGCTCCCCTTCCGCAATCTGCAGCAGGATTCCTGCCACAGATAGCAGGGCAGAAGCTTCAGAGCCACCTGCCATTCTCCCACTTCACCTACCTTTCTCTCTGCTGTTTTTTGCGGCTGCGCACACTGCGCATACAGGTTTGCCATCAATCAAGATGGTGGCCAAGGTTTCCCTAAGGGGCTGAAGCCTCTGCCACCATCTTGGTTGATGGCAGCAATGCGCTCGTGTAGCATGCATGCGTGCCATCAACCAGGATGACGGCAGAGGCTTCAGCCCCTTAGGGAAACCTCGGCTGCCATCTTGATTGATGGCAAACCTACGCACGCCACAAAAAACAGCAGAGAGAAAGGGAAGTAGAGCGGGGGAATGGTGGGCGGCTTGGGATCTCCTGCCCTGCGATCCGCGGTACCAATCCTGCCTCGAATCACAAAAGGTGAGTGCCGGGGCAGGCTGGTGCCCAAGGGCCCTGGCATGCCTGGAGCCGGCCCTGCTCAGCTCCGAAAACTTTCGGTGGGGGGGAGAGGAACGATTTACACCTTGAGATGTATTTGCTTTTTTCAGGTCATAGCTGAAATGGAGAATCTAATCTGTGTTTAGATTTCTGTTTTTCCAGGAATCTGGGAAATAGCGTTCAGTCCAAATTAACTAATACGGGCCACAATATTATTATAGGAGCAGCTGGTGCACTGGGGTGGTGGTGCAGAGCTGCCCTCTCAACACCAGGATTGCTGCTGCTAACCAGGATGGTGCCACGGTAGGGCAGAGGCAACATCAGGGCTGTACTGGAGCACTGATGGAGGCAGTCAGGTGCTCCTGCCAGCAGTGGCGGCTGGTGGCTCCATGCCAGTGAGGCAGCGGAATCAGCTCCAGGTTTTAGTCCCAACTTTCAAGGACCTGCCCAAGGTGCTCCACCATGCCCTACCCCCACCCCATCCTAGTGAGTGGCTGTGATGCTGGTGTTGGGAGGACGGCTTCGCAGCACCGCCGCATCACATCAGTCACTTTTAATTATAGTTTTATTGAAATGAAAAATAAAATCCGCATTAACTCTTGATTATTGATTATCAAACCCGACAGACCATACAATTTGTTTGGAAAGGTAGCAGCAAAGACTGAATTTGCTGAGGTCGCCAAAAATCTCATCAGACCTGACAAGTTGGCAGGGAGAGATGCAACGGACAGATCTTTCCAACAGCCAAAACCTTTTTTGTCCTTGGCTTCTCAGCCTTCCACTGACATTGCCCGTGTGCATTTCCAAGCTCCGTGAGAGCTACAAACTCAAATTTTCTAAGTGCAAGATAATCAGGTTCTCTTCCCTGGTGAGTTGGCAGGTGCACAAACACACACAACCTTTTGATATGAGGGTTTCAGTATATCCACCCTGGCTGTTCATTCCCAGTTAATGGCATTCGACCTGATTTTAGAATTTCAGTACAGCTGAAATTAATTTATTACCCAAATTTTACTCCAGTTTACTGTGACTTTTGAGGCTGAGTATTCATTGAATATTTGTTATTTCCACTTGGCATTTTAAGATGTTTGATTTTCATATTTGATCATGTTTAATCATTGACACGCAGTGGGATTTCGTATCTGACTTTTATTTATTTATTTGTATTTAAAATGGCTGTATCCTGCCTTTCCTCATAAAAAGCTCAGAGCAGGTAACAACAAAATCAAACCGTAATTAAAAATTTTTAAATGTCAGTTGCACAGCCCTGACAACTGGCTGCTCTGGAAGATCATTATAATTAATCTCTGCATTGTCTGAAGTTGGGGCAGGGTTAAGGTGGCCCAGCTATCTAATGATTGGCCTGCAATAGTGCTTGGTATCTGACTGCATTTGATAGCCGACAGCTGTTACATAGCCGATGCCTGTCAAAGTGACTGGGATTCCACCAAGCCTAAAGCACTCTTAATTCCAAAGCTTTGAGTTGTAAAATCTTACATTCAGGCTGTGAATCTGAATTTGAACACAAGAAGATCCTAGCTGCTTGATCAGGCCAACGACCCGTCTAGTCCAGCATCCTGTTCTCACAGGGGCCAACCAGATGCCCAGAAGAAGGCTGCAAGAGTGATCTGAGCACCAGAGCAACACTCCCCTCTTGTGCTTTTCAGCAGCTGGTATTCAGAGGCACACTGCCTTTGAGAGGGGAGGTTGCTTTGTGTCCAAAATTTAGGTGACAGAATGGAAATCCTGCCAAACGTTTGAGTATTTGCTACTATTTTAAATGTTTTAGATGTTCTAATTGTTTTTAAATGATTTAAATGTGTGTTTATTTTAATTTAAATTGTATTATTTTAACATGTTGACGTGCACCACCCTGGGCTACTTCGGGAGGAAGGGTGGCATACACATTTAATAAATAAATAAAATTTGTGATCAGCTGTTGATTGGAGCATAACCTCCAAGAAGCAGGCTGTGCGCTACTTCTGCCCTTTCCTGCTCTGTCTCCTTACAATGTCTTTTTAAAAACTGTCTCCTCTTTCCTACCCCCACGATTGGTGGAGCAGAATTAAGTCTCCCAGCCTAAGATTTTGTTACAGTTTGCTGTCCTCCCAGCATGGCCAAACCTTTCTTCTAATGTGTGAGGAGAGCTGGGGCACTTCTCACGCGTGCCATTTCCATTGTGAAAAATGAACGCCCAACAGGGAATGCCGCACTTGAAGCCCACCCCACCCCTGCCTCTACTTTGTCTCTCCCTCTCCTTTGAGTGATTTGCAGCCGGCTGTGAACAGATGGAGCTGATTTAAAGCGGTAATAAGCTCAAGAAGGCTGAGGTGGCCGGGCTCTTCCAGCGCCTGAGCCCCTGGCCATGGGAGGCAGGATTCTGCCGGGCTTTCCGTTACGGTGGAACAAATTGATTTTTGACGGCTCGTTGGGCAAGGGAGCTGGACCACAGGTGATCCTTCCTACATGTGGAACGAGTTTTCTCAGAGCAGGGAACGAGGCTTTCGTTCCTTTGTGCCCAACTGAAGAGCTATCCGGACTGCATGAAAGAGTTTTTTGGGGAGGCCAGGAGACTAATTAAAGCTGTCTGTGGTGTTCTCTTTTCCTCCTCCAGGTATCACCCGTGAAGAAGCGGTGGAGGTTCTCAAGAAATGTCTCAAGGAGGTGAGTGACCTGCCTTGGCCCAGGAGGCAAATGTTTGGTTGCCTTTCTCTGCCCTGTGACCCCTTTCTACTGCCGCATCTCCCCGCCCCAAAACACCAGGACCCCCTCCCCTCCCTTCAAAAAAAAAAGTATTCTTGCCAGCAGGGGAATTAAATACAAAGCAGCCAGAGGTGAAATTGGCTACTGGGGAATAAGTATTCCTCCCCCTCTCCCCATCATCATCTTACTTTGCTTCATGTCCTCCAGGTTGCAGAGCTTCAAACTGCTTTTATTTGAAAGATCCAGTTCTTCCATATTTAATACTAATAACCCACGCTTCTGCCTCTTTTTCTGCTTAGGGGTTTAGCCATTTATTCAATTTCATACGTTCAATAGTCGGAGGCTAGTATTATCCTTACTTTAAAATAGGGGCAGAGAACATTTTTCAGCCCGAGGGCTGCATTTCCTTCTGAGCAACCTTCCGGGGGCCACATGCTTGTGGTGGGCAGGGCCAGAGGCAAAAGTGAGCAGAGCAATGAGCGTGAAGCTTACCTCTGTGCAGTAGGTTAGTTTTGACACACGCTTGCACATTACCCTCCACCCAGACAAGCAAGAAGCATTGTCCACTTTCAGAGCTGAATGGTAGCCAGGCGAAAACACTCAAGGAGGGTACAAGGGGGGGGGCAGCTAAGGGGTGTGGCTTGGGAAGAGCCCCAAGGGCCAGAGTGAGAGGCCCAGCAGATTGCATTTGGCACTCAAGCCTGAGTTCCCCCCCCCCAATGCCTGCTTTAAAACACGTGTGGTTTAACGTCACCTTGGAACAATTGAACAAGCTGGTGTAGTACAGTGGGGAGGAGAGCCTGGCTGGGACTCCAGAGTCTGTGAGTTCAAATCCCTGCTCGTGTCTTCTGGGTGTAAAGGGCCAGCTAAAGATCACCCCCACAGGGAGTGGCTCAGGGTTACGTGCCCTGCCACCTGTGCAGCTGTGGGCAAGCTGCATAGTCCCAAGGAGCCCAGTTGCCCCCCAGCGGGCAGTTGCAGACAAGGAAGGGGCTGGCTTGTGCAGCTGTGGCAAGCTGAGCAGGCCCTAGCCAGCTGGGGAGGACTAGCCTCAGAGGGAGACAGTGGTAAACCCCCTCTGAATACCACTTACCATGAACACCCTATTCATAGGGTTGCAATAAGTCGGGATCGACTTGAAGGCAGTCCATTTCCATTTTGGAACAATTGAGGCAGGAGTGTGGGAGGTCCCCCTATCAATCGACGGCAGACTCCCACACTGTCCAAAGAGCGCTCTGGTGAAGGGGCTGTTTGCTGGAACTGGCACCTCCATGGTGGGCAGGAACATTCACACAGCCATTTCCAAATGGCAGCATCTTCCGACAGGAGCCTCCAGCAGCCTTGTCAGCAGAAGCACCCCCCTGACCTTAAGCCCAGCAGTATAGTGGCAAACTCAGAAGTGCAGGGCCCCTTCATGTTAGTCACAGCCATGCCCCCCTTTTTTGCTGCTGGGTTGAGAATTAGAACCTTGTTAATGCCTTCCGCCACAACAGCATTTATCCCTAGGAGCTGATAAACATGAAAGGGGAGAGCATTAGCTGCTGAGAAGAGTCTTCTCAATGGCTGACTCACCTCCTTTCACTCTGATTGGCTTCAATCAGCAGGAAAGGAGAGGGTAGCATGTTAGAAGACTCTTCTCAATGGCTAACACACTCCCCTTTCATGCTGATTGTCTCATAGGATGCTGAAGATACAGGGACGCTGCTGGGACCCTGCTCCCAAAAAAGTGAAGGGTCTAAGACCCCCTCCCGAAACCCTGGACAATTACACCCCTGGGCCTCACTCCCAACATAGATCACATGGGGGACACACCATGCAAGATCGCCCTCCTCATTATCAGATCCCCGATAGCTGAAAGCTGACTCAAATCTCACATGTGTTTTAAATACGGACCATATAACCACACCACTGGTTTAAACGGAAAACAAGAACGCATTTCATAATAGATTTTGGCTGGCATGCAAGGCGCTAAGCCTTCCACCACTGGGGCAGGTGGGGCAGGGAAGCAAAAGGGGACTGCTATCACCCTAGGAATGAAGTAGAGCTGCTCCTTTGCTGGCCGAATCACCAAGAGAGATGGAATGGGGCTAATCTGAAGTGCCAAAGCAGCAAGGGATTGTGCAACTCTGAACAGATGTCCTAATCACAATCCATGAATCTGGTATGAGCCCCCATGTGTTCTACCTACTTTTGAAGGGAGTAGGCCTGCGGCGGGCAGACTTCGTGGCGTCTGGTTTGTATACCGGGGTGGGGAGCCTTTTTCAACCCAAAGGCCTCAATCCCTTTCAGAGCAACCTTCTGAGGGCCCCACACCAGTGGCAGGCAGGACCGGAAGCAAAAATGGGTGGGGCAACACGTGTAAATTTTCCCTTTTGTCCCATAGGCTAGTTTCCACACGCAGTCCCCCACATCCCTCTCTATCCTCCATCAAGACAAGCAAGAGACGTTAATCAGAATTCAAGGACACTTTTGAGCCAGGCAAAAACTCTTGGAGTGCAAAGCAGCATCTGTGAGGGGTGAGGCCTCAAGAGACTTCCAAGGGCCACATTCGGCCCCTGGTCCTGAAGTTCCTCGCCCCTGTTGTACACTTACTGCGCTCCCCCCCATGAGCCATACAGTGTATTTACAAATCTATATCAGAGTTACTGTAACACAGAACTTCACAAAGGCCTGGGTAAGGCAACCAACTAATACTTAGGCACACTGGAGCTAAGCCATGTGATTAGCACAAGGCCCAGCAAATAGCACAGGTGTTTTTTGTTTTTTTTTAACTTTCAGTTTTACTTGCTAAAGTTTAACTATTGGGAGTCAGAAACCATAACAATCTGTTGCAAATCACCCGGTGATCTACCAGTAGATCTTTGCTTACCTTCTACCCATCCCTCCAGTAGATAATAGTTCTCTGAGAATGGGGATCAAATTTCACAATGAACATTGTGTTCCAGCCTCTTGGGTTTCTTAGTTGCAGGGGGAGGGGCTTTATTTCCAGCAGCTCACAGGAGAAATGAAATTGTGCTGGGCTGCTGAGCGTTCTTGAAAATGATTGACTTTCTAAAAAAAAAAAGAACAAAACATGCTTCTCGTTTTCCACAGCTTCAGAAACGCTTCATCCTGAACTTGCCTTCGTTCAATGCTCGGTTCATCGATAAAGACGGCATCCACGAAGTGACCAACATACCTCTCCTGAAATCAGAGGCCTGAATGCCCAGACTTCCCTCTTCCTGCCTCCCTTTGGCTTTTTATTTTTGTACATGCTTGAAATCCAGAGCTTGTGTACTGCACTTTTGCAAATACAAATAAAGACTACTGGTATGGTTCTCCCTTCACTCTCTCCGAAACCAATAGATTCAAGTGCAAGATAACTTCTTGAATGAATACTACTCTTTTTACTTCTTTCCCCCCCTGCAGCCTCCCATCATAGGTCTTGGCAGTGCTGTCTGCCTAGGGCTTCAGCACATGTTGCTTTGCTCTCGCTTTTGCAAGGCGGTAGATTAGTTTTGTTAGGCAGTGCCATCGAAAGGGTCCTTCTGCAAGGTGGATGGTTTCCTTTCCCCGCTCTCTGTGTGTGTGTGTGTGTGTGTGTGTGTGAGAGAGAGAGAGAGAGAGAGAGAGAGAGAGAAGTTTTTATCTTATGCAACAAAACCGGAAGTGACAGTGGCATTCTATGTCATTGAAAAAGCAGACACATCGTCATACACAAAAAATGGGCAACATCCAATGAAAAAGACCGAAAAGAGAGACCTAATCTCAAGATGCTGAATTGCACTCTTCATTAAAGTTCAGTGTGTTTTGGCCAGAACAGGCTTCCTCAGGGGTGCCTTTACGTTTGTTTGTGGACATCCATCTTGAACGCACTGTAGGCAAAACTCCTCAGTATTTTTTTTTAATCTTTCTTAGATCCAGAGGAAGCTGCTTAATGCCATCTTATGCCATTGATTCATCTAGCTTGGTATGGACTCCCAACTTCCATCGTTCCTGATCAGTTGGCCTGGCTGGTCAGGGACGATGGGGGTTGTAGTCCAGCAACATCTGGAGGGCCACAACTTCCCCATCCCTGCTGTGGGTTGCGAACCCAGAGACTTAAGGGCTTTGCTCTATGTTTTCCATAGGCAGGGAGGATTTATTTTTCTAGGAGGGAGCAGTCAACAAATGCAATTTCCCCATCTGTGGCCTGAGATGGTACTTTTGGAAAACTTGTCATAAAGAAGGAGAAAATGTAAAGTCTGAGAAGACAAGATAGCGAAGGGTCCCGTTTAAGAATGTTTAACCCTTAGCATGCTGCATCACGTTCTGAGAAAGATGAGCAGTATTCAATGCTAGTCCTGCTCAGAGGAGAGTGATTGAATAGACATGACTAACTTGGGTTTGTTAATTTCAGGGGGTCTATTCTGAGTAGGTCTTAGTCCACATGTTCGCAGACTGTGGTGTCTGGGCCACCAGTGGTCCATGAACTTCATTCAAGTGGGTCCGCAGTGTGTCTATAAAAATGCAGTTTAAAATCTTGCCACATCTGGCAAAACTGCAACAGGCAGATCATTTATTAAGTGGTCTGCCAAGATCCTGAGCAAGTTTCAAGTCTGTGAGGAAAAACGTTTGGGTACCATTGACTTAGCTGAGAACAACCCATTCTAAACAAGCACACGCAGCTGATGGGGTGGTAAAATTTCTGTGGTTGGAAAAAAAAATCACTACAGTGCTGATGCTAATTACTGCCTAGAAATGAAGTACATGTGAAATCTGTAGGTAGGGCTGGAAAAGGAGATTTCTGTATAGAAACCCTGGAGATCTATGGCCAGACATTGTAGCCAGCACTGGAGGAGGTGGACCCAATGACCTGATTCGCTAAAAGGCAGTTTCCTGTGTCCCTAGTTAGGCTCAAGTTAAGTTTTACCAAACTTGGCTTCCCATTTTTTATTATTATCTTGTGGAATTTTGTTGCAGTTTTTTTTTTTCATCAATACAACCAACTCAGTAAACAAACCCTGAATGGAGGGGGAAGGGGGTACGGAGTGGGCTAGGTCTTTGTAGTTTGATTATAGAGTGGTTCCCCTTGGATGCTGGCCAAGGCATGTGTCAGACCAGCTGCTGGAAGGATATATATGAAGTTTTTGTTGGGGCAAACAAGTAGGCAGCAGTGGACAGGAAGGACATCTGCCTGAAAGTGTCAAGAGCTACCTCCAGTTCCAGTGAATTAATGTGGGCCTAGTCAGGGCATTTTATTTATTTATTACATTTATATACCGCCCCATAGCCAAAGCTCTCTGGGCGGTTTACAAAAATTAAAAACATTGAACATTAAAAACAAATATACAATTTGTTGTATATTGTAGATAAACCAGGTAAAAGATGTGTTCAATTAGTATTTTGGGCCTAATTATGAGGGTAACTGAGTCAGTGTGGTGTAGTGGTTAAGGTGTTGGACTACGACCTGGGAGACCAGGGTTCAAATCACCACATAGCCATGAAGCTCACTGGGTGACCTTGGGCCAGTCACTGCCTCTCAGCCCCATGAAAACCTTATTCGTAGGGACGCCATAAGTCGGAATCGACTTGAAGGCAGTACATTACATATGAGGGTAACTGGGTTGTGTGCAGAGTGCAGCCAAAGACATCCCACCCATTTGCTGAGAGAAGTACCAGCGGCTCCAGCCTTGAAGCAACCTCTCTGCCCATACAGTGGAGGACTGGCATGGCTGATAGAAAGTGAAAGGGCCTTGCGAGACACCTGCCCAAAGAGGAGACGGACCCAGCCTGATGGCTAATAACCGCTTGGGAGTCTTAAGATAAGTAAACTGAAACCTTTTTATTGGGCCAGGGGTAGAGTGTGTGTTTTGCATGCTGAAGGCCCGAAGTTCAATCCCTGGCATTTCCAGGTAGGGTTGGGATAAGACTTCTGCCTGAAACCCTGGAGAGCCACTGCCAGTCAGTGTAGGTAACACTGGGCTAAATGGACCAATTGTCTAACTTTGTATAAATCAGCTTCCTATGCTCCTGTGATGTGCTTTTGAGTAGACAGAAGGCTGGCTGCCTGATCAGAGATCCTGCCTGATCCATGTGAGATCCCCTTTAAGATCTCTGCAGATAAGGACTTGGGACTATACAAAGATGCTGGCTGTTAGAACTCTAAGCTATCCTGAACTTCCCTGGGTCACTTACCCACCTATGCATGTCCCCCATTATCAGATACGAGGCTAGGAAGGTTCTTTGGTAGTGTATATACATCTTACATTTTTAGTATGTTGCGTAAGAACCTTGCTCAAACAGACCAATGGACCATCTGGTCCAACTTCCTCTACTCAGAACCTGGAGGCATCTCCATAAATCACCCATCTCCACCTCCAAAGGTTAACAATGTGCTGTGTCAAGAGATATGTGGCTTGTCTTTCACCTATATTGGATTTACTGCCCATCTGTGCCATTGTGAAGTGTTGTGTCCTTTCTCAAGACAACAGTAGGCAAGAAACTGCAGGGCAGTCTGAACAAGAAAGGACAGCAAGTGGGCATTGCTCGTCCATAACACATGGATGCTCTTCCAAGTGCCCATCCCTGCCCTAAGGCACAAATGGCAGCGTAATGGATGGGTCGATCTCTGGCCAGGATTCAGTTCCCAGTGGACCCCATGCACCCAAAGGGAGCCCTTGTTTTAGAAGATGACTCACAGTGCACTGACAGCACCTGCGTTGCCTGCAGAAGATCCCTGGCTCAGTTCCTGCCATTTCCAGCAGCAGAAGCTTGGGAAGACCCTCTGCCTGAGAGCCCAAAAAGCAGCTACCAGTCAAAGTTGGATCATTCACTCATATTAGCATACCTTACGAAAATAGCAAATGTGCCTGGCAAAATAAATTTTTAAAATTATGTCTCCAGGGCAAAGTGCTCATCCACAGTAGAGGATGCCTGCTATATCTCTGGATATTCTGGTCCTCCGTTCTATTGGTGTCTGAGAGAGAGAAATTCTGTGTGTCTCCGCTGGGTGCAACTGGATCATTCAATTAATTATGGGATTTTATTGTATATATTTGTATTTCTTTGTTGTACACCGCCCAGAGAGCTATGCTAGTGGGGCGGTATAAAAATTTAACAAATAAATAAATAAAATAAATAAATAAATAAAAAGATGTAGCAGAACTTTTTCAGTATAGACGAGACTGCCTCTTGCATTTCTGGATAAGATTATTGCCCTTGCTTTGCTTCCTTCCAAACAAAAGGCTTGCATAGATTGTTGATGCGTTTGAAGACTCTGATGGTGGTGGTTACAGATGCAGGAAAGGATCAGCAGGTGGTTCTTCCTAGAATCCCCTCCAAAAGTATGTATGTATGTATGTATGTATGTATGTATGTATGTATGTATGTATGTATTACATCTGTATACCACCCCATAGCCGAAGCTCTCTGTGCGGTTTACAACAATTAAAACATTAAAAACAAATATACAAATTTAAAAACACATTTTTTAAAAACAATTTCAAAACACATGCTAAAATGCTTGGGAGAAGAGGAATAGACATGTATTTTTCCAAAGGGTTAGAACTGTAGCTCCAGTTTTAATTGGAGAGAGGGGTGCCTTAATGGTCAGGAGTTTGGGAAAAGAGCAGGGAATTCTAGACTACATGGACCAGTGGTCTGTGGCAGCAGCTTTTGGAATGTCTCACTTTACTAGTATAATCCAATCCAGGTCTACTCAGATCTATTGAGTTCAATGCGCCTTCCTCACGGGTAAGTGTGTACAAGGTTGCAACCTGCAATCCTTTACACCATGGCTAGCTGACATGGTGCCTTCCGGATATTGTTAGACTACAACTCCCATCATCCCCAATAGTTGGTTTTGCTGGCTGGGGTGATGGGAGCTGGGAGTCCAGCAATGTCTGGGGAGCACCGCATCGGCTATGCCTACTAAATGCACACTGACCTGGCACCAAGGCCCATTGGATGTAATGGGTCTTATTTCTAAATAGATGTGCATACAATTGCGCTGTGCATCTGTTAAAAGGCCCAACTGCCCTGATAATATGGACCTTCTTCTTCTCTGAATATAGCAGCTGAGGCTGACCGATTTGCGATGCTCTTGTTGCCATTCGGTGGATGTCCTTTTCCTGTTGAATTAATGCAGCTCCTTTAATAAGCTTTCCCTCTAATTAATTTCACTGCTGAACTTGACTGCATAAAGAGGGAAACATGCACACACACAAAGTCACAGGGACTTGTGTGAGGCTCAGCTGTAGCAACGGTTCTTTTGCACTGTAGCTGAAAAATGGATTTAGCAGTGTCACAATTGAACGTGGCCTATGCTCTTTTCTTTTTTAGCAGAAAAAGTAAAATAGACTAAGAGCTCACATGCACTACGGATGGGGGCAAATTTGATTCCATTTGCATTTATAGGTGAACCTTCCTAATTCTTACTTTCCAAAATGATACGTAAACTGAAGCACAGCTGCCCTTTGAAAGTCACACTTTCCCGAATTTTGCAATACTGTTCTCTAGCCAAGTCATGTGTACAAAAATTCATATATTGGGGTAAAGTGTGCATATAAATGTATATATTAATGAAAATAACATACAGAGTGCATTGTATTAGAGAAAATTGCATTGGCAAAACATGTATACTAGGCAAAATTGCACACAAAGATAGGAGTTTTAGGAGAAATGGGCACTAACATGCCGTTCAATTTTTAGAAGCGCTTTTTTAAAAACAAAAATATAATTGCAAAGTCGTGGAAACGTGGAGAACTGAATTTAAGAGTGGAGAAATGAGAAACTTGCAGATTTGCCCATCCCTAACACACACACATGCACACCCTATGATGATTTTTGACTTTGCAAATGGCCACTGGCAAAATGGATGTGCCTGGAATAAATATGTAAGTTTTTCATGGTTTGCCCTCCTCTGCAGGCAGGTGATAGTTTTATGTATATTAATGATTCCACCCCCGAACAGACTGGTTAGAGTTGAGTTAGAATGGAGCATATGTTTTGCCTCCAGCGAAGGAATAAACACTGAATCCCCAACTGACAGAGGAGAGGAAAGGTGGAGCTGGAAGAGGGCAGACCGGCAACCTCTAGGAACACAATGAATAGTGGTCCCGCTTTAAACCACAGGAAAGTAAATCAGCTGGGGGGGCTACCCAAGCAAATCTGTAAATAGAACATTGTTTTTCAAGAATCGTATTTAAAATTTCAGTGGTACTCAAACATTTCTTCCCTTCAACCTCTTGAAAATTCCTGAGGGTCTTTGTGGATCCTTTAATGATTTTTCTGCCTGCTGTAGCAATTGCAATGCGCTGTGCTAGATGCTGCATGGTTTTTAACTGCATTTCTGTTGCTTCTTAGATACGGTATTTTATTGTACAGTTTCAATTCCAGAGAGTTAGAACTGAACTACAATAAAATACAATACAAAGAACTGAAAGAAGCAATAGAAATACAGTTTAAAATAAATATGAATATGTCATGCAAAGGATGTGCCGTCTGCCATCCTCAAGCACAAATCCACAGACATGCCGCAGACCGACTGAAGGAAGCTCATATTATTTTATCCAGCATTTATATTTTTAGGAGGAATCCCGACAGTTTCAAATGAATCGAAATGAGTTTGTTTGTTGTCCTCCTGATGGATTTACTTTTGGATTTGGGGGTGTATTTTTCTTTTAAACTAGAAATGGCTTGCAAATGCTAAACAGCGAAGAGCTAAAAATGGAAGAGAAAACCTATCGATCGATCTTAACGATCATGGATAATTAGAAGTGCAACAGAACTGGGGAACCTATAGCCCTCCGGATGTTGTCCAGTTCCCATCAGCCCTATCCAGCATGGCCAAATGGTTGTACTACAAATAGGAACATAAGAAGTTGCTTTGGACTCAGTCAAACTATCTTTAGCTCACTGTTGTCTATAATGACTAACAGCAGCTGTCCAGGGGTTCAGGCAGGACTCTTTTCCCAGCCCTACTTGACGATGCCAGGGATTGAACCTGGGACCTTCTGCATGCAAAGCGGATGCTCTACCACTGAGCTACCCACCCTTTTCCAAGATGCTTGCATCTGATTGACCCAGATAAAAATGCATGTACCTTATTGGTAGGCAGAACATTCAGAATGAAGCCCAAATCCTAAGCTGCTTAATGGGTCTTGAGGGACTCCTGTGATTGGCTGGTGCTACAGATCAGGGAACAGCATGACATAAAAGGATAAACGGAGGAGTGAAGGAGTCCTACAGCCCTGTTTAACCTTTCCTACCTAGATGTGAGAGCCGTTACCTTAAAAACACCCCCCCAACTTGTAGAAGGGGTGAGAACTGCCCTCCATAGAGATTTATGATTGGCTGTGATGTGCAAAAAGCAGGTTGGCCACCACAGGAGACAGAGACAGGAGACAAATTTCTCAGTAAGTAGAAATTTGAGGATGTAAGTGTGGGGGACAGGAAGAGTTTGAGTTAACAGGTTTTGGGGTGATTTTGATCATTCTGGGGGACAAACACCTGGGATGTCTGTGCCTTCACAGCCCTAATTGAGCACATAGAAATTATACACCAAGAGTGGGGAACCTGCACCCCCCCAATGTTGTTGCCCTTGAACTCACTGTTGGGCATGCTTGCTGGGGCTCTCTGAGTGTCCAACAGCATCTGAAGGGCCACTGGTTCACCATCCTCCTCCAGGCTTTTCCTTAGCTTGATAGTCTTGTAGTGCCCCACCCTCATGCAATTTCCTCCCCGCCCCAACCCCTTGAGAAGAAAGAAGGCTGTTAGCCTTGGTGATCTGTTTTATCTTAGAGCAGGCCTGCATAGCAGCCTCATTCTACCACATTGGCTGTTTATAACCACCCCCCTGCAATTGACCTCCATCAGACAGCTAACTCAAGTTTTAACCTATAGATAGCTCAGTCTTATCCAGTGGTAGCTTGTGGTTCCATGTCAGTGGGGTAGTGGAATCCGCTCCGGGTTTTAGTTTAAATGTTCACCTTGGACAGCTCCTTGAAAGTTGAAACTGAAATCCAGAGCGGGTTCCACTGCCTCACTGACATGGAGCCATCAGCTGCCACCACTCTAATCAGTAGAATAATCCAGGAGCAATGCAGATTTCAGACTGGCAGGATCTGCTTTGTTTTTGACCAGAAGCTGAACACTGAGGTCCACCAACCAGAGCCAGGTGGAAGCTGGTTTATCAGGTCAGGGAGCAGAGTTAGTTACCTAGTGTACTCCATGGACCATACACTGGGGTGACCAGTATAGACAAGTACAAATGTGTGTCTGAATTACTACAGATCAGGCTTCTAATTTGGGACGGCGAAGGTGTTTCATGGTTGCCATTGTTAAATAATTGAGAGTCAAAGCTCCTGGGAAAGAACTGTAGCTCAGTATAGGGTTGCCAGGTTCAGGGCCTGAGACTGATCCTGTATCTTTAGGAGAAGAGAAAGTCAGCCAAGTGCAGGTGTTCTTGCAACACTTATGGGAAAACCCACGAGGTGCAATTCTCCCTTCTCCCTGCACAACTTTTAAAGATACAGAAGACCCCTGGGAGGCCGGGCCTGGCAACCAAGAGGTCTTCTGTATCTTTAAAAGTTGTACAGGGGGAAAACCTCGTGGTTTTTCTTATTATAGTGTTGCAAGAACACCTGCACTTGGCTGACTTTCTCTTCTCCTAAAGATACAGGATCAGTCTCAGGCCCTGAACCTGGCAACCCTACACGGTAGAGCATCTGCTTTGCATGCAAAAGGTCCAGGTTCAATCCCTGGCATCTCCAGGTAGGGCTGGCACAGACCCTTGCCTGAAATCCTAGAGAGTGGCTGCCAGTCACTAGATGGACCATTGGTTCAGTTTGTGTATGACTGAGATATCAACCTTAGTATCTTTTCCACAATATTGAAATGGGTATAAAATAACTTATTCCTAAATAAGCTGCCCATCCTTGTTAGAAGGGAAAAGGCAACATAAATATTTTTTCCACTTCCTGCTAACAGTAACACACCATAACCAAACTACAGATAAAAAAACACACCAAACCAGTGTCCCCTTCACTTTCCATATCCCTTATTAAAACATGCCCTAACTGGCTTTCTCCAATCAGTCAACTGAAGCTTTAATTCACTAATAGGCAAAAAAACCTTGTGGTTTAAGAATGTACCTATAGCCCACAGATATTGTTAGAATAAGCAAACTTGCATGTTCCCTTGTAAAAAGGGAGATGTTCCCTTTAAGGGATATTTTGGAAATATCCTATGTACCTGTTTACCAGTTATGTAACCTCCTAAAGGGTGGGGTTACCTGGCTTCTCTTCCTCCTCCTTTGTCTGGTAGTTTTTGCATATTCTCCATTAAGCCTGAGGAAGCATGCACATGCTTCTCTCCAAGATGACCTTTATTATGGACCGAGACTCCTTTTATTTCATCTAAGCTAGAGCCTATGTTTCCTGAACATATGAAAGGTCGTGAGTAAACATTCTTTATCTTTTACCTAAGAAGATTGTGTCTGTAGTTATTTGTGCCTGAGGGAAACGGTGGACTGGTTGATTCCCATCCTGCTGCTTGCGTTTATATCTCTGCTAAGAAATAGGACCATGAAACAATCCTATTTCACATATATTTTTAAAATACAAAACAGATATTTCCATCAAACTTTAAAAAGCAGGGAAATTGGGCAGCTATAATGAATGCACTAGGGGAGCAGGAGACCTGGCCTCCTCTCTGAGATATTGTACTGCCCTATAAATTTGTCAAAATCAGAGCTTGGAAAAGTTACTTTTTTGAACTACAACTCCCATCAGCCCCAGCCAGCATGGCCACTGGATTGGGCTGATGGGAGCTGCAGTTCAAAAAAGTAACTTTTCCAAGCTCTGGTCAAAATGCAAACACAATTTGGGTTGGTCTCTCACAATCCAATCCACTTCCTGTGTAGCTTGGAAGAATTTGGTAACATGTGCCTCTGAGCATACGGTGAGTGGTGGCAACACCTGCCATCTCCAAAGATGGAGAATTACATTTTGGTATGTTTGTTGGTGTTCTTCTTACTTTGCTTCTTTCCTGTGTTACTAATGTTTCTACAGAGAATCTAATCTAGAAAAAAATATTTCCCTCATTATTCATCCTAGAAACCTGTATCAAATTTATTTTTATTAATTTCAAAGCCTTTTTATTGGTCAATGTCATATGATGGTGAAGACAGCCTTTTGTGTTTCAAATTGGAGGTTATGTTCCATTTCTAATTTGGGTGCATTAATCTAAAACTGTGGTTGATGTAAAATCAGACTGATTACAATACGTTGCTACTTAAACAATGACTCTAGCTGTCGGAAAAAACAAACTTGGCCTACCCAAGATGCATGTTTTCAGCCTGCTATGTTTAAACCACTTCATTTAAGGAAAGGTGGGCATGATCAATTAAAAACATAGAGCGCACCTAGAAATTTGCTAGAATATATTTCATCTCCCACTGTTTTATCTTGTGCAAACTGAGACACTCTGGATGTCCACTGAAGACTATTCTGCAGAATAGTGAGTGCTATTATTCCACAATTGTTTTTGGAGTTTTTTAGTGTATATTTTTCAAAGTGTTGCTGTGCTTCACATATTCACTATAGGAAACTTCACTAAAATTGCAAAGTAAATCAAACATATTTAAAGTGACTATCTGAACTGTATCAACTGTATCTTAATATTGTTGCTTCCTCCCTGCTAAAACACTGTTGACAAGGTGCTTGGACAGGTTCGTGCAACCACTTCTGTGCTGGATCCTTGCCCTTCTTAGCTAATAAAAGCTCGCAGGGATGGAACAGCTGGCTGGGCCAGGGAAGTGATTAATGCCTTTCTGCAAGAGGGGGTGGTCCCTGGTTGCTTGAAAGAGGTGGTAGTGAGACCACTCCTGAAGAGACCCTCCCTGGACCCAGAAAATCTTCATAACTATAGGCCAGTGGCAAATGTTCTATTCCTGAGCAAGGTCCTTGAAGAAGTGGTGGCAGGCCAGCTCCAGACACCCTTGGATGAGACCAATTATTTGGATCCATTTCAGAATGGCATGAGGGGGTATTTTCAATTTAACATTGCGGAATGCGAAAAATCCGTGCTGACTATAGTATACAGCCACTCTTGTGGCTGTATAATTCAAACATGGGTCAGTTTAATAATACTCAATGGAAGCTTGATTATTAGCTCTTCATTATTAATTTCTTTAGCACAGAATGTGGCCCTCCATGGTGGCTGGGACTGATGGGAGTTGTAGTCCAAAACCTCTGGATGGCACCAGGCTGGCTGAAGCTCAAGTAGAGCATCTGCATGTTCCCCTTTATATTTCCACAAGCGAAAGGGTTAGAAAGAAAGAGCTTACTTCATTCATGAAACCAGACCTTTCTAGGAGGGGATCCAAGCCCCCACTAGCCTCCTGCGGCTACAGCCCTGCCTGGATTTTCACGGGTCAAAAATGGTTTTGATAAAGCAACATTAACAACGACCCTGTCTTGTCCAAAGCTTTCTTAACAAAAGCAGTTGTTCAGGAAGTAGCAAATACCTGTAATTCCAGAATAGTTTTCCCCCACCCTGCATTTTAAAACTAGCAAGGAAATAAATACATAAATAAATAAAGCAGGGCATTCAAGAGTTTCCTCCGCTCCGCAAGACAGCTGGCTCGAGTTAAGCTTACATGAATATGCTTGTTGGATAACTACCTAATGGCACATTAGCACTGAAGCAACTGGCTTAAAATGTCACTTCCCATTTTGCAAGACGGCTATATTTCTTCTAATGGTTAACAGTGGCCCACTTGTGCAGACAGAAATGAGAACCCGGAGCTAGACCTGAACATGCAGCGAGGTCAGGGGATGGACCACACCCCTTTGTGCTTCAAGTGGAGAGATCACATCGCTCAATGCTCTCTCCTATGTTTACATTAAAAAAAAAATCTAACTGCAAGTGGAAAAATATTATAGCAGGAGGAATTGCTGGGCTAGGACCTTTCTTACTAAATGTTCTCTGGGAAGAGGGATTGACTGTTAAACCACTCAGGGAAATGTAACTCTGTAAGGAGAATGGGAGTCTCCTAAGAACTCTCAGCATCCTTCACAAACAACACTTCCCAGGATTCTTTGGGGGAAGCTGTGACGCCCTTCCCTGGCTCTCCCTGTCAGGTTCCTACCTGCTCGTGGTTACTGCCTGTCACTAGGCACCACCAGGGACTCCACCAGTCCGGACTGTCCTTTTTTATGGTTTCTCTCCCCGCTCTAGCATAGACCTCACCAGATCCCCCTGCTAGGCAGCACCACCAGTCACGTCCTATAACCCGTATTCCCAGAGACTCTGCCTGAGTCTCTCTATCAGGTTACCTCTGTGACTGCGTGCTTAAGCTGTCCCAATCCCTTTGTATCAATGCAGATAATCCTGGTTTGCTCTGAATACTTGTGGTGTTATTCTCTTCACCGCTGCCACCATTTGTTACCCTTCAGCCTTGGTATTTACCTTACCCTCCCTTCTGGTCTGTGGAACCCCAGCCAAGGATCAGACCTTTGGTAAACCAAATATATTTATTAAATAACAGAGATAACAAGATTACTTTATAAAGGCACTTAAGCATATGGTTTCATCTATTCCTGAGGTACTGGTCTTAGTATTAATCCGAACTCCACACTCTCCTCACATCCACCAACTCTCCACCCAATCTCCTCTCAAAAACCCACCAAAACAACCCACTCATGTTCACCGTCCAGCCAGATTTAACTGTCATCCTTCCATTTATACCCTCAGCCATTCTAAACACTCAGCCAATCATCCAGCATTCTACTGCCCATTCACTCCCCCCTCCTCTTTCATTCCACTTACCATGTATCTCCTATACAAACTGCACTTACCATATATACACTAATACATGAACATCACAGAAGCCATGATTGTTTAAAGCGGAACAATAGTGGAATAAATATGTAGTACGAATGTGGCCTAAGTCTGTGGTGTTATTGCAATAGGGCATGTGGAGGGGGAGTCTTTTTCCACCTGAGAGCCGCATCCCCTTCTGGGCCACCTTGTGAGGGCCACATGCCAGTGGCAAAAGTGGACGGAGCAACAGATGTAAATAGTAGGCTAGTGTCTACATCCTCACCCCCCCCATCTGTCGTAGGACAAGCGAGAGACATGATGAGAGTCCAAGGACCCATTGCAGCCAGGCATAAACAAGGCAGGAAGTGAAGCAGGGCCAGTGAGGGATGTGGCCTGGGGAGACATCCCAGGGCAAGGCAGAGGGGCCTGGAGAGCCACGTTTGGCCCCTGGGCCCAAAGTTCCTCACCCCTGCAATAGGGCTCCTGTGTTTTTAAACACCTCTCAGTATCTCATTATTTTCAACCGTAAATTCAGTTCTCCACATTTCTGCAGCAATTTGTGATTTATTTATTTTTAATCCTCATGGAAATTCTTCAGCATTTTAGTGTGAATTTCTGCTGCTAAGCACATTTTTTGCATGCAGTTTTGACTAATGTGCACATTTTGCATGCACTTTCTCCTAATAAAATGCATGTTTGTGTGTTATTTTCACTAATCTATGCGTTTTTATACACATTTCCCCCGAATATACACATTTTGATACACATTGTCTGGTTGGAGAGCTGCATTGCAAAATTTGGATAAGTGCAAATCTTGAAGGATGACTGTGCTTTGGTTCTTCTCATGTTCTTTCAGAGTGTTGATTTGATAGATTCAGCTTGAAACTGAATCAAATCTCTCCCCTAAAGAAGAGGGTGTTTCAGCCCCATGATATCCCCCATGCAACTGGCAAAACGATCCCTCTTCCGCGCAACTGACGAAGGAACAGCAGCCTTTCCCATCCGTCCCCCTAAAAAAAATCTTCCCAGCAAGGATGGATGCTTGGGGGCCTGGCCCAGTCTGTGCAAACCAGGCTGCTTGGATCCACTCCCTCCTCCCTCCTGTTGTGTGAAAGATCCTTTAATAAGGCTCAGGAAGGTAAGAGCGTCTGTTTTCCAGACAGGTGCCTCATACCAGGGGAGAGGCAGGTAAATAAGCCAAGCTAATTGCTAAATAGCTATTTGTTGGCTCCGACAGGAGAGCAACAGCAGGAGCAGCTGAGGTTAGAAACTAGAGGGGAGGAAACCCCTTTGATTCCGGCAAACCTGAGCTCTGCAGGCGTCTGTAGGGTTGCATCAGCAGTTAGGTCTTCCCCCTCCATACACATGCACCCTCACACACCCCCAATTAAACCAGCTCTTCTCCCACACTGGCGCAACACCGAGGGGGCCTGATGGCAAACACAGATGCACAAAAGAGCTGGTGCGGAGCAGGTGGTTTGACATAAAACAAGACTGCTTCTTAGGCCCCATCTGCACTACCCATGAAACCGCTTGGATACCACTTTGAACAGTCATGGCTTCCCCCCCAAGAATCCTGGGAGTGGTAGTTTGCGAAGGGTGCTGAGAGATGTTAGGAGACTCCTCTTCCCCGCACTAAGCAACAATTCCCAGAGTTCTCTGGGAAGAAGTTTTGATTGTTAAACCACTCTGGGAATTGTTGCCCAGAGAGGGGAATATGGAATCTCCTAACAACTCCCAACACCCTTCACAAACAATAGTCCCAAGGATTCCTTTCGGGGAAGCCGCAACTGTTTAAAGTGGTATGGTACTTCTTTAAATGTGCAATGCAGATTAGGGTTGCCAGGTCAGAAACATTCCAGACCCTGCAATTTCAGGGGTGGACAATAGTGATGTCCTGGGGCAGGCCCTAGTGATGTCACAGAAGCAAGCCCTAGTGATGTCATTAAGCATGATACATTAAGCATCAACCACAGTTGCTTGCAGCATACCACTCCAAACAAAAAAAATTATCTGATTGGAAATTAAGATAAAAATATCAGCTAAATGCCCAGGTTTAGCTGAAGTGACGATCACCTGCATAGGGAGCCTGGGTAGGGAACATTTAATCTAGCCTACTTGCTTCTGGCAAGAAGGGTTTAAATGCTCTCAGGCCAGGCCAGTCACCAGAAGGCCATTGTTGGAAAAAAGGAGCCTAGTGTTGTGGAGATGTTAGATGGGAGCACTCAGGAGTAAAGGTGGATGCCCTTGAAGGCTGCAATTCTAAGCACACTTATGTGCACACACTTATGAGGCACACCATGCCCCACTGAGCTCAACAGGACTTAGTAGATATGGTTAGGATTGCGCTGTTGGTAAGGCTTGATCCTCTGCAAAGATATCAATATTAAAGCAGGGTTGGCAACCCCCTGCCGGGAATGCCCTGCCTGCCTTTTAACGTGGCTGCTCCAAACTTCCTTACAGACTTGACTCTTCACTGCAGAGAGAGGTTTGAGAAATGGGTATAAGTTAAGAAGATTCTCTACCCTTTTCTGCCTGCCCTGCGGGCTGCTGTAAATTCACTTTGACAGCCAGCCCCATTCCAGTGAGTAATAATTGACAGAGAGAAAAAACACATAGTTTGGTCTACCTTCATGGGCAATAGCTTGGGAACAACAGCAATTGAAGCCACACTTCCCAGTATGTGAATTCTCTTTTACCACTATTGGGCAAGAAACAAACCATCATGCAAATAACAAGGTACATCATCAGTGGGTTTAAAGGGGTTGAGCTGAGTGCATGGAACCACTGTAGTTGCTTCTGTGGATGTGAGGGAGTACGGTCAGAGGTAAATGAAATGCAAATAGAAAAAGAAAAACAAAAGACAGTGATGATTTCCTAAATGCAACACCATACCAACCACAACAAGATTCCTATGAGTAAGAAAGAAAACTCAGCATCCCACATCTGGGTTTCCTAACCAAAACTAAAAAAATCCTTGCAGCCAATCAGCCAAGGTCACAGAAATCCCCATGCAGCACAACCTGTTCCAGGGGCAGCAGTTAGTGCAGAATGCTGCGGCACGATTGCTGACATGAGTGAGACCCAAGCTCTGACATGCTGACATGAGTGAGACATAATACCTCTGCTCTGAAATTGCCGATTTGCTACCAGGCCAAGATCAAGGCATGGTTTCCATGTTACGGGTTCCACATAGCACTTGTTCTGCTCTTATAAGAAATTGATCCTTTATTGTCCAGCATCTATGCTTTGGAACTCCCTGCCTATTGGCATTGGGCAGACGTCTTCATTGTACTCTTTTGGGCACCTGCTAAAAACATTTTTGTTTAGGCAAGCCTACCCAGGCATGTAGAAGCTATTATATTTTTATCTGTTTTGAACTCGTTGGTTTTATCATTTTGAATGTAGTAAAATACCTGTCTTCAACTGTTTTTGCCAATAATTTTATTGTTTTAATTCCTTCTGTAAACGGCTTTGAGATTTTTTACAATAAAGCGGTATATAAATGTTGTAAATAAAATATATAAATAAATTTTGGGGTCATTGTGACCCTTAGGTATCTTTCCTCGTTTAGAAACAAAGGAATCTGCCTTATACTGACTCAGGCCATTTGGTACCATCTAGCTCAGTACTGATGACATGAACTAGCACTGGCTCTCCAGGATTCCAGGTAATAGTCTTTTCCAGAGATTGGATTTTGGACCTTTGCATGCAAAGCATGTGCCCCACCACTAAGCTGTAGCCCTTCCCATTTAAAAAAGTATTTTAATTGTTCTTTTCAATTCACTAATGAATGCACAGCACACCTAGGGCAGATCCACACCATTCATTTAAAGCACATTCAACACACATTTGAAGCACGTAAATCAAACCACAGAATCATGGGAATTGTAGTTTGATAAGGGTGGTGGGAACTATAATTGTAGTTATAACTAGAACTCCCATCATCCCTGACTGTTGGCCATGTTGGCTAGGGCAGGGGGATGAACTGATGGGAAGTTATTATTATTATTTATGATTAAACGTATATCCCACCCTCAGTAGTGTAGCGGCAAATTCAGAAGTGCAGGGTCCCTTCATGTTAGTCATAGCCATGCCCCCTTCCCCTTTTTTGCTGCAGGGTTGAGAATGAGATCCTTGTTAATGCCTTCTCCCACAATCAACAGACGACCCTAGGAGTCGATAAACATGAAAGGGAAGAGTGTTAGCTACTGAAAAGAGTCTTCTCAGTGGCTGACGCACCTCCTTTCACTCTGATTGGCTTCAATCAGCAGGAAAGGACAAGGAATCATGTTAGAAGACTCTTCTCAGTGGCTAATGCACTCTCCTTTCATGCTGATTGTCTCATAGGATGCTGGGGACATAGGGACTCTGCTGGGACCCTCCTCCTAAAAAGGTAAGGGGTCTGAGACCCTGGATGGCTACACCCCTGCCCACCCTTCCTCCCAAAGGAGCCCAGGGCGGCAAACAAGCGATAAAACAATAAAAACAGCTTTAAAACATCTTAAAATCATCTGTAAAACAATTCCAATACAAATCAAGGCTTTCCTCTTCTCCCAGGCATTTTAGCATATGTTTTTAAATTGCTTTTAAAAAAATGTGTTTTTAAATTTGTATATTTGTTTTTAATGTTTTTAATTGTTGTAAACTGCCCAGAGAGCTTCGGCTATGGGGCGGTATATAAATAAATAAATGCAGGCTGGAAAAGATCTCTGCTTAAGAGGCTTGTTGAAAGAGGAGGGTCTTCAGCAGACCGGAAGAGTCCAACAGTACCTGGAGGGTCCCAGCTTAGCCACCACTGCTTTGAAAGGTTAAAAGCTGCATAGTGAATTGGGCACAGATCCAAACTGGTACCCAGTGCAGATGTTTCAAAGCAGGTGCTGTATTAGAACATCAACTCGAGCTGCTGAGATAATGTCTAGTTCAGCCCTTAATCGGTCTTTAAATTTTTTTTTTAAATAATCCTTTAAAAAAAAAAGTATCACCTTTCTATTTGTACTAAAATGTCTCCACCCTTTTCTTAAATTATTTTGGACAAGCCTTCATCACCACCTCACCTCACTATTTCACAGGAGGTGGTACAACTTTCTGAAAGGAAAATGTGCAAACAAATTTGGTTTGAGGGTAACTATTACCGACGTGAGGGGAAAATACATGGCGGAAACGAAAATATTCCTGGTTTATATAGCAATAGGTTTGAAATGTTTTAGTGGTTACAAATCCCACAGATTCCTAGAAGGTGTTTAACAGTTGCTTTCCAATTAATTAGAGGATTCGAGGGGGGGGGTGATGTTCCTGTATTAATGTATATATGGTAAGTGCTGTTTGTATAGAAGATATGTGGTAAGTGGAATGAAAGAGGAGGGGGGAGTACATGAGCAGTAGAATGCTGGATGATTGGCTGAGTGTTTGGATGGCTGAGAGTATAAATGGAAGGATGACAGTTGAATCTGGGTGGACGTTAGTGGGTTGTTTTGGTGGAGTTGGGAGGTGGGTGTGAGTTGGTGTATGTCAGGAGAGTGTGGAGAAAGAGGGAGGTGGAGTTCGGATTAGTAATAAGTCAAATATCACAGTAATAGATGAAACCATGAGCTTGTAGATCATTATCAAAGTTATCTTGTTATTAATGTTATTTAATAAATACTATTTTGGTTTACCGAAGGCCTGGTCCTTGGCTGGGGTTTCACAGACCAGAAGGGAGGGTAAGGTAATAACCAAGGCTGAAGGGAAACAGTAACAAATGGTGGCAGCGGTGAAGAGGAGAAGATAACATTCATAAGTATCTAGAGCAACCCTGAGTTATGAGTTATCTGCAGTGATACAAGGGGGTTGGGAACAGCATAGGCACGCAGTCACAAATATAACCGGATAGGGAGACTCAGGCAAGGTCTCTGGGAACATTGGTTGTAGAACGTGACTGGTGGTGCTGCCTAGCAGGGGGATCTATTGAGATCTGTGCTAGAGCGGGGAGAGAAACCATAAAAAAGGACAGTCCGGACTGGTGGAGTCCCTGGTGGTGCCTAAGGAAAGGCAGTAGCCACGAGCAGGTAGGAACCTGACAGGGAGAGCCAGGGAAGGGCGTCACAGGGGGGCTTAGCTCCATTACAAGCCAATTAGACCGGTTTTCCTTATAAAGCACACAACCTATTTTTATTTTACAACTGTGGTAAAAGAATAACGCAGGCCTCCCCTAGCTTAGGTTCTTGTGTTTGTATCTATCCAATATTCCTGGGTTGAGCATTCCTATCTACCTCAGCATTTCCTATCCAAGTTTTAAGGCAAAGGCAAGCAAATTGGCAGCGAAAATATGACCCGGGAGGAGGGGGAAGCACTTTGGCTGAGTCCTCCAAATGTTTGCTTCGGCTGGCAAAAGATTTGAGCTTAACCACTGCCAATGGTTTTTCTAAGGCAGCACCTCCCCCTCACCCCCCCCACCCGAAATCTCCAGGCAACTCAACCAAGAGGCCCTTTATGTTTTAAAAAAGGCTGTGGATATGATTGGTTTCCGCTATCCAGGAGCATGGGGTGTGGCGAATAGCATGAATGTAGACAGAACTCATCTGAACCCAGTCTGGGCCAAACATTAAATGCATCTGTAGGACTTTGTGGGGTTTTGAGGAAGGATTCCTTTCTTCAAAGCAATGGACTGTTGACAAAATGCTTGTGGTAAGGATTCTATTACGCAGAGTCACTAGAACATCTCAGGGAGGATCCACAGCGTACGTTTAAAGTGCATAACTTCCCCCAAAGAATCCTGGGAACTGTTGTTTCCCCCTGACAGAGCTATAGTTCCCAGCATCCCTAAGAAACTACAGTTTCCAGGATTCTTTGGGGGGGGGGACTCAGGCGCTTTAAATGTGCATTGAATGTACTTTAAATGTATGGTGTGGCTCTGCCCTCACTCACTACGTACTGGTAGCTGAAGATAAGAGCCTTGCTGAATGCCAACCTGATGCCTCCCAGATGTTTTGAACTACAAGCCCCATCATTGCTGACCAATGGCCTGTGATGGCTGGGGCTGATGGGAGTTGTAGTACAGGGTACCAGGTTTGGGAGGGCCAGCCTGTCTAGTCATGAGGACAACAGCCTTTTCCCTCTGTGGTTCTTCAGTGTCTACTATTAGAGTTCATGCTGCCTCCAACCCTGGAAGGAGTCGGTTGTCACCATGACTTACAGTCAATAATTCGCTCTCACAGGAGGCAGTGATGGCCACCAACATGGTTGGCTTTAAAAGGGGATGGGACAAATCCATGGAGGTCAAGGCTGTCAGTGGCTGCTAACCCTGATGGCTATGTTCTGCCTCCGCTGCTCAGGTCCTGCTTTCACTATGGCAACCCCTAAATTGTGGAACTCCCTCCCCACAGAGGTTTATCTGGCATCTTCATTTTACAGCTTTCTCCGTATGCTGAAGATGCTCCCTGCCCTTCCACAGTTATGGTGTTTTGTTTTATGGGATCCACCTCTTTTGCTGAATTTACACGCTTCTGTTTCATCTCGAACAGTTTTACCTCTGTACAGTAGGTTTTCATCTGTTTTTGTAATTGCATATTCTATTCTAGTAACCCGCCCTGGGACCTTACGTTGAAGGATGGGTAAGACATAAATAAATAAATAAAAATGCATACTTGCCATCTTTAATTTGTTATGCATTGTGATAGTGTTTAGATGCCAGGTGAGAAAGCTTCTCGTCTCCCAGACTTTCAAAGTGGATTTTACATAGAGTTTTAGGCCACATCTGCACGATACACTAAAGCACTGTGATACCACTTTAAACAGTCAAATCCCGGGAACTGTAGTTTGTTAAGGGCGCCAAGAGTTGTTAGGAGACACCCTCTTCCCCTCACAGAGCTACCATTCCCAGAGTTCCCTGGGAAGGATTAATAGTGGTTAGTTAACCACTCTGCAAATGTTTAAAGTGCTATAATACTGTTTCAAATGAGCAGTGGAGATGGGGACCTAAAACTCTCTCAGCATCTCTTAGTGGTTGGGTAAATAATTATTGTATTGCAGTTTTAGTCTTTAGTGTGTTTTGATGTTTTGCTATGTACTTTTATTTTACTATTATTTTGTAAACCACCCAGGATCAGGCCCTGCTGGATCAGGCCAAAGGCCCGTCTAGTCCAGCATTCTGTTCTCGCAGTGGTCAACTAGATGCCCACGGGAAGCCTGCAAGTAGGACATGAGTGAAACAGCAACAGATTCACAAGTAAGGATTCCTAGCAACTGGTATTCAACGGTAGAGGTAGAACATAGCCATTGTGGCTAGTAGCCATTGATAGCCTTCTCCTCCATGATTTTCTCTAATCCTCTTTGAAAGACATCCAAGATGGTGGTCATCACTACCTCTTGTGGGATTGAATTCTGTAGTTTAACTATGTGCTGCATGAAGAAGTACTTTCTTTTGTCTGTCCTGAACCTTCAGCTTGTCCCCGAGTTCTAGTGTTATGAGAGAGGGAGAAAAACTTTTCTTTATCTACATTCTTCATACCATGCATTATTTTATATGCCTCTAAAATATACCCCCCTTACTTTCTTTTTTTCCAAACTAAAAAACCCCAAATGTTGTAACCTTTCCTAATAAGGAAGTTGATCCAGCCTCTGATCATTTTGGTTGCCCTTTTCTGATCATTTTCTAGCTCTATAATATCTGTACCCAGCTGTACACAGTATTCCAAGTGTGGTTGCACCATAGGTTTGAAGAATGGCTTTATCGTATTGGCAGCTTTGTTTTCAATCCTGTTCCTAATTATTCTTAACACAGAATTCATCTTTTTCACAGCTGCTGCACACTGGGTCAACACTTCATTGAGGTTTCCACTACAACTCCAATTTTTGTTGCTGATTAGTCACTGCCAGTTCAGACACTCCATTAGTGCATAAGTTAAGGGGAATATAAAATGAGCAGTTAATGTGCATAATAACTGGCCATTGTGTACATTCACCAGGCCTTATGGAGAAAATACACATAATCCATGAAGAGGGAATTGTGCATATGTCCCAGTCAGTATACATAATCTCCAATAGGCCTTGGGGAATGTGCATATATGGCCTGAATTTTGTACATTCCCCAGCCATTATGTGCAATCCCCAACAGGCTTTGGGGATTGTGCATGTCTTGGCTAAATTTTATGCATTCCCCGGCCATTATGCATAATCCCCAACAGGCCTTGTCGAATGTGCATATCTCAGCTGAATTTTGTATGTTCTCCAACCGATAATCTCCAACAGGCCTTAGGGAATGTATATATATCAGCTGTATTTTGTACATTCTCTGGTCATTATGCATAATCTCCAACAAACATTTGGGAATGTACATTATATCTTGACTGCATTTTGTACATTATCCAGGTAATACACAGATTCTCTGGGCAATATGCATAGTCTCCAAATGATGGAAATTGCCCCACCTCACTTCTATTAATCTAAGGAATAAGTTTAATAGCAGTATTGGGTCCACCATCACGAGAGTCACAGGGGAGGGAAGATTTAACCATCTGAGGAAAGGTTACCCAGTAGGGAAAAGAGGACGGGGACAGAAAGAATATGAAGTACCTCTGATCTTACCCACTATCATTTCTGCCCCCCTGGAAGATATTATGGATGCTATTCTTCCATTTTTGTAGTGTGCCACTTTCTCTTCTGTTTCATTTCAGTTGTTTAATTATGTTGGCTTATCTGTATCGTTCTATACAATGTTGTTTAGTTTAAGCTGTTAAATTAGGTTTCCATTGTTTTACACAACGTTGTATGAACTGATTTTTTGTCTTTATTGGTATTATGATTGTTTATTTCTATTATGTTTTGAATCGTTAAGCTTATTGTTCATTGGATAGGTCATGAACAACTTTGGACACAATTTCGTGGGACGGTGACATACAAATAAACAGATGATGACGTTGACGATAACTGTGAAAATGGAAAACAAACAATTCTATTGCATCGTTTCTCTCACAGTAAAGGGGTGAAGTTGTTCACATATGCTTCCCTGTTGCTTCTCTATGGACAGGAAAGTTTTTGTATCCATGCCATTAATAATGGCCAGGCAGGCCTGTTAGGTGTAGCGAGATGCCCATTAAATGGTAGAAATTTGAATTCTGCAGCAAGGTATAACTCAGGATTTTAGAACATGCAAACTGGGGCAAGGATGGTGTGAGAGGATACTCATGTCAATTTCAGTTTCTGTCAATTTCCTATTTCCCCCCAGTTCATTTCTCTACATTTCCGCAGCAATTTCTGATTTCAAAAAATGCTCATGAAAATTTGTCAGCATTTTAGTGCAAATTCCTTCTAATAAACACATTTCTGTTTGCAGTTTTGACTAATGCACACTTTTATGCAAGTATTTCCCCCTAAAATGATGAATTCCTAAATGTTTTTCCCCAAAATGATGCATTTTTATGCATGGATTTTCCTAATATATGCATTTTTGTACATATTGGCTGGTTGGAGAACTGGGGAAGGGTGGATGCCAAAGAATAGTTGTGCTTCAGTTCGCATTTTCCTTTGAGAAGTGTGAACTTCTCATTAAACCGCAAACGCAATTCTATTTCTTCCCCCATCCTTACTGATGTCACAATAGCCATTAACGCTGCCTTGAGAGAGCCTTTCCCTTCCTGCTGACTGGTCCAAATGGGATGAGGCCATTTGGGAGGTTTCCATCCTAGGCCAAAACTTAAGATTCACAAACACAACAGATTGTATACCTTTCCCTCTTTCCTGTCTGTTTCCTGTGGGCACCAGTGAAGTTGTTCATAAGGAGAAGGAAGCAGATGGATGCGGCTATGTTTGCAGGTATCTCAGACATCTGGGAGCATAGTGGCAAATCCAGAAGTGCAGGACCCCTTCATGATAGTCATGCCATGCCCCTTTCCCCATTTCCCCTCATCTCTCTTCCTCTCTCTGTCATCTTACGAGTCCACACTCCACTGCGACAGACACCCCTAGGAGCCAATCAGCATGAAAGGGGAGATTGTGTGTTAGCTACTAAGAAGAGTCTTCTCAGTGGCTAACTCACCTCCTTTCACTCTGATTGGCTCCAATCAGCACAAAAGGACAAGGACTCTTCTCAGTGGCTAGCACACTCCCTTTTCATGCTGATTGGCTCATATACATGGACCTGGCTGTAACCCTGTTCCCAAAAGAGGAATGGGCTTACGACCCCCCCCATGACCCTGGATGACTACACCCCTGCAGATATCTCTGTAGAGATTTGAGTCCAAAGAATGTAGACATCATCTTTATAATCAAATAGATACTGTAAATATTTCCCCCCAAATATCAACTCACTCCAGAACACATTTTCTACCCTTGTGCTTTCAGATTTCCTTGAATTTTAATGTTTCGATTTTTGCTCTAGCAGATCCAACTCTCAGAGACTTTGACTGTATTCCATCATCAATATTACAAACACAGGGCTGGGGGTTTGTTTCGAAATAAAAAGAGGTTTTATTAAGATAATGACTGACATTTTTGTTGTGGTGGCATTGTACATCTATTGCAGCTTTTAAAGAGAAACAGCAGCAAGTACAAAAGGGGGGGGGACGGGTTAAATGTCTCTAATGATGAGCATCACAGGCTATCATCCATGCTACCAAGTTGTGTGTCCAAAACTTCATTCCAGAAAATTCCAAAGACCGTCTTATCTTTCAAAAAGAATTTTTTTTTTTAAGAAGTCCCAACTTAATTGGATATAAATAACGCGTACTGGACATTTTTAAACTTTTTGATTTAATTACACATAAATAAATATATACAGATTTCAAAACAGTTCGGTTTGGCCTCCTTCAAGTTCTGCTTCTTGTGCTTTAATCGTTTATTAATTTATTATTATTATTTATTCATTATTTAATATTATTACTAAGATTTTTGAAAACTTGGGGGTGGAGGCTGGCTGTATCATTTCATTCATCTTGGGTCAAGGTCAGCTGAAAGACACTTCGACAGAACAGAGAGTTTGCAGGGACTCTCTTCCTTTTCAGAAAACTGCCAAACATACTTATTGGTGCACCTGCCTCTTGTGTAAATTGTATGGAGAAAATGCACAGTGAGTTCCAATTGGTTGGAATGCATAAAAGAAGTCACAGAGCTGCTCAGTGACAGCATAACAGGTAAGCTCCCTCTTTCCTTGACCACAGGACTGTGACAGAGGTGAGCATCAGTAGACACCTCTCTCTCTCTTTCTGCCTTCTGTTTCCAGGCCTGTCTCATTAGACAATTTAAATAAAAAATCCTCTAGCCCTTTGACTCTTAAGCAGTTCTTGATTCCACTAAGATCTCTTCATTTTTTTGTTGCACGGTCTCTTGAAACAGCTCAATGTTTTATGATTGTGGACTTTACAAAAAAGTTTTTTAAAAAAGTAATTGCACATGTAACCTGATTTCCGGGTGGTATCCACTACTGAATATCGAAAGTGACAACAGAAACCCCCAACAGCTCATGATTTACTTCAGTCTCTGTCAGGTCCATATCAATGTTCTTTCTTCTGCAGTCTTCTTCATTTTTTGTAGACTTGGTTTCCGAGATACATCGGTCACAGTTCAGAAAACGTGGCGGGAGAGAGAGAGGGTCTGAACTGCTTTGTTCTTTTCCCAACGTTGATCAGACCAGGCCTCCTATCTCATAAACTGGGAAGGGGAAGAGCCCTCTTAGTGGGCAGGATGGGGAACTGTGGGGGTCATTTCCGATGTTTCACTTCTTTTTCTGATGTTTTGGAGTCACCGACTGAGTGGCCATTGCCTGTGCTGTTCATGAACATTTTATCGAGGCCTTTGAGTGACTCCACCAAGTAGTTCTGGAACGCTGTGAGTGCTGCACAGATTGCCGGCCCCCCAAAACCATGAGTTATTAAGCTGAAGTGGGTCAAGCAACTCTGAACTCCAGGTTCCAAGATGAGTGATGGGCGGCTGTTTCCGAGTGGAGAGCGATCTTGGGCCATCAAATCAGCAAACTCTTTGCAGATTTGCCTAGAATTAAAAAAAGGGGAGGTGTGCTCTTAAACAAAACCAACAGAATGACATGAAGAATGAACATTCCAAAAGCAATATAGTCAAAAGGATGAATTATAGCAGGAATGGCATCTGGGAAAGAGCTCCTACTTATAAGGCTTGTTGGAAGAGAAGGTCTTCAGTAGGCACTGAGAAGACAACAGGCATCATCTTTGTCATCTTTTTAGTGGCTACTGAAGACTTTCCTCTTCCAACAAGCCTTTTAAGTAGAGACCTTATCCCAGCCTGTGTCTGTATTGGAATTATTTTTTTAGTTATTTTAATTGTTTTATCGTTTATGCATTTGCCACCCTGGGCTCCTTTGGGAGAAGGGTGGGTTATAAATTTAATTAACAACCACCGCCACCCCTTGGACTTGTGGTCCGCTTCATTTTTCAGCCAGTGGTCTGGGTAGGTTAAGAGTTTAGGGCAGCCTTCCCCAACCCGGTGCTCTCCGTTGTCTTGGAGTCCAGCTCGCATGATCATTGGTCACGCTGGCTGGAGCTGATGGGAGTTGGAGTCCAGCAACATCTGGAGGACTACAGTTCGGGGAAGGATGGTTTAAGTTAATTGGCTATATGTTGATGAGCACATGATGACTCTATGGATGTGATCCAAGCACATTTATACTAAAATGTACTTAGATCATATCCATAGATTTGTCATACACACATCTACAAATATATGTTTACTCAAAAGTCAGTGAGTGCTGTGCTTCAGACTGCAGCCTTCAAGTTCCATTGATTCCAGTGGGAGAGAAATAAGCATATGCTTAGCTCGCTCTCATTGAAATGAATAGGATTTTAAGGCTGCAATCCTATCCATACTTACCTGTGTGGGCATAAGGTGTAACTTGCTTCTGAGAAGACATGTGTAGGAGGATGCTGAAAGGCTGCAGTCTTATGCGCTCTTAAACCCCATTGAACTTGGTGGAAATTACTTTTGAGAAAACCTGCATCGTCCTATTAAATTCAGTGGGATTTTCTTTCCAGTAAGCATACATAGGATTCTGCTTCAGTGTGCTTACTTTTAGAGAAGAGATAGGCAGAAGGTAGATTCGGATCTACTGCTAGATCTCCAGGTGAGTTGCACTAGATCAGCAAGGGTTTCTGACTCCCAGTGGCTCATCAGTCTCAACAACAAAATGCCTTTTCCCCACCCAAATTAGGCTGCTGAAATCCAGAAAGCTTAGGGCAGGGGTTGGGGAACCTCAGGCCCCCGAGTGAAATCCTGCCCTCCAGGCCTCTCTGTTTGGCCCTCAGAACTCTGCCTAGGCCACATCCCTCACTGGCCCTGCTTCACCAGAGCTTGGAAAAGTTACTTTTTTAAACTACAACTCCCATCAGCCCCAGCCAGCATGGCCACTGGATTGGGCTGATGCGAGTTGTAGTTTTAAAAAGTAACTTTTCCAAGCTTCACCCCAAGTGTTTTTGTCTGGCTAGAATGCATCCTTGAACTCTGGTAATGCCTGCTGCTTGACTGGCTGGAGGAAACAAGAGGGGTGGGTGCAGAAACTAGCCCACTGAGCAGAGGTAAAATCTGCATGCAGTGCCCCACCCATCTTTGCCTCTAGCCCCTCCTACCACTGGCATGGCATGTCACCCTTAGAAGGGTGCCCAGAAGGAAATGTGTCTCTCTGGCTGAAAAGGGTTCCCTGCTCTCAGCTTAGGGGAAACCAGGAGTACATATGTGAGCGAAAGGATGTGTTTCTGTTCTGCAGTTCTCTGCCCACCTTCCTGGACCACTATTTTGCACATGACTCCCACTGGTGAACCTCAAGGTTCCAGCGGAAAACAAACTAGATCTCAGAAGTCTAAAGTCTGCTCTTCTCTGCCTCAGAGAGCAAATAGGCTGGGCTCTTCACGAAGTATGTTTTGTGCACTTGTAAGAAATATAATTCATAGCTGGTGAACCTGGCCTCTGTTACAGGACAGCCTGAAAGTTTATAATTTGCACCCTGCCATATGTTTCACAGTTCTGTGAAATGATGCTTTCCTGATGGGTTTGGACATTAAACAGAGTTTGATGGGGAGAGAGAGAAATCTGAACTCCGGGACCGAACCGGTCTTACAGAATTTGGAAGACCAAGCAAAACACTAAAATACACATGTGCCTAGCAAATCGTTGAGCCCATTTAGGGACGTTTCCACTTGGGAGTCTGTACACAATGGAGGCAGACAGAGAGGTGTGCTTGGTGGCTGGGTGAGAACACACAGCTTCTTTCCCAGGAGACTCACCAGACTATATATATATCTATATATTTAAAGCATTGTAAAATGTTCTTTTCAATACTAAATCACTGCTCAATCCACAGCCGTGCTGGCTGGGGCTGAAGGGGGTTGTAGCCCCAAACATCTGGAGGGTCCCAGGCTGGCAAAGGCTGGTATAAGCTTTACTTTTCTGGAGACTCTCGTTCTAAGGGGAAAAGGCCAAAAAGCGTTTAATGGGTTTTATACTCACTTGGTCGCTAACAGCATGTTCTTCCGGGCATGGAGTTCGCCAGGGTCAGAGTGTTGGCGGCAGAGGTACTCTGCTGCAGCCTTCGCTGGAAACTCTGTTTCACACACATAACCAAAATCTCGAGCAAGGTGAACAGCTTCCCCTGCAAAAGGAATATATTTGTGAGCATGTGTGGACTTATCCGTTACTGATGCTCAACATAGTCAGCTCTGGGTGCGATGAGCCATAGAGATGGGCAAATTGGTCCATTTTAGTTTCTCTCTGTTTCTCATCTTCACAGGCCTAAGTTCAGTTCTCCACATTTCCACATCAGTTCGTTATTTAAAAAAAAAAGGCTGCATTAAAATTCATCAGCATTTTATTATTATGATTATTAAATTTATTTATACCCCACCTTTTGGCCAAAGGCCCTCAAGGTGGCTTACAAAGAAAAATAAACACAAGTATAAAAATTAAAGCAATACAATTTACAAAAATTAAAATAAATAACAAATAACAAATTGTAGTGCAAATTTCTCCTAATCTACAGTTTTGTATACAATTTTCCCAGATATACTTACTTTTGCAAAGCAGTATTCCTGAATATAATTCTCACTCGTGTTTGCACTGATTATATGCATTTCTGTGCACTTTCTTGGCTGGAGAACAACATTCCAAAATTCATAGAAGTATGAATTTCAAAGGATGGCTGCATTTCAGTTCACAAATTGTATTGCAAAGCATGGATTAGGTAAGTTTGCCTTTAAATGGGCGCTGAATCAAATATCTCCCCCATTCCTAGCTCTCTGATCTTCAAACAGCATGAATTAGCGACTCTACCAAACACCTATAAATCATCTGCCTTTTGATTGATCTAATTGAACAAATCAATTTGTACATCACCAAACCTCAACACAGGTGCCTTCAGAAGAAATGAAGTACGTACGAGACAAGTCACAATTTAGTACATAGAAGTTACTGCTCGTTAATAGAACTGTCTTTAATAGTTTTATATCATATACAGTATACCAACAAGGATCTCAATTCTCTGAGTGAGTCCAATGACCACTGAGCATGCTCAGTGATCATAAGGGAAACCGGTGATGGGGTAAAATGGAATGGAGTGTCTGGAACCCTGAACACAGAATCCTAGAACAGAATCATAGAATCGTAGAGTTGGAAGGGGCCTATAAAGCCACTGAGTCCAAACCCGATTCAATGCAGGAATCCAAGTTAAAGCATACCCAACAGGTGGCCGTTCAGATGCCTCTTGAATGCCTCCAGTGTTAGAGAGCACACCACCTCCCTAGGTCATTCGTTCCATTGTCGTATGGCTCTAACAGTTAGGTTTTCCTGATGTCCAGTCGAAATCTGGCTTCCTGCAACTTGAGCCCATTATTCCATGTCCTGCACTCTGGGACGATTGAGAAGAGATCCTGGTCATCCTCTGTGTGCCAACCTTTCAAGTACTTGAAGAGTGCTATCATATCTCCCTCAGTCTTCCCTTCTCCAGGCTAAACATGCCCAGTTCTTTCAGTCTCTCCTCATAGGACTTTGTTTCTAGTCCCCTGATCATCCTTGTTGCCCCCCCTCTGAACCTGTTCCAGTTTGTCTGCATCCTTCTTAAAGTGTGGTGTCCAGAACTGGACACAGTACTCAAGGTGAGGCCTAACCATTGCTGAACAGAGGGGAACTAATACTTCATGTGATTTGGAAACTGTACTTCTTTTGATGCAGCCTAAAACACCATTTGCCTTTTTTGCAGCGACATTGCTCTGTTCGCTCATACTCAGTTTGTGATCAACTACAATCTGAAGATCCTTCTCACATGTAGTATGCTGAGCCAAGTATCTTATAAATGTGCATTTGGTTTCTTTTTCCTAGCTGTAGAACTTTGCACTTATCCCTGTTAAATTTCATTCTGTTGTTTTCAGCCCAATGCTCCAGCCTATCAAGATCCCTTTGAATTTTGTTTTCTATTTTCCAGGGTATTAGCTATCCCTCCCAATTTTGCATCATTTGCAGATTTGATAAGCATTCCTTGCACCTCCTCATCCAAGTCATTAATAAAAATATTGAAGAGCACTGGGCCCAGGACCAAGCCCTGCAGTACCCCACTTGTTATCTTCCCCCAGTTTGTGAAGGAACCATTGATAAGCACTCTTTTGAATACAATTCGGTAGCCAACTGTGGATTCCATCCAGCCCACATTCAGCTAGCTTGCTAATTGTCAAAAGCTTTGCTGGAGTTGAGATACATTATGTCCACAGCATTCCCACAGTCTACCAGAGAGGTTACCCAATCAAAAAACGAGATAAGCGTCTGGCACAATTTGTTCTTGATAAATCCATGTTGGCTCCTAGTAATCACTGCATTGTTTTTCAAGGTGCTTACAGTCTGACCGCTTTATAATCTGCTCAAGAATTTTCCCAGGGATTGATGTCAGGCTGACTGGTCTGTAGTTTCCCGGTTCCTCCTTTTTGCCCTTTTCGAAGATAGGGACAACATTAGCCCTCCTCCAGTCAGCTGGCACTTCACCTGTCCTATACAATTTTGCAAAGATAATAGAGAATGGTTCTGAGAGTTCTTCAGACAGTTCCTTTAATACTCTAGGAAGCAATGCTTGCAGATCTGAACTCATTCAAAGTGATTAGGTATTCCTTGATCATTTGTCTATCAATCTCAAGCTGCAATCTTGAACAGAAGCAACCCACACTGCAACACTTTGTTGCAGGTCACACTTGTGAATTAAATATTAATTCCCAGTCACAGTAACACAGAGATGGATTGGCTTCTGCCTTACATGGTCATTAAATCACTCATTGAGCTTTCACTCTCTAGATCCGTTTTGGTCCACTGATGCATTTCAAATTTACAAAGCAAGAAATTCTCACTCAGGATTATTTAAACAGGGAAGGCATAATGAACGATCCCTGTGTGTTTCTGCATAGGCACTCTTGCTTAAGAACATGCCGGGCTGGAGCACACTAAGATCCACCCAGCAAGCACTATGCCAGGGGTGGTGGGGAATCTTTTTCAACCAGAGGGCCGCATTCCCTTCTATACAACCTCCTGAGGGCCACATTCTGGGTGGGCAGGGACAGAAGCAAGAGTCAGCAGAGCAACAAATGTTAATTTTACCTTTGAACAGTAGACTAGTTCCTCCACCCAGGCAAGTGAGAAGCATTATCAGAGTTCAAGGGTGCATTCTAGTCAGGCAGAAATATTCAAGGAAGGTGCAAAGCAGAGCCAGTAAGGGGGGGTGGGCTGGAGACAATCCCAAGGGCTAGACAGACCTAGAGAGCAGCATTCACCACCTAGGCCTGAGGTTCTCCAGCTCAGCATTAGGTGATTCACTGGAAATTAGCCAGTGGTTTACAGACTTTTTTTTTTAAATCCTCATCAGGGCCAGCACCAGAGGGCAGCCAGATTGGGCCATGGCTAAGGGCCCTAAAGGGCCCATCCTTGGGGAGGGGTAGCATTCCCTTCGGCAATCTGCGGCAGCATCGGCTCCTGACCCTGCTGCGGATTGCAGAGAGGGAGCTTCTAGGCACCCCCCTACTACCGCGCAGACCTGCAACGCCTGCCTGTACACCCCACCTACCTTTCCCTTGAAGTAAATGCTGGCTGCACTGTGGGCGCATGCCTGCCATCAACCAGGATGGTGGGTAAGGCTTCCCTAAGGGGCTGATGCCCCTGCCGCCATCAAAGATGGTGATAGGGCCTGGGGCAGGCTGGTGCTCAAGGGCCCCAGCATGCCTGGTGCCGCCCCTGATCCTCATTAACATCATTTTTGTGATTTTTTAAAAAATCATAACAGTTTAGTGGGAATTTCTCCATAGATATATATGTGAAATTTTGCCTAATATACACATTTTGCAAAGCAATTTCCCCTAGTATATTGCATTTTTGTATGTTCTTTTCACAAATGTGTGCACTGTTATGCACAGTTTACCCTGGTATGTGCATTTTGGTACATCTTGCCTGGCTGGAGAACTGCACTGCAAAATTTGGAGAAGGTGAATTTCAAAGGATGGCTGTGTTTTATTATTGTTTCAGTTTACTATTGTTTTGGAAAGTGCAAGCTAGGTAGGTCTGACTTTAAACGTGATCTGAAACGTGATTTACCTGCAATCCCTATCTATGGCCCATAAGCAGAGACCACTGGCCAATTTCTAGCCGGCCAACCCTCACCTGATGTTTGTTAGGGTTCTTGTGATGAATGCTGGAGTAAGGTGAGCCTTGGTCCAACTGCCGCAAGGGCTCTTTTATACTCCGAAGCAAGACTCTGGATCACTACATAACCCTGATGAGTAATGCCTTCACTTTTTACAAATTTTGAATATGCATTCAGGCTTTATCCATACAAAATACATTGGTGGACCAACGGGATGTTAGTTAAAACAAAAATGAGACAAGAGCCGTTAGCCTACCCCTGATCTAAAGTATTAGCAGGAGTGTTTGACACAATTAAAAAAAAGAACAGGATGGAGTCTGCAAGAGCTACATCATTGCTGAGCTCCTTGCAATTGCTCAACTTCTCTGCAAACTAGTTAATACAGAGTGATCGACATCAGCAAGGTAAATAAGTTAGTTTTTACAGAGCTGCTAGGCCTTACAGACAGAAGAGGACAGCAGTAGAACCCAGAGCAGCAGGGCTACACCAACAGATATTTCAAGCTCATGCAAAGCACCCTTTTGCTCCACCTTTTTCTCACCTTCCCCCCAAAAATATCCTATAGTTGAAAAATGGAAATGGACTCCCTTCAAGTCGATCCTGACTTATGGCGACCCTATGAATAGGGTTTTCATGGTAAGTGGTATTCAGAGGTGGTTTCACCATTGCCTTCCTCTGAGGCTGAGAGGCAGTGACTGGCCCAAGGTCACCCAGTGAGCTTCATGGCTGTGTGGGGATTCGAACCCTGGTCTCCCAGGTCATAGTCCAACACCTTAACCACTACACCACACTGGTTCTCTAATCCTATAGTTAGTGCCACAAAAATGGCCTTGCACAGGAGCTTAGATAAAACCCTGGCACATTAGCACTGACAGGCTGCAAGTTGAACTAGCTGAAAAGGGGTGCACTCAGCTCTCAGCACTGATAGAGAACATTCCCTTTGGGATGCTGGGGATCTTAGGCCCTATACCAAGCACTGCATCTCTGCAGTGGACTATTTATTTTTATTATTTTTAACCCGCTCTTCATAAGATATCAGAGCAGGGCATATTACACAAAATAACCAACCAAGTAATAAAGCAATACGAAATTCCAAAAGTACAGTGAAAATAGAAATGGATTGCCTTCAAGTCAATTTCAATTTATGGCGACCCTATGAACAGGGTTTTCATGGTAAGCGGTATTCAGAGGTGGTTTACCATTGCCTTCCTCTGAGGCTGAGAGGCAGTAACTGGCCCAAGGTCACCCAGTGAGCTTCATGGCTGTGTGGGGATTCGAACCCTTGTCTCCCAGGTCATAGTCCAACACCTTAACCACTACACCACACTGGCTCTACTTGACTGATAAGCTTCCTTTTTTGGCTCAAATGATGGTAGGAATAAATGTGTGTACAGCCATGAGAACTAGAAACTTGTTTCTTTTCAAACAACTTAAACACTGGTTTTGTTTGGCTATCCACCAGCAGATTCTGCTCAGAATTGCTAAGGAGCAGCCTAGCTTCCCACAAGGAAGGTGAAAGCAACACTGTGGCAACTAGGTTAATACACTTGGGATGGATGGCCTAATCCAGCAATCAGCAGGGGAGCTGAGATGAATTAACTCTGTCTGTCTAAGCAGGGTTTCAGGGGGCCGAACGTGATCGATTGCCATCAGCTCTGATTACTTCCGCAGGGATGCCTGAAGATGGATCAATTTCACTGATGAGAGGACATTTCTATGGAATGATGGATACATGGCCTGAGCACTATGCCCTGAGGAAGATTCGGTGCTCTGCACAGAGACAATAAGGACAGGGTGGTTTCTCTCTCTCTCTCTCGTAATCCTCTTCCATGTGAAAAGTCATCAGGTATGTACCCTCCTAGCCACCACCCAACCACAGTAAAAAAATAAAAATAAAAAATGCACTATTCTATGGCTCATTTGGGTTTACTCTATTTACTCATTTGGGGGTGGAGTAGCTGCTTATGGATTGCCACAACAGAGCAAAAGCGTCACCACAAAAAGAGGATAAAGATTTGCAGAACCTTTGCATATGTTCATTTGCATGTATAGATGCAAATTTAGAAACAGTGGGTCATATTATTTTACCTAATTAGTTATGTACTTGTACATTTATATACCACCTTTCCTCCAAGGAGTTCACAGTGGTTTCCCCCTCTCCGTTTCATCCTCACAGCAACCGTGTGAGGTAGGTTAGGCTGAGGAACAGTGACTGGCCCAAGGTGGCCCAGTGTGTTTGATGGCTGAGTGGGGACTCGAACCCTGGTCGCCCAGGTCCTAGTCCAACACTCTAACCATTATGCATGGCTCTCTTGTAGCCAACTAAGCACAACTCAGAGTAGACCCATTAAAATGTATTGCCCCTAAGTTAGTCATGTCCATTACTTTCAGTGGGTCTCCTCCAGAGCTTGGAAGTAACTAGTTACAAATAACAAATTGTAATTTATTACTTTTTTGAGTAATGAGTGGGTAACTTCATTACATTTTGCTGGTAATAGAAAGATTAGTAACTTCATTACTTTTGAGCCGTAACTGTAATGTTTCCAGAGTTACTTTGCGGCGTTACTTGCGGGGGGAGCAGGGGAAGTCTTCTGCTCCTCTGATTTGTGGATAAAAATCATGTGCTTTAAACTGGGCTTCTGTGCAGCATTGCTCGTCCCTCGTGCTCTATGAGTGCTTAGGAGGCAACGACGGAGGAGGTGGAGAGCGAGATTGGGTGGAGAAAACAATTGTTTAAAAAAGGACAGGAGTGGAGGGGGAAAAGAGCAAGAGGGCAAGGAGGCAGCAGGAAAATGGACATGAAGAACTGGCTGCGGAAGTGAGCGACGATGACGTGCAAAGCTCGAGGTGGCTTCTGCCTCCCTCCTCACCTCTCCTCTCTTACCAGCGGAGAGATAAAGTATAGCCCCTGAAATGCTGAAATGTATTCTGGTGGAGTCCAGTCCTATATATGTCTACTCCAAATTAAGCCTCATTGAGTTATAGGATTGCAGATTAATTTTTACCTCTGAAAGGAACGCACTGTCAGACATAGAATTTAAGAGACATACTTTTCTGGATGTGTTTGAAACACATTCCCGCTGGATGGGTAGGTCGGAAGAGAGTTGTGTTAATCTAATTGGGTCTTCAACATAGTGCCCTCCAGATGTTGTTGGACTACAACGCGCACCAGTCTCAGATAACATAATGAGGCTGAAGTTGGTTCCTAGTTCCCAGTTCCTTATTTGCTTGAAAGTTAAAAACACTAAAAAAAGAATGTTCACAGCTACAGTAACTTCAAGCCAAAGTTAACACGTCTCTGAACCCCAAAATGGGGTGTGCCCACGCCACAGTCTGTTCTGGGCCAGGAAAACTCATACACCCCAGGGAAGGGGAGGGTGTGCTCTACGAGATGCCAGTACGTCCTGCCTGGCCCACAACTTTTGCTGGGTGCAGGGCAGGGATAAGGGCATCTATGTACAACCCAAAGTGACAAAAATATGCAGAAAACAATAAGAAACTGGGGGTGCCCACCCAAAAATCTGCACTGTGCCAGGCAGTAGTGTAGTGGCAAATTGAGAAGTGCAGGGTCCCTTCATGATAGTCTCAGCCACAGCTAGACTCCCCCCTCCTTATTTTGCTCCTGGGTTGAGAATGAGGTCCTTGTTAATGCCTTCTCCCACAACTGATGTCCCTAGGAGACTATCAGTATGAAAGGGAAGAGTATTAGCTACTGAAAAGAGTCTTCTCAGTGGGTGACTCACCTCCTTTCACTCTGATTGGCTCCAATCAGCAGGAAAGGACAAGGAAGCATATTAGAAGGCTCTTCTCAGTGGCTAACGCACTCCCCCTTCATGCGATCATACGATGCTGGAGACATAGGGGCACTGTTCCCCAAAAGGTAAGGGGTCTAGGACTCCCTGAGCCCCTGGACAACTACACCCCTGCTGCCAGGACAAATCATACATTCCAGAAAGGGGGAGGGTGGCCTCTACAATATGCCAGTACTTCCCACCTGGCATATAGTTTCTGCTGGGTGCAGGGCGCTCATAAGGTCATCTGTGCAGAACTAAAATAATGAAGAGTAAGTAGAGAAAAATATGGGATTTGGGGTGACCACTCCAAAATCTGCTGTGGGCCATGAAACATCATTCACCTGAGTGTCCTCAACGAGATGCCACCGCATCCTGCCTGGAATGGATTTTCTTGTGGACACACAAAACGGATACGTACATCTATGCACAAGCAATGAAGAACGTATATAAGGAACTGCGGGTTCCCACCCCAAAACATGCGTTGGGCACCACAAGTCATACATCCATGTATGCAGGAGAGGGTCCCCACCCAATTCAGAGCTTCTTTTGTATGCAGGACCTGAGTGCATGAGCCGCACTCTCCTCACTTGTATTTCCAGCAACTGATATTCAGAAGCATATTGTCTCTTACAGTGGAAGCGGAACACAGCCATCATTGCTAGGTGCCGCTGATAGCTTCCTTATCGCTGAGTGGCCCTGTTCTGCTCCTGTACTGGTTTGCTATTATCTATATATCATGGTTGGGGAACCTTTTTATTAAAAAGTTGAAGACAGCTGTGGGCATGGCCAAAGCCAAGTGGGTGGGACATACACACCCCATTCACACCATCACTTAAATCACCCCCCCCCGGTTCTCTCTCCCTCCGCTCACTCTTCCTCACCTTACCTCCGGGGCTGCACTTTTCTTGGGGAGGGGAGGGAGGCAGCATGGGGTGGTGGTTAACCGTTCCCTCTGCAGTAGCCACTTCTTGAAATCACCACACACACACACACACACACACACGCACACACACACACACACACACACACACACACACCAATTAGACCTAAGAGAATAAGTCCTGTTTAAACAAATGGAATCTTTTTCAGTAAACTTAATTGCTGGGGGTGGGGGGAAAGGAGGGGAGACCATGGGCCAAATCCAAAAGCTCTCTGGGATGCATCTCGGTGGTGAGCCACCAGTTTCCCACCCATGACCTATATATTGATGTTGATCGCTGTTTTTAATTGTATTGTGTTTTATATGCTGTAACCCACCCTGGGACCTTCTGTTGAAAGGTGGATAAGAAATACAAAACAATCATCATCATCTAATAAAATTATAATCATGTCAACTATGTCATACATTCTCAAATATAGCTGGTTTCATCCTCTTAGAATTACAACCTCAACCAGCTTCTAGTTGATGAGAGGCTGCTATAGATGATGATGATGATTCTCAGCGTTGTTTTCTCTCCTTTGAAACTGGGAGGCACACTTGACTTTCGCAGCCCAAATGGAAGGAGGCAAACCAAAACCAGAGATTCATGCAGAGATACAAAGGGAAGACTCCTTTGGGAGTGGACATTTCCTCTGCACCTCTACATCAGGAGTGATTTAATGGTATCTTTGCACACTCGGTACAGAGATACACAGAAGTGGGGGAAGCTGATAGGGAAAGATCCAAGTGCAGAACACTGACTTTATTGCTAATAGTAAACTAATGTGCCCAAATCTGTCATCTGGGAATTATGTTCATCAAAATCAGCACTGTTTCCATTCCAGTACACTTCAGCTTCTGCTAAAATCTACATTATTTATCTTGCAGAATATAATACAGAAAATAATAACATTGTTTATATAATGTTTGCAGGCTTAAAAAAGATATTTGGCTTGTATTCGCTTGCGTGATTTTCGTTCCTGACCTCCGATGAACATGCAAATTGCTGCTCCTGTTTCTGTTTCCCAAAGAGTTCTCTGACATCCTTATGCATGACTGATCTTTATTCTTTATTCTGAACTACTCAGACCTCATCTGGAGTTACTGAATCCAGTTCTAGGAGCTATATTAAGAAGGACACAGAAAATGCCGCCCTGGGAGGAAGGACAGGATATAATAAATAAATAAATAAAATTGGAACTGGATCAGAGGAAGGCAACATAAATGGTCAGGGGTATGGAAAACATGTCCTACGAGGAAAGGGAGAAGGAACCAGGTATGCCGAGACTGGAGAAGACTGAGGGGTGCAGACTGAAGAGAAGACTGAGGCTATGGTCTGAAGGCACATGAGGCCAGCACCCTGCTGAAGCTAAGCAGGGTCAGGTCTGGATGGGAGACCGCCTGGGAGCCATATGTAAGCCACCTTGGGTTTCTCTCATGAAAAGAAAGGCGGGGTATAAATGTAATAAATAAATAAATCGTGCTCCTATCTTTGCCCTTTAGGGATGCCTGGCTAGTTATCATTCTTGAGCCCCTCTCCTGGAATCTGGGAAGTTTATGCATGGGGGAGGACCATAAATGGCTGCCTTATACCAGGTCAGACTGTCTATCCCCTTGGCCCACTTCTGACTGGTAGCATCTCTCCAGGGTCCCAGACAGAGAGGCATCTTCCCTATCACCTGATAACTAACCCTTGTAACCGGAGATGCTGGGCATTGAACCTGGGACCTTCTGCACGCAACGCTCTGGTACTGAGCTATGGAGGACACATCATGTTGTCTGTAGCACACATCCATGTATACTAAGGACCCTTGTCATTTTACCCTTTGTAGCTGCAGAGATGGATTTTGATCTGCCAGTAATGTAGTACAGAACAATGGTATTTTCCTAGTATATGTTTAACCCAAAGAGCAACCTTCCTTCTTGGCTTTTTAATCAGTGGGGGGCAGAGTGTCGCAGTTTAATAATAAACAACATGATAGCACTCTTCAAATACCTGAAAGGCTGCATGATAGAACAGGGCAAAAATGTGTTCTCTGCTACTTCAGAAGGCAGGACCAGATCTAATGACCACAAGTTACAGGCAGGCACGAAGGAGAAATCTGATTCAGTTCTCATTTAAAACTCAAAAACTACCTCATTCACACTTTCCGAAACAATACGAGAACCAAAACACGGCTGTCCTTCAAAATTCACACATCTCTGAATTTTGCACTGCTCTTCTCCAGCCAAGAAATATGCACAGAAATGCGTATCCTAAGATAAAATGTGCATAAACATGCATATCTTCATAAAAATAACATACAAAAATGCATTATATTAGGGAAACTGCTTTGTTAAAATGTGCATGTTAGGCAAAATTGCATAGAAATGTGTATGCTAGGAAATATTTACAGTAAAATGATGATGGATGTTCATGAGGACTTTTTTTTTTAAAAAAAGGTAAACTGATATGCAAATATGGAGAACTAAATTTAAGATCAGAAAAATGAGAAACAGAGAAATCAAGTCATTACGAGAGGGTACAGTTTGATTGAACATTAGGAGAAAATTCTTTATGGGAAGAGCAGCTCAGCAAGTACCTAGGGAGTGGGCTGTCTCTTGCTGGAGGTCTTCAAGCAGAGGCTAGGCAGCCATGTGTTGAGGACCCTCTAGTGCTGGTCCACCAATGAGCAGGGGGTGGACTAGATGGCCTTCAAGCACCCACTAACTCCTGTCTTTTAAAAAAATAAATAAAAGCAGCTGGTTGTGCTGCTAATTTAAAACTATTTTTGCTGTTTCATGAGATGTCTGTAAATTGCCTTCAGATGTATTTAAAAGGCAATTAATTAATTAATAATTTGATCAAGGAAACATAGTATTTGACTGCCTTTCCAAACTGTGTGCCTGACTAAAAATGTGCCCCTCCAAACTGCTACCTGTTCTGCAGGGCAGAAGGGATACATGCGCCTGTGTTCTGTCTATTATGTTCTCCCCACCAGCAAAGAGTGTTGGTGTTGGACAGCTTTTATTATCAAACTAGCAGTCTCTCCAGAGCTGCATTTAATTATTTTTTTTTAAAGAAGATTCTGATCTCTGATCTCCTGGAGTAACTTATAGTTTGGTCTTTATACCAGTCAACATGGTGCCCTCCAGGTGCTGTTGGACTCCAACTCCCAGAAGCCTCAGCCAGCCTGGCCAATAGTCAGGGTTGATAGGGTTGCAGTCCAACAACATCTGGACAGTATCATGTTGGCTACCCATGCTTTATACTGTCCGTGTCTTAACTGCTATCCGAAGCAAGTGAAGTCTTGGAACATCCCATATACATACATGCATGTGTGCATCTCTTAATTACTCAAAACGTGGTAACTCAGAGTCAGAGCTTAAAAAGTGAATTGACCCACTGTATTGGAAAGTCGTGAAAATTCATCCGAGTTTTGGTGCTAATTTCTCCTGATCTATACATTTTTGTATGCTATTTTGCCTAATCCACACATTTTTGCAAAACAATCCCCTAATATAAAGCATTGGTGCATGTTCTTTTCAAAAATATATGCATTTTTATGCACACTTTGTCCTAGCATATACATTTTTTGTACACATGACTTGGCTGGAGATTACTGGGCTGCATTGAAAAATTCAGAGAAGTGTGTGTCTGAAAGATGGCTATGTTTGCCTACTTTTTTGGAAAGCGTGAATTAGGTGAGTTCACCTTTAAATGTGAACTGATTCTTATTTGTCCCTTATCTCTACAGTTATTAGGATATTCCAGAGCTGAGAGCTTGTGCCATTGAAACCAAGACGCTGACAAGCCTCGGCTGAAAAGTAAACCCTTTCTGGGCACTCCACTGTCTATACAGTTCGCCTTGTTCTTTGGTCAAACATGCCATCGTCTGTAGTTTATTCAGTGAGAGTTCCCAGCTGTCTGAATCAGAAACGTGTCTTTTCACCATCCTCCTTTTCTTCTGATGCTAATCAACCATTCAAAGGAGCCTGGCCCAAGTGCCTCAGGAGCAACCGCTGCCTCCCAGACCTGTTCGTTTCATTTGCTGCCAAGAAAAGAGATGGGCTTCCTCTTCTATGCCTCCCTGGCAGCTGCTTTTTTGGCCACAATGAATTTCAGAGCGAAGGAAAAGCATGGCTCCAAAAACTCCCTGTGCTCTGGGCGTGCGTGCGTGTTGGCTTCTCACATCGAGGTTGCCGGGATGACATCTTCTTTTGTTTTGCATGAAGGCCAGAGAATAACCCTTCCCCTCCTCCCTGCTCCAAGCGCCTGGTAATTAATCTTTTCCCCAGATTAATCACAGATGGGCTTGGCCTCAAGGCCTATTTCTGTGCAGGACAGTGATGTCACAGGCCTCCCCCCCCCAAATCTCTGGCAAGGTGTGTGAAGCCAGGGAAGGGGGTAATAGCCACTTACACATTGCCAAAACAAAAAGGACAAATGAAGACACAGATTCACATAAAATTGGCATGAGCTAATGTATCCGTGCAAATGTAAGGGGGAAATGACTATAATTTAAATATAACCTCTGGGGCTGCTCAGGCTGGTGTGTGTTTTTTAATTACATTTATATCCCTCCCTCCCAAAGGAACCCAGGACGGCAAACAGTAAAAACATCTAAAAACAATTCCAACACAGTTGCAGATTGGGATAAGGTCTCCACTTAAAAGGCTTGTTGGAGAAGGAAGGTCTTCAGCAGGCACCGGAAAGATAACAGAGACTATGTTGAAGTGCTAAATATTGATGGGCGACTTCAAGACCCCTCCTGCTCTCTCTTCTGACAGTTCTTTATCTTTTAACTGGCCTTGGCCCTCACAAAGAGAGGACTGTCTTCTGTAAAGTAAAGACACAAGACCTCCTTATGGCCAGGTGGATCCAGCCCACACTGGGAGAGATAGAGGGTGTACAGCAGGCTTGGCCAACCTGATGCTCCCCAGATGTTTTGGACTACAACTACCATCAGCCCCAAAGCCTAGGATAGATAGGCCTAGGCCTCAACATTCCACCATTGATGTCACTGGGATCACACCAGGGCCTATTCAAGCTTGCTTCAGCCTTCCTGGCATAGATCAGATCCTCCCCACTGCCTAGGCCACCCCTCAGGGAATCTTTCTAGAGACAATGGTGGTGTGGAGAACCTGATCTTCACTGGAAGCAGGGTCCAGTCAGCTCACAGGCCTCGGGGCCTTGTTACCCTTCCCATACCATAAGTGGAGGAGGTATGCCAGAACATAGAGGTCTTGGAGAAGGTCCTGGTTTTTTTTGTGACCTTTTCAGAGTCATTTCAGAATCTGGGCATTTCAGATGAACTCCAAAACCGACTTCCAAGCCCCTTCCAGGCACAATTCAAACTTCTGGTTATTATCTACCAATCCCTAAACAGTGTATCTGAGGGACCGTCTTCTCCCACAAGAACAGCCCACCAATTGCATTTGTCTTTCTTGCTTCATTGTCCCGTAGTCTTCCAAGGCTCAGCTGGCTGGGACGCTGGACAGGGCTTTTTCGGTTGTGGCACCCAGATTTTGGAGCTCCCTCTCTAGACAGGCCCGCTTGGCTCCCTTTTTATTGACCTTTAGGCAAATGGTGAATTTTTATTTCACCAGGTCTTTGACCTTAATTGAGCCTGCTTTTTGAGGTTTGTTATTTTTGTGCTTTCACCTATTTTTATATTACATTTTAATTCTTGTTGTAAGCCACCTTGGGGGCTCTCTAATGCCTAAAGGCAGGATGAAGTATTTAAACAAACCTCTCAGATCCCACAGATAGGTAATGCAATATACCTGAGATGCAACCCTCTCATTTCCAATGGAAAGATAGGATAATTTGAGTGCTAAACATCCCATCCTCAAAAGAATCTGCTGTGTCCCCAAACCAAAAGATGCCTTACCTTCCACCAGTGATGTTAGCAAGGTGACATTTGCTGCTTTGCGTCTCCCAGCAGGTAGATTTAATCCTATCTTCTCCAATCTTTCCCTTAAACACCTTCCACCATTTTTAGATTTCGCCCTAAGAGACAAAAGCAGAGAGATAAGGCAATGGGTGGGAAAAAAACACGTTATTTTCACAAATTTCATTTGCCCACCCTGACATATGTATTTTTGTAAACATTGTTTGGTTGGCGAACTGCTAGGTTGGCAAAGTGCATCGCAAGATTAGAATAAGTGTGAAATTCATCGGTTGGCTGTGTTTCAGTTCTCATATTGTTTTGGAAAGTGTGAATTGGATAGATTCAGCTTGAAATGCAAACTGAATTTAATTCCTCGCCCATTCCTACCACTAACAGCTGTGCTGGCTCAGGCTGATCGGAGAGGTAGCCCAAAATATGCAGAGGGCACTACGGTAACTATCCTCATTTTCTGAATATTGTCAGAAAGGTGGTGGCTCACAATCCGGATATGCATCAGGGACCTGTTGGAACTGGGATATTTGGAAGCATTAGCCCGTCTTCCCTCAAGAAGTGACTGTCAGGGAACCAAAGGCTTGAACTTTGGGGAATGGCCACAGCTTGATAGTGGAGCATCTGCGTTAGGGTTGCCAGGTCCATGGCCTGAGACTGATTCTGTATCTTTAGGAGAAGAGAAAGTCAGCCAAGTGCTGTGTTCTTGCAACACTAATGGGAAAAACCACAAGGTGGAATTCTCCCTTCCCCCTGCACAACTTTTAAAGATACAGAAGACCTCTGGGAGGCTGGGCCTGGCAACCAAGAGTTCTTCTGTATCTTCAAAAGTTGTGCAGAGGGAAGGGAGGATTCCACCTTGTGGTTTTTCCCATTACAGAGTACACCTGCACTTGGCTGACTTTCCCTTCTCCTAAAGATCCAGGATCTGTCTCAGGCCATGGACCTGGCAACCCTAATCTGCCTTGCATGCACAAGGTCCCAGGTTTAATCCCCGCCATCTGGGAATGACCCCGTCTGAAACTCTGGAAAGCCACTACCAGTCAGCGTAGATAATACCGAACTAGAAGATCCAATAGCCTAGCTTGGTATTTCCTGTGTGCTTAAGAACCAGCAACCTTTTGATAACTGTGGCTCAGGCCTAGCCTAAACTGGTTTGGGAGTGCGCAATCCCAGACCTCAGAGCCCTCTTCAGGCCCCAAAGGGAATACAGCTGTGCATACAGTGGCTGCGTGTGGTACTTCGGAGTGCTCTGTTTGAAGGAGTTCTCTATCTGAAGGGCTGTCTGGTGCAAGACCAGTTTAGAGATAAGGGACCTTAAGAGCTGAGAGCAGGAGGGCCTGTAAGTTGCCCATCAACAAGTCAGCGCTCGGGCAACAGGCTGAACTGGCTTCCCCATTATGGTGGGATGTACTGTATTCCTATTTAAAGTAAACAAATCGTTTCGAAATGTGTATCATAGGGATGGGATCCGTCGGCCAGTGCGCACACAAAAGCATTCCATTGACCTAATAGACCTCTGTTGATTCGAATTTGCTCATTGCCTGCTACCTGCTGCTTTTACCAATCCAGGTTTTTTCCTTCCCCAAAAATATTGATATTGATACTTTAAAACGAACCATCGATAATTTTAAAAGAACTATAAATATATCTTTAAAGGATATATCAATAAATGAACGGAAATATCAGTAAATGAAAGGAAATATCAATATGATTTTCCTTCTTAATATCGATATTTTAGAGATGGAGTTGTTTTTTAAAAAAATCTTAAGATAGCCGTGGAAAATCCAATGTGCAACAATAGAGAATAAGCAAATTCATGGAAAATTCAGTACCAAATCCAAACTGGGTGGAGTTCTAACACATCTCTAGCGTATCTACACACTATGTATAGTGTATACACTATGTTTGCCGTCATTTGTCCTTTTCTGGCAGAAATATTTCTTCCTTTATGGCAATGTGTATGTGGCCACCCTAGGTGTTGCAACATCAGCCACCGTGATTGGCTGGCGGTATGAAGCCTGGTCAGGAAGTTACAATTACTCCATCTAGCTCAGCACTGTCTATGCTCACTGGAAGCAGCTCTCCAGAGTTTCAGAAAGGAGACGTTCCCAGGCCTACTTGGAGATGCCGGGAATTGAACCAGGACCTTGTGCATGCAAAGCAGACACTCTACCACAGCTTCTTGTTCTACTGCAGCCTGTAGAACAGTACTTTTTGGCTGCTGTACTTTACTTCCACTTCCAGGCACCCCAGATTACAGCTTCAGCCTGCAGCAAATGCCTTCAGACATCTTGGGCTGGAGAACAGGCCCTCAGGCCTAGTGTACTAACATCTCCACTTGGGCCTGCTTTTTTGAGGGGTTTTTGAGGGTTTATTGAAAATATTCCTCCCAAAACGTTCCTTATACAGTTCATGGAAGGGGGAGGGGTGGGAAAAGAGACAGAAACTAGGATGGGTTGTGGGTTGTTTAGTTGCCTGTAAAGTGGGTACCCTTTGTCCAATCCATCTGGAATTTTGCAGGTCTGATCCTTCAAAAACATAATAGAATTCTTGAACACACTGTGCCAACTGGATGAAAAACACAGACGTTACAAGCAGAGGAGAGCTGAGTCTCAAAGCAAAGGGAAGCTTATAGGATGTGTGTCTTTTAAAATTGCCTATAAAATGGTGAACCCTTGCCATATCTGTCTGAAAAATGGCAGGGCTGTTCATTTTGAAAGGAAGTTGTATGCCTGAAAACTTCATGGCAATAGGTTGGAAAACACTGATGTTACAGGCAGCAGAAGACTGGGGTGTGTGTCTGCTATTGAAATCAATTATAAAAAAAAATGAATGGGAGTGGCAGAAATGAATGAACTTTTTCCAAATCAGTTAACAAAACGAAATTGATCTCCTTGGTTTCTCACCTCCGGAGGACTCCACCGAGAAGGGAAGCATTTAGACATTCAGGGGGTGAGAGCCGTCTCTGGACCTCCCCAACAGTCACTTTGTATTTTGAGGTGGAACTGAGGAGAGAGAGGCGCCCAGGCACAGAGCAGAAGATTTCGTTGGGGTTTGTCACCCCTCCAATCAGGGTGTCCTTGCTCATCGTGAGGCCAGAGATGGTGGTGCCATTTGCTTTCGAGGGGATGGGCACTAGAAGGAAGAAATAAAAACACCGAGTGACCAGAGTGAAGAGGCGTGAAGCCACAAAACAAGGATTATATTGCTTTATTTTAGTAGATTTGTTTATATATTTGTTAATTTTCTATCCCACTCTTCCTCCCAAAGGAGCCCACGATGGCAAACACACAAACAATTAAAACAACTAAAACTAATTCCAGTACAGATGTAGACTGGGAAAGATCTCTACTTAAAAGGCTTGCTGAGAGAGGAAGGTCTTTAGGGGCCAAAAAGAATACAGAGAGGGCACCTGCTGAATATCTGTTGTTGTTGTTATATGCCTTCAAGTCGATTACGACTTATGGCAACCCTATGAATCTTTTTTGGATATACTGATAGGGTTTTCATGGTAAGAGGTATTCAGAGGTGGTTTACCATTGCCTTCCTCTCAACCTACGGCACCCGGTATTCCCAGGGGGTCTCCTATCCAAGTACTAACCAGGTCTGACCCTGCTTAGCTTCCGAGATCAGACAAGATCGGGCGTGTTCAGGGTAGTATGGCCGTAGGCATTGAATATTTAACAGGAGGGCATTCCAAAGGTTAGGTGCCACCACATTAAAGGCCCAATTTCTATATTGTACAGAACCAACCTCCTGATAAGATGGTATCTGCAGGAGACCCTCACCTGCAAAGCACAGTGATCAACTAGAGGTGAGGCAGTCTTTCAAGAATCCTGGACCTAACCTGTATAGGTCTTTATACACCAAAACTAGCACCTTGAACATAGCCTGGTAAGGGGCAGCCAGCAGTGGGGTAACATGGTGCTAATACCCTGCCCCAGTGAGCAGCTGAACTGATACATTTTGCACTAGCTGGAGTTTCCAGACCAACCCCAAGGGCAGCCCCACATATAGCAGACTGCAGTCTATCTCAGGAGTCGCTCTTATAATATGTGACCGGTTCCAGAGCAGCAGCCATCAGGGCCAGCACCCAGTATCCTCAGGGCACTGGATAGGACCCAGCACTGATGCTAGCTCTGGGCTCTCCATGCCAAGTGATCAGGTCTGTGAGCAGAGCTCGGAAAAGTTACTTTTTTGAACTACAACTCCCATCAGCCCCAGCCAGCATGGCCACTGGATAGGGCTGATGGGAGTTGTAGTTCAAAAAAGTAACTTTTCCAAGCTCTGTCTGTGAGCCATCTACCATTTTAATGATCTACAATGCTATGGATCCAGACTATTCTGAGGGCATTGTGGGTGATGAAAATGGCAGGCAACTCACAACTACTTGCCACATACTACAGTGCTGCTGCTTGCCACTTCCAGCAGCAGAAACATCCACCCTGGGGTCGTAGCGATGTGGGAAAAGGTCAACAGAGGACATGAGGGGGCGTCTTGAACCCAGAGCAAGCCCTAGAAGTCATATGAATGAGTTGCAGCAAAAATAAAGGCTAAGAGAGATTTGTTGTGATAGACGTTTTTATGGGCTACAGTCTACTTTTGTCGGGTGCATCATGAAGCATTGTTTTTTGTGAGCAGATCAAGATATATAGGCACTGGTACAAAGGAAAGCATTCTAAACAGTGGGGCCAAAAGGCCACGAAATGCAAGGGTATATATATATCTACCATTTGAGACTGAGACTTCATGCATCAGACAAAGCAGGTTCTAGTTCAAAAAACCCTTAACGCCATAAAAGTGGTTATTAGTCTTTAAGATGCCACAGTGAGTTTCCTCGTTTTTGCAGATGTGGCGATGTTGAAAAATAAACAAAGAGTGCAGAGAGACAGAGGTGTTGTACTATCTTCCTCTGAATGTGCGGAGACTACATTATCATCGGCATATTGAAGTTCTATGACAGAGGTTGTAATTACCTTACTTTTTGCTTTCAGCCTACTGAGATTAAAAAGCTTTCCATCTGTTCGATATGTGATTTCCACGCCAGTGGGAAGTTTCCCCTCAACAAGGTGTAGAATCATGGCGATGAAAATAGCAAATAAGGTCAGAGCAATGACACATCCCTGTTTGACGCCTGATCCCACTTTGAATGGATCACTTTGAGAGCCATTGTTATCCAAAATTGTTGCCATCATGTTGTCATGGAGAGTTGCAAAACATTCACAAATTTATTAGGGCATCCAATTTTCAGAAGGATGGTCCAGAGAGCAGTTCAATTTACAGTATCAAAGTATTCAGAGGTCGGTTTTGCTCCCTCCATTTTTCTTGAAGCTGTTGTGCAGTGAAGATCATGTCCACTGTCCCCCTGGAAGGGCAGAAACCATTTTGGGATTCAGGGAGGATGTCTTCTGAGATAGGTAGGAGGTGATTTGTGAGCGTCCTTGCAAGGATTTTACCTGTGGTAGCTAGAAGAAAGATGCCTCGGTAGTTCCCACAATCTGTTCTATCACCCTTCTTGAAAAGAGTGATAATTATGGCATCCCTAAAGTCTTCTGGGATCTCCTCCCTCATCCAGATTTTTTCGATGAGTTTATGAAGTTGTTGTGTAAGTTCAGGCCCACCTTCTTTAAAGACTTCAGCAGGAATCCCATCAGGTCCACTAGCTTTGTTGTTCTTCATTTGATTGATGGCTTTACTGACTTCATCCAAATTAGGGGATACTGCAAGCTCATCTCTAATTTGTTGTTGCGGGATTTGCAAGAAGACCTCATCAGCCACAATAGAGTTACGATTAAGGAGGTCGTGGTAATGCTCTTTCCAACGCAGTGCAATAGACTCTTTGTCCTTTAGAAGTTTGGTACCATCTATTGAACGTAAGGGATTTGTACCATAATTTGTTGGTCCATATATGGCCTTTGTGGCATTAAAAAAGCCCCGTGCATCATGGGCATCTGCAAAATGCTGGATTTCTTGAGCTTTCTTTATCCATCAGGCGTTCTTAAGTTCTCTAGTTCTTCTTTGGACCTCAGCCTTTGCACTGGTGTAGATTTTTTTATTAGCAGCACAGTTAATGTCTTTTTGCCATATCTGGAAGGCTTTCCTTTTCTTGTCAATGATATGTTCAATCTCATTATCATTCTCTCAGTCCTGATGTTTCTTAGTTTGGTATCCAATAGTTTGTTCACATGCTGCAATAATGGAAGTCTTTAGTTTAATCCAGTGTTCCTCAACGTTTTCAGGGAGTTCCGTAGGTAGATGTTTCTTGAGAGTTGTTTGAAAGCAAGCTCGCTTAATTGGATCTTGAAGGGCATGGATGTTCATTTTATGCCTTGGTTTTCTTCCTTGGAGCCTATGTTGAGGAACAATATTAATGGCCATAGTGGATCGAATTAATTGGTGATCTGTCCAGCAGTCATCGGCAATTGTCATGGCCCTGGTGAGGAGTGCATCATGATGATCTCTGGCACAGACAATTAAGTAATCCAGGAGATGCCAGTGCTTCGACTGAGGGTGCTTCCATGATGTTTTAAGTTTATCTTTCTGGCAAAAGAGTGTGTTTGTAATAGCAAGATTATGCTCTGCACATTTAGCCAGAAGAAAATTCCATTCAGGTTGCTATTGCCAACTCCTTCTTTCCCAATGGTTTCTGGCCATAAATCAAAATCACACCCAACTCTTGCATTGAAATCACCCAGGAGGATAATTTTATCCTCCTTAGGTATCTCTGATAAGATGGTGTCCAGATGGGTATAAAAAATTTCCTTGATGTCTTCATCAGCATCTAATGATGGTGCATAAGCACTTACAATAGTTGCCTGCTGGTTTTGGGCAAGTTTTAATCGAAGAGTTGAGAGTCATTCATTAATGCCAGTAGGAACTTCTGACAAGAGCTTCACAAGATCATTTTTAATAGCAAAGCCTACTCCATGTATTCATCGTTCTTGTTCAGGCAGTCCTTTCCAGAAGAAGGTGTAACCTCCTTTTTCTTCCTTCAGTTGTCCCTCTCCTGCTCTTTGAGTTTCTTGGAGTGCTGCTATGTCAATATTAAAACTCCTTCCTGCAATGATGCATTGACCACACCCTGGATCCACTCGGTCAAACCCCCAGAGCAAGCTTTAATAAGCCAAGAAGGGCAAGGGTCTAGAGTCAGGACATGTTGCTGGCCACATAATCACAAGCCCTTTTTCTATGTCATCAGGCTGCATTGACTGAAACCGTTCCCAAGAAGTTCAGCAGACGTTGCACTGGACACCTCACTGGGGACTACAGTAGATGTGGAGGGAGCATCAAGACTCCTACGGAGGCGAGCAACTTTACCCTCAAAGTGTCCTGCAAACAATTCACAGTGGGCCTCCAAAGGGTCTAAGACTCCATTTTCTGCAGTTGATGTCAACAGACCCCTGAAAATATGGAAAGGCTCCACCAGACGGCGACTTGAGGATGCCATGGAGGCAGAGAAGTGGGCCTTCTTTGCCTCCCTCACTGCCGCACAGTAGGCATGGTTATGATCTTTTATTCATGCCCAATCAGCCTCACAGCACGTCTTTCGCCACTTGCACTCTAGCCGTCGTCCAGCCTGTTTCGTTGCCCTTAGCTCACTGGTGTACCAAGGTGCAAACCGGGCTCCACAATGCACTCGGGGGAAACTGTATCAAGAGCCCGACGTGCCTCGCTGTTCCACAGCGCGACAAGGGCTTCAACAGGGTCATCTGCTCTATCTACTGCGAACTCCCCCAGGGCATTCAGGAATCCAGTGGATTCCATTAGTCTCCGGGGGCAGACCATCTTAATCAACACCCGTCAGGTAGGTTAGGTTGAGAGACAGTGACTGGCCCGAGGTAACCCAGCAAGCTTCATGGCTGAATAGGGATTTGAACCCTGGTCTCCCAGTCTGACGCTCTGACCAAGACCATTCTAATTCCCAGTTTGCAAATGGGGGAAGGGAAAATGAAGTGACAATTTAAATCCAGCTCTCCCAGGTCTACAGGAAAAAGTGGGTCACACTGAATCAATTGCCATTCTTCAGCTGATGGTTAACTTTCTCACACTTCTGTCTCTTTGACCTTTGTGGTTTTCACTTTTGAGAAAAAATCACAAGCCTTGCCGTTAAACTGCAAGATTTGGCAGCTGAGAGTTGCACACGTGATGACACTCACTCATTGCTTTCTTCTTTTTCTTGTCTTTTCTTTTTAAAAAAGCCTTTTCAGACACCATCAAGGATTGTTAGTTACAGCCAGCAAATTAGATTGACACCAAGATCTGTTTGGAACTCAGGCCCAGCTCTTCAGTGCAGGTTTTCAAAAGCATCCTTGCTCTTGACAAACGAAGCCTTGGCATTTGTTACAGTTTGCTGAGTACAGTAGCACAGCAGCAAATTCAGAAGTGCAGGGTCCCTTCATGTTAGTCACAGCCACAAATCCCCCTGTTTTGCTGCTGAGTTGAGAATGAGATCCTTGTTAATGTCTTCTCTCATAACAACAGAGCCAATAAGCATAAAAGGGGAGAGTGTTAGCTACTGAGAAGACTCATCTCCTTTCATACTGAGAAGGCTCGTCTCCTTTCACTCTGATTGGCTCCAAACAGCCAGAAAGACGAGGAAGCATGTTAGAAGACTCTTCTCAGTGGCTAACACAGTCCCATTTCATGCTGATTGGCTTGCAGGATGTTGGAGACATTGGGACCCTGCTCCCAAAAAAGTAAAGGGTCTAAGACTCCCCGAGACCCTGGACGACTACACCCCTGGCTGAATAGCAACTGCTCCAGAAGGTACCTTCTTTTCAATGGTGCACCTGGCTTTTATGGGCAGATCAACAAATTGCCACATTTTATAAAGGAAATGCCCATGCCCAAATTGGAAAGAGTAGCCTCAAAACTCAGTCAGACAAGACAAAGCAGCGGAAACCCGTTAAGAGGGCCATGACAGTCAGTACATTGTGAAGAACTGGCCGCTCCCCATCTTGTTAGCAGCACTATAAAAAGCCACCACGTGTTACATAAAAACGACTTAGCTTTCAGGGCTAAGAGATGAATGCAAGTAAGCTGAGGGGCAGGGAGTTCTTACTCAGCAGGAGACCCCACCAAAGGGTAGAGCTGCTGGCAGAGGGAGCCAAGAGCAGCTGGTGGCCATAGCGTCCCCTTCCAAATTCAAGGGCCCAGATCACAACCATGAGGCCTATGTTCCTGCTGCATCTGGGTAATAGGTGCTGAAGCGGCGGAGAGAGGGTCCAGAGCTCTGCCTAAAGAGTTGGTGCAGTGTAGTTGGAGTTAGGAAATCAAATAACCCCTCAACCCATCTTGAATCTGGCTGCATGGTGTGTACCCCAAGTGGTGGAATATTTCTGGGTAAGGAGGATGGGCATCTGTAGCCTGCTCTTCCGTGTCTGCAAACACTTCTGCAAAAAGCAGCCTCTGGGCAGGGGGGCTGGACCAGGCTGCTGGGGTAGGGGAGGCTGATCATTTCCCCCTTCTGCTGTTTTATTGGAAATGCTTCCCCTCCCAAGATGCTTTCTCTATCACGGCGTTTAGCAAGAGGTTCCTTGGAAAAACTGCAGAGGGGAAAGGCTTAACCCTTCCCTCTTCCCTAGTCTGTATTTACTATTTGTATTTTATGTGTTGACTTTACTGTACCCTGCCTAGATACATCAAGTTGAAGGGGTATATAAATACAGCAGCAGCAAAACAAATATAGTAATAAGGAGGGGGAAAAAACCCAATTAGATATCTCAGCAGTATTTTCTGTCTCGACTTACACCCATTTCTGCAATATGGGGATAATAAAAATAGCCTACCTTGCAGGGTTGTTGCAAAAATTACTCTGGTGATATATGTGATGTACTCTGATCATTCTTATATGCTATTTAAATGATCATTATCATAGCTCAATAGTGGAGTATTTAACTTCACACATAAATGGTTTTGGATTAAATTCCCTGGGGTTTCCATTTAAAGGATCTCAGGTAACAGGGCAGGGAAGAATTTCTTCCTGTGACCTTGGAGAGTTGCTGCTTATCAGAATCAACCTTTATATCATGCCTGGCCAACCTAAGGCATAATAGTATCAGACAATCAAAGGCGCTGATGTTGCATATGCCTATTTCCTTCTGTTCCTGCAGAGGGCTCTGAGACTTGAGCACACACAGTCCCAGGATTAGAGCTTAGTGGTTCAAATTTCTGGGAATGAGTAGAGATATCATTATCATCGTTTGTATGCTGCCTTTCCATAGCAATCTATGCTCAAGGTGGCTCACAGCATGAATAAGAAACATTATGCAATGTCATTGAGATTTGGATTTCCAAGCATGGAAATATGAGTCCTGGAAGCTCACAATGGTCATCAACTACAGGGTAGCATCATGACCTCCAAATTCTTCTAAGACTTGGATGTTAACCTGAGCCAAAGAAAATTTTCACTCCTTCCCCAAATCCCCACCCTTATTCCTCCCCAAATCCTCCCCAGTTCTTTCTACTGACACACCTAGATACTGCTACTGCTGCTGCAACAGCAGAAAGTGGGAAGGAGTTCTCTTCCTTTTATTTGCCCTCGGGCACTTGGCAGGTAGACCTAGGAAATGTAATATTCCCAAGGGGTATGGACATCTAGAAGCCCATGGGAAAATTACATTTCCCAAGTCTACTTTCTAGAAGGGAGAGCGCTTCCTGTCATTCGAGGAGCATCATCAGGTAACTGGATGCGGAGGAAAGGATTTGGGGGCTGGACCTAACTGGCTGGGAGGATGATATGAATGATACTAAGTTGTGTGGATCAGAAGCACAGCAGGATCTGAACTGATTCAGATTGGCTCAGGCTAAGCCAAGCAGTTTTCTGATGGCAGTGGTGGGGAATAATTTGGCTTAATCCATGGCAATCTGATTCGAGCCACCAGTTCGTGGCATGGTCTCTGCATCGTCCCATTCACACATGCACATGCAGATGATCACTGGGATGCTGCAGTCATTATAATATACATATGAACTGATTCAGAATCATGTTACCAGCTGGTTGACCCGGAAAGGTCAGGCCTTGCCATAAAGAACAGTCCAGGCCTGCTGCTATGACTCACTCTCTGCTACTACTAATACAATCAATCAGAATAGAAAAGAAATTGAAAACGGCATTGTGTGGGCAGGCAGGGTCCTCCCTGAATGTTTAATTCATCAATCATTATTCATTAGGAGCTCATGAATTCACAATTGACTGTTTTGGTGGCTGCAAATGGGCAATTCTGGTTAGTCATGGACTCATCAGTTGCCAGTTGCGGTCCATGAACTCTTATGTAAGTTGTTTTTGTCATGGCTGTTTGGATGCCTGGGTGTCACATGTGCCCGGATAGCTGTGGAAACAACTTTCATTTCAGTTTCAAGTTGTCAAAGTCCAGGATCATAGAATCACAGAATGGTAGAGTTGGAAGGGGCCCCCTTGTCATGGTCAGACCACTACTTGGTGAGGATGGACTTTTCGGTGCCACAAACCCTCCGTGGGGGTGGAGGACCTATTAAAATGGTCTGCCCCAGGCATCTGATGGATCCTGATGGATTCCTGAATGCGCTTGGGGACTCTTTGGAGCATGCACACAGCCACTCGGCTGAGACCCTGGTGGAGGGGTGGAATACCACAATCGCCAGGGCATTAGACCGGTTGGCTCCGAAACGCCCTCTCCCCCTGAATAGAGCTCAGACGGCACCATGGTTCACCCCACGGTTGCGAACTCTGAGGCAGGAGGTGAGACGGCTAGAGCGCCAGTGGCGGAAATCTCGCTGTGACGACGATCGGACACATGTTAGAGCGGCTGTGGCAGCCTATCATGTGGCAATAAGGGCAGCAAAAAAAGATTTTTATGCTGCCTCTATTGCATCTGCAGAGTGTTGTCCCAGGAGACTGTTCCAAGTGGTCCGGAGCCTGGTCGGTCCAGTTGCTCCGGAACCAATGGAACATGCTAAGGTCTCCTGTGACGAGTTTGCTAAACACTTTGCGGAGAAAATCGATCGTATTAAGAGTGTTGTTCCATGCGCTGTGGACACAGTGAGCAAGCCAGAGGTGACCAGTGGTGCTCTGGTGGCGTGGGATCGGTTCCAGCTTCTTCCATCTGATGAAGTGGACAAGGTGCTTTCAACCTTAAAGCCAACCACTTGCTTACTCGATCCTTGCCCATCGTGGCTCATTATGAGCTGCAAAGATAGACTGGGTGAGGGGATCAAGATGGTGGTAAATGCATCCCTCGAAGAGGGAGTAATGCCATCACCGCTCAAGGAGGCAGTAATAAAACCAATCTTAAAGAAGCCCTCCTTGGATCCCCAAGATCTGAACAACTTTCGCCCAGTCTCAAATTTGCCATTCTTAGGCAAGGCGATTGAGCGGGTGGTGGCAAAACAGTTGCAAGCGCACTTGGAGGAAGCGAATTATCTGGATCCATTTCAATCGGGCTTCAGGCCTGGACATGGGACTGAAACAGCCCTGGTCACCTTGGTAGATGATATGAGGAGGGCGTGGGATAGGGGTGAATGCACCTTCCTTATCCTCCTTGATCTCTCAGCGGCTTTCGATACCGTTGACCATGTTATCCTCTTGGACCACCTGGAGAGGTTAGGTATGGGGGGCACTGTATTGCAGTGGTTCCATTCCTTCCTCTCTGGTAGGTACCAAAGACTGGCATTGGAGGATGAGGTTTCGGATCCTTGGCCTCTCACTTGTGGGGTGCCACAGGGTTCCATCCTCTCCCCAATGCTGTTTAACATCTATATAAAGCTGCTGGGGGCAATCATCAGGAGATTTGGGCTGCAATGTCATCAGTATGCGGATGACACGCAGCTCTATCTCTCATTTAAATCTGCACCGAGGTTGGCTGTAGAAACCCTGTCCAAGTGCCTGGAGTCGGTGAGTGGCTGGATGGGAAGGAATAAACTGAAGCTGAACCCTGACAATACCGAGGTACTGTTTGTGGGAGACAAGGGAAGGCTGGGGGATGTGGACCTGGTGCTCAACGGGGTACGATTGCCCCTGAAAGACCAGGTCCGCAGCCTGGGGGTCATTCTTGACTCCCAGCTGACCATGGAAGCTCAAGTCTTTGCTGCTCCACGAGCTAGAGGGAGCCCCAGCTGACGAAGCGTCAAGGCGAGTTAAGCAGCAGAGCGAGCGTCAAGGCCCCAGCTGACAAAGCGTCAAGGCGAGTTAAGCAGCAGAGCGAGCGTCAAGGCCCCAGCTGACAAAGCGTCAAGGCGAGTTAAGCAGCAGAGCGAGCGTCAAGGCCCCAGCTGACAAAGCGTCAAGGCGAGTTAAGCAGCAGAGCGAGTTCGGCAGCAGGGCGAGGAGGCCAGGGCCCCCCACTCTGCCCTTCTGTTCCCTGACCTCAACTAAACCACAGTCTCCAACCTATTGACGTAATAAACCTCAAACAAAACTATGCAGGTAAGAAGCCAGCAGGCGTGTGGGGGCTTTCCAGTGTTTTGCACAGCCTGCAGCATGTACGACTGTCTGCCTGTTGGACAGCAGTCGTGGGTGTGCTCTTGGTGCAATGAGCTCCTGGCTCTCCGGGAACGACTTCATTTCCTTGAGGCCAAGGTGGCAGACCTGGAAAAGCTGAGAGAGGCAGAGAGGTGTGTGGAGGAGGCCTTCAGGGACGTTATAGCTGTGTCCCACTCCAGCGATGATAGCTCTCCTGCTATCATGGAGAACGATGGTCTCGGGGAAGGAGACCATCCAGCTGAGGAAGAGGGAAACGATCCCTTAGAAGGGACCCATTCCTTGGGGGATGAGCAGCTATCCTCTCGTGCCGAGGATATATCTCCAGGGGGTGGAGGGATCCTTGTAGTGGGTGATTCGATCATTAGGAACATAGACAGTGGGGTGTGTGATGGGCGTGTAGACCGCAAGGTGTTTTGCCTGCCTGGTGCGAAGGTTGCGGATATCGCCCGTTGTTTAGATAGTTTGGTAGACAGTGCTGGGGAGGAGTCAGTGGTTGTGGTGCACGTTGGCACCAACGACATGGGGAAATGCAGCCGTGAGGTCCTGGAAGCAAAATTTAGGTTGCTAGGTAGGATGCTGAAAGCCAGGACCTCCAAGGTGGCTTTCTCTGAAATGCTACCGGTTCCATGCGCAGGACCAGCCAGACAGGCCCAGCTTTGCAGTCTCAATGCGTGGATGAGACGATGGTGTCGGGTGGAAGGGTTTAGATTTGTTAGGCACTGGGGAACATTTTGGGACAAGCCGGGCCTGTACAAAAGGGACGGGCTCCACTTGAACCAGAATAGAACCAGACTGCTGGTACTTAAAATTAAAAAGGTAGCAGAGCAGTTTTTAAACTGACTGAGGGGGGAAACCCGACAGGAGCTGAGAAAGGTCCGGTTCGGAATAAACCTCCCCCCTGGGATAAAAACCAAAGAAATGATGAAATTTTAAAAGGGGTAGGCCTAGAAGCAGGCATTGTGAGAGCAGGGGCACAGGATATAAATTCAGAAGAGCAAAATTACCACAGGCCAAACCACAAGTGCCAAAGACACTTGAAGAGAGACGCTGCTTACAAGTGCCTGTACGCTAATGCTAGGAGCCTCCGAACCAAGATGGGAGAACTGGAGTGCTTGGTCTTAGAGGAGAGCATTGATATAGTGAGCATAACAGAGACCTGGTGGAATGGAGAAAACCAGTGGGATACGGTTATCCCTGGATATAAACTATATCGGAAGGACAGGGAAGGACGTATTGGTGGCGGAGTCGCTCTATACGTGAAAGAAGGCATTGAATCCAGCAAGCTCGAAACCCCAAAAGAGGCAGACTCCTCCACAGAATTGTTGTGGGTGGTGATACCATGCCGCAGGAGGGACTTAATACTGGGAATGATCTATCGTCCCCCTGATCAAAATGCTCAGGGAGACCTTGAGATGAGATATGAAATTGAGGAAGCATCCAAACTAGGAAATGTGGTAGTAATGGGTGACTTCAACCCGGACATAGACTGGCCGCATATGTGTTCCAGTCATGACAAAGAAGCAAAGTTTCTAGATATTCTAAATAACTATTCCCTAGACCAGTTGGTCATGGAACCGACCAGAGGGACGGCAACCCTGGACTTAATCCTCAGTGGGGACCGGGACCTGGTGCGAGATGTAAGTGTTGTTGAACCTATTGGGAGCAGTGACCACAGTGCTATTAAATTAAACATACATGTAAATGGCCAATTGCCAAGAAAATCCAACACGGTCACATTTGACTTCAAAAGAGGAAACTTCACAAAAATGAGGGGATTGGTAAAAAGAAAGCTGAAAAACAAAGTCCAGAGGGTCACATCACTTGAAAATGCTTGGAAGTTGTTTCAAAACACTATATTAGAAGCTCAACTGGAGTGCATACCGCAGATCAGAAAACGTACCGTCAGGGCCAAGAAGATGCCAGCATGGTTAACGAGCAAAGTCAAGGAAGCTCTTAGAGGCAAAAAGTCTTCCTTCAGAAAATGGAAGTCTTGTCCGAATGAAGAAAATAAAAAAGAACACAAACTCTGGCAAAAGAAATGCAAGAAGACAATAAGGGATGCTAAAAAAGAATTTGAGGAGCACATTGCTAAGAACATAAAAACCAACAACAAAAAATTCTATAAATACATTCAAAGCAGGAGACCATCTAGGGAGGCGATTGGACCCTTGGATGATAAGGGAGTCAAAGGTGTACTAAAGAACGATAAGGAGATTGCAGAGAAGCTAAATGAATTCTTTGCATCTGTCTTCACAGTGGAAGATATAGGGCAGATCCCTGAACCTGAACTAACATTTGCAGGAAGGGATTCTGAGGAACTGAGACAAATAGTGGTAACGAGAGAGGAAGTTCTAGGCTTAATGGACAATATAAAAACTGACAAATCACCGGGCCCGGATGGCATCCACCCGAGAGTTCTCAAAGAACTCAAATGTGAAATTGCTGATCTGCTGACTAAAATATGTAACTTGTCCCTCGGGTCCTCCTCCGTGCCTGAGGACTGGAAAGTGGCAAATGTAACACCAATATTCAAAAAGGGATCCAGAGGGGATCCCGGAAATTACAGGCCAGTTAGCTTAACTTCTGTCCCTGGAAAACTGGTAGAAAGTATTATTAAAGCTAGATTAACTAAGCACATAGAAGAACAAGCCTTGCTGAAGCAGAGCCAGCATGGCTTCTGCAGGGGAAAGTCCTGTCTCAGTAACCTATTAGAATTCTTTGAGAGTGTCAACAAGCATATAGATAGAGGTGATCCAGTGGACACAGTGTACTTAGACTTTCAAAAAGCGTTTGACAAGGTACCTCACCAAAGACTTCTGAGGAAGCTTAGCAGTCATGGAATAAGAGGAGAGGTCCTCTTGTGGATAAGGAATTGGTTAAGAAGCAGAAAGCAGAGAGTAGGAATAAACGGACAGTTCTCCCAATGGAGGGCTGTAGAAAGTGGAGTCCCTCAAGGATCGGTATTGGGACCTGTACTTTTCAACTGGTTCATTAATGACCTAGAATTAGGAGTGAGCAGTGAAGTGGCCAAGTTTGCTGACGACACTAAATTGTTCAGGGTTGTTAAAACAAAAAGGGATTGTGAAGAGCTCCAAAAAGATCTCTCCAAACTGAGTGAATGGGCGGAAAAATGGCAAATGCAATTCAATATAAACAAGTGTAAAATTATGCATATTGGAGCAAAACATCTTAATTTCACATATACGCTCATGGGGTCTGAACTGGCAGTGACCGACCAGGAGAGAGACCTCGGGGTTGTAGTGGACAGCACGATGAAAATGTCGACCCAGTGTGCGGCAGCTGTGAAAAAGGCAAATTCCATGCTAGCGATAATTAGGAAAGGTACTGAAAATAAAACAGCCGATATCATAATGCCGTTGTATAAATCTATGGTGCGGCCGCATTTGGAATACTGTGTACAGTTCTGGTCGCCTCATCTCAAAAAGGATATTATAGAGTTGGAAAAGGTTCAGAAGAGGGCAACCAGAATGATCAAGGGGATGGAGCGACTCCCTTACGAGGAAAGGTTGCAGCATTTGGGGCTTTTTAGTTTAGAGAAAAGGCGGGTCAGAGGAGACATGATAGAAGTGTATAAAATTATGCATGGCATTGAGAAAGTGGATAGAGAAAAGTTCTTCTCCCTCTCTCATAATACTAGAACTCGTGGACATTCAAAGAAGCTGAATGTTGGAAGATTCAGGACAGACAAAAGGAAGTACTTCTTTACTCAGCGCATAGTTAAACTATGGAATTTGCTCCCACAAGATGCAGTAATGGCCACCAGCTTGGACGGCTTTAAAAGAAGATTAGACAAATTCATGGAGGACAGGGCTATCAATGGCTACTAGCCGTGATGGCTGTGCTGTGCCACCCTAGTCAGAGGCAGCATGCTTCTGAAAACCAGTTGCCGGAAGCCTCAGGAGGGGAGAGTGTTCTTGCACTCGGGTCCTGCTTGTGGGCTTCCCCCAGGCACCTGGTTGGCCACTGTGAGAACAGGATGCTGGACTAGATGGGCCACTGGCCTGATCCAGCAGGCTCTTCTTAAGTCTCGGCTGTGAGCCGGGCGGCGCTGTATCAACTCCATCTGATACGGAGGCTGCACCCCTACCTTCCCAACCATCTGCTCCCACCGGTAGTACATGCCCTGGTCACCTCTCGCCTAGATTACTGTAATGCATTGTACGTGGGGTTACCCTTGAAAACGGTCCGGAAGCTGCAACTGGTACAGAATGCGGCGGCTCGTCTGATTAAAGGCAGCCGCCGGCAAGATCACATCACTCCAATGCTGAAGGAGTTGCACAGGCTACCGGTTGTTTACCGGGCCCAATTCAAGGTGTTGGTTTTGACCTTTAAAACCCTATACGGTTTTAGCCCAGTCTATCTGAAGGAGCGCCTCCAGCATCGTCAGGGATGCCGCTCAACAAGATCAGCCTCAGAAGACCTTCTCTTGATCCCACTGGTTAAAACAGCTAGACTGGTGAGGACTAGAGAGAGGGCTTTTTCAATAGTGGCCCCCACCCTGTGGAACTCTCTCCCAAATGATCTCCGCCATGCCCCTTCTATGATGAGCTTCCGCCGGGCCTTGACGACCTGGCTCTTCAGGCAGGCTTTTGGGGTGGGTTAGGTTTTTATTGTTATGGTTTTAAATGTTAACGTTTTAATGTATTGTTTTTATCTTGTACGTCGCCCAGAGTGGCTGGACATCCAGCCAGATGGGCGACTAATAAATTTATTATTATTATTATTATTATTATTATTATTATTATTATTATTATTATTATTATTATTATTATTATTATTATAAGGCCATCTAGTCCAACCCCCGTGCTCAATGCAAGAATCTCATTTAACACATCCCTGATAGGCAGCTGTCCAGCTGCCTCTTGAAGGCCTCCAGTATTGGAGAGCCCACCGCCTCCCGAGGTCATTGTCGTACTGCTCTAACAGTTAGGCTTCTCCTTTTCTTTATAAAAAGAAAGAAGTTGGATGGCCCTTCTTTCATAAAGACATAGAAACAAGATGCAATAAATAAATGTGGGGTACCCCAAACCACTGAGCTATGTACAGCCTGTCCCTTGTGCTTTCTGTGGATATTCCTAATGCAAAGAACGTAACTGGCATCCAGTGTCCAACACAGGAAACTGCCTTATACCAAGTCAGACCATTGGTCCATCTAACTTGGTAGTGTCCACACTGACTGGCAGTGGCTCTCCAGGATTTCAGGCAGAGGACATTCCCAGGCCTATCTGGAGATGCCGGCAATTGAACCTGGGACCATCTGCACGCAAACCTCTGATGCTCTACCACTGAGCTACAGCCCTTCCCCGTACATTTTCTATTGGAAAAGACAGAGACAGAGATCTTATTAACAGTCACTAGAGGGGGGTTGCAGTTGTAGGGCTGGAGTGAACAGAAACAAATGCCTGGTTCAGGGGCTGGTTAGCACAGCCCTTGGGATAGCACTTGTTAGCAGTGGACAAACTCCCCCAAGCTCGAATGTGCACACAGTCTGTATTTATTGATTAATTAATATACCACTCAATTAAAAAACAGTGCATTAGGCAATGCATTGCAACAATGTCGACAACAAAACTATTTACTGAGATGCATTTTAAAAAAAACACCAGCCCATAATCTCAAAACAACACTGAGATAATACTTCCATAGTCATCCTACTGCAATGGATGCAATATAGAGTGCTCAGCAAAACATCAAGAGGTCCTGAAGACCAGAATTTATATGTACGTCTAAGCAGATGGCGAAATTGGACTACTGATTTTCCAGAGCTTGGAAAAGTTACTTTTTTGAACTACAACTCCCATCAGCCCAATCCAGGGGCCATGCTGGCTGGGGCTGATGGGAGTTGTAGTTCAAAAAAAGTAACTTTTCCAAACTCAGGGGTGGTGACAGAGAGCCATAAGCAAGAAGCCCAGTCCTGGGTCACCACTCATTCGGCCTTGTCCACAGGAAGGGCCCCCTCTGCAGATCTTAGTGGCTGGGGTTGCACATACCAGGCAAAGTGGTCCTTCAGGTATTTGGGCCCCAAGCCATTTAGGGTCTTATCAGTCAACATCAACACCTTGAACTGGATTTGGAAGTTGATAGCAATCAAGTGTACAGAAACCAGGCAAAGCACATGGAGGTGTAAACCAACACTCTGATGGTGCTTTGTCATAACTTGACCTGTAGGCCCTGAGGGGTAAGTGAGAATGCACCTTCCAGTGACACAGATCTCAACACATTCATGAACCTCGAGGCCATAATACACATTACACAGAAGAACCAGGACCCACATCCCTATAAGTCCCAAGGGGGGGGGACAAGCCATCATAAAACCTAACTATCTAGGGTAGCTAGCACATTGTGTTTTTAAATTGTTTTTATATTGTTTTGAATTTTAAAATTGTGTTTTAAATTGTTTTTAAAATATGTTTTTAAATTGTATATTTGTTTTAATGTTTTTGATTGCTGTAAACCGCCCAGAGAGCTTCGGCTATGGGGCGGTATACAAGTGCAATAAATAAATAAATAAATTGTCCCTTTTCTCCAAAATTAACATTATTCATTCATTCAATTATTACAGGAAATCCAGACAATATCAAGGCCAAACTGTTGCATTCCAGGGTTTCCCCTGTTGCCCTCCCATCTTTAGGATTTGACCCCCTTCCCAAGGCTTCCAGAAGAAGGCATACAATCTCAGGATGTGAAACCAATATCAATTGGAAGGCAGCACTATTTTCTGATTGCCTGGAGATCCCATTTCTGATTTGCCCCACCCCATTAGGCTCAGCCCTGGAGCCACCAGCCATAGCCTAGTGGTTCTTCCCACAACTCCACCAGGCATGACAAGGCTCTGCCACATCCTATTAGGCTCCATCCCCTGAAGTGCGAAGAGCCACCCCTTAGTTCTTATGCTCCGCTCCCTGCTTCTCAACCATAACTCTGGCAACCCCTAACACTAACTCTAGTAACCCCTAATACATTGAAAGCCCATCCAATGCACATTTAAAGCACATAACTTCTCCCAAAGAATCCTGGGAACGGTGGTTTCCCCCTCACAGAGCTACAAATTCCCAGCACCCTTAACAAATAACACTTCCTATTCCTACTGATATTAGCTTTGCCTGTAGAATTTCCACCTGGTTTTCCACAACTAAGAACCCTGTCAGGAAAAATCAAAGTGGTATTCCTAATCGGAGGGCATCCCCAAAACTACTGAACATCAGTTTCACACTTGTTAGTTCATCCATGACACTTGCAGTCCAAACCACAATCAAAATATTTAGATGGAGAAGCTGGTTTCCCCCCTCTTCTCATAGGAAGGATGTATAGGAGATCTGTTTAAATTCCATGTGGTCTCAAGCCTATGAAGACTCATGCCATAATAAATGCATCATCTTTTAAGGCACTCCAAGACACTTTTGTTGCTATGCCACAACAAACCTAACTTGAGTACTCAGACAGAATTTACAAATTCTGGCCAGATGCAAAGTGAGGAAACAGATGCAACTAGATTTTTCAAAGTGCTTCTCATACATTATCTTGGTCATCCATACAACAAACAAGGTAGATGAGAATCATATCATGTGAACCTACCTGCTCACTTGGATCATCTTCAGGAGCCTTACCATCTGATACACAGTGGGTAGCTACAAGAAACGGGCTTTTCAGTGGTGGCTCCTAAACTGCTGAACTTCCTTCAAGGGGAAACTTGCCTGGCTTCTTCATTAATGGACTTCAGAAGTAAGTTTTAGACTCTGCTGAGTTAGAGGGTATGTGGATGACAGCAGGTAATGAAAAGAACTGGAAGAAAGAGCACTGCAAAGCCAAACAGGACACTGTCATCACAGTGTCCTGTTTGGCTTGCCAGTACTGTTTCTTCCTGTTCTTTTTATGATGATTTTGTCCTGTCATGTTTTTAATTATAGCGTTTTATGGTTTGGTTCAGCAGACTTGTGGATTGTAAGGAGTGGAATGGCAGGGTATAATTATGAATAAATAAACAAACAAATATGGCGAGGTATAGATATTTTAAATAAATAAATATTATAAAACTGCATGACTCTTTCAATCTCTCTTCCTCTTCCTCTCTCATTCCTCCCCCAACCGTTCTCTATTTAAAATGATAATGAAATTATGTGCAATGGGATGCTACTGGTGCAACTCTTCGGATGTCAGGACTCAATCTATTTCACCCCAATGAAAGATCAACAGTTTGTAGGGCTCTTCCATCAGGCCGTAGGAGAGGGAGAAGACCGCAGGGCCTAGTCCACCAGTTCTGCTAAAAGGCCAACACCTTTTTGGCTCCCCCTGTCCTTAGAATATTCCCATTCCAGCTGGTTGTTACAAGACCTGCATAACTAAGAAATAGTACCCACGTTTTCTTTTTTTCCCTCCCTCCCAATCGCCTTTCCTTTTGTGTTGTGACTTTTAGATTGCAAGCCTGAAGGCAGGTCCTGTCTTCTCACTGATAGCTGTAAGTCTCTCTGAGGATACAAACGCCAACTATACTCTAGCTGAACAGCTATTCTGTATTATTAATTAATCCAGTTTCTCTCAAAAATGATGTTTCGTACGGCTTTTTAATTTTCAGTCTGATGGAAAGTCAGTGTAAATCTTGTTTCTTTTCTGCCTGCCAGTACAAAACTGACTGGATTTTGCGATTAGGACTGCATCCCTTCCCTTGCACAACAGTTCTTGGTGATAGACGTCTTTGTTCACATCCCATTTGCAAATAAGGAGTTGTTTTTTAACTAAGACGTCCTAAGGGGACTAACAGCATGTCACACACACAAACACATACGAGAGCCACAGTGTCGTTTTACAAAACGAAAAGGTGCTTTGGGAGAGGTGAATGTAGAACACAGAGATGCAGCATGGAGGGCGGTAGGCAACCTCCCCTCTGCCCACAGTCCTTTCTCCACTCCAAATCTCTTCCTGGGATGGCTTTTGCTGCACCTCTGCGGTAGAGCATCTGCATAGCATACAGAAGGTCCCAGGTGCAATCTCTGGCATCTCCAGGGAGGATCCCTAACTGAAACCCTGGAAAGCTGCTGCCAGTCAGTGTAGACAATACTGAGCTAGATGGACCACTGTTCTGACTTGGGTCAAGTTCAAGGTTCTGGTTTTTTGAATGATCATCTTATTCCTTATATACCCAGTCGATCACTGTGCTCTGCAGGTGAGGGCCTCTTGCAGATACCATCTTATCAGGAGGTCCGTTCTGTACAACATAGGAAGCGGATCTTTAGTGTAATGTAATGCTTTTGTTTGCTGTCCTGAGCTCCTTCTGGGAAGTAGGGCAGGATATAATAATAATAATAATAATAATAATAATAATAATAATAATAATAATGCTTCCCATGTTCCTGGGAAACAGTAACCCCTTGGGGGCAGTCTTGAGTAGGCAAGGGGTGAGTGTCTGCTCCCTTGGGTCAGGAAGGCTGGAGCTTGGAGCTGGGATGAGAACTGTTGCTTGAAGCAGCTCAGACTGGGAACCCATATAAGTACAAATAGTGGAGAGTGGTGGCTCCGATGCCAGTGGAGCAGTGAATCCGCTCCAGGATTTACTCTGAACTCTCAAGGGGTTGTCTAAGATGCTGAAACCTATTCCCTTGAACGTTCAGACTGAAACCCAGAGCAGGTTTGCTGCCCTACTGACTTTGGAGCCACCAGTCTTCACTGGGTACATAAGAACATGGCTGCGTAAAGCACATTGAAAGCACATCCCCCTCCACAAGAATCCTGAGAACTGTATTTTACCCCTCAGAGCTACCATTCCCAGCACCCTTAACAAACTACAGTTCCCAGGATTCGATATGTAAGGTGTGTACACAGCCCATTAGAAGAGTGCTGGATCTCTGGTGAGTCCCCTCCTCCTGTTGGGCATACCTGGCAGCGGTGAGGAACCACTATACTCCATGTTGTGTCAAGCAGCTGGGTTGAACTGCGGATTTAATTTCCCATAATTCTCCAGGTTGACATTATGTAGGGGCAGTGCTTTTTTGGTCAAAGCATGAGGTGTCAGTACCCACATCTTGATAAAAGTGCTGTGGATGCCAGCACACAATAGTTGCCATGGACAGCAAAAAAAGAGGTGTCAGTACTCCATACTGGTGAGTACTGTCACACACACAAAAGCACTGTGTAGGGGCATTGTGTGAAATTTAAATGGCTGTTAGACAGCCTGATGTCACTCAGAGCTCTGAGCTGGAATAAAATATGTAAAGGGATGGGTTAGGGCAGGGGCCATCAGTGGACCCTGCCAGATGCTAGTGCCCTGGCAGGTGCCCAAGGCTGCCAGGTGCTGATGCCAACCATGAGTGAGAAATAAGTTTTACGTCCAGCCACTAAATGCCTCCTCCCCCGCATTATTTCTTGGCTCAAAATTTCCTTCTCCCAAAGCACTTTAGCATTCAAACCAAAATCCAGAGTGACTTTCTTTCATGTTGTGTGCTTAGTTAGCCCCTCCGTCACTAATATTCTTTCATCCAGAGAAAATCCCCCTTCCTTGCAAAAGGCCACTTTGCACTTCCCACCACAGCTGAGGTGAAACGTGGAGGGGGGTGGAGGGAGAAATGAGGGCTAGCCAGGACCATTAAAGAAGTGCCATTAGAAGGTGCCAAGGATTCCCCACAGGGCATCTCTTTCTCCTATAACTCCTCAAGCTTCTCTTTTTGATCCAAAGGTGCCTCAGAGTTCAAATTGTTCCATCCAGCTTGTGATCCAGCGGGGAAGGTATTTATGGCTGCACCCGCAGAGCAGGTCAGAGCCCTCAGCTATATTTCAAAGGTGTCCTCTGTCATTAGCCTTTATTTCCCCTGAAGGGATTTCTCAGGTATTCTGTCTTATCTTGAATGTGCAACCTGAGCACGGCTTTTGTGTCCAAGAGACCTCTTAGGTACCACAAGCCTTTGAAATGGAAGGGACAGCTCAGAATCTTCCGGAATCTTTCAAACCGCCCCGGATTCTATGCGTCATTCAGGTTTATGCAGTGGGGAGAAAACAAAATGTAAGACAAATGTCACCAGGTGAAGGAGGGAGTGTGCAAAGTGGCTTGCTTCATGCCAGATTACAAAATTCCTCCATAACAATGGCTTCTGTGTAGGAATCAAGTTCTTGCACACATGTGGATCATAAAGTGCAATGACCCAACAGATGTGTAAATAGTGAGCATGCAAAATGCTGGGAAACTGTGATTGGCACCCTCTGGGCTGTTTTCAAAATTCTGTTCCTAAGCATCCTGAGATATTTTGCTACCTGAGAAGGACAAGATGATCACACAAACACACACACACACCACCCTGAGATTCCATGTACTGAAGCTGACTGGATTGACAGCTCAGTCTTCTTTCAATACAGGTGGCTAAGGATGGATAAATCTGCCAGTTTGGGTTTCTCTCCATTTCACATTCTTCCAAGTTCAAGTTCAGTTTTCCACATTTCCACCTGTTTGTGATTTTTTTAAAAGTCCTCATGAAAATTCATTTCTGTGTGAATTTCTCCTAATATACACACTTTATATACAGTTTTGCCTAATCTACACATTTTTGCAAATTTACACAATTTTGCCTAATCTACACATTTTCCCCAAAGAATCCTGGGAACTGTGTTTTTCCCTTCACAGAGCTAACAACCTATACTTCCCATGATTCTTTGGGAGTAGTCGGGTGCTTTTGATGAGCGTTGGATGTGCTTTTAAATGTATGGGGAGGACCTGACAGTCAGTGAGTGCACTCATCCTGTTCTATGCCTTTGGTGATCCCAGCTACTGATTCTCAAGCCTTCCCCTTAATATGCTTAGCAAAGTGGCTGTATTGATTAGGTGCCTCTGGATCTTATCCCTGACTTGTTTAGAAGACTGACGATCGTGCCTGCTCCTGTAGCTGAGGAATGAAATATCTGTTTTGTGAACTCACCAGCATAGGTTCAAATCCTACCTGCTCCTTTTTGTTTTTAGGGAAAGGGACCACAGCCAGTAAACATTCAGAAGGTCCCAGGTTCAATATCAAGTTAAGAGGAAAGTTTTGAGAAAAGGTTACAACACTGGGGGCTTTTTAGTTGAGAGAAACAGCAAGTAAGAGATGACATGACAGAGGTGTATAAAATTATACATGGCACGGAGAAAGTGGACAGGCAAAAGTTTTTCTTCCTCTCCTACAACACTAGAACACGTGGACCTCCAATTAAGCTGAATGTTTCAAGATTCAGGACAGACAAAAGAAAGTGCTTCTTCACGCAGCACATAGTTAAGCTATGGAACTCACTCCCACAAGAGGCAGTGATGGCCACCAACTCGGATGGCTTTAAAAGAGAATTAGACATGGGGGAAAAAGCTATCGGCTACAAGCCACAATGGCTATGTCCTGCCTCCACAGTCGGAGGCAGCATGCTTCTGACACCACAGAAATTGTTGCTGGAAACTGCAAGAGGGGTGAGTGCTGTTGCGCTCAGGTCCTGCCTGTGGGCTTCCCATAGGCATCTGGTTGGCCACTGTGAGAACAGGATGCTGGACTAGGTGGGCCACTGATCCAGCAGGCAAAATGTAGGTTCTTTCGTAATTCTTCTTTGGCACCAGAAATAATCACAACTGGTCTGGACACACAATTATCAGATGGAGAAGACTTGTGTAAAAGAGCAAGGGGGAATTTTCCCAAGGGGGGGGACTTGTCAAACTTGTTTTGCTACCTTTCTCAGGGGCTGATCACTCTGTTTAGGGCTGAGAAGGAATTTTCCCTCAGGTCAAGCTAGCCATTTATTTATTCATTCGTTATGCTTCTATCTGGTCTATCTCCAATGAATTGGACTCAAGGTGAACTAGCACTGATGCTATGGAGTTGTTTTTGCCTACCTGCGCAGCACATTTGCTCAGCTTGTGTGTTTAATCTATCTGCTTTTTACCATATAAAAACCTGGGTCTATATATAAATCAATTCATTTATTTTGCGATATGGAAAATCAATTTCTGCTGGCTTCTTGCAATAAGATGACCCTATTAGCGGTGGCAGGTTTTGCCTTGGCAACTTCTAAAGTTTGATGCAATTTTCTACCTTCTCATGTTACTAGTATGATAAGTGAGATTACATTGCTATTGTGAACATTTTCTTTTGCTGCAATGATTGCTACTTTCTTTGTTCTCTGTTGTGACCCAAGGGTGAAAAAATAAAGTCTATTTGGAAGTAATGTTTTTCTAACTCTTTCCTGATTTATATATTGCAGATATTGCCTTCCTTATGCTGGCTGGGGCAGATGGGAGTTGTAGTCCAAAAGATCTGGAGGCTGGGATAGGGGAGAAATTCAGTTCATATCTAAAGGTGAACCTACCAAATTTGCACTTTCTGAAACTTTTGGAGGGTAGATATGAGAAGGTACCGAGAAATCAAAGATATTGCCTTTGTGGTATATGTGGAGTCGATTCTGCATGTCCTTTTTAAATGTAAATTGTACGCTCAAGTTAGAAATGATCTTTTATCTCCCATTACTCATGCTCTTTTACTAATTCTCCTCCAGGGTCTGGATAAAGATATCACCTTATCTGTAGCCAAATTTCTGAACCAGGCCATGACGATAAGAAAGAATCTGATCAAGTATAACCCTTGATTTGTGATTTTGATAACCTTTGCTTAAGCTCATATATCCATTGTCACTCTGCTATGTGATTATTGTTGTTATGTATATGATATGTTTGTGATGGTCTGTGGACTATGCAATAAAGATTGATTGATTGAAACAATATGGGAACACAACCAACCTTTGTAATTCGCAAATCTCCGAATTTTGCAATGCAGTTCTCCAGCCAGGTAATGTGTACAAAAATGCATTTATTCATGAACACAGCATACAATAATGCATCGTATTTGGGAAAATTGCTTTGCCAAAATGTGTTTATTAGGAAAACTGCATAGAAACGTGTATATTAGGAGAAATTTGCACTAAAATGCCAGCAAATTTTCTTTTTTTTTTCAATAATTTTTATTCAGATTTTCATAAAACATACAAGACGAAATCATAAAACATTCAAAGACAAAAAACAAAATCAAAAATAGTTAAACAAAAAGAAAAAAAGAAAAAAAAAACAAAAATAAAAAATAAAGAGTAAAATATTGACTTCCCATTTGTCAAAGATCAAATCAGTTATAAGTCTATAATATATAACAATCCTGTCTCTTAAGTCATATTATAAAATCACTTTCCTCCAGTAGTTATCTTACTTAATCATCAAATCTCATAAACATTACTTTATTCTTTCCACAAAAAGTCAAAGAGAGGTTTCAATTCTTTAAGAAATATATCTATCAATTTTTTTTTCCAGATAAGCATATCGATTAATCCATCTCATTACTAATTATGATAATCTTATTGTCATAACCATAGTCAAAATAAACATTTCAATTAATCCATCACATCAGAATCTGTTAGGTTCAGTAATTTCAGTAGCCATTGTTCTATTATCCCTATTAGTTCCATTTTCCATCTTCCATCTTCAGTAGTCTTGTTAAGTCCAGTAATTTCAGTACATTACTAATTATGATAATCTTATTGTCATAACCATAGTCAAAATAAACATTTCAATTAATCCATCACATCAGAATCTGTTAGGTTCAGTAATTTCAGTAGCCATTGTTCTATTATCCCTATTAGTTCCATTTTCCATCTTCCATCTTCAGTAGTCTTGTTAAGTCCAGTAATTTCAATATCCAATCTTCCATTATCAGTATTCCATAATAATCTTGCTGTCAAAGCCATAGTCATATAGTAAGAGTCTGATGGGAATTACCTCTATCCCAAATATTTTCTTGCCATCCATTCTGAATAGGTTGCTGAAATACTGCTGTAAAATCATATCTCTGTTCTTTTTTTCAAAATACACTGGGTCATCTCTTGAAAGTTTTTCCATTGTCACATGGCTGCAGTTAATTCCATAGATTTTCTCTATATTGGGCTCCATCACATCATTCCAGTCCAGAAGATTATCCATGCCATTGATAACTTTATCTCTAGAATCTTCATTAATTTCTTCAGAGATAACATTGAGTTCCAAACAATAGATTTTATTTCTAAAGTCCATAGACTCCAAATCTTGTTCCTGTTCCACGTTTGTTCCAATCTCCGGGATCTCCTCTCTCACAGGGACCCCTGTTCCAGTCTCCAGGGTCTCCTCTCTCACAGGGACCCCTGTTCCAGTCTCCAGGGTCTCCTCTCTCACAAGGACCCCTATGTCTTTAATCTCCTGTGTCTCCAAACAATAGATTTTGTTTCTAAAGTCCATAGACTCCAAATCTTTTTCCTGTTCCACGTTTGTTCCAATCTCCGGGGTCTCCTCTCTCACAGGGACCCCTTCCAGGGTCACCTCTCTCACAGGGACCCCTATATCTTTAATCTCCTGCTTCATTTTACTCAATTCAATTTTCAGCTCCTTACAACCCTGTCGCAGGTTTTGTTTTGTTATCTCAATCTCATCCATTATTTTCTGAAACATAGTTATTTCCAGCTTCTCAGCCACTTTCTTAATTGCCATTTTAAAAGAAAAATATAGGAAAACCACTTCTTATTTCAGCAACAATTGGGTTAATACTCCAAACTTGGTGACATCACAGTATAAACAGAGCAGACAGCCTTATCTCTCCATGCTTAAATAAACAAAATGCAGTTCCCAGGATCGAAACAATTAATGGCGGTCGTCAGGAAACAGATTCGTCAAAATAAAATAGACCAAAAAAAGAGTAGTCTCAGACAATATAATATTCTTCAAAATAAAAATCTGGAATAGAAATCCCTCTTCTGTGTATATCTTTAGAATGCAAATCCAGGACAGCTTTTTGCAACAAAAACAGAGATAAGCTATTAATTAGTGAGTAGCAGAGAGAAGTTATGGCTCCCCAGTGAGATGTCAAAAACCGATCAATCTGGCAAATCTCTTTTAAACAGCAACAATTTAAGTCAAGTAAAAGAAAAATATAGAAAGAAGGGTGCTTGCCTGTTAGTGCGTTCTCTCTTAGAAGATAAGATGAACGTTCGCTTTTCCAGATAGAGCTTGTTGTTAAAAATCCGTCCCACCTTCGTCGGCTGGACCTCGTCCCATAAATTAATGAGATCTGGTCGTCCCAACAAAAATAGGCTTTGAGGTTAATCTCTTCGTTTCTCCCTACCCGGGAGAAGTTTAATCAGTCAAAAAAAGAAAAAATCTGACTGATATATCTGAATAAGCTTCTTTTGAGGCAGGAGCCCGTCTCAAAAGCAGGCACAGGCTAAGTCACCCTTCCCGGAAGTCCTAAAATGCCAGCAAATTTTCATGAGGACTTTTTTTTTAAAAAAAATCACAATTTGCTGCAGAAATGTGGAAAACAATATAAGATTGGAAAAATGAGAAAGTGAGAGAAATGAAACAGATAGATCCATATATCCCTATCTGGGACGGGCACCAGGTTGGGGAAGGCTGGCATAGAGCTTAAGTATTGTTGTTACGCACTGGAACCCTTTTAAGAGTCAAGCCACCATGTAGGACCCCTCCTCCCTTGTATCAAATGTGATGGAGAGAATTTAATATAGCCTTAATATTAATATTGTATATTAATTTTTCTATAATTTGCAATGAGCTTAGGAAACTGAACCAAATGAAAACAAGCCTAAATGTACACCCAGATAAGGAACTATAAACCACCCAGACCGTAAAATTGTATGTCTAAAGCAAACAACAGAAACCTCTAACACAACTGTGATCCCCACCCCCTGCAACAAATCTCATTTTCCAAGTCTGTAATATTGAACACAGGCTATAGAGCTGCTTTCCAAACTTTTCCACATCATCCCTTCCTCTCTTGGTTGTGTGAGTATGTGTAGAAAAGTGCGCCTGTAGACATTTTTCTTAATTAAGTAGTGATTCTAAGGACATGTTTTCTCAATTGGCTGTTTATTTATTTAATGATTAAAAGGTTAAACACTTGCATATTGACTGGCTTACTTAATGATTCCCTTTTACAAACTTACAAATGTCTCTCTCTTTTTGCATTTGGTCCTTTTTAGGGCTAAATATGCACACTCATTTTGTATTCACTTTTTTTATAACAATTTAAAAAAATATATAAAAAGGTAAAGGTAAAGGTGTCCCCGCACTTATAGTGCGAGTCATTTCCGACTCTTAGGGTGGCGTCTTGCGGCGTTTACTAGGTAGACCGTATATATGGGGTGGGATTGCCAGTTCCTTCCCCGGCCTTTCTTTACCCCCCAGCATATGCAGAGTATTCATTTTATCGACCACAGATGGATGAAAGGCTGAGTGGATCTCGACCCCTTTTACCGGAGATTCGACTTCCTCCTTCCATTGGAATCGAACTCCAGCTGTGAGCAGAGCTCCGGCTGCGTTACCGCCGCTTACCACTCTGCACCATGGAGCCCATCGGTTTCCCATCATTTCCCTCAGTTCTACACTCCTGAAAACATAAGAAGACCTTTGCTGCTGGAACAAGCCCATCTGGTCAGCAGCCTGTTCTCAGAGTGGCCAAACAGATAAGTTCAGGCAACCTCAAGGGTGGTTGTGCCACAGCTGTTTTGTATCCAGTCAGGGTGCTTCCAGTCAACCTGCATTCATTCTCATTGGTTTGCGGGGAGGTTAGATGGCTTTGTGTCGAATCGAGTGTAATCCCACACTTTCCAGGGCATTTCCCTATCACTTTCCTTATCGCAAAATGTCTGGTATTTTGTGGAAGTGTGTTTGTTGCGCAAGACACCCCCCCCCCATTAACTATAATTGCACAACCTGAATTTGCTGGTATGTGACTGAATGAAAATAGTGAAGTTGAAAACAGCAACAGTCTGGGAGTGCCTTCAGTCACCCAAGCATTATTGTTTCGACCATGAGTCACAAGGTAGAAAACAGGTTACAACTCTCAAGGAAAAGTCCATTTTAATTGTGATATGTTTTTGTTTTTTTAAAAAACCCTAGCGCTATTCATTGAAAGGTGTGCTATAAGTACAAATCATAAATAAAGTCTGGAGATTATCCATTTCAGGATGACCTACTTTACAAACATCTCATAAATTTAAAACCAACTTGAATTGAGAGTTGTTTCAACTGAAGTCTCATATTTGGTTGTGTTGTTACATGGTGGCTTCTGGGGCCTCCTCTCCAGTTGTTCCTGTAGCTGTCTTCTTTGCACACACACCCTGCTATCATTTCAAACACTGGGTCTGCATGCACATTAAACATTTCAAGCTCATCCCCACCCCCCAAAAAAGAATCCTGGGAACTGCAATTTGTTAAGGGTGCTGGGAATTGTAGCTCTGTTGGGGGTAAACTATAGTTCCCAGGATTCTTGGGGGAACAGGGGAATGTGCATTAATTTAATGTACGGTCTGTATGCAGCCTGGGTCTACTTTCTTTACAGGCCAAAGGAAATACTTCTTCACCTGGCCCATAGTTAACCTATGGAATTCACTATCACAAGATGCAATAAATGGCTAGCAATCTGGGCAGCTTTAAAAAGGGACTAGACCAGCCTTTCCCAACCAGTGGGCCACCAGATGTTGTTGGACCACAACTCCCATCAGCCTCAGCCAGCAATGCCAATGGTCAGGAAAGATGGGAATTGTGGTCCAACAACATCTGGTGGCCCACTAGTTGGGAAACGCTGCACTAGACAAACTCATAGAGTAGAGGGCTATCAATGGCTACTAGCCATGATGGCTGTATACCTTTTCTAGTATCAGAGCCAGTATACCTCTGAACCAGTGGTGGCTGGTGGCTCCATGTCAGTGGGGCAGTAGAATCCACTCTGGGTTTTTGTCCGAACTTTCAAGGACCTGCTGGACAGCTTGATAGCTCGGACTAAAACCCAGCGTGGATCCCACTGCCCCACTGACATGGAGCTACCAGACGCCACTGCTCTGAATGCTAGCTGCGGAACGTGAGCAGGGCCTGCTTGTGGGTTTTCCATAGTCAGCTGTGTTTGGCCACTGTGGGAACAGGATGCAACACTAGATGGGCCTTTGCTCTGATCCAGCTGGGCTCTTCTTACATTTCTCTCCTGGAGCTTCCAGTTTGCCTTGTTCAGTCATTCAGCCTTGCAAAACCTCCAGGTGCATCTGGCAAGGTATATAGAGGAGGAGTCTTTATGTGGTTTTTCAAAAATATAATCCATTTTACAAACAGCACACTCAAGTCATAGATTCTGTTTTCTTTGCAGAAAGGCCTAGTTTTGCGTGGCTTTGCACGTACATGAACCCCAACAGCAAAGTCCCACTGTTCTGTGGGAGAAGGTGTTGTGTTCTGAGTAAACCATGGTAGTTTTGCTCTCTCCATTTGTTCAATGTATTTTGATCTCCTGGGGCCAAGAGGCCCTTCAGCTGAGATTATGCTTGGCGAATAATACTGACAACACTCGTAATAATCCTTACCCATGTACAGAGCTAGCTGCCAATCCAAAGGGAAACAGTTACAGTGATATTAGAACAGCAAACCCCAGAATGTAAAATACAACTTTTCACCTGCCATCTGGCCATTCTTGGCTAAAATTATTTGAAGCAAAATGTACCAGCATCTAACCGTGCCATGTACAAAGACCCTGAACAAAAGATGCAAAACCATTTGGATGGCAATCCTCAACTTTCTTTTTCCAGGACTGTACCTGAGTTGTGTTGACGACTTTGGTGAGATTACTCTGGAATAAGCAAGTTGTGAGGAATGTTATCCAAAGGTTTGTTTATACCACCAGAGATTGATTGCTTGTTTTCAAACCAGGGATGAGTTTTGATATGCTGGAGTTAATGTAACTTGAACAGAGAATGCATATAAACACATAGGCAATTATGCACAGTCACCGGATATCACAGATAATGCACACACACACACAAAAAGAACAGCGTCAACAAATGATTTTGCATATTGCCCGGTCAACCATTCCGTCAGGCTGCAGCTGCAGCAGACAGGGAGGACTGAAGCAGATCCTTTTGCCGCATCCTGTCTGAATTGTTTCCATCCAAGTTGGTCCTTACAAGAGCATTGTACCTTTAAGAACTGGTGCCTGAGTTGGTTTTATTTTCTTCTCCCTCCCCATGCCTTTGTCCTTTTGTGTCTTTTAGATTGTACTCTTGAGTGCAGAGGTGGTTTTGGCTTTTAAAATAATCTGTACCCTCTTCTGGGGGCCTTATTGGCTGACTGACCAGGAAATAAATCTCAGGGTTGTGGTGGATAGCTCAATGAAAACATTGACCCAGTGTGTTCAGCTGTGAAAAAGCTAAACCCCATGTTAGAGACCATTAGGAAAGGCACTGAAAATAAAACCACCAGTATCATAATACCTGTATACAAATCCGTGTTGTGTCTACACTTGGAATCAAGGGTGTAGTCATCCAGGGTCTCGGGGGGGGGATGTCTTAGACCCTTTAGTTTTTTGGGAGCAGGATCCCAGCAGGCTCCCTGTGTCTCCAGCATCCTGTGAGCCAATCAGCACAAAGGGGGAGTGTCTTAGCCACTGAGAAAAATCTTCTAACATGCTTCCTTGACCTTTCCAGCTGATTGGAGCCAATCAGAGTGAAAGAAGGGTGAGTCAGCCATTGAGAATACTCTTCTCAGCAGCTCTCTCCCCTTTCACGCTTATTGGCTCCTAAGGATGTCTAATGTGGGTGAAGGCATTAACAAGGATCTCATTCTCAACCCTGAAACAAAAACGGGGAGGGGGCGTGGCTTGGATTAATATGAAGGGACCTGCACTTCTGACTCTGCCACCACACTGCTGCTTGGAATACTAGGTACAGTCCTGGACGCCTTTGGAAACAGTTCTGAAAAGGGCAACCAGAATGATCGTGGGGCTGGAACAAGTCCCACATGAGGAAAGATTACAACATTGAAGCGGGGGGTAGTTTTGAAAAAAGGCAAGTAAGGAGGGGACATGTTAGAGGTATATAAAATTATGCATGGTGTGAAGGAAGTGGAGAAGAAGAACTTTGTCTCCTCTCAAAATACTAGAAGCTGCATGTGAAAGATAGAGAAAAGGATGGTCTATGGCAGGGCTTCCCAACCTGGGGGTCATTAAGAAATTTAGTTCTGAGCAGACATGTATATCTTGTACTATAAGTTAGCTACGCAGTAAATTGTTAAGGAGGGCCCAAGTGCGCATTTGTGAGCGGACGCTACAGTACTTGGTCCCGTTACTTTTTTTGGCAATGGCCACGGATGATGGAAGTTGTAGTCCAACAACCCTCTGGGGACCCAAGTGAATTCTGTGGAATGATGAGGAAAGACTACGTCGTGATCGCCACCAACTTGGATGGTTTTAAAAGAGGAGTAGACAAATTCATGGAGGATAACACTATCAACTAATGCAAGTATGATGGCTGGGTTCTGCCCCTCCAGTATCAGGATGCTTCTATCTGAATACCAGTTACAGGGCTGGCTGCAGGAATGCCGGGGCCCTTGGGCATCAGCTTGCCCTGGGCCCCAGCGTGTGCGTGCGTTTGCGCTCGCATTCACATTTGCATTTGCACACGTGCGTGCGCGCAGCCCACCCCACCCCACCTACCTGTCTCCTGTCTTTTACTATTGCCATTAACCAAGATGGCGTGCGCATCTCTGCCATCAACTAAGATGGTGGCAGGGGCTTCAGTACCTTAGGGAAACCGCGGCTGCCATCTTTGTTAAGGGCAACAGTAAAAGACAGCAGACAGGTAAGTGGGGAGACGTGGGGGGACGTGCAGGGGCCACGGATCATGGAAAGGGAGAGGAGGGGCGGCTGAGGGACTCCCTGTAGCTCCAGGGGCCATTGGGCCAGTGCCCAACCTGGCCACCCTTTAGAACCAGCCCTGACCAGTTCCTAGGGAACTCAAGTGGGGAGAGTTGCTGCTGTCCTCAGATCCTCCTTGTGGGCTTCCCAGAGGGGCATCTGCTTGGCCACTCTGAGAGCAGGATGTTGGACTAGATGGGCCTCTGGCCTGATCCAGCTATAGGGCTCTTCTTACACTCTTACAGATGTACGATCAAGCTCTGAGCTCTGCTGCTGGGACTCACCGTCTGGCTCCAGACAAAAGTCTTGCTGCTTCAGATCTATGGCTGTGAAATGGGAGCCACAGAGGCGAGGCAAATGCACAGAGACTTGCAAACACCTTCTCAAATTAAAAATGGTAAGTAGCAATATAAACAGCAGCAAGGCAGGCTAGTTCAGACAGCCTGACACCAAAGGCAAACAGGTATGTCAAAGGGCACGCACGGTGGCTTCCAGTAGCTGAAGGGAGTTCCCCGGGGTTGAAGCTTGTTTCTGGATGAGCCTCATTCCTCAGAGCGGCACCAGAGGCTGGGAACCGGTCAGTCGTGCCTCTTGTAGCTACAATGACAGTGCAGATGCTTTGTTGGATCGTCAGTTTTAATAGGACGATTCGCCAAATGTGTGAAAAGATCTGTCTCTACATAACTCTTAGACGTGATTGGTCAATGGAACCTCCATTTTCAGAGGCAGTCCACCACTGAATACAGTTGCCGGGCAGCAACAGAAGGAGAAGGCTGTTGCTTTTATGCCTTTTCTGGGAAGCGTTGGAAGGGAGACCCTAATGAATCCCATTTGCTGGAAACTGCAGGATGGGAGAGTGCTCTTGCAGGCTTCCCAGAGGGATCTAGTTGGCCACTGTGAGAACAGGATGCCAGGCTAGATGGGCCACTGGCTTGATCCAGCAGGGGCTCTTCTTATATTCATACACAATGCTGACACAATACCACACATTCTTATGGGTAGAATTTTCTTGCACTTCAGCTTGCCAAGACAAATGTTCTGATATTAACAAGAAAAAGGAGGAACATTTCAGAGTTCTAGTTTGCAACAAAGCTGGCACGGTGTTCAAGTGAGAATCGCTCATTCAGGTAACACATATCTGAAAAGTTACAAGGGCTTCTGGCACCAGGGCAAATCCGTCAGTTTTGGTTTCTCCCCATTTCTCATTCTTCCAGTCTAAAGTTCCATTTTCCCCATTTCCAAATCAGTTTGGGATTTATTTTTTTAAAAAAGTCCTCATGAAAACTCATCAGCATTTTGGTGCAAACTTTTCCTACTATACCCATTTTTGCATGCAATTTGCCTCATCAACCCATTCTGGCCAAAGGCCAAAGCAATTTCTCCTAATATAATGCAATTTTTTTTGGTATGTTATTTTCACTGATATATGCATTAGTATGCACCCTTCACCCTAGCATATGCATTTCTGTGCACATTGCTTGGCTGGAGAGCTGCCCAGCAAAACTCAGAGAGATGTGAGTGTCAACGGATGGCTGCGTTTCTGTTCTCATGTGGTTTCAAAAGTGTGAATTAGATAGGTTCATCTCTAAATGTGAACTGAATCGAATTTCTCCCCCATCCCTCGTGGCATCTTTGTTGTGAACCGAAGAGAGTGCATTCATCGTATTTGAATCCCACCCTTCCTTCAAGGTGTGCCTGCTGCTCCGTAGTGGACATCATTGTCCACTAGTGGACCCTAGTGACATCATTAAACATGATACATTGTATCAACCACAGTTGCTTGGAGCATACCATTCAAAAAAAAATTCTCTGGAGATTAAAATAGAAATCTTATCTAAAATAGGGTGTTCCTAGGTCCATCTGAAGTGACAAGGTCATTCTTTCTCACAAGCTTAGGGTGATGCAAAATGGAAATGGACTGCCTTCAAGTTGATCCCAGATAGGATCTTCATGGTAAGCAGTATTCAGACAGAGGTGGTTTACTATTGCCTTCCTCTGAGTCTGAGAGGCAGTGACTGGCCCAAGGTCACCCAGGGAGCTTCATGGCTGGGTGGGGATTCGAACCCTGGTCTCCCAGGTCATAGTCCAACACTTTTAGGGAACATTTAATCTAGCTTACTTGCTTCTGGCTTTATAAAGTACACAATGTCACCTACATATATTTTCAGGGGACTATTTATATACCATTTCATTGTTCTAAAATAACGCAGAGGTGTGTGTTCTCTCTCCCCCACCCCCCATTTAGGACTTGCCTCATTAAAAGATAAAGAATATGCATATATGTGTATCACTTATGTTTCCTGCCAGTAGCATACTATCGTCATTATCTGTGGGCTCGTGCTGACTGGCCAGCAAAGAGGAGTATCCACAGTCCTCCTTTCCATTGTCCATTTCACTAGCATTCCCAGCATGCCTCCACAAAATTTGTTGTTTTTCTTTGTTATTATGTAGAGGTTTTCCTTCACTTTTGATGTCAACACTCTTGGGGCTTCCATAGTGCTGGTCACTATACAATAGCTTCTCTGATACTCTTTAGTGCAGTCTTTACAAAACTCCTTATTATAATTAGCAATACAGAGCTCTTCTGATCTTTTTTCTGTTCCAAATGGTTTTAACGGTGAAAGTCCACAGTGAACAGTGTGTCCTTCCCTGTCCACTTTGGAACCCGTTTCTTCACTTTCGTGTTATGTCTGGCCCCGAGATCTCCCTCGCCTCCCCCATCGCTTCTCCCTTTCTCTCTCCGCCCGCCCCCTTTCCCTGGTAATAACGACATGTATGCCCTCCTGCCCACATTCTAGCAACCGGGAATGTGCCAAGCGCCGCAGCAGGCAGCTACTGCCACCCACTCGCCTTGCCTTGCCTTGCCTTGCCCTGCCCCCTCACGCAATGCAACGGACCCCCACCCCGGAATCCTGTGCCCCCTCCTCTTTCCCTTGGGAAAAAGGGGTGAGCCGGCGAGGAAGGGGGCTCTCTTTCAGCCTCCCCCCCTCAATTCAGAGCTCACAAAGGCTCCCGGTCTCCTCTCCCCGCCTGCCAAGCTCCCGATCGGGGGGGCAAGGCTGGCATCAGCCGGCCTCCCTTCCCTTCCCCTCGCCTGCTGGTCCCCGGCCGGCCCGTGCGGTGCCTGGGGTGCGCGCCTCCGCCGCCTGCGATGCAGCCACTTGCGGCTGTCAACCTCTCACTCAGCCCCTCCCTGCCGATTGCAGCTCTCACACACTCACACGCACCCGCTCTCACACACACAGCGCCAGGAGGGAGCACGGCGGCACAGTCAGGGCTCCCAAAGGCTCCCGGTCTCCTCTCCCCGCCCGCCAAGCCCCCGATCGGGGGGGGCAAGGCTGGCATCGGCCGGCCAGCCAGCAAGCTACCCATGCCACCCTCCCAGAGCATGCTGCTCAGAGAAGCTGCAGCTGCAGCTCCCGCTCGGACTATAGCAGCGGCTCGGGCTGCCTCGCTCGGTGTGTGGGCACGCACGCATGCGCGGTGACAGCTCCGGGCGTGAGTGTTCGCCCACCAGCTTCGCCGAGTCCGGCTCCGCCTGTCTGACTGTGCCGCCGCGCTCCCTCCCGGCGCCGTGTGTGTGAGAGCGGGTGCGTGTGAGTGTGTGAGAGTTGCAATCGGCAGGAAGGGGCTGAGCGAGAGGTTGACAGCTGCAAGTGGCTGCATCGCAGGCGGCGGAGGCGCGCACCCCAGGCACCGCACGGGCCGGCCGGGAACCAGCAAGCGAGGGGAAGGGAAGGGAGGCCGGCCAATGCCAGCTTTGCCCCCCCCTCGATCAGGGGCTTGGTGGGCAGGGAGAGGAGACCGGGAGCCTTTGGGAGCCCTGAATTGAGGGGGGGAGGCTGAAAGAGAGCCCCCTTCCTCGCTGGCTCACCCCATTTTCCCAAGGGAAAGAGGAGGGGGCGCAGGATTCTGGGGTGGGGGTCCGTTGCATTGCGCGAGGGGGCAGGGCAAGGCAAGGCAAGGCGAGTGGGTGGCAGCAGCTGCCTGCTGCGGCGCTTGGCACATTCCCGGTTGCTAGAATGTGGGCAGGAGGGCATACATGTCGTTATTACCAGGGAAAGGGGGCGGGCGGAGAGAGAAAGGGAGAAGCGACGGGGGAGGGGACAGGGGAGGGAGATCTCGGGGCCAGACATAACACGAAAGCGAGGAAACGGGTTCCAAAGTGGACAGGGCTAAATCAAGGCAGCCTCACCTTGAACAGTTTCCTGTGCATTTGGGCTCCGCTAGCCGAAGCAATTGGGGTCTCTGAATCCAGGCGAGAGTCGCTGCCTTCTCTCCACCGGGCGAGCCAGCTCTGCAGGGCTGCTAAGCTTGAGCTGCCACCGGAAAGAGTTCTTTTCCTTTCCAGAGCAGGGGAACTGCCTAAGGAGGAGCCAGCCCAGCCTGGCCTCCACAGCCACCGCCTCTTCACGCATGCGTGGTTGAGGGGGCCGCTACAAAGCCGGAGATCCACCAGTTTGACTGACATATGGCCGGAGGCCGGAGACGGCCCCCTTTTCCCTGAGACTCCGGCAGAAAACCAGAGACCTGGCAACCCTAGTGGAGACTCATGGCATCTGGCCGAAGGTCACCAGATGACCATTGTATGTCTGAGCAGGGATTTGTACCCAGGGATCCCTGGTTCGAAGTCTGACAATCTATCCAAGAGATGGGTAATGGGAGGCCCAAAGCCAAATCCAATCCTGAAAGGCTTGCTGTCTGGCCCCTGCTGCACCCCCAAATCCTGTGTCCTTGGGCTCAAAATAGGATCCCTGTTTAAAAGAATCTGCCAAGCAGGGACTCACCCTGTTGATGACACTGCCACATCTTGCTGGTGACAGAGTAGAACAGCCTTCCCCAACCTGGTTTGGTGTTTTGGTCTACAGTTCCCATCAGCGCCAGCCAGCCAGCCACCTGGAGGGCACCAGGTTGGATAAGGCTGGGGCAGGAGCATTGGGCAGAGAAATATGGGCATGGGATGGAGATGGGGGGCTATAGAATATGATGCACCAGTAGGTTCCCCAAGGCCTTCAGTAATCTCTTTCAGCCTCCCCCCCTCAATTCAGAGCTCACAAAGGCTCCCGGTCTCCTCTCCCCGCCCGCCAAGCTCCCGATCGGGGGGGCAAGGCTGGCATCAGCCGGCCTCCCTTCCCTTCCCCTCGCCTGCTGGTCCCCGGCCGGCCCGTGCGGTGCCTGGGGTGCGCGCCTATAGAATAGAATATGATGCACCAGAAGGTTCCCCAAGGCCTTCAGTAATCCATTTGGCAGTACGAGCCATGTCTGCTAGGGTGTGGCCCCACATTGTATCTGGTTTCTGGGAGATCTGGTTTCAAGTCCCACTTCTGCTATAGGCTCAGGCTAGATTTTAAAAGTGATGCCAGGCATGCGCAGAACATCTTACCTGTGCAGAGTCCACCATTCTGAAATCTAAACCAGGTTACTGGGACAGCCTTAGCATGCCACAGAGTTGTGGTATGGGCAGATGCAGGGGTGAGGGAGAATTTTTATGCTGTTTGCACTGAAAGGTGAACCTCCCTAATTCAGTTTCCAAAACAATACTTGAACTGAAAACACAGCCACCCTTCAAAATTCACACATCTCTGAGTTGTGCAGTGCAGTTCTCCAGTCAGGTAACGTGGACAAGGGTGCAAGTGGGTGGCCAGGTCGGGCACTGGCTGAGGGTCCCTGAGGCTGGCCAAGGGTCCCTGCAGCATTGGGTCATAGGGCATGATCACAAATTGTAACCAACTGATGTCACATATTGTAGAATAGGAAATGACACCAGCTCTGCATGTGCACACAGCCGACATGCACTTAAATACTCCTGGCTGCACCACCTCTGTGTTGCCACATCTGCACACTGATGCAATGACACAAGTGGTGGCACGACTGGGTCTTATTTAAGCACAAGCCCACACAGGGGGACAGAGGTCCACTGTGGTCTAATGTCCAAGGCCCCACAGCAGTCCGGTGCTGGCCCTGGGCTTTCAAACTGTGGTGCCTGCACCGCTAGAGGTGTGCGAGCCTCAGTCACGGGGTCTGCAGCATGTCCCCATTAAACATTCATATTGATTTTAATTGTATTTTAATTGTTTCTCTCATTTCTTATATTTTATTGTATTTCAATATGAATTCTATGGAATAAAATAGAATACAGTATATAAGATATAAAAGAATCAATATAAATACAATTAAAAGTCATACAGCATCTAGCACAGTGCATTACAATTGTTGCAACAGGCAGAAAGATTGTTAAGTGGTCTGCCAAGACCCTTAGCAATTTTAAAGTGGTCCCGGGGGGGGGATTGGGAACCACAGTTCTAGGACAAAATGTGCATAAAATTGCATTATATTCAGGAAATTGCTTTGCAAAAATATGTATATTAGGCAAAACTGCATGCAAACATGTACACAGTATTAGGAAAACTTTGCACTAAAACACTGATCAATTTTCATTTAAAAAATTGCAAACGTGGAAATGTGGAGAACTGGACTTAAGAAAAATGAGAAACAAAGAGAAATAAAAGCGGACAGATTCACCCATCCTTAGGCAGGTGTACTCCTTGTGTGCCAATGGCAACGTTGCATATGACTGCAGCAGTCGGCAACGTGGCATAGACATGATGCCAAGCACATGGAACTCTGCACCGATAAGTTTTTTTACTCACACTGCAGCATCACATTTAAATCAGGGCTCACATTTAAACTAGGACCTCAGGCTGTTCTTATCTGCAAAATGACAACAAGATTAACCTGATCACAGGGTTGTTTTGAGGGCAAATGCAATAAAGAGGATAACACAGTTTGCAAAAGGTTATGACCTATACAGAGTGCTCAGCCATTTTCTGGATGCTGTAGCCATTTCCTTCTTTATGGTCCATCTCTCCTCTCTAGGACTCAACTCTTTCATTTCCAAATGCCATGCCTTAAAATCCCAATTTTCTTCCCCACTTCACCCTGCTCATAAATTGCATCAGGGGGCGGGGGGAGGAAATCATGATCCAGCGTGCAGAGATGGGTCAAAGGAATCTATCTCCACACGCAATGGTTCCAGGGCAAATTACCACCCCCCCAACATCTGGGGCTGATGAAAGACGAATTGACCACTTGTCTACAGCAGAGGTTCCCAAACTGTGGTCCATGGACCACCAGCAGCCCTCAAGCTTAGATGATCCACGGTGTGTCTGTGGATTTGTGGTTGAAGGTGGGAGATTCATATTGATTTTTTAAATTGTATTTTAATGGCGTCTTTTATTTCTTATACTGTATTGCAATTTGAATCCTATGGAATACAATAAAATACAATAAATAAATGAAGCAATAAATCTACAATTAAAAAAATCATACAGCACCTAGCACAGCGCATTAGAATTGCTGCGACAGGCAAAAGAATAATTAAGCAGTTCACCAAGGCTCTCAGCAATTTTTAAGAGAAATTTTTCAGGAGAAAACCACTGGTCTGCAGAGTATTAAAAGTTTGTAAGCAGAATAGCTATTCCACGTCCGCTTTAAAAGAGAACAGCAATGATTTGGTACTGCTGAATCCATGCTGAGAAGCCCCATCAGATTTTTTATGATTTGGATAAATCAATCAATCTCCTGCACTTCCCATTGTGTCCTTTGTGTGGAACAGACCCTTACCCTTGGTCAAATATTCCCCCTCTTGTCAAGGCCCTCCTCAAGATCATCTCCTTTTCTTTTAGATATGAGGTCAAAGATGTCCTGATCACCTCCTGTTTATGCTAATGTTGGATTAATACTTCAGTCCTAGGGATGGGGGAGAAATTAGATTCAGTTTGAATCTATCAAATTTGCATATTCCAAAAGAATAGGAGGACCAAAACATAGCCATCCCTTGAAATTCGCACTTATCCGAATTTTGCTATGTACTTTTCCAACCAAAAAAAGTTTACAAAAAGGCATATATTAGGAGGAAATATGCATGAAAATGAATATATTAGCATACAAAATGCATACACTTATGAGAACCTGCTTGCAAAAAGTGCACATTCCTCAACAGTGCATACAAAAATGTGTTTAGTAGGAGAAGTTTACACTAAAATGCTGAAGAAGTTTCATGAGATTTTTATTTTTTTTTAAACATATTGCTGCAGAACTGAATTTAAGCCTGGAAAATGAGAGAGAACCAAAACTGACAAATCTTTCCATCCCTAACACCAGCCTTGCAATCTGATGCCCTCTAGCCATTTCAGGCTACAACTTCCATCAACCGCAGAATCACAGCTGTGATCTACTATTGTCTTTCCCAACTTTTGGATCCCCAGATGTTGCTGGACTACAACTTCCATAAGTGCCTGCCAAAGGTCAGGAATTATGCAAATAATCTTGAAGACTCAACAGTAGACAGTGGACCTAGAGCTACCATTAGGTACGATGGAAACCTGGGGAAGGGTTTGGCAGCATGCTTTGGCCCCCAACTTTTGACCATTCACTAGACCATCTGTGGGGAGCCCCTGTCTGGCCATCCGCCTGCTTCCCACCTCCGTCCCCACACATAATGGACCTGAGAAGGGCTTCCAGCACTGTACAGCAGTTAGATGAATTTTTTTTTGCCATCCACAGAATTTGGCCCAATGTTCTCTCTCTCTCGCACATGCACACACACACACACACAGAGTTCATTGGCAAAACTCACACAGGTACAGACAAAAGGAAAGAATGGAACTGTTGGGATTTTTGCCCCTCACCAACAAAACATGTTCTCCTCCCCTCGAGCACAACGACAACTTCAGAGGCCCTGTTGTGAAAAACAGATGAAAACCGCCTACATCGCACAAATGAAAGCCATGCAAATGAGAGCCCATCCCCCAAAAAACAAAACAAAAACGTGTTGTTGTTTTAAAAAAAATCATACCTACAGCAAAACTCCCACAAAATACCAAAACAGATTCGTTGCTACACATGCCTCTAATTAGACAAGTTGTAACAAAGTATGTTGGAACTTTGTGATGAAGTCTTGCAGGCGTGTCAGTGGCAGAGGGAAGGCTGAAGGCCTTCCACATGGCCTAGAGTGCTTTCTCTTATGTACACGCACCCATATGCATGCACACCTTGATTCTGCAGTCTTCTTAATTAAGCATTATAAGTATCATATTAAAGAAAGGGACAGCTATTGGGGCTTAGCCCTGGAGGAGAAAACTCTCTTTTAAGTGTTCCTTTGTTTTGCTGATTAGGTATCTTTATGCAGCGTTACAGCAGTGAAATACACAATGAAAGAGAGACAAAGGGAGTTGCATTACATTTGGAAAATGCTGAATTTGGAATGAAAACACGGCAACTCACAATTAAGCCTTTTAACATCACCCACCTACCCATTTCCCTTCGTGCCATAGGTAGCCAACAACTGAGACTGAGCCATCACTTTTTCCCTACCAAGAGCTGCTGCTGAGGTTCAAAGAGTTGTTCCTTGTGCCTCCAAATTGCTCACCCATAAACACATATTCGTGGGGGCTGGTTGTGGGTAGTAGTGTTATTCATAGGGTCGCCATAAGTCCAGATTGACTTGAAGGCAGTCCAATTCCAATTATTTATTTGTTTGTTTGTTTATATAATTTATATCCTGCCCTTCCGCCCAAAGGAGCCCAGGGTGGCAGACAAGTCTGCAATAAAAATAAAATAAAAACATTTTAAAACTCTTAAAAACTTCTAAACACACACACACACACACACACTAAAACAGGTGAACTGAATCAAATTTCTCTTCCATCTCTGCCCCAAACTGAGCTCTGGAAGTGAATCTAGATAGGAAAGAAGAATGCTGGAATAACACAGTCTTCAAGCAGGAAGCTGTGGAAAGGAATACTTTAGCCTTGAAATCAGGGTTGGCCTTGCAGGGAGTAAGCTGAGCAGTTGGCCGGGGTGCGGAGCTGGGCTCACTGGCTGTGTTGTTTTAATGCACTCTCTGCAGTGAGCTAGGGTGGCAAATAGCAAGTGTCTGTAACCTTTTTTTCAAGGTTCTACTGGGTGTTTGGGTACTAACGAGAAAAATGATATTCCTTCCATTAGCTTTAAAGCATGTTTGCTTTTCAGTGTCCACTTTGATGTCCTATGCGGTAGGTAGAAATCAGTGGCACAGAGCTTTACCTTGAGGCAACGTTATTCATCACTTAGCACTTCAAATACTGTAAACACTGCAAGCACCACATAAATAAAAATAAAATAAACCCATAAGCCCTGCAGTGCTGACCATGGGGGGAGGTGCTGAAGGCACTCCTTGCCCAGGGTGCTATTTATCCTGGGGTTAGCCCTCCTTGAGATGAAATCTCCGCCCTCCGTTCACTACGAAGAAGTCCCTGCTTTATCCATAACTCAGGGAGATCCCGTTCTGCTTCTGCCATGTCTAGCTTGAGCCGAAATGAAAGAAAATTAGTCACAAGTGGGGTAGCAAGCAAATTGAATATAGGAAGATGCATTATGCTGAATCAGACCATTGGCTGGACTAGCTCAGAATTGTCTAAAATGACTGGCAGCGGCTCTCTGGGATTTGAGGCATGGGGCTCTCCTAGCCCTAAATGGATATGTCAGGGATTAAATCTGGGACCTGGGGAGACTGGTGGCTCCAGTGCCAGCGGGGCAGTGAATCCACTCCAGGAAGAATGGAAATGGACTGCCTTCAAGTTGATCCCGACTTATGGCGACCCTATGAATAGGGTGTTCATGGTAAGCATTCAGAGGGGTTTACCATTGCCTCCCTCTGCGGCTAGTCCTCCCCAGCTGGCTAGGGCCTGCTCAGCTTGCCACAGCTGCACAAGCCAGCCCCTTCCTTGTCCGCAACTGCCAGCTGGGGGGCAACTGGGCTCCTTGGGACTATGCAGCTTGCCCACAGCTGCACAGGTGGCAGGGCACGTAACCCCTGAGCCACTCACCGTGGGGGTGATCCTTAGCTGGCCCTTGACACCCAGGAGACACGAGCGGGGATTTGAACTCACAGACTCTGGACTCCTAGCAAGGCTCTCCTCCTCAGTGTGCCAAATTTTCAAGGAGCTATCCAAGGTGCTGAGATCCAGGCCCAAAATAGGGTCAGCACTTTGGATAGCTCCTTGGAGGTTCAGGCCAAAACCCGGAGCAGATTCACTACCCCACTGACATCGCAGCCACTGGCCTCAAATGCCTAGGCCCTTCTGTGTGCCAAGTAGATGCTTTCCCACTGAGCTATAGCTCTTACCCTATTGCTTCACCAAGCTCCCTCTCCAAGGGAGCTGTGTTGCGGGCACAACCCCGTGAGAGAAACCTTCAAAAGATAATGTTTCTTCACCTCCCATAAAACTCGCACATTACGATAGCAAAGATCTGTACAGGTTTGGAAACGTGAAGAGTTTTGTAATGGCCAAGGGCTAAACAATAAAAACTAACTGAAGAAAATGTGAATATTGTGAAATCCCAGATTTGGAGTTGTTGGGGTGGTACTACCAAATTACGGGATGGTGCAAAAATACATTTCAGTTTGGTAATTCTAGCAATGCTACAACGAGGTTTTACTGCAGATTAGAATATGCTCCATGATTAGGTACAAGGTCAAGATTACAGGCACCAGCAATCTGTATGAAGAGCTGAGAAAACAGGCATCATATTTAGGAACTAGGGGCAGCTGTGGTGGTGATCTACAACAGACCTCAGCATGTTGAAAGGCCTGGAAACAAATTTCCTGTTACAGGGTCTTTAAGCAAGTTGTTGGCAACTCACCTCCTCAGCCTTCCACTGCTGCCTCACAGTTCAATTACTCCATCACTAAACAGATTGTGTTAAATACTCACTGACTCAGTGTAAGTATCAATTTGTGCAATGGGAATATGGATCCACTCCAACCAGATCTATAATTACAGCACTGTACTAAAGAGACGGGGAATAATATACCCCAGGGACTCGCAGGCAGGCAGATCTTCTTGTTTACAAGCTCGCTCGGAGGTCAGTAATGGAGAGTTTCCTTTTCTTCCTAGCTTGGGTTTGCTGTTACCCAAATAAATGCCTCCCTGGCTTGAAAAGCAGCCATCTTTCACGCACATCAGTTACCAGGCAGGCGAGAGAGGGGCAGCAGCCTTAAAAAAAAAAGCCTTAGGATTTCCAGAATCAGCAATTCTGAACTGCAAGGCTGGCTTAAAAGATGGCAAGATTGTTACTAAAATGACATAGATCCCACCCTCCATTTCTTTCTTGCTTTGGAGCCCCACTCTCGTGAGATTGCTTGCCTCCTCCCGCTTATGCAGAAACAAAAATTAATTAATGATACATAATTCATCCCTGGCGGATATTTATCCACCCTTTAAAATAAAAGTCCTCAGCTTGCTTGGCAAAAGGTTGGAACAAGTACGGGCGGGAGGGGAGCTTGTTTTTCCTTTTTCCTGTCAGCAATCAGCACAGAAAAGGTGAAGCTGTAGAGACACAAGAAAGGCGGGCTGTTTTTTCATCACAAGGGACTCCGACTTATTTTGTAACGTTTCCCACATCTGTAATTGAAATGTCAAGTCTGTAAAATGACTGGGATTGCAGGTTTCAAACCTCTTCCCTCCACCCCAGGACCCTTTTCTGCAGTCATTTATCTGCTGAAGTGCCCCTGCTCACTGCCTACAGATAAGGACGGGAGAATTTGTTGTTTTCATTCAGTTTCTCATTTTTCCAGTCTTAAGTTACCCAACACCAGAGGTCTTCAGGAGGCAGCTGGACAGCCACCTGTCAGGGATGCTTTAATTGGGAATCCTGCATTGAGCGGGGATTGGACTCGATGGCCTTATAGGCCCCTCTAACTCTATGATTCTAAGTTGAGTTCTCCACGTTTCCACACCAGTTTGTGACTTTTTAAAATAAATAAATAAATAAAGTCTTCATGAAAATTCATCAGCATTTTAGGGCAAATGTATCCTAACATACACATGTTTGTAGGCAACGTTGCCTAATACATACATTTGCAAAGCAACCTTCCACATTATAATTCATCTTTGTATGTTGTTATCATGAATATATACCTTTTTATGGACATTTCCCCCCTGGTATATGCACACTTGTACACATTTCTTGGCTGGAGAACCGTCTTCCAAAATTCGTAGAAGAGCCAGTTTTGAAAGACGGCTGTGTTTCGATTGGTGCATTGCTTCGGAAAGTGCAAATCAGGTAGGTTCGCCTTTCAATGTGAACTGAATTGAATTTCTCCCCTGCAGAACTCTTCCTGCAAACCCTCTAACATTTCACAAGAATAGGGAGATGTGTGTAGCACTTTCTATACCGAGGATCACTCCCTCTCCCTGAAGCCACCATTACCTACTGGAGAAAAAACTCTGACTTCTGCATGTGCCCTCTGCATTTACTCTGCAATAATCTCTCTAAGCTGCGGGCATTCTTTTTTGCCAAAGAGATCTACTGGAAAAACAAAATTGTCTGTAATAAACCATCAACAGGTTCAAAATATACTTCAGCAGCTGCGACATGTGAAAGACTGAGGACTGCCTGGTGCCCAAGGTCCATTCTAAATAGGACAGGATACATGCAGGCAGCCACTGCGTGCATGATATGTGTTTTTAAAAGTAAAAATAATGGGGGTCCCAGTCCAGATCAGGGCCCTGTGGAGGAGAGGAATGTGGCAGGGAGGCTTTAGCAAGTCCTGTCAGCTGATCGGTGGGGCCTGTCGACCCCCTTTCAGCTCAGCTGCATCTTTACCTGCCCCATACCTGACATCAGATGTAGGGCAGATGGGGCTTGGCTGAAGTGCCTTCGTAGGCCAAATGGGGAGGCCTGGCAGGTGCAACAAGGTCCACAGGCCTGAAGGTCCCCCTCTGCTGCTTTAGCCTATGGATGGGGAAACTGTTGCCATTGATGAAGGCCACTTTTCCTCTCTCTCCCCAGCCAGTGGGAGGGGCAGAGCACTCTGCCCACCTCTGTTCGAACCCTCAGACCACTGCTCCAGTCTAGTGGCAGCTGGAGGCTCCATGTCAGTGGGGCAGTAGAATCCGCACCGGGTTTTAGTCCAAACTTTCCAGGAGCTATCCAAAGCAACATCTGGAGGGCCAAGTGTTCCTCACTCCTGATATAACCCAACACTGTCTACTTCAGGGATGGAGAACTTGGGACTCACCAGATGGTCCCAGGCTATGGTCTGAAGGCACATGAGGCCGGCACCCTGCTGAAGCTAAGCAGGGTCAGGTCTGGTCAGTGCCTGGATGGGAGACCGCCTGGGAACCATATGTAAGCCGCCTTGGGTTTCTATCATGAAACGAAAGGCAGCGTATAAATGTAATTAATTAATTGACAATGTTGCTGAAATACAACTTCCTTGATCCCTGACCATTGGTCATGCTGGCTCAGGAAGAGGGGAGTTGGAGTCCAACAACATCTGCAGGGTTACAGCTTCCCACCATCCCTAAGCTAAGCAGCCTTGCTTACTGAGTCTTTTCCTTTCCATAATGGAGCCACCACTGGCCCTTCTTTCCTCCCTCCCTCCTAGTCTGACTTAACGGATTTGATCTACATGTAAAACACCATTAATATTTGAAATCTCAATATCACAAGAGTAGTAATAAATTTATTTATTTATTTATTACATTTATATCCCACCCTTCCTCCTGGAAGGAGCCCAGGGCGGCAAACAAAAACACTAAAAACCACTCTTAAGACATTTTAAAAACAAAAGACTTTAAAAATGTTTTAAAAAGCAATTCCAGACGCAGACTGGGATAAAGTTCTCTACTGAAAAGGCTTGTTGAATGAGGAAGGTCTTCAGTAGGCACCGAAAAGACAACAGAGATGGCGCCTGTCTAATATTTAAGGGGAGAGAATTCCACAGGGTAGGTGCTGCCACACTAAAGGTCTGTTTCCTATGCTGTGCAGAACAGACCTCCTGATCAGATGGTATCTGCAGGAGGCCCTCACCTGCAGAGCGCAGTGATCGACTGGGTATATAAGGGGTAAGACAGTCTTTCAGGTAAATTGGTAAATTTAAAATGTGTAAATCTGAATTTGGATACTGCAAGAGTTTAAAAGCAAGCATTTTCGGTGTGCTTTCTGTCTTAATAGGGATGTGGCTTTTCCCAGTCTACAGAAACAATCAGCTTTCCAGCCCCCCAACACAAGAGGATTGTCTCACTGGAGTCTGACAGGCAGCAGCCCCTCTGGGCTGCAGTCGCGCTCAATTAATTGCTCATCTGCCCATGACTTCTTCTGAACCGACCGATCCACCCAAATCCCTTCCAGGATAGCTTCTATCTCTTTAAAGAAGGGCTGTTCCTCTTGCAGCAGCAACATCTCTTTAGGCGAGCAATATGTAGGTGGAGATAAGCAGAGAAGGGAAGGATGATGCAATCATACACAAAAATAAACGTGGCTGCAAGGGAATTAATTCTGCTAGATGCCAATTAAGGGTCCAAATGTTTTCATTAATATTTTTAGGAGCCCAGGCTGGACATGCAACATAACAAAGCATTTCAGCCCAGATAAAGGGCCTTCCAGATTTAATCAGAATTGTGTTTTCTCCTGATGCAAGAGCTATGCTTGGGATAGGTTGATTGGGGCAGGTGTCTTGCTACAGGAGGGCTTTGACAATTAAATGAAAACATGCAGAAAAACAGCAAGGGGTTCCACTATTCCTCCCCTGCCCCCTTGCAAGGCCTCATATTGGGCAAAGGGTGTGTATGTTTATTTAGAAAGATTTATAAACCACTTAATCAAAGAGCTCTCTAAGTGGCGTGCAACAAAAACTGCAGACAAAGAAAGCACAGCTAAAATCCATAAAAAGTTTTAATCCTCTGATGTTTAATTTATGTTTTAAATGTTTTATACTGCATGTTTTTAATTTGTAAGCCGCTTTGACCCCGATGGGGTGCAAAGCAGGCTATAATTTTTTAAATAAATAAATAACCTGTATTAATTAATTAATAATTTAATAATTGAAATAAAGCAATTTAAAAAACAAGTGTACCTAAATTAATGATAATTGATAAACTCAGTAAAACTTTTAAAATGGCACTTTGAGAGAAGCAGGGAGCAGGGAAGAGAGAAGAGGGCTAACTAAGTCTGATAAAGTGTTCTTTCTTTCAGAAAGAAATTATGTTCATTTCGTTACAAGGCTGCCACTTTTTGAGTATTATGAAAGGCTTATTAACAATCACTTTTGTAACTGTTTCTAACTCTCACACGCAGGACATGACGGTAGGGTGTCCATGTGTTCAGCTTTACAGAGGACAGGCCTTTATTTGGAGGAGTCCTCTGTTTGAAGGGTTGTCCCCCCAAAAACCGTTTTAAAGATGAAGAAGCCTAAGATGGGGGAGCAGCAGCAGCCTTGCAGTTATTCTTTTGTACTTGGAGAGCCAGTGTGGTGTAGCGGTTAGAGCGTTGGACTGGGATCTGGGAGACCAGTGTTCAATTCCCTACTCGGCCATAAAGCTCACTGAGTGACCTTGGGCCAGTCACTGTCTCTCAGTCTAACCTACCTCACAGGGTTGTTGTGAGGATACAGTCAGAAGGGGAAGAACCAAGTTTTAATGGCCCCTTGAATTCCTTGGAGGAAAGGTGGGATATAATTGTGCCCTATTGTAGAGTAGAAGGGCGGGATAGAAATATTTTAAATAAATAAATGTAATAATAATAAAATAAATAATAACGCAGAAAGCTGCCTTACGCAATCACACCATTGGCCCATCTAGCTCAGTACTGCCAACACTGACTGGCAGCAGCTCTGCAGCATTTTAGGCAGGACACATTCCCAGTCCTACCTGAAGATGCTGGGGGTTGAACCTAGGACCTTCTGCTACCCCTGAGCGACTGCCCATCCCCAAAAGCTGTTAGCAGCTGGACAGCAGACTGAGCAGGAACATAAAACACCTCATCACAGACTTGCTATCTCAATGAGTTGTTATTTAGAAATTTTCCCTCTATGAGCTTGCATGATCCTTAAAGCTACCACCAAAGCTCACATGGAAGAAAAATGCAAGGATTTCCTTTCCAAATTCCCTTGGAGATTTAATATTGCTCATCCTAAATCTCAGTGTGTGTGTGTCCGCGTGTGCACACATGCTGAGGAGTTTGGGTGGTAATCAATGCTATTCCTACCCAGAGTAGACCCACTGAAGCTAATAAACATGATTAACAAGTTCATTAATTTCAATGGGTCTATTTTGAGTGGGACTTGAATACAGTCCTTTAGCCCAGGACTGGGGAACCTTCAACCCTCCAGTTTAGGGATGGGGGGGAAATTTGATTCAGTTCACATGTAAAGCCAATTTTATCAAATTTGTACTTTACAAAACAACACAAGAACAAAACACAGCCATCCTTCAAAATTCGCACTTATCCAAATTTTGCAGTGCAGGTCTGCAACCAAGTAATGTACAAAAATGCATGTATTAGGGGAAAGTGCTAGAGAGCCAGTGTGGTGTAGTGGTTAGAGTGTTGGACTACGACCTGGGAGACCAGGGTTCGAATCCCCACCCAGCCACGAAGCTCACTGGGTGACCTTGGGCTGGTCACTGCCTCTCATCCTCAGAGGAAGGCAATGGGAAACCTCCTCTGAATACCGCTTACCATGAAAATCCAATTCTTAAGGTCGCCATATGTTGGGATCTACTTGAAGGCAATCCATTTCCATTTTCCAGGGGAAAGTGTGCACAAAAATGAATATATTGGTGAAAATAACATACAAAAATGCATTATATGGCAAGAAATGGCTTGCAAAAATGTGTACATTAGTTCATACTCCCTACAAAAATGTTTTTATTCAGAGAAATTTGCACTAAAATGCTGGAGACTTTTCATGAGGATTAAAAATCCACAAATTTAGTTATTTATTTATTACATTTATATACCGCCCCATAGCCGAAGCTCTCTGGGCGGTTTACAGCAATTAAAAACATTAAAAACAAATATACAAATTTTAAAAAACAATTTAAAAACACAATTTAAACAAATTTAAAAACAATTACATGAATTGAACCCTGTGCTTGCAGGCTCTGATTCCCTTTCACTACCAATTTAGTGGTAAGCTATAGTTTGCCTTTACATCTAAGTTGGATAAACTGTGATTAGTTGTGGCAGAAATGTGGAGAACTGAATTTAAGATTAGCAAAATGAAGATCTGAGGGAACCAAAATTGGCAGATCTTTCCATTCCTACACCAGATGTTGCTGAACTACATCAACCCAAGCCAGCATGGCCAATAGTCAAGGCTGATGGGAACTGTAGCCCAAGAGCTTCTGGAGGGCCAAAGTTTCCCCACCCTGCTTTAGCCTGAAAACCGCAATAGTTTAAAAGGCACAGAAATGGCAGACAAATCAAATGGGCAATCACCCTTGAGCTTCCTCAACATGCATTTCTTTAAACAAAGACTGCAAAAAAATAAATAAATCCTTGACACATGTCATAAGGGATCATAACTCCATGTGATGGAATAAAGGGTGGGTTGATTTTCTACATAATCATGAATTTTGACAAGGATTTGAACCAAAAACAAACCCCATCATTGTGATTACAGCCAAATTTTCCAGTCTTGTAATAAAAAATAAATAAATTGCTGAAGCATGTTATCTACATATTATCTCTTGCTTGCTTGGCGTGCTTGCAGAAAAAAGCAAATGGATGCAAGTAATGAATGCACAAACCACACACTGTGTACCCGGCTGGTAAACCATTTCTTATTCAGCAGTATTTAATGAAAAGCCTGTTCTAATTAAAGCAAAAAAAGTCATTACGGTTGTTCGTGCTCAGCTCGCTTTTTTGTTTCTGCTTTTTTTTTGTAACGTAATGGATTTTTTTATTTGCAAGAAAAACAATTTCCCTGCAGAAAGAGGTTACAAGATTGCTGGTTCCTTGTGGAACCAGAAAAGGCTGAGTAAAATGACAATGACAATAACAGCTGCATCTTATTTATATGTGCTTTCAACTTCTATCATTATAAGTCTTTAAAAAAAAAAGTGAATAGGGAACAGGAGATGTTTTGATGCTTTTCCCTTCCTGGTGCGAAAATGCCTTTGGCTGGGCGTGAAGGTGCAGGCCGTAATAGCTAAGCAGAAGCTCCGTAAGAACATAAGAAGAGCCTTTCTGCTGGGATCAAGCTACTGGCCCATCTAGTCCAGCATCCTGCTCTCCCAGTGGCCAACCAGATGTCTATGGAATGCCCAAAAGCAGGGCATAAGTGCAATCTTCCCCTCCCCAGCAGCGACTCCCAGTAATTGGTCTTCAGAGGCTTACTGCCTCCGACAGTGGAGGTACAGCATGGCCATCATGGCTAGTAGCCAGGGCTGACATATCCATTAGGCACAGTAGGCACAGTAGGCACAGTAGGCACAGTGCCTAGGGCCCACAATTCTTTTAGGGGCCCACAAAAATGTTTTAATTTCTTTTAAAATCAGAAGGAAAAAAATGAGCTTTTAGGGTCGAAGAAAATCTTTTTCTCACATCAGAAAAAAATGAAATTTTCAGGGCCCACGAAAATCTATTAAATTTTGCCTAAAACAGAAAATAAAATAAAATGTTGAAGTATTTAAAATTATATCAAAAATAATGTTTAATATTGATATTATAATGGAGGAAGGGGCCCACGAAAGTCATAATGCGGCCCTGCTAGTAGCCACTCATAGCCTTACCCTCCATGAATTGACCTAATCCTCATTTAAAGCCATTCAAGTCAGTGGCCATCACTCCAGACAGGGGACGTGCTAATTCAGATATGGTCCTGAATTTTCCATTAATTCGCTTATTCTCTATCATTGTAGGTCGGATTTTTATGTAGCAATTTTCCACAGCGATTTTCAAAAAATGATTTTAAAAAAATCCACCTCTAAAATCTCGATATTAAGAATGATACTTTTATCTTTATTTCCTTAAATCTATCGACATTTCCTTTCAAAATATCTATATTTCCTTTAAAATTATTTTTATTTCCTTCCAAAATATTGATACTAATACCAAAAGTTGTTGTTGTGGGGGGGAAATGGATTGGTAAAGCAGCAGCTAGCAGACAAAAAACAAACTCAAACTGATACTGGCCTGTTAGGTTAACGGAATGCTTTCGAGCTGGCACTGGCCAACAGATCCCATCCCTGCCCCACATAGAGAAGCAGTGTACCTGTGAAGACCAGGGGTTGTATTCAACTAAGTACGATTCAGAGTAGACCCACTGAAATTAATGTACATAAGTCATGCCTATTCACTTCAACAGGTCTACTCTGGATAAGATTAGCATTGAATACCACACTAGATTCTGGAGAGAAGCAAGATCTGGAGAGAGGGCATTTTCGATTGTGGCCCCCACCCTCTGGAATTCCCTTCCTTTCGACCTTCGCCATGCCCCCTCCCTGATAGGCTTCCGCCGGGCCTTGAAGACCTGGCTGTTCAGGCAGGCCTATGGGATCTCTGGGATGGGTTAGTTTTAATGTGGTTATTAATTGGAAGAGTTAAATTGAGCTGAATTACAGTCCTCATTCATGGATTTTATTGTATGTATGTATGTATGTATGTACGTCGCCTAGAGTGGCCGTTAACTCGGCCAGATTGGCGGCTCAAAAATAAAATTTTATTTATTTATTATTATTATCATTGTCATAAATATCATCTCTGGGCCATGCTTGTGGGCCTCTGGAAAAAGCTTTCTCGACTGGATGGACTTTGGCCTCATCTGGCATAGCAGTTCTCTGGACCCATGGAAGGCCTTTCTCAGGGCCTGTTCCTACATTATGGAGAAGTAGGGAATTCAATTTTCTAAAGTAAATGTGTTAACAGGCATCCACAGTCTAGATCAGGATTTGACTGGGAAAGCCCTGCATGATTGACAGCAGAGCAAAAGGAGTTTCTGATATCCACACACACTGTATTAGGCTGCTGGAATGAAGGGCACTGTTCCACACAACCTGTTTATTTGAACATGCATTCTGATTTGTTTGTGTGGAGGTTATATTACGCCGTCCTTACTCCCACATGTTCCAGGGCATTTTCCCATCGCTTTTCTTACCACAAAAATTCTGCTTGTTTGTTTTGGAAAGTGGGCCTTATTGCACAAGAGCCCCCAAACCCACTTTAATGGCACAACCCAAATGTGCCGGTATACAGCTGAAGCATCCCCACATAGTAGTGAAGGGTTAGGGTGCAGCCAAAGGAAGTGGGAGGAGGAATGCCAGGAGTGGAGTTTTGCGCAGAAAGACTGTCAACTCAGGTCTGGTACCAAACACCAATTCCTAGGCGGAAAATGCGCTCCGAGTACGGATGGGAAGATACGTTCATTTCAGTTTTTCTCCATTTCTCATTTTTCCCGTCATAAGTTCAGTTCTTCACATGTGTACATCAGTTTGCAATTTTTGTAAAGTCCTCACGAAAATTCATCAGCTTTTTTGTGCAAATTTCTCCTCGTATACACAGTCTTGCAAAGCAGTCCCCCCTAATTCCTAACAGAAGGCATTTGTGAATTGTTATTTGCAGAAACACATGCACACTTTGCCCACATTACTTGACTGGAGAACTGCACTGCAAAATTCAGAGAAGTGCGCATATTGTTTTGGGAAGGGCAGATTTGGTAGGTACACCTTTATTTAAGACATCTATATTCCTGTTTAATTATTAGCATTTCTAAGCGAGCTGAATCAAATTACTTCCTCCACCTCTAGCTCCAAGGCTCCCTACCCCTTAATTCTGAATTTTAATCCATCACCTTTGACTCAGGGTGCTTCCAGATTTGCAGGCCATCCCTGTGTGTATGGTTCATGAGGTGCAGAAGGTAATTGACTCTTTCCCGTTGAGTCACCATTTTTTGTCTGCCTCCGGTCAGTGGATCTTGGGTTCTAGCAAAGACAACAACAGTGAAGGAAATCCTGCTAGCTCGAAGCCAGCTTAGCCCTCATCTAAATATGTCAAGGGCTGTCACTCCATCACATACATGATGGAGCAAGACCTGAAACAACAGGTTCCAATTAAATGAAAGGGGATTTTGACTGAAGGAAGAACATCCTCATGATATGAGCTGCTTGAGAGTGGAGCAAACTGCCTCGGAAGGTTGGGCACTCTCTTTCCTTACAAGTTTCTCACTAGAGGCTAGATGGCTGCAGCAGCGGATTTCCTGTATCAACAGTGGGGTTGAGCTAGAATGAGGTTTCAGGTCCTTCCAAACCGATGATTCTACCATCCCCAGGTGAGATAGGTCACATCCACATGTCCCCTGGGGGCTCATAAGAACATTAAGGAGAGCCTGCTTGATCTAGTCCAGCATCTCGTTCCCACAGTGGCCAACCAGATGCCTACAGGAAGCCCACAAGCAGGACCTGAGTGCACCAACACGCTCCCCCTTCTGTGGTTTCCAGCAACTGGTATTCAGAAGCATATTGCCTCTGACAGTGGAGGTAGAACATAGCCATCAGGGTTAGCAGCCTTGATAGCCTTATCCTCCATGAATTGATCCAATCCTCTTTTAAAGCCATCCACGTTGGTGACCATCACTGTCTCTTGTGTAGTGAATTCCATAGTTTCAGTATGTTCATTCCAGGTAAGTTACATGGGTTCAATTTGGCACACTGCAATGGAAACTAGGAATGCTGCTGGCACGAAGGAAGACATGGGCTTTGAAGTAATGCAACCTTTGGACAAGACTCAGGTGCTTTCTTTGCAGCAAAACCCAGGCACCAAAATCCTGCACGAAAGCCATGCAAATTTTGCATCCGGACAGGCGGAAGCCTGCATCCTGGCTAAATTATGCAAACTAAGCTAATTTGAATGTTTTTACCCTCCCCTCACAAATCAACTAGAACACAGTGATTTTCAAGCTATGTTTAGAAATTTAGAAATAACTGTTCTAATTTAAACAGAAATTACAATCAATCTCTCACCATAGCGGGGAAGACTAGGGTCAGGTGACCTGTTCAGTTTCCTGTTCAGGTTCTTACTATTGATAGGCAACTACTCCAAGCCCCTCCTCTGCCTCCATTTAAATACTGTTTGTCTTTAAAGCAGATTCAGACAGGACAGACCTTCAAAAAGAAGGCACCTTCAAACAGAGTGGGACGTTCTGCCATCCTAGCACAAATACAACTCTGAGTGAAGGACACTTCTAGATTTCTGGTGGTGGGGTTTTTTGGGGGGTGGAGGGATTCATGCAGAAAGGGACCAGCTGATAAACATAAGAAGTAGGGTTGCCAGGTTCATGTCCTGAGACTGATCCTGTATCTTTAGGAGAAGAGAGAGTCAGCCAAGTGCAGGTGTTCTTGCAACACTAATGGGAAAAACCACAAGGTGGAATTGTCCCTTCTCCCTGCACAACTTTTAAAGATACAGAAGACCTCTTGGAGGCTGGGCCTGGCAACCAAGAGGTCTTCTGTATCTTTAAAAGTTGTGTAGGGGGAAGAGAGAGAATTCCACCTTGTGGTTTTTCCCATTACAGGGTTGCAAGAACACCTGCCCTTGGCTGACTTTCTCTTCTCCTAAAGATACAGGATCAGGATCAGCCCAAGAACCTGGCAACCCTAATAAGAAGAGCCTTTGTGCTGGATCAGGCCACTAAAGGCCTATCTAGTCCAGCATCCTGGTCCTCACAGTGGCCAACCAGATGCCTCTGGGAATCCTGCCAGAAGGTCCTCCAAGCAGCACCAAGGCCCCACACTTGTGAACCTCAGCAAGTGGTGTTCAGAGGCATGCCACCTCTAAGAGTGGAGCTGGCTGCCCATGTGCTACCAGGCCAGGTTCAAGGTTCTTGTATTAATTTACCAGCCCTTTAACAACTGGAGTCCAAGATATCTTAAGGAGCGCCTGATTCCTCATATGCCGACCCAATCACTAAGATCAGTTAGTGGTTACCCGTGGCCCAGATGCACGGTTTGGAACTACTAGAAGCCATGCATTCACTGTTTTGTGGGCTCAGGCCTGTGGAACATCCTCCCAACTGAAGCTCCATCTGCACAATATATTTAAAGCAGTATTATACCACTTAAACAGTCATGGGTTCCCTCAAGGAATCCTAGGAACTGTCATTTGTTAAGGATGCTGAGAGTTGTTAGAAGACTCCTATTCGCCTCACAGAGGTATTTCTTTGTTTATTTGATTTATATCCACCCCTTCCTCCCAGTAGGAGCCCATGATGGCAATTTGCAAAGTTTCCTGGGAAAAAGGGATTGTTAAACCACTCTGAGACCTGGAACTGTGTAAGGGGAATCAGGGTCTCCTCTCAGCACCCTTAACAAACTACAGTTCCCAGGATTCTTTGGAGGAAGCCCTGATTGTTTAAGGTGGTATGATACTGCTTTAAATGCAGAGTGCAGATGGCTGCTGAGATTAGAAAGGCACTCTCCTTGTTCAACTTCAGGCGCATGACTAAGGCTTTCTTGTTCCAGCAGGCATTTTAAGGTAGTGTTTGGTTTTGGGATACATTTTTGTTGTTTTATTTTCTGGATGGTTTTGCTCGTGATTAAGTGGTCTGCAAGTGTTTTAAATAAATAAATAATAGCACATAGCCATCGTGGCTAGTAGTAGCCACAGATATCCTTTTCATCCATGAAAATCCAGTGCACCACTTGACACTGACTGCACACATTGGAAGAGGTGTTGTTGCCATGTGGCTTACTTGTTCCATCATTTCAAGGTCAGCCAGAGGGCAACTCTAGGCAGTACCGAGGCTGGAAAGGGAGCAAGGGAGGAGGATCCCCTCAATTCCTCCCCACTGCAACCACCACTGGCATGCAAAGTGTCATGATGCTGCTGAGCTCCCCCCCCCCAGGTTTTCTGAAGAAATGCTTCCGAGTTGTCAGTCTTGCATGAGCATGTGTAACATATGACCTGCTTCAGTCATATTGCCCGGAGGGACATCCAAAATATTAAACTCATCTTTCTCTCCCTCTGCAAGAATCACAGAGCTTGTGCAGGCTCCACAATGACTCCCCATCATTCACTCTTCTTAGCTTGGAGCTTCAGGCCCTTCTGCTATAAAACTCCCCATCCTTCTCTGGGGCTCCCGCCTTGCGCGCGTCTGTTCCTCCCCCACCCACTCAAAGGTCTGGGAGTCTTAGGAAAAAGAATGCAGTTGCAGAATATGCTTAAGCAAATGTAGACTTTAATATTCAGATTCTCTCCCTGCATACCACAACAACTCCCGCTCTTTCTTCTAGAATGACTGCTGTCCTCCCCAGGGCCCCTCCAGACTGGTGGGTGGGTGTATTCTGCAACTTTGGCCCCATCTGCATTATAATTTAAAGCATTTTTATACCACTTTAAACAGTCATGGCTTCCCCCAAAGAATCCTGGGAACTGTAGCGTGTTAAGGGTGTTGAAGATTGTTAGGCACAGACCTGGCGGGCAGCCAGCTCAGGCACTGGCCTGATGGCCCAGGAGTTCATAGGGCCCACCACCCACCAGCGCTGAGCCTGGCTCTCCTCCTACTGCCTGTCTTCATTGCTACAGGGAGCCACCAATATTGCTACCACCTTCACAGAGCTTGGAAAAGTTACTTTTTTTAACTACAACTCCCATCAGCCCAATCCAGTGACTGGGGCTGATGGGAGTTGTAGTTCAAAAAAGTAACTTTTCCAAGCTCTACACCTTCACAATCACTTGCCCATCCCCTTCAGCAGCTGGAGGCTCCGGGTGCTCCACCGCAAGCCCTTCCACAGCCACTGCCACCAGAAACAAGTCAGGCCCCACCCCGTCAGAAGCAGCTTCCACGGCACGGGAAACTTTGACTTGCGGACACTGTAGCCACTGCGTGAGGCACCATGGGAAAGCAAGGAGAAATTTCCCATGCCACGGAAGCTGCTTCTGAGGGGACAGGGCCTGATGTGTTTCTGGCGGTGGTGGCTGTAAAGGATCGCAGCCGAGCACCCAGAGCTTCCAACCGCTGAAAGGATGGGCAAGCAAGTGCAGAGGAGGAAGAGGAGGTGACAGCGGTAGCAGTAGCGGCGGGGCCCCACAGCACTGAAGACAGTGATTATATCCAGCTCTGTTTCTCTGTAATATGGATCAGGAGGGAATAAACAGTGGAGATTGGTGACTCCACTGTCAGTGGGGCAGTGGATCTGCTCCATGTTTTAGTCTGAACTTTCAAGGAGCTCTCCAAGGTCCTTGAAAGTTCAGACTATAACCCGGAGTGGATTCACTGCCCCATTGATATTGGAGCCACTCGTCTCCACTAGGGACTAAGCAAGTCCTAAACATGTGCCTGGATCCAGTCATGGGCTGGATCAGGAATGATCAACTGCGACCAAATCATGACAAGACAGAGACTCTGTGGATGGATGGTTTCCCTTTCCAGGAATGGGGTTGTGTACCAGCTCTGGACTGGGTTGTACTCCCTGTGAAGAAACAGGTGAGAGACAGCCTCAAATCACCACACAGCCATGAAGCTCACTCTGTGACCTTGGGCCAGTCACTGCCTCTCAGCCTCAGAGGAAGGCAATCACCATACCTGATGGCATGCCTCTCCTGACAGGAATCCACCCATACACTATGCTCAACATCCAAAGCCCTCCTCCAGGTGCCTACTCCGAGGGAAGCTCGGAGGATGGCAACAAGGGAGAGGGCCTTCTCAGTGGCGGCCCCCAAATTATGGAATAATCTTTCTGATGAGGTGCGCCTGATGCCAACACTGTTATCTTTTTGGCACCAGGTCAAGACTTTCCTCTTCTCCCAGGCATTTTAGCATGTGTTTTAAATTTTTTTAAAAAAATGTGTTTTTAAATTTGTATATTTGTTTTTAATTGTTTTTTAAAGGTTTTAATTGTTGTGAACAGCCCAGAGAGCTTCAGCTATGGAGCGGTATATAAATGTAATAAATAAATAATACTGTACGGGACACTCCTAGATCCCTTGCCATCACTAGAGGCCCAGGTGACCTCAGTGGCTCAGATCACCCATTACGAACTTTAGTTACTGTGCCAACTATGACTGTTCCTGGACAGACAGAGATAGCTTTGCCACAATGGTCCCTACACTGACAACCTCACAATTAGGCTACTGTAATGCAGTGTATGTGGGGCCTGATTCAGAAGTTGCAATTAGTGGAAAATGCAGCTGCTAGGGTGCTTAGTGGGACCTCCATCTTCATACATATTACACCAGTGTTGAAAGATCTGCACTGGCTGCCAATTAGCTACAGGTTCAAGGTTTTGTGTTGACATTTAAAGCCCTAAACAACTTGGGATCAGGCAGAGCTTGGAAAAGTTACTTTTTTAACTATAACTCCCATCAGCCCAATCCAGTGGCCATGCTGGCTGGGGCTGACGGGAGTTGTAGTTTAAAAAAGTAACTTTTCCAAGCTCTGGGATCAGGATACCTAGCAGACCGCCTCCTCCAATACAGACCAAATTGATCTTTAAGATCTTCTGAGGGGACCCGGCTAGTTGTTTCATGACCAAGTTGGTGACAGTGTGGAACCAGGCCTTTGCGTTGATATCACCCACCATCTGAATACCCTTCCCCAGTAAATTGGTTAGGTGGAGGTGGTAATGATCTTTAAACTCCTCTTAAAAATGTGTATGTTTAGCCAAGCTTTTCTGGACTCTGACCCTTACTTTTTTTTGTTTTCTTTTGTATACTGATTGCTTTTATTTGGGATATACAGTTGCATTTTCTTTTTATCTCATTTTCATCTAGTTGTTGGGAAATTGTATTGAATGTTGTTGTACTTTCATTGTTTTAATGTAAACTGCTCAAGAGATTTCATCATATTAAGCTGTATAATTTTTAAAAGCAAAAAGAAACAGATATCCGGCATCACTTCATTAAATAACAGGTGCCTTTTTTTTACCCTGGGACTTTACCCTGTTTAGGGAGCGGGGGCACAAATGAAGCCCCAAGTGAATAGCAAGCAAAGCTTCAGTCAGTCAAGGTGATATCCATGGTACATAAATGAAAAATAACACTAAACTAAATTACCAAGCTGTCCTAAGGTAAGAAGAGCCCTATAGCGGGATCAGGCCAGAGGCCCATCTAGTCCTGCATCCTGTTCTCACAGTGGCCCACCTGATGCCCCAATAGAAAGCCACCAGGCAGGGCCTGAGGGCAACAGCAACTCTCCCCACTTGTGGATCCCAGCAACTGGTATTCAGAGGTGTACTGCCTCCCACTGTGGAGGGAGAGCAGAGCCGTTGTGGCTAGTCTCAGGGTATGGTCTGAAAGTACATAAGGCCAACTCCCTGCTGAAGCAGGGTCAGGTCTGGGCAGTGCCTGGATGGGAGACCGGGTGGGAGCCATATGTAAGCCGCCTTGGGTTTCTATCATGAAAAGAAAGGCGGGGATATAAATGTAATAATAATAATAATAATTAGTAATCACTGAAGCCTTATACTCCACATTGTCTAATTCCCCTTTTACAGCCATCCACTGTTGAAAGGATGATGCCTTTGGGGGGTTGTATGAACCAAACCATCCTACCCAACTACTGGGCACTTCAGTCTTTTAGTAAAAATTCACTTGTTTCCTCAGGATTTCCTTGGCCATGTTAGCACTGGACCAATTGCTCTCTGTTGCTGATATTTGGAATATGAGCTTCTCTCTCTCTTTTTGTATCAGTTGGTTTTAATCTGTTTTAATATTTTTAATCTTGAAAACCCCTTTGAGATTCTTCATTAACGCTAAGCGGTGTATAACTATTACCCAAAACTTAAAATTAAAACAAAAGCCAGCCTCTGGCTGTAGTAACAGCCTCTTCACTCAGCTTTCGCCCAACTGCATCGGAGGGTTTGTGATTTTGCTTTGGGCTTGAGACAAATTGGAAAACGTTCAAAGGAGGATGATTAAAAGGTCTGGAAGGCATGGCCCTATGAGGCAAAGAAGAATTCAGTGCGTTCAGCCCAGAGGTGTGGGGGGGATGTACAAAAGAATTTGGGAAGGAGGCATGTTGACAGTTATGAAATATTTAAAAGAATGTCAGAAAGAAGAAAGAGAGCTATCTTTTACTGGATCCACTAGGGATCACAGGACATAGAGCCTGGGGTTTAAATGACAGGATGATGTGTTTAGGAGAGGAGAAAACTTCCTAGCTGCAGAGCAGTTCAAGAACAGAGCTGGCTGTTATAAAAGGCCTTGTAGATACAGTCATGCCTGTGTCACTGTTATTCAGGAGAGCAGAACATGAGACTGGCCCCGAGTTTCATCTTCCTGAGAATCTCAGCTGTCTACCCTCCCCCAAACAAAAGAGTCCCACAAGTTTCTAGCCCTTATGGTAGCAGAAGTATGCTCGAAACCTCCAGAGCCAGAGCCAGAGCAGGTGGCTGATGACCAGAGGTCCAAGGATGGGGCTTCAGCTCCTTGCTCTGCACTTTCTGCCTGGCTAGGAAGCAGGAATAAATTATGCAAAACAGAACAAATCATGCAAATTTATTCAATGTTCAAAATGTATACAGGTGACAGAATTCAGGATTTCTTGACATCAAATCCTGATAACAGACAATTGTCAGGGATGCTTAAGAGAAAATCCATGTTTTGGGGGGTGAAAAACATTTTTGGTCCATACGCAATGGTGTTTCAACACAGTAAACTGCAAAAAGAAAGAGATGCTTATTTGTAAAAACACAGCTGTGTGCATGCCAGGTAGCTGTGGCTAATAGTGGTTCCCCTGGGCACACCCAGTGCCTGTTCCGCCTTACACTTCTGCCCTTCACACATTATGAAATTCCCTGGGAGACATGCCACAGACATATCTAAGAACATAAGAACATAAGAAGAGCCTGCTGGATCAGGCCAGTGGCCCATCTAGTCCAGCATCCTGTTCTCACAGTGGCCAACCAGGTGCCTGGGGGAAGCCCGCAAGCAGGACAAGAGTGCAAGAACACTCTCCCCTCCTGAGGCTTCCGGCAACTGGTTTTCAGAAGCATGCTGCCTCTGACTAGGGTGGCACAGCACAGCCATCATGGCTAGTAGCCATTGATAGCCCTGTCCTCCATGAATTTGTCTAATCTTCTTTTAAAGCCGTCCAAGCTGGTGGCCATTACTGCATCTTGTGGGAGCAAATTCCATAGTTTAACTATGCGCTGAGTAAAGAAGTACTTCCTTTTGTCTGTCCTGAATCTTCCAACATTCAGCTTCTTTGAATGTCCACGAGTTCTAGTATTATGAGAGAGGGAGAAGAACTTTTCTCTATCCACTTTCTCAATGCCATGCATAATTTTATACACTTCTATCATGTCTCCTCTGACCCGCCTTTTCTCTAAACTAAAAAGCCCTAAATGCTGCAACCTTTCCTCGTAAGGGAGTCGCTCCATCCCCTTGATCATTCTGGTTGCCCTCTTCTGAACCTTTTCCAACTCTAGAATATCCTTTTTGAGATGAGGCGACCAGAATTGTACACAGTATTCCAAATGCGGCTGCACCATAGATTTATACAACGGCATTATGATATCGGCTGTTTTATTTTCAATACCTTTCCTAATTATCCCTAGCATGGAATTTGCCTTTTTCACAGCTGCCACACACTGGGTCGACATTTTCATCGTGCTGTCCACTACAACCCCGAGGTCTCTCTCCTGGTCGGTCACCGCCAGTTCAGACCCCATGAGCGTATATGTGAAATTAAGATTTTTTGCTCCAATATGCATAATTTTACACTTGTTTATATTGAATTGCATTTGCCATTTTTCCGCCCATTCACTCAGTTTGGAGAGATCTTTTTGGAGCTCTTCGCAATCCCTTTTTGTTTTAACAACCTTGAACAATTTAGTGTCGTCAGCAAACTTGGCCACTTCACTGCTCACTCCTAATTCTAGGTCATTAATGAACGTTGAAAAGTACAGGTCCCAATACCGATCCTTGAGGGACTCCACTTTCTACAGCCCTCCATTGGGAGAACTGTCCGTTTATTCCTACTCTCTGCTTTCTGCTTCTTAACCAATTCCTTATCCACAAGAGGACTTCTCCTCTTATTCCATGACTGCTAAGCTTCCTCAGAAGTCTTTGGTGAGGTACCTTGTCAAACGCTTTTTGAAAGTCTAAGTACACTATGTCCACTGGATCACCTCTATCTATATGCTTGTTGACAAGCATCTATCTATATCTATATCTATCTATATGCTTGTTGATATCTAACATATCAAGTGTGGACTTGTAGCCTGCGGTGGCACAAGGTGATCCTTTCCACAAAGGAACAGATGTATTCTATGTTTCTTTACTCCTTTCCAACAAAAACACATCTACATCTTTTAGTCTTGCCAAATTTTGCACTGCAGCAAGCAAAACTCGCCAGGAATTGAGCCTAGCCATCTTGTAAATTTCTTCTTTTCCTTTTGGAATGTTATAATGTTCATGTTTTAACAATCTTATCTTATCCCATTTTATCCTGTTTTACTGCATTTTATTCTCCTGTATATTTGGATTACTGTCTCTTTTGAGAGTTTTATGCCTTTGTTTTATGCTGGTCATTGACTGTGTCCAGTTCTGTGATAAGTACAGTTTTGTTTTGCTTTAAGACTTTAATGCCTCTGTTAAGTTAGTCACTTTCATAAATATACGGTTACAGTGATTGACTGTATCCTTCTGGGATCCACCACAAATTTGTCTTAAGTGCAGTTTGATGCTTTAAAAAGTTGGAGTGATTGCATTAATATCCCACCTTTTCTCCAAGGAGCTCAAGGTGGCAGACATAGTTCTCCCTCTCCCCATTTTATCTTCACAACCACCCTGTGAGGTAGGTTGGGCTAAGAATAGGGATGAGGGAGAAATTTGCTTCAGTTCACATTTAAAGGCAAATTTATATTATTCACACTTTCTGAAACAATCTGAAACACAGCCATCCTTTGGAAGTCATACATCCCCTTATTTTGCACTGCAGTTCTCCAGCGGTCATGTGTACAAAGGTGCATATGCTGGGGTTAGCGTGCATAAAATGCATATATTAGTGAAAATAACACACAAAAATGCATTATACTCTGAGAAATCGTTTTGCAAAAATGTGGATATTAGGCAAAATTGTATATGTGTATATTATGAGAAATTTGCAATAAAATACTGATACATTTTGATGAGGACTTGGACAACAACAACAAAAGCAAACTGACGTGGGGATGTATAGAACTGAATGAAAGATTGGAAACCTGAAAATCTGGGAGAAACCAAAATGGACAGATTTGCCCATCCCTAACTGACAGCGACTAGCCCAAGGCCACCCAGCAGTAGTGTGGTGGCAAATTCAGAAGTGTGGGATCCCTTCATGTCAGTCACAGGCATGCCCCTCCCCCTTTTTGCTACTGGATTGAGAATAAGATCCTTGTTAACGCCTTCTCCCACAACAACAGAAGTCCCTAAGAGCTAATAAGCAAGAAAGGGGAGAGTGTTAGCTGCTGAGAAGAGTCTTCTCAGTGGCTGACTTACCTCCTTTCACTCTGACTGGCTCCAATCAGCAGGAAAGGGCAAGGAAGAATGTTCTCGGTGGTAACACTCTACCCTTTCTTGCTTATTGGCTGAAGGATGCTGGACAACAGGGACCCTGCTAGGACCCTTCTCCCGAAAAGGTAGGGGGTCTAAGACCCCTTGAGACCCTGGATGACTACACCCCTACTGCCCAGTGAGCTTCATTGCCTTCTCTCCCAGGTCCTAGTTCAGTATCCTAACCACTAACCGCTATCCTAACCACACTGGCTCATTATGGATAGGTGTCTGTGTGCATTTGCTATCTTCAAAGCTGCAGCTCAGGGAGACCCTAGACAGGACTTGAATATTTCATGCCTGCTATTATCCTCACACAGCAGCATAAACCAATCATCTGCCTTAACTCCCTCCCAATGATCCGCGAATAAACATTTTTTATTGGGAAGATATTTTACATGGAGCCGAGCTGTTCCAACAAGAGGTCTTGGCACAGCTTTAAGCAGATGGCCTCATAACAGGCAGGGAGCAGTGTAGAGGGTAAATCGGGGCACGCAGTGATGCCCCAGATGCTCATCCTGCTTTCTTTCCCTGTGCTGCATGTTGTCCCTTGGAATTCTTGCACGACAGCAAATGTTTATGACTTGCTGGCAGTGGCAATCGAGGTCTGTTTTCCGAAGCATCTCAGAAAGCAAATGAGCTAATGGGGGTGTGTGTGTTGCACTTTAGATGGTAAGCCTGACAACTACTGCTGCATCTAACCATTCCCGGTTTTCATTTTACAGGATGAAGCTAGCAGAGTTTTTTTCTAAAACCCAAACCAGATTGTGTGAAAATATTCCGCTTCTCCCACTCCTGTTTGGTACTGTTGTTTCCCTGGCTGCTGTTGTGGTGTTGATGTCATTTTATTCCATTTGCTGCTCCTTTATTATTATTATTATTATTATTATTATTATTATTATTAACTGCCCTTCACCAAACAATCCCGGGGCAGGTTACAACCATTTTAAAATACAGCCTTCAGAACATTTTAGGTGACATACACCCCATTGAAATCGCATCTCCTCTCCTCCAAAGAACCCTGGAAACCTTAGTTTACCCTTCACAAAGCTACAGTTCCCAGCACCTTTAACAAACTACAGCCAGGAGACAATTCCTACATTAATTCATGGAGAAACTACCTGGAGGACAAGGCTATTTTGGCTATTACAAAATTCCTCCTTGGAAAGCATAGACATGTAAAACTGTAAAATGAAATCCACATGCAGACCACCCTGCCTTACATTCTTGCTCATAGGATTGTAATGTGTAAAGTGGCACGGGCCATGGGGAATGGCTCTTGCACACATTGCACTGACGTGGCTGGAAACTGCATGAGAGTGTGGATATGCAGGTGCCACTCGTGTTAGTGGGGTGTGTGCAGGAAACACTGGGCTGGGTCCAGACTGTTCCCCCCCAAAATCCCACTCATTTCAGTGGGACTAAGTTGTCCCATTGATTTCCATAGCACCTAAGTTCAACTAACTCACTTGGGGGAATCCACTAAAATCTTGGGCGCAGTGTCCAAAGGAGCCCTGCATTCAAATTCTACTTTCAACCTCTTGTAGTAAATTATCAGGTCAAAGGCTGGCCTGGCCTGAGACATTTTGCTGCCTGAGGCAAAGCACGATAAGCTTCCCCATACAGAAGGCAACTGACCTGGCATTTGATTTAGAATGCAACACAGGTGATGGGAGAGCGGCGTCCTCCACCTAGGGATGGGCGAGAAATTCTACTCCGTTTGCACTTCAAGCCAAATCTATCCAATCCACACTTTCTAAAACAGTTTGAAAACTGAAATGAAGCCATCCCTTGACATCCACGTTGTTGAATTTTGCAACGCAGTTCACCAACCAAAGTTTACAAAAATGCTTATGTTAGGGGGAAATGTGGATCTATGAGTGAAAACAACATACAAATATGTCTTCCATGAGGAGAAGTTGCTTTCCAAAATGTCTGTCTTAGTCAAAACTGCCTACAACACGTGCATCATAGGAAACATTTGCACTACGTTGCTAGAGAAATTTCATGACGATTTTTTCCAAGAAAAAGTTGCAAATTGCTGCAGAAATCTGGAGAGCTGAATTTACAATTGGAAAAATGGTAAGCTGAGTGACAGAACTCTCCATTTCTACCTCCACCACACCTGTGGCAGCAGGCGCAGGGTGGGGGGGGGGAGGACGTGCCATATTGCAAACAGAGCTCTGTCCTCCAGCAGAGGGGAATAGCAGGGGTGGGTAGGGGGGCTTAGCTAAGAGGAGGAACAGCAAGGGAGCTACTGCTGCCACCCCCCAGCATCTCACACCTGCAGTGGTCACCGCCCTTTGCCTAATAGTAGGACTGGCCCTGATAAAATATTACAATATTTGGAAACAGATTTCCCACCAGAAACTCATGGACTCGTTTGTGGGGGAGTTGTATATTCCTCCCCATACACACGTGCCCCAAACAATTGTCCTGAAACTCCAAAAGCATTAGTGTGCATACTCAGTCAAGCCATTAGCATCTCAAGTAGCATCTAGTGGGGTTGGGCAAAATCATTTATTCATCCGTTCACTGAAGATATTTATATCCTGTTCCTTTTGCAACCAGGGTGTTTTCCTACATACATAAAACATCAAGCTCATATTAAGCATAATTAGAAATCAACAATCTATGACTTGCAGAGGGTGCAACAGAGAACAGGATTAAACGGCAGCAGAGACATGAGGATTTGGGTAGATGATGTGCAATTTAGTTTCGCCAGACCAGCGGTAGGGCAACAAGCTGTGTTTGCCATTGTAGTGCAGTGGTTACAGTGCCAGTTTAGGACTGGAGAAAAAATGAAACGGACTGCCTTCAAGTCTATTTTGACTTATGGCGACCCTATGAATACGGCTTTCATGGTAAGCGGTGGTTTTACCATTGCCTTCCTCTCAGGCTGAGAGGCAGTGACTGGCTCAAGATCACTCAGTGAGCTTCATGGCTGTGTGGGGATTTGAACCCTGGTCTCCCAGGTCACAGTCCAACACCTTAACCACTACACCACACTGGAGAAAGCCAGGCTCAAATCCCCAATCAGCTAGTCACCCTCTCTTGTCCTAACCTGCCTCACAGGGTTGTTGTAAGGAAGAAATTGGGAAATAACTATGTGTCCCACTCTCAGTCTAACCTCCTTGGAGTGTAGGCAGGATTATGTAATCATAATTAAATAAATATGTGGAAAGCCTCTCCTCTACACAACTTTTAATGGCATGGAGACCTGTCTACTCTTGCATCTAGAATTCTAGATAAAAAACCAGGGGTGTAGTCATCCAGGGTCTCAGGGGGTCTTAGACCCCTTACTTTTTTCAGAACTGGGTCCCTATGTCTCCAGCATCTTGTGAGACAATCAGCACGAAAGGGGAGTGTGTTAGTGACTGAGAAGAGTCTTCTAACATAATTCCTTGTCCTTTCCTGCTGGTTGGAGCCAATCAGAGTGAAAGGAGGTGAGTCAGCCACTGAGAAGACTCTTCTCAGCAGCTAACACTCTCCCCTTTGGGGCTTATTGGCTGCTAGGGATATCTGTCGTTGTGGGCAAAGGTTTAAAAGAGATCTCATTCTTAACCCAACAGCAAAAAAAGAGGGGTGGTGGTGGCTGTGGCTAACCTGAAGGGACCCTGAACTTCTGAACTTGCCACTACACTACTGTACAAAACAGTTGGCAGATTAGCCAATATGGCCAGTGGAATCCATTGAAAATACTTTTTTCTTGGACTGTACCACTTCAAGATAGAGGTGGGTGCTCCCCTACAGATAAAATGCTTTGCACATGTAAAACTAATGGGTCAGATCAGACAAGAATTCACCTTCCTGCAGGGAGGACTTTTCTCCCCATGGGAGGTGGAGTATTCAAACGTGTGGCTATGTCCCCCCATTCACCCACCCCCCTGAACCTGAAGTGGTACGGTACTCATAAAACCTCACCACTTGTTTCTGCTGGTTGTATAAAACAGCACTCTTGGAGGTGCAGTGGTCAATTCAGCTGTATTCTATATTAGCACCTAGCACACAACTGACTTGTAACAGCTAAATAATAGTCTCTTCTCTGCCTGGAAAGATGAGAGAATCCTGATGATAGCATCCCATCCACATCATCAAGCAGTTTGGTAACAGCAGGAGATAAACATGTAGATGCTGAATCAAGTGATTCAAGCAGTATCTCTTAACAGTGAGAAAGGGCAGTCAAATGGTAACCATGAGTGACAAAGAAGCAGAAAGCAGTGTTCAAGACTGGCCAGATTTTTCTATCGTTTCAGAAGGTTGTATAATCTTAGAAGGGGGAGTGGCTGTGACTATTATGAAGCGACCCTTCACTTCTGAATTTGCCACTACACTACTGCATTTAAGTGGCACTGTCACCCTGTTAGAGACTCTCTTTCTATTTTGATGCTGCTTGGAAATCTACCTCCATTAGACCCTCAAGCACTGCACCTTCCATCTAGGTTCCCCATACTGTGAGCAGAATCCAGCATTGTCTCAGCGGACTGTCAGTTGTGCAACAGGACTTCACTTTGCTCTCCGCTCAAATGCATTTTCCCATCTGAAAAATCTGCTGTGGAGGGTCTTCCCCAACTCCCCAGAGCAGATTTGGAAGGCACTCAGGGGAGCACAGGAGAGAAAGGAAGGCGAAATCTTGTTGCACAAGCAGAAATCCGTTCTGCTTGTGCACAGATAGCACTGGAAACACCCCTGTATGTGTGATGCTATATATGTCTGTGCATACAATCGTTTAACACATGCATTTGATGTATGCACCTGTATGGGAGTTGTGTCCTATTCTAAAGATCCTCCCATACCTTGTGTGTGTGTGCATGCGCTGGGATGACTGTGGGAATCTGCTGCGCAAACACCCAACATGCAAATTACATTGCATGTGCAATAGAAGCCATATTGATTACATGGTGCTTTGACATTTTTGCAACTTTGTGATGTGAACCGGCCTTTGCCTAATCCGCCCGAAGTAAGTTATTCAAGTTTTACACAAGCGATTGCAGCCAGTGTGACGATGACCAAAGCCTATCAACTGCAAGCACACCTGGATGAAAGGGATTCTGTAGTCTAGTTTAATCCAGCTTCAGGCCTGGATATGGCACTGAAACACCCTTAGTCGTCCTCATTGATGGTTGGGAGTGAGACAGGGGGAGTGCTGCCCTGTTGATTCTGGTCAACCTAATACCATCAATCTGGGATATCTCCAATGTGTTGGAGAGGCTGTTATCCACACTTATCCACCTTTGGTGGTCACGTAATCATATAAAAGATTTCTGGGATACGTTTTTTTCAGATCTACCAGTCAAATTGTGCAACAGTCCCAACATTAGCTATCCTATCTATAACCAGGGGAGAAAATAATGCCACCATTACGAACAAGGATTTGGTTCAGCCATTGGTCATAGCAACCAGACATGCAATATTTGCTCACTGGAACGATCTCGTCGCACTGTCAGTTAATACCTGAAAGCAAAAATATGGCAGCTGGCACTCCACGAAAAATTGACTCAGGAATGTAGGAAAGCCAGGAGTGAAATCTCAGAAGCCAAGTTCTCAGCTGTTTGGTTTCACTTTGTTACATATGTAAACTCTTTGGATAAGACAATCTGCCCACCAATAACCCACTTTTCCTTCTGGTGTGACTCCATAAACACTGAATAACTAACATGTTATGTGGGGGTGCAATATGTACTGATGTTTTATTTGTAATCTGCGCATTGATGCTAATCTACGTGACACTGTAATAAGGTGTGTTCTAATGTTAATGTTATTGAAAAATCAATATAATTTTTTTTTAAAATATACCATTGACCATTCTTCTACAGTAGCTCTGCAGGAAGGAACGTGAAGAGATTACATTTTGGATTTGGAACATGGTCTCTTCAATATGCAGATGACTCATATCTCCCTCTCCCTATTCTACTTGAATCAGGAGAGGCTATGGGCATGGCAGGGGAGAAATTGGAAACAGTTGGCATTTCAAGCCACACCTATCCAATTTGCCCTTTCTGAAATGATCCAAGAACTGAAACACAGCCATCCTTTGAAATTTGCACATATCCTAATTTTGCGATGCAGTTCTTTAACCAAACAATCTTTGCAAAAATGTGTATATCAGGGGGATGTGGGCATAAAAATGGGTATATTAGTAGTCACTACCCTAGCAGTGGACCAGCCATGTGCCAGAGAGACAGTCACAAGCAGGACCCATAATGACTGTGTCAGTCTCAGGATGGATTCCCAGTATTTGGTAGTCTGAGAGAGATGCTCTTTCATATGTTAGCTTTGATTCCCGCAAAGGCAATTAAATCTGGGTTATACATATGACCTGGAAATAAGTAGCTGAATATTCAGGAAGGAGGCTTGGGATATTCGAAAGGAGGGCCAGGGTCCCAAAACACACTCACAAAGGAGTAAGGATGGACAAATCTTTCAGTTTTGGTTCCTCTCCATTTCTCATTTTTCCAATCTCAAGTTCAGTTCTCCAGATCAGTTGACGAATTCTTTTTTTAAAAAGTCCTCATACAAATTCATCAGCATTTCAATGCGAATTGTTCCTATTGTTTTGCTATTTACCCTAATAACATACATTTTTGTATCTCATTATCATGAACATGCATTTTCATGCACATTTACCTAGTATATGCATTTTTGCATACATGACATGGCTGGAGAAGTGTGTTGCAAAATTTGGAGATGTGCAAATTTCAGAAGATGGTTGTGTTTCAATTCACGTATTGTTTTGGAAAGTGTGAATTAGGCAGATTTGCCTTTAAATGCAAACTGAGGACAGGACAGAACTACATTTGTTGAACACAACAACACAATGAAAATCATTTCAAAGTCAGCTGTGGGAGATGGCAAGCGATACCCTACGCAGACAAACTGTAGCCTGGACACTGTGTGAGATCTTGAATTTTATGTAGAGAGATGTAGCATAATGGCTAAGAGGCTGAGCTATGAATTGGGAAGCCCAGGTTCAAATCTCATCTCTGCCATAACTCACTAGGTGGCCTTAGGAAAGTAATTCCATCTCTAATATGGAGGATAATAATGCCGGCTTACCTTACAAGGTTGTTGTAAGGATTACTGCCAGACCATGCACGTGAAGTATTTTGAACACTTGAAAGTACTATACACCTTTTAATAAGGATTAATCTTGGGTGGGTGGAGGTATTCAACCAGTGGATAACTACCTTGAAATGTTGGACAATCAAATCTGGCAACGGGGTGACTAATATGAATGTTGTCTTTTGGGGGGAATTTAACTACATAAGCAGAAATATTAACTTGAACATTGCTTCTTTTTTAATTGTGCCTTTAAAACAGAGTTATTGACAGAGGTAAAACGTTTGGGTCCTTTGCACGGAAACAAAGATGTATTACATGCGGATACATAGAGAGCCTGCTCATCTTTGGTAAACTGCTGTCAACAAAAAGCTAATCTACTTTCTCTCTCTAGTAGCCTCCAATCCTTTCAAAAGAGCAGTGTATGCAAGCAGCCACCCCAGATACCCTGTGGCAAGAAGTTCCAAAGATTAATTGCACAAATTGTTAATCTAGGCATTCTCTTTGTATTTGGCTTAAACCTGTTGCCTGTCCATACATTAAAAAGTGGAGGAGTATGCCTTCACCATGTCTTCACTCCATTCTTGAACTTGCAATCCTTTATCCTGTCTCTCCTGTAGTCTTTTAAGATTAGAGTCTGTATCTATATAAGCCTTTCTTTATAATGAAGATTATTTTGCACAGACACAGAAGCCTGCCACACCAGTTTTATTTATGTTTTCTCTCCACTTTCACTTGCTACTATTTCCAATTTTGTTTACCCAGGGTGGCTAAAATCCCTAGTTAAGTGTGCAGGTCCTGTTCAGATAGAGCATACCTAGGACTACAGTCCTGACCTGTACACAGTTACCTATAAAGCACATTCTCTCATAAGAAAAGAATAAAGCTAGGCTGCTTTGTATGATATATACAGTAGCACTGACTTTCTCTCCACCTCTTTTTTTGCAGTTTTCATAATCTGGCAATCCTACAACATAACTTATTTTTATTACCCACGTGCAAGCTATTTTTAAAACATGGGATAAATAGACAAATATTCCCTGTGTCCATTTTTTAAAAGTACCACTTAACACATGTCACATTTCAAATGCAGTCAACCGCCCCCTACAAATAAACCCTTGAGTTACTTCTTTCCAAGAATCAAGCAACCAACTGCTGTGCAAAAAGCTATTCAATATGAATCGCTTGTGGTTAACCACTCGCGGGTACATCCCTTTGAGTCCTCCAGAACATTTTCAATTAATTTTTCTCCATGATGAGTTTTTCAGTTATACAGTGAAAGGCTGCTTCAATCAAGCTAAGAAGACCAATTTACACACATACACACAAACCTAAAAAAAAGTATTTTATCTTTCAAAAATTATATTCCATCTCTCAGCCAAAATTTCTGAGGCAACGCACACAATGAATTTTTTTTATTAAAAAAACCACCAATATCAGCTACCATGACGGAAGCCTTGTCTTCCTATCCCCCTACTCCCTGTAGGAAGGGGAAAACAGATATTTTATGCTGCACCCAATCTGGACAGGGATGGTTTTGGGTGCTTAGCGGGAGGGGGTGTCTTTAAAATGCAAGGAAGTAGATCCATTTGAAATATGATTTGAGACTGGGGAGGAACCATGCACCCCTGTATAACAGAGACAAGGATAAAGGGATGACGAAAGAAAGATTGCAACAGTCTCAATATATTCAGTGATTACTTCTGCAAAATAATGTTTATTCAAGGGGCTTGGCTTTGACTGGGCGGTAGGGTAGACCGGGCTGACTAAGACTGAGGTCCCAATCCAGGAACTGCCCAAATCAAAGCAGGTTTGCTCAGAAGCAAGCCACATTTACTTCAATGGAGTTTACCCCCAAGCAAAGGTACATGGGGCTGGTGCCTGATTTTAGCCACAGTTGACAATGCAGTCCTATGCACTAGAGTCAGGCATGTGGGTACTGGATTCTAAACGTACTTGCCCCGTCGGTATGGCTAGACTTGTAGGCAATTATAGAATGGGAGTTGTCCCTCACTGAAGTCAGTGGGACAACTTACCCTGGAGTAAACAAGCCTACAATCTCTGGATCCTGGTCTCCATTTAACAAATAGGATTGGTTCTAATGAGAGTTAATCATAAGCCCCCTCCTAGACTGGGATCTCTGTGTTGATTGGAACGGAAGAGATCCTGAAAACATTTGTTGGAAAGAAAGAAAGAAAGAAAGAAAGAAAGAAAGAAAGAAAGAAAGAAAGAAAGAAAGAAAGAAAGAAAGAAAGAAAGAAAGAAACTGAAAATCTATAGGCACACTTACATGGAATTCTATATAACTCAATGAGACTTCTGAGTATGTGTGTATACGGTAAAGGGTGTGTCCAGCTAAATTGCCCCATTAATGAACCTAAGTTAGTCCTATTCACTCCTTTCAATGGGTCTACTCTGGATATGACCAGAGTTGCAGTGTAATTCCAATAATGCCTACTCAGAAGTAAGTCTAATGGCTGCCTATTAGCTACCTGGCTAAGTTCAAGGTTCTAGTTTTGGTGTACAAAGCCCTATACAGCTTGGGACCAGGATGCCTGAAATATCATCTTACCCCAGGCAATCGCTGCGCTCTGCAGGTGAGGGCCTCCTGCAGATATCATCTCATCAGAAGGTCTGTTCTGCTCAACACAGGAAGTGGACCTTTAGTGCAGTGGCACCTACCCTTTGGAATTCCCTCCCCTTAAATATTAGACAGCCACCATCCCTGTTATCTTTTGGGTGCCTACTGAAGCCTTTTAGAGACAGTCTGCGTCTGAGTTGGAATTGCTTTTTCATATGTTTTTAAAACTTTTTTTAAAAAGGTGTTTTTAAAGTTGTTTTGTTTTAATATATGTTAATGTCTGTTTTTATGTTTTATAGTGTTTTTAGTGTTTTTGTTTGCCGCCCTGGGCTCCTACTGGGAGGAAGGATGGGCTATAAATTTACTACTAATACTAATGCTAATACTCATGGACTTAGGACTCCCATATAAGTGGGGTTAGGCTTGCAGCCTTCCTTGGGAGAAAGCCCCGTTGAACGTAAATGGCGCCTCCCTCTGGAGCGGCAGCCAATTTAGGGCGTCCCCTCCCTCCGTGCATTCCGATCAGACTTTCTGCTGCTGCTTCGAGAAGCAGAAGGCCGACAAGCGACCTCCTACCGCGCTCTACGGAGCCAGAGCATAACTGCGCTCGGGTTGCGCTTGCAAGGAGGAACCGAGCGTGCAGTCTTCGCTCGCCTCGCCGCCGCAATCGTCAACACCGTTCGTCAATTTCACCCTATGTTTAAATCCGTTCCACTGCTACCATGTTGTCTGGTTTTGTTTGATTCCCTTTTAACAGATCCATCAACCCGCAGCAGAAAGAGAGAAATTCCAAGGCTGTCTCACACACACTCACACACCAGGCATCCTTCCTTGCGAGAAAGCCCCGTGGAAACCAGAGATTTCGAGAGATTTAATGGTTTTCTCGGAACTTTGAACGGGAATTTTCTTGTTGGCAGTCAGATTTTCGGATTTCTTCTTTTTTTCTCTCTCCTTATCTATTAGGTGTCATACTCAGAGTAACCCCAATGAAATCAATGGGCTTAAATTAAGGCTGCAATGCGATACACACTTACCTGGGAGTAAGTCCCATTGAACCCAATGGAGCTTACTTCTGAGTAGGCATGTATTGGATTGCAACCTAATTCACGTCCACCGATTTCACTTCGTCTATTCCTAGTCTTTACTTATTTTCTTGCCGGGACTCTGAATGTAGATTCTCCTGCGAATTTTGAACTAAACTTTCATTCTTTGTTCAGAACTGTCTTCTTTTCAACCATTTCCAACCATATCTATCCTGTGCTTTTAGAAAGAAACACGCGCGCGCACACGAAACATTCCGAAGGTTTTGGACGTCTCAAAGACAGTCCTGAGAAATCGTTTAGACTTCCCGAAGATGCCTCTTTCTCAGTTAAACAAGCAAAAATAAAATAAAATTTTGGATATTTCTTTATTTTTGCTTCAGATACGTGCGACTCCTGAGTGCCCTGAGACGGATGTCTCTAGACGAATACGATCGCACCCTCGCCGCGCAATTCCAAGACATGCATACTCTAAAGTAAGTCCTATCAAGGGCAATAGGCCTTGCTCCCAGGTAAGCGTGCATAGGACTGAAGCCTTCTAACATTCACCCATTTCCAAAGAATGACTACGATCCTGTGCACACTTACTCGGGAGTAAGGTTGGACAGAGCGGAAGAAAACACGGACAGTTTTGGAACTTCACGGCCAGACTCGAAGAGGCTAAGTTTTATTTATAAAAGCAGTGGGGTGGTATTCTTTGCTTCCCGGCATGGTGAAGCCGTTTAAAGGCGCTGTCATCTTCGATTTTCCTTTTCAAAACCATGTCCCCTTCGGCTACAAATTGCTTAGCGAACACCTGGACGCGCCAAGAAAATTGTTTCTCTGATGGGGGGGCGGCAGGTACTTTTTTTTTCTGGGGCATTGTTGGACTTTGGAAAGGAGGTGAGCCATAGGAAAAATCTGGGCTGGGGGGGGGGGTCCTATTTCACCCTAAGAGGCTATGGCTTGCAATCTAGTGATGGCACGCTTAACACAACCTTGGTGTCCTGCAGATGTTTTGGACCACAACTCCCATCAAGGCCAGGTGTGTAGGGGCACCTTACTTAGACCCCTTACTTTTTTGGGAGCAGGGTCCCAATGTCTGCAGCGTCCTATGAGCCAATCAGCATGAAAGGGGAGTGTGTTAGCCACTGAGAATCACCTTCTAACATGCTTCCTTGTGGTTTCCTGCTGATTGGAGCCAGTCAGAGTGAAAGGAGGTGAGTCAGCCACTGAGAAGACTCTTCTCAGTAGCTAACACTTCCCTTTCTTGCTTATTGGCTCCTAGGGACATCTCTTGTTATGGGAGAAGGCATTAACAAGGATCTCATTCTCAACCCAGCAGCAAAAAAAGAGGGAGGGGCATGGCTGTGACTATCATGAAGGGAGCCTGCACTTCTGAATTTGCCACTGTGCTACTGATCAGGTCTGATGGGAGTTGAGGCCCAGCACCTCTGGAGGGCACCAGGTTGGCAAATGCTGTGTTAACATGATGAGCTGCAACACATTTACTAGGAAACCAGAGGCAGCATTTCTGTTGCAATTAAACAATCTGTCCAAATTTACACTGCAATCCTATACAGGTCTATTCAGATTGCAACTCTAGCCCCCACGTACCTGGGAATAAGCCCCATTGAACGGAGTGGGGCTGACTTCTCTCAAGTAAGATGTGGCTGGGATTGCACAGTCAAGTCTAGTTGGTGTCAGTAGAGCTTGCTCTCAGGTTGAGTGTGTGCAGGATTGCAGCCTCAGCCACTTAGGAGGCTCATTCATGTCAATGGGGCAATCAGTGTGCTTTCAAAAGCGCTTAATTGTGGCTGGATCCTGCCTTATTCTTCTAAGGGCCTTCCATTAAGGGTACTCTGTAGTCTGACTATTTGGAAAAGTGTTGTCCATTGATTGATGCTGCAACGGAAGGGGGCAGGGGGACCCTTTGAGCTGGATCCAGGCTGTGCTTCTTAAATTTAGTTCTCACTGAAATAAATGGGACTGAAGCCAATACTAAGTCACCCCATTGCTTTCCATAGGCCCAAACTCACTGGAGCCTCGATCCAACCAGCTTATTTCCTCTTCACCCCAAGTGTGTTTATGTTGGAAGTGGGGCAAGAGCAACTCCTGTTTTGTTCTTTTGTTTATGTTCCAGAAGGGAGGTAGAACGAGGGTCCTCCAGATGGATAGGCTTGATTACCTTTACCTGTGATGCTCTGACTGACTTCCTTCCATTGTTAGACTGATAAGTCTTAAGGAAGCTTATCTGCCCCTCCTCCTTGTGCCCTTTCCTCCTCTTCTCTTCTCCGACTGGACTGTCCCAGAGAGAGGAGACGCCTTTGTCTCTGCTCTCTCTCTCTCCTAGCCATGAGGGCAATTTCCAAGCCTGGGTGTTGCGCCTCCAACTTAGTTAGAACTAGGTATGCCTTTCTATCTACTATGTATTTCTATAAATAAAGTAGCTCTTCTTATTTTACTAAGTCTGAAGTCTTAGTGATCTCAATGTAGGGTAAAAGCCTGCTTTCTTAGGTAAACACACACACACTGGCACCCACCCACCCACCCACGGGTTTAATCAGAAGAGGAGAGAGCTATGGCCCTCCAGATGTTGCTGGACCCTCTCATCTCTGACCATGGGCCACCGTAGCTGGGGCAGATGGGAGTTGTAGCCCAACAACTTCAGGAAGCTGCCTTATACAGACTCAGACTATGGGTCCCACCAGCTCAGTAGCATCTCCACCGACTGGCAGAAACTCTCCACATTTCCAGCCCTACCCGAAAAAGGCAGGGATTTAACTTGGGACCTGGCACATGCAAAGCAGAGCATCTACCACTGAGCCACAGGGTCCCCACCCATAACTTTGTGTTGCTGTTTTTTTTTAAAAAATCCCTTATATTTATATCCCTCCTTTCTGCTGTCATGGAACCCCAAATCAGCATACAGGTGGCTCCTCTAGTGATCCCCCATCCAGACACGGAGCAGGCACAGGCCTGCTTAGCTTCAGCCAGGTGGTGGCCCCATGTGCCTTCAGACCATAAGAAATACTATGCTAAAAATGCACCCATTTTGCTCCTGCTCCAGTTCTGCTACTGCCATGCTACTGGGAGTAAAGCCATGATTTGGCTCACTACTTCATGCTCATTGTTTGCCTCATTCCAAACAAACCATGAGCTGTCACCAAGGGTTGTTCTTGGCTTACTACTGTTGGTTTGTTTGTGGGAAACAAAAACACAAGCCTGGATTCAGACATAATACCAAGCCAGACCATGGCTTAGTTCCTAGCTGTGGGGAAAGAGTGGAGTGGACACCATTTTTACCCTATGCACCAGCACACTTGCTTGTTATTTAACTTTTGGAAATTGTATTTTGTAAATTGTATTGTTTTATTGAAGTATTTTATATTGTATTTTTATATTTGTGTTTTTTGTAAGCCACCTTGAGGGCCTTTGGCCGAAAGGCGGGGTATGCATGTATGCATGTATGCATGTATTATTATTATTATTATTATTAATACTAATACTAATACTAATACTAATAATAATAAATGCAGAGATGTAGTGGTCCAGGGTCTCAGGGGATCTTAGATCCCTTCCTTTTTTGGGGAGCAGGTTCCCAGCAGGGTCCCTATGTCTCCAGCATCCTATGAGACCTTCAGCCTGAAAAGGGAGTGTGTTAGCCTCTGAGAAGAGTCTCCTAACACACTTCCTTGTCCTTTCCTGCTGATTGGAGGCAATCAGAGTGAAATGAGGCAAGTTAGCCACTAAGAAGATCTTCTCAGTAGGTAACCCTTTAATGCTTATTGACTCCTAGGGATGTCTGTTGTTGTGGGTGAAGGCATCAACAGGGATTTCATTCTCAACCCAGCACCAAAAAGAAGGGGAGGGCTTGGCTGTGACTGTCATGAAAGGACCCTGGGCTTCTCAATCTGCCACTAAATGGTACTTATTTGTGGGCTGGGAGGAGACAAGTTGTACACACCATCATCACAAACATCTTCCAGGAGATACTGCTTAGACCAGGGGTTCCCAACTTTTTCCCTCATGGACCACTTGAAAACCGATGAGGGTCTTGGTGGACAGCTTCATGAGGGTTTTTTCTGCCCTAGAAGCTTGCTGACCACAGTTTGGGAGCTCCTGGTTTACACCACATTGATCCACGGAGGAGTGACGGTGAAATTCTTTGTGTTTTGTAACTATACAGAGGGTGCGAGGGTTGCACTGCCAATTCTGATGTTGGAGTGTGGCAAAGTCCATTTTCATGGGAAGCAGGAGATGGGGCTTTAATCCTGCCTAAAAGCATTTTGAATATACTCTGTTTTCGATGGCAAATTCTTTGGGACAAAGACCCAAGGCCAGTAGGCTTATGCTGTAAAGCTTAATCTTATGCTGTAAAGCACATCTTACACAGCTGGCCACCAGAATAATCTCATCTGCACCCATAGAAGCCTGATAGCACAGATGACTAATCATTCTCATTTTATAGACAGGGAACTTGACCGATGCCTACCAGTGAAGCAGTAGCATGAGCAAGGAATTTGAACTCAGACATCCCAGCCCCAAGCCACTAGGCAGAGTTTTTAAAGTGGAGCCAGGTAGCCCCAGAAATGTGTAGGCATCAGGCAACTGCCTTAAGTGATGTCATGATAGCAACATAGTTAGCACATGCCAGCTGTCCCCCAACCTGATACTGTCCAGATATTTTGGGCCACAGCCGTGCTGACTAGAGCTGATAGGAGCTGTAGTCCATACCATCTGGAGGGCAGCAGGTTGGGGAAAGTTGGCATGTGCAAAGTGTTTTTGTCTCTCACCGCTGCAACCAGGTCACAGGAGCCAACAAAGGGAAAGAGCTCCTAGATCAGAATAGTAGGGCCCAGGAGACCGGGGTTCAAATCACCACTTGGTCATGAAGCTCACTGGGTGGCCTCAGGCCATGCACTGTCTCTCAGCCTAACCTACCTCACAGGGTTGTTGTGATAAAATGGGGAGGGGGAGAACCATGTCTGTACACCACCTTGAGCTCCTTGGGAGGAAAGGTGGGATATAAACGTAATATATAAACATGTAAGGATTTGAGTGGACTGCACCCCTGTGTGCACCCAGGAAGGATTCTAAGTGTTCCTGAGGTAAGGAACACTCCCTCCTGGGAGGAAGGGTAGGATATCAGTCAATCAATCAAATAAATAAGGGATTAAGCACACCACTCAGGCCAAGGCTTATTTCAGTTACAAACTTCTTTGCCTTTGCTTGCTCCAGGACCTACCTGTAGCTCGAGGACCTACCTGGCTTACGACAGTCCACAGTCCACAGTCCACAGTCCACAGTCCACACGGGGATGGGGAACCTTTTTGCTACCCAAGGACCACATTCCCTTCTGGGCAACCTTCCAGGGGCCACATGCCAGTGGTGGGCAGGGCCAGAAGCAAAAGTGGGCAGTGGGCAGAGCAACACATGGGAAGTTTGCCTTTGTACAGTCTGCTAATTTCTGGACACCCCTCCCTGCGTCCACCCAGGAAACAAAAGGCATGAACAGAATTCAAGGACACTTTTGCACCCTCCTGAAGTGTTTTTGCCTGCCTGGAAGCAGGGATGGCGAGGGTGGTGGCTCCGAAGGGTGTACAGCCTGGGGAGAGACCTGGGGTCCAGATGGGGCTACATTTGGCCCCTGTGGCTGAGGCTCCCCATCTCTGCCATACATTCTCCTTATCCAGGCTTGAAATAAATTGCATCTCCAAGAAAAATAAATAAACGCTTTCTGTCAGGGTGGAGAAAAGTGCATTGGCTTGGATCCTGGCTGCCAAAAGCCAAGCTAAATGGAGTTTGCCCAGAGAACCATTTTCAAGCCAAGCTCATTCCACAGCTTAGACTGCAGCTCTCTGGCGGGCAATACAGAGAGAACACTCTCTCCGGCTTCCTCCCCCCCTTCCGCCAAATGTAATCTACTTCTTGACAACGGATTGCATTTTCCTTCATTTGGAATGGACTCTTATCTATCATTCCTGCTTTTGAATAGGCAGATTTCATGCCACAGTGTTTTTAGGAAGAGGCCTCGCTTTTACTCTTGAGTAGCAGCAATTGGGGAGGAAATAGGTTTCAGTTTGGGCTGCACCATTTAATCACTTAGAAGCCTTAGATGGATGGATGGGGAGGTAGGAAAACACTTCTGATTCACTAAAAAGGTGCTCAGATGAACTGAGCAGCAATTGATTATTACATTTCAATACAACTACTGCTAAAAGCTGCAGATGGCAATCACAAACTTCACTCTCCCACAACCGGTAAATGGCTTGTGCATGATCTGAAACAAAGGAAGCATGCTTTTTCTCTGCTTCAGAGCTCTTATTGTCTTTACAAGCATGCAAATTTAATAAATTGATTAATCAATCAACAAAGATTGGTGTAGTCAGGCAACAGCCCTCGTTCTGCTACAGTGGACTATTTAATTGTGGGGCAGGGGGCATGTCTGTATTTTGCCATCTCTCCAGCTTAGATTAAAAGTTCAGAACAGGAGTTTAAAGCCAGGAAGAGAAATACTTGTACATTCTTTTTAATATAGAACTAGTTCTTTGCATGGCTTGTACATACACTTTTCTTCTGCCCCAATAATATCTCCTGGGGTTGGGATTTTTTTTGGGGGGGGGGACATTCTAGCAATTATATAATTTTTAATTGATTAGTTACCTGCCTTTTAACCAACTGATTAAATGTAAACAAATTTCCTTATAGCTAGATCCTAACCATAAATGAGAGATATTTTGCAAGTTAACAAAAATTGCCACACATTCCTAGACAGAAAGTTGGTTTCTTGTTTTTCTTTTCCTCATTCCCTTTGACAATACAGTAGAAACAAAGGTCCTCAAAAGGCACCTCTCAGCCCCACCTATTCAAAGGGGTTCTGACCAATCAGTCAGCTATAACTTTACCACTTGATTAACGTACCAATGGAAATGATTAAAGCTTTATTAAAACTGGTGGTTTGCTGTTGCTGCTTCCTACCAGCTGCAATTAAAATGCAATCCCATCATCAGCTAAAGTGGAAATTCAGGTTTGAAAAAGGTCTCCCATCGGCTTTCTGTACAACATCCACAAGTGCACAACAAAAAGCACAAGAGGCTCATGTGATGCTTCATTTCTGGGGACAAGAATACACTTGTGTAGCATGAAACAACATTATGAAGGTCACACCTTTCCCCTTTAAAAGACACAGGCCTGGTTTGCAGAGAAAACAATTAAACAATGGTTTATTAAGCCATAGCCTAGCATGTTGTGTGACCCCAGTGCTCTTCCCTCACCATGGCTTTTTTGACAACCCCACCCAAGATACTCAAAAAGCCGCAAAGGCACAAGGCAACTGGAAAACAAACAGGAACCGGTGGGTCGGTTTGCCTGTGGGGCAACTCTTGACAAACTCATGGTTTTTCAACAAACCATGACTTAAACAAACCATGGCTTGGTGTTATGTGTGAACCAAACCCATATAGAATGGGAAAGGATTAGCCTGCTTCTTCCATGGACTTTAAAAGAGAAATCTGCCCTAGAAACACAACTCTTCCCTCCCTAATTTATGCTGTGTAAACATGAGTCTTCCTATCCAAAGACAGTCATATCTTGTGATAATAACTCCACAGATTTACAGTGTTCTCCCCACCCCAAGAGCTCAATGTGCATTGAGCAATCCATCTCATTTTTGTCCTTCTGCCAAGGCGTTCAAGGCAGCATCTGTTGACTGATCCTCATGTGGTCCTCACAACAACCCTGTGAGGTATATTAGGCTGAGACAAAAGAATGACCAAATCGGCAGTCAAAGAGCTTCATGGCATGACAGAGATTTCCAGAGCCAGTCCTCTATGCATTACACATGTCAAGTCTGCTCATAGTATTATCATAATCCCAGTATTACTGATCTTTGTGGCAGACGTAAGATAAGAATGCAGGACTTTCCAGCTTGCTCACTTAGCCACTATACTACACCATCAACTGGGCCATCATAAAAACATTTTCCCCAACCTGCTACCCTCCTGATGTTTTCGTTTACAACTCCCAACGGGCTGGGGCTGTTGGGAGTTGTAGTCCAAAACTAAACTTGGAGGGCACCAGCTTAGCAAAACCTGTTCTAAGAGTTTAGAGTGACGTCTGCCGGAAGCAGGACTTTTTGGGGGGCTGCACCCTTCCTGACAGACTTGATCCTTTCCAGAATCTGGCAACTGCACTTTGGATAGCTGTCAAGTTGATTTTACCACAGAGCCTCCATTTGCGGTTAGCAACAATGCTGAATGTTTTTTTTGTTTTAAGAATAAAATGTGGCAGTTGTTTCAATCTACTGGTTGAATTTTACACTATTTTATTGCAAAGCTGTGTGTTGGTGGCCACACCAACATTCAGTAGGCCATTGAATGGTGGGACAGATAAATAAACAAGCAAGCAAGCAAGCTATAGATCAGTATTATTAAAAGGGGAGGTAATCACACACACGTGCAAAGGTTGGAAGACTTTGTAAAATAACACCGCAACCATTCAGTAATAATGACAAAAGAGGAGGGTGGGTTGGTGTTAACAATAACACAACTCTTATTTCACCTTCTGCAGATTCTGATCTGCTTTCGTAAGTGATCTGTGTGTGTGTTACAGAAGAACTGGGCAGAGATTTTTATCTACTCACTTCATGTCTGCTTTGATGAGACTTTGATTGGAATATTAACTAATTTTCTCTCTCTCATTCCCCCCCCCCCGGGTCTTGCCTCCCTCCCAGCAAACCACACCATCCCAGGAGGTTGAGTACCTTAGAAGCAACTTATATCACCATGCAGTTATGGCTTCCTAATAGCATTTTCCTAGAACATCAAACATTCCAGCCTGTATAGCACATGGAGGATGCCATATCCTGCCCCTGCTATGTGCTAGAAATGAATAGGTGGAGAACAACAGATATTTATCTTGGGCCTTTTGAGAAACACCAAGCAAATACAATGATCACTCAATTTCATCATCAGCTTTCTAGTCAAGAGTAGCAAGCATTCTGACTCTCCTCATCACCCGGGGGGGGGGGGAACAGCAGCACTCATACTCAGTGACAAAAATGTTCAACCCCTCACTCTCCCCTGCTTTTCAGTTTACCTTTTCTGCAGCCTGACTTTAGGCATGGTTGCTCAAAAGCTCCCACTATTGACAAGTGGGGTTCTAGGTATCACTACATTCCAAACAAACATATAAGATTCCATCTCAGTCTCATTAAGTCACCAAAGTTGATCCATTAGAATGGTCATTGGTTTTCGCTAGTACATCAGGGACCCACTACCAAGTCTAAAGCGGGCCACAACAGCAGCACCCAAATGTACGGTTAAAAATCTAGTAAGTAGTGGGTCCCCCAATGCATCTTTGGACTAAAGGGGAGTCCCATGATCTGCAAAGGGGGTTATTTATTTATTGGTTTTATATCCTGTCCCCCCTCCCAATGGAGCCCAGGGTGGCAAACAAGAAGCAATAAAACAACAACAAAAAATATTAAAAACAATTCCAGTACAGATGTAGGCTGGAGCTGGAGACTATTTCACAAGGCTATTGCAAGATACAGGTCAGATGTCATTGCACCAGTTGGAGACTATTGCACTAGATACTGAGTGGCATCTACTTGGACAATTATTTTGACAGGTTGTGCTGGGCGCTATACAATTGCAATATTTTTACACAAATGCGTATGTACATGCAATCCCACTGACTTTAAACATCATCTCTGCTGCAAACTCAAGACAGGTCTACAGCTTGTTTTACAATTTGGAGAGGAACAAACCTTTGCATAAGCAAAATGAGCAAACTGTTTGGGGAATAAGCTCTGCAATATATCTGAGATGAGCATTCAGGAAGAGCCTGGGAAATGTGCACAGACCAGCTGGGAAGACCAGAGAGATTAGCTTGCTTGTTCCCTACCCCTAAACTGTTTTGACTCTGTGACTGTGACACATTTAGATCTTCTGGTGGAGGGAGCATTAAAGGGGGAAAAACCAAACAGAGGCAAGGCAAAAAAAACCTTGAGGAGAAAAAACAGAGACCAAACCTTAAAACCACCACCTTCGCCATAGAGCCCTTATCTCCCACATAGCCACAGAGATAGGGGTAAATCAATACCGCTCAAGTTCTGATCTCTTCTGGAGCTCCCCCAAATCTGAAAACTGGCATCCCCATTATAAGTGCATAAGCTGGCCTCTGTGTGGAAATATGGGTAAAAGGAAAAGTGTGGCGAGATTCTATACACACTCACACCCCTGTATTTCTGTCACCCTCCACAACCCCATCATAAGTTCACACATTTTTTAAAAAAAGAAATCTAGAAGCATGTAAGAGTGTATTTGATTGCAGGTCAAGGCTCCCCTAAGTGATTGCTTTTGTTAAGGAGAAAAGGTGGAGGTCCCCCAGTATGCTCCGGGAAATCAGAGTTTCAATCATATCTAAATCTGCATAAAGTGATAGGCAAATGGGCTTATGCCTAAGAGCAGAGATGGAGCGGATATCAGGCCAGAGGCTTAGGGGATGGGCTCAATTGCCTGGATTCTTTCACATTCAAAAACAAGCACTCACTGGCTATGCCAAAGCACCCCATTCTGTTTGAATGCCGATTCCCATGTTCAAGCTTCTCGTGTTAACCCACCTCATCAAAATAATAATAATAATAACAATAATAACCCACAAATCCAGCACCCAATGAGATGAAATCCCTTACCTTTCTTGATCACAGACTGGTCCAAGAGATTCATGCCAGTTTCATCCACAGCCTGAAAGAACAAAGGGGAAAGACAATTAATTTGGCCTACCATACAGAGTTGTTGTGTATGAATTACTGAGGTGCTTTTAACCTTCAAAGCACTAAATCGTAATATAAATAAATAATCAAAATGAAAGAAAGGTGGGGCTTGGCAAGGGAGTGGAGAGAGAAGATGACGTGCATGTTAATAAAGTATGGGACTTTCATAGAGAAATTTAAAAGATCTGTAGGAGGAAAGAAAATCCTCTCCTTACAATGTCCCATTCCTGAATCAGGAGGTTTAAACAGGAGTTAAATCATTAAAGAACTTTATTCCATACTTTGCAGAGAGAGAGAGAAAAAAAAAACCTAGCATGGCCCTTTTCACTTACTACTCACAAGCAAGCAAGTAACCAACCAAGCTAAGAAGGTGTTTATTTCTGGAGGGGAAAAAACCTCAACAGAATCCAGGGCAGCATTTTAAAGATATATGGTATAATTCAGAGGAAGACAAGCACTTTTAAGCCTCATCGAGCCCGCATTGGGAAAGAGTTATGCATCTGTTTTAACTCTTCTGGAAACCTCTGGGACCCAAGGCTGCAATTCATACTTGGGAGTGAGCCCTATTGAATAAACTGGAACTTACTTCAATAAGAACATTTGGAATGTTTATTTTTGCTGGATCAGGACCCAAGTTATTGCTATATTTGGGAGAGGAACAAAAATTCAAGAATCCCCTGCTCCCATTCCTAGGGTTGTTGGGTTTTTCCCCTTGCATTTTTTTCAGTATTTTCAAAACTCATAAAGTGACTGTTTATTAAAAACAAGCAATTATGGCTTTAGTTTGCTTGCTTGCTTGTTTTTTTAAAAAAAAAAAAACCAAAAGATTTTTAGTTTTAGTTCCCTAAAAAGCCCCACAACATCATTTTACTATTTTTGGTTCTGGACAAGTTGTTTCAAACTGGTTCCTAGCAGGAAAAGTTCAATCGCCTTGATGAAACCAGCTGCTCCATTTTGCAAGCTGTGATGATATGTACCAGAAATGGCTCAGGGGCTCTGAACCTTTACTGCCATCTTTCCTTGTAAACAGTTTTGAGAGGGCTTAATCAGTAGCCCAAAAGGATAACAAAAACAGACAGGGAGGACTATTGAAAATAATACTGTAATGGCAAATACAAATGATCAGGGAAAGTTCCAATTTTTAAGAGTATTTAAAGTCTATTTTCACCTACTTTTAAAAAAAAAATCAAGAAACAATAGATTGTATCTAACATTGTGATTAATTATTACTATTAATTTAATTTGTTACCTGCCCTTCACCCTGAGGTCCCAGGGTGGATTACAACAATTTAAAATAATCCTTAAACACAATTTTAAAAACATACAACCATAAATGAGTGGTTCTACTTAGAGCAGAGCCATTGAAATGAATGGACATGACTAACTTAGACCTATTAAATTCAACGGGGGGGGGGAGGGAGAGAGAGAAACCCCATTTTTCACTCAAGCCTCCCACTGAAATTCGTGGGTTTTAAAACAACTCTGGCTGGATCGTGCCCTTTGTTGGGCTTGAAGGTACACAAAGGCCCTGATTCTGCTTTCCTCCGACCATAATCCCCGTCTCCTGGATTCTCGGCCTCCTTTTGAGGAATGGGAACGAAACTGGGGGGAAGGTGGCAGGGCTGGGCAGGTAAAAAGTTAGCTCCCATTGAGAGAAAGGGAGGGATATAAATCTAATAAGTAAATAAATTAATTAAAATAATAAAAAGTTAGACGGCATGTTCAGGTTCGAGATCATGGGTGGGAAAGAAAGAAAGAAAGAAAGAAAGAAAAAAGAAAGAAAGAAAGAAAGAAAGAAAGAAAGAAAGAAAGAAAGAATTTGAACTAATCTCGATGACGCGAGCTGAAGATTCGTGGTGGCCCACTAGAGTCTTCTGGATTTGATTCAAGGAGAGCAAAACAAATTCATCTGAGAAGACAAAGAAAGAGGCTCGGAGGTTCTGAAAACTGGCCCATCCGTGCAAACACAGGGATCCTAACTATGACCTCCTCGAAAGTCAGCCCCACTGATTTCATTCGACTAGGGCTGCCATCCAATATGTGTCTACTCAGAGGTAAACTCCGCTGGGTTCAATAGGACTTACTCCCAGGTGAGTGTTCGTTGGATTGCAGCCTAGGACTGCAGCGTTAGAGAATGCAGTGTTTGCTCAGGGCATCCCCCCATCTTCTCCAACTTAAAAAAAAAAAAAGAACTGAAAAAGTTTTTAAAAGTTATGTCCTTTCGCCTTATTTTTTAAAAATAGAATTAAAATAAATCGCATCTAATCAGGAAAACTGACATAATGTGTTAGAATTGCCGTAGACACAGAGGAATGAAGTTTACTTCGTTTGTTTATTTATTGGGAGTTAGTAAAATCGGGCGTGTGGTTTTTAAAGAAAGGAATCGGCCGATTTGCCGCCGCTGCTGAAGCCGGCTGGGTTTTGGGAAGAAAGAAACCGAGCAATGCACTGCTACTACGGTGGGTTTTTTTCCCCTTCTCTTTTTTTTGGGGGGGGGGACTTTAAGGGGGGAAATTCCCCAAGAAGACGTTTAAGATCAAGACACGCTTCACATTTCTCCTTCGATTCTTCGCCGTTTGGAGCCGGCTCGGCGGCGGCCAGGCGTTTGATCGCTTTCACTCGAAAATATATTCCATCTAAACGCAAAGTAGCGCGTGCGTGGAGGATGGCGGCCCTCAACGCGGGGGGGGGTCAGTTTCTTTTCTCGGTCCGTTTACCCTGCCTTTATCTTTCCCCGGGGGAGCTTCCAAGGGGACTGACAACCCAACCACGGACACAGATCCACACACGGGAGGGAGGGGAATTGCCTTGAACTCAATGGGATTTCTTTTTGCACAAACGGACAGAACCTGGCTTGGGTTTAGAATAGCCCGCCATCTCTTCTAGAGAAAGGACTTGAAAACAGGTGGTCGCTGCTTTTCCGAGGACAGACGCCCTGAGGGCAGAACACCAGTGCCACCGGCCGCCCCTTGGAGACAAGGAACTCTTTCCCCAAAACCTCTTCCCTTTCCCAAAGCCGAGGGGCAGACGGGGAGAGAGGCCGCAAGAACGCATCCAAGAACGCCATTCCAAAAGCTCCCGTACCTGGATGTCCTCGATGCTGTGGTGGCCCAGGGCGTGGAGTCCCAGCGGCCCGTCGCTCAAGGCGTGCGCCCCGTCGGCCAAGCCGTGGAGCAAGCGCGGCACGCCCGGGTAGTCCCTGCGCGGATCCAGGCCAAGCGCGCGGTGCGTCTGCGAGAGGAGCCCGGCCGCTTCCTCCTGGCGCGCCCGCTGGGAGTGCCAGCCGCTCTGCTGGTGCTGGTGGATGGGGTTGATGGCGGTGTAGGGGTCGCCCAGGTGCGGGTAGCCGCCCTCCTGGCTCTGGGAGTAGGGTAGCGGCGGCTGCGGGTAAGGCGGAGGGAAGTAAGGCGGCTGGAAGTCCGAGGCCGGCGTGTGGCACAGAGGGGGAGCCGCGGAATACGCCGCCGCCTGGTTGAGGGAGGAGAGCTGAGAGAGGCGGCCTCCGGTGGAGCTCCCGTTCAGCCCATCGGAACGGTCCTAGAGAGGGGAGAGAGACGGAAAAAGGGGGTCACCGGAGAGAACGGTAAGGGGTGCCAGCCCTCCCTCCTAGCCTAGACCGCACGGCTCCTCACGAGGACCTGAGCGTCGCCGAACCTCCAAATTGCCGCCCCCCGAGCGGGAACACCTGAGCCTAAGGCCAGGCGCATGGCTCCGGCCAGCTGAGCCCGACTCCGCTTCTCTGCCCGGCAAGCCGAGGAGCGCCCCGCGCCAAAACGCACGTCCCCGCCTTCTCCCAAAAGCGCACCGCTTTGGGCCTGGGCTGGTCGTGGCGTCGAGGGCGCGGAGGGGGAGAGGAGCATCTGACAAACTCTTCAACCCCCCCCCCTTCTCTGACTGTTCCGCTTAGAGCCAAACGGAACTTTTTAAAGTCGTGCAGAGGGGAAAAAAGCCAGCCAAGAGAAAACAAAAACGCCGCGTTTGCAAAGGGAAAGGGACCGTCGGTCCTTCTGGCTGCTCGCTGGGGAGATCGACCTTGCTTTGTTTACTGTATTCTTCCCTCTCTTCCCCCCCCCCCGTACTGAACCTTTCCCTGCCTGGTTTGCTTTATGTGGGGAGACAAAACAGTAAAACCCAAACGGGGGGCGGTGGAATCCACCACCACCACCAAAAACGCAAACAAAATTCCAGACGCAACACTCGCGGCACTTGCAAAAACAAGCGTAATTTGTTTTAAAGCCTTTTCTGGTTTTTGTTTTTGCTAGTTGCAAACTACCAGAAGAACCACGTTTGCAACGTGTCCTTCGCTTCTTTCCTCTCTCTCTCTCTCTCTCTCACCCCCTTTTGTAATTGACTATACCTTCTCTACGCGCCCCCTCCTTCTCCTCCCCCTCCTCCCAATTCTCCATAGGAAAAAAATTAAAGCATCAACAAGGGACGCGAGGGAGCCCCTGACATCTGGGCGACATTAAAGGGTGAAATCTCTCTTAATTTGGAGGTATAGGGTTGCTTCAATTAACTTTCTCGTTGAGAAAGCGGAAGGCGTCTTCTCTCTCTCTCTCTTCCCCCCCCCAAATGCACACGCAAAGTCCAACTCACCATGGTGGAATACGTGTGCACCAACATTTGGACGGCAGCCAACCCCCCCAATCTCTTAGGAAAATGCCCCCAAACGCGGGGCGGGGGTAGATGGCTTTGATGAGAACAGCAGTCCCAGCCACAAAAGGAGCCCCCACCCCCGGCGACAGAATCCGTTAAAACCGAGCGACGAGCGGCTCTTCTATGGAGGGTCTCCCCGGTAAGCAGCCAAGCGCTCGACGGGGTGGGACGAGACAGGACGGTGTCGGCGGGTTCTTTAAAAGCGACTCTTTCCCTTTAAAAGCCTGCGCTTGGCTCCTTGGTCCTGTTCCCTCTGAGCCCAATGCAATTCCATGGGCGCCAGTTATAGAGGCGGGAGCGCGCGCCGGGCGCCGGGAGCGCGCGTTAAAGAGACAGAGCGCCCGGTCGCCGCCCGGGGTGTTTCGAGGACAGGCTGACCTTCTCCTTCGGGAGGGACTTCAGAGCGACGGCGGCTCCACGGGGGAGATGAAGAGAAATCCAGCGCTTTGCAGCCTAAAACTTGGCGACAGATGAGGCCAGGGCTGAGATCCAGGAGCCCCTTACCGCGGAACAAGACCCGCTGAACAGAGTGGAGATGGACTCCAGAGGAACCATCTCAGGATTGGGCTGCGATCCTATCCACACTTAGCTCCATATTGAAGATAGCGGGACTTAATTCTGAACTAAAGCGCGTAGGATCGAGGCGCAGGACTGTATTCCTGGGCATAATTACTTGAAAGCAAACCCCAGGCAATGCCGTGGTATTGAGTCCCGTGGGAGCATTCTTTGATTCGAGGTGTATCTTCCTGGTTAGGGCCGTAGCCTCAATGTATCCCTCAGCACTAATATAAATTAATCGCTTAAAGCCGCGATCCGATGCCTATGCTTACTCGAGAGTATGTCCTATTGAACTTAATGGTGTTTAGGTGCTAGTAGACACGTTACAGAATTAAAAACATGAGAACTACAATGGGTCTATCTAGCCATCTCTGGGGTATAATTGTCTGCCACAAATTTAAACTCTGCTTTTGATTCTTGTTCTTAGCTTTTAATCCCATGCTCGGAAAAAAGATTCATATTGAATATGATGTGAAACTTCAAGATCTTCCTTCCGCCTCCTCTGTCCTCCCCGCGCATCCCTGACAATCTCCCCACCACCGATGCGTTCTCCTAAATATCTAAATGAGGGGAGAGGTGAATGCCGTTTTCATAAACAGCCACTCGTTCTTCCTTAAAGGGTGGTGGTGGTTGTCGTTTAATTTATTTATTTTTACAGCCCTGTCTTTTCGTTTTCCTTCAATCCACTTCTGCATTTGTAAGGGAGGTCTGGACTTTTGATGACTGGCCTGCAAGAGATCGACTTAAATTGAAGAAAGGGGGAGATCAGAGGAGGAGGATCTGAGCCCCGCCAGTGTCTACTGCGTCCCGGGTGGGTTTGTCTCCGGAGAAAGCGCGTCGCCTGGGAATCGCAGCTGTTTCTGCCCAAAGGCTCTGGGGGGTGGTTGAGGGCGAGGGAGTTCAGAGCGGGCAGCTTTTTCCCCGTCGTCACTCTTGGGCTGAATTTTATTAGCCCAAACAAGGTGCTAATTCTGCCCCCCTCCTCCCTTCCTGCTTCTTCTTGCGTATCAGAGACAGAAAGCAAAGCCAAGGCCCCTGCAGGGATGGGAACCCATCGATCCGCCCAGCGCGTTCGGTGTAACTCCAAAGCAAAGCGGGGCCGCAGCGCTACTTCCGCCACACGTGAAATTGACAAGATCTTCGCGGCGCGCAGTTCTCCTTTGGGAAAACGCTCCGGTTTCGGTCGCTATCGGAAGGCCGGCTCCCTCTTTGGAACTGGCGGCGACGGGTAAACGGAGATAAGGGTATCAGCGCCCACTTTCCATCTCGATTCCATCCAGTCTGAACTTGCTGGTGTTGGGCTTGCATGTGTTTGAATTAGACAGTATATCTTTTTACAGTTCTTCCGCCCCGGTCAGAATTGGAAAGAAACTCGCATCGGAGTCCTCATCACATTATGTTTGAGGGTGAGCGCCAACTGGTTTTCACGGGGCGTATTTTCAGCCCCACGGACAGCTGAGGTGGGACTACATCCGTAAGCGACATCACCCCCGACTTCGGCGTCATGAAACGGAGAAAGGGACTGCTGTTGGGTATTTAGGATCGTAGCCTTGCAGCAAATTTCCTCCAAAGTAAACCCCACGAGGACAGCCTCTGAGAGAGCTGTTTCCGTAGATACACAACGCATGCCCCGAATTTGGAGTTTTAGACGTGCCTGCTGTAAGGATTTTATGGATTGTAATCCTCCCTCGCTGCTTCTCCACTTTCGGATATTAATTTTCGCATCGTTTTGTCTTCCTTTCTCAAATTTTCAGCCAGGTGGGCGCAAAGGAAGAGGGGGAAATGGTGCGAGGGGAGCACAGCAATTCGTCCCAAAGTCAAAACAGTTATCTAGAACGCTCTCTTGCAAGGGCCGAGTCTAGGGTCCAGGTAAAATGTACATAGGCCTTCTACTCCCGTCGATTTCACTGGGGGAGTTAAGCATGTGCTTAAATCTCTCCCATAAAATCTAGGAAAATCTGCCGTGTTGTTTTAGGATTCTGGAGTTGGTGCTCCACAGGACGGCAATCCTGCACGTCTAAACTCAGAAGTAAGCCCGCTGAACCCAGTGGGACTTACTTCCAGGTATGTGTGCATGGGACTGCAGCCTTAAATAGTTCTGAGTTGAGTATGGATCTTGTCCTTAAGTTTGTGATAGATATCTGTAAAGAAAAAATGTTCTTTTGAAAATCTGTCTGCCGAGAATTCCGAAAGCAGTATTTACATTTCTCACAGAAAGAAAATAGAAATAGAATAAAAATTAAAGCTACAGCTCCAAGGACAGCCTTCGCTGACTTGGTGCCCTTCATATGTTTTGGGTGACACTGCTGGCTGGGGCGGATGGGAGTGGTCCTCCAAAACATCTTGAGGGCACCAGGTTGGTGAAGGGTGTCCTAGTATAAGATGCTCGTATGGTTCTTGTCTCTTTATCAGAAGCCTTCAGAAAAACCAGAAACCAGAGTGGCTGGTAGAACTGGATCTGCATCAGAAAACTCTGGAGGACTTAGTTGCAGATCCCAGAGTTATCAACTAGTAAATTATCTTGGGCTATAAATGAGTTCATTCCAAGCACTTTGGCATGGAATGCCAGGTGTGCAGTTTACAGGTGTGATGTGTTCCCCATTTACTTTTTATTACAGATAGAGCAACAAATGGTAACAGCCATACAACAGTCTGCCACAGGTGGGTGGGTTGGTGGGTTGGTTCTTAAATCCTGGAGAACATCTGAGAAAGCCCAAATAGCAGAGACAGGATTTTACCCCTGATGGTTGAGGAGTGGGAAGGGGAGGGAAGGAGAGTCTGCCTTGAAACATTACTATTACAAAACATGTATCACAGCATGCAGAAGTGACCTCTGCACAGAACAATCTGGTCCCAAATTCCAGAGTCCTTGGGTGCATTTCCCCTCCCTGTAGAATATGTGAAGTTTCAGTTAGACACACTAATATGCACTGTATTTTTACAATACATTTAAACCACACACACACAGAATCCTGGGAACTATACTTTGTTAAGGATGCTGGGAATTATAGCTCTGTGAGAGGTAGACTACAGTTCCCAGGATTCTTGGGGGGCGGCGACAGAATGTGTTTCAACTGTACAGTGTGTATGCAGCCACACACATACACACAAGGGGTGTTCACACTGTATATTTTTATTATTTATTTTATTTATTTATTATTTTATTTATACCCCACCCTTCCTTCCAGCAGGAGCCCAGGGCGGCAAGTGTACAATCTGTGTGCCTATCTTCATCAGTAGTTGAACTGCACAGTGATTGGCATGTAATGTTCGAGGAGTGTACAGCCTGTGTACCTCTTTATGCAACAGCTGTGCTGTACAAATCAAAGTGTACACTCTCTCACATAAACACTTGTACACATGTAGAGACAGCTTGTGCCTCTGTTCAGTGTACCGTACAAACCAGCCTATGTGTAACTGAACATGTGTGTAGACCCACTAATTAAGAGCTGGCCCCTGGCTAATATTTCTCACACATTCCAATGGAATCAATCTGCACGCCTGTGCATACTCACTTGGGAGTAAAGCCCCACTTATGACAGTGGGGCTTACTGCTGAGTAAACATGCATAGGATAGTGCTTCCAAGTGTACTTCAAATATACACAAACATTTCCCATCAGTCCAGAAAAAAAAAGTGTATCTATGTATGAAAGAGTGCCTGCCTACATTTAAAGCACATGGCTTCCCCCCAAAACTCCTGTTGTTGGGAACTGTTTACAGGATTCTTGGGGGGAAATAATGTGCTTTAAAAGGATGGGCTGTGCGTGTTAACTATGCGTTACACAGAGGGATGTTGTTGTTATGTGCCTTCAAGTAGATTATGACTTATGGCGACCCTGTGAATCAGCGACCTCCAACAGCATCTGTCATGAACCACCCTGTTCAGATCTTGTAAGTTCAGATCTGTGGCTTCCTTTATGGAATCAATCCATCTCTTGTTTGGCCTTCCTCTTTTTCTACTCCCTTCTGTTTTTCCCAGCATTATTGTCTTTTCTAGTGAATCATGGCTTCTCATTATGTGTCCAAAGTATGATAACCTCAGTTTCATCATTTTAGCTTCTAGTGACAGTTCTGATTTAATTTGTTCTAACACCCAATTGTTTGTCTTTTTCACAGTCCATGGGGTCCGCAAAGCTCCCTTCCAACACCACATTTCAAATGAGTTTATTTTTTTCTTATCCACTTTTTTCACTGTCCAACTTTCACATGCAACAGAGAGGGAAGAGGTAACAACAGGATGCATCCAGGAGGAACAAGAACATTGGAGGCTGCCTTATACTGAGTCAGAACATTGGTCCATCTAGCTCAGTATTGTCTACACTGACTGGTAGTGGCTCTTCAGGGTTCCAGGCAGGATTCCCTCCCAGCCCTGCCTGGAGGTGCCATGGGGGATTGAACTCTGGACCTTCTGCATGCAGGGCAGATGCTCCCCCACTGAGTTAGGGCCTTCTCCACTGAATCTGAAACAGACATACCAATATCCTCTCCATCAACCTGCCCTTCAAAATGTTGGAAGTGGGGCAAGAGCAACTCCTGTTTGGGTTCTTTTGTTTGTATTCCAGAAGAAAGATAGAGTTCGGGTCCTCCACGTGGCTAGGCTTGAATACCTTGACCTGTACTCTTCTCTACCTAACTTTCTTCCACTGTAAACTGATATGCTCAGGGAAGCTGACCTGCCCCTCCTTCCTTTGCCTTCTTCTTTGACTGCCCGAGAGAGAGGAGAAATCTTTGTCTTTGCTCTCTCTCCTGAGCCATGGGGGCAATACCCACGTCTGGGCACTAAGCCTCCAACTTGGTTAGTTAGCTAGAACTATGTATGCCTTTCCTATCTGCTATGTATTTCTATAAAGTAGCTTTTCTTATTTTACTAAGTCTTATGTCTCAGTGATCCTAATGCAGGGTAAAAGCCTGCTACTCAGGGAAATACACACACTGGAAAATCGCAGCTCAGACCGCTGACGATCTCTGCATATATACAAATTTCCATAACACAAAAGCCCCCCCCCCCGCTTTGATAAGTCACTTTTTCATTCTTGTTCAGGTTCTGTTTTTTTGTGCATAATCTTAACCGGCTCGTTGATTACTCTGTGACTGGTCATCTCGCTACAGGGTTGCCGAGTGCCCTCTCTGTGTTGGAAGCGGGGCAAGAGCAACGCCTGTTTTGTTCTTTTGTTCGTGCTCCAGAAGGGAGATAGAGCTAGGGTCCACCAGATGGAGAGGCTTGTTTACCTTTACCTGTGATGCTCTGACTGACTTCCTTCTGTCGCTAGACTGTTATGTCTTTAGGGAAGCTCACCTGCCCCTCCTCCTTCTGCCCTTTCCACTTCCTTCCTTCTCTGACTGTCCTGGAGACAGGAGACATCCCTTTGTCTCTGCTCTCTCCAAGCCATGAGGCTAACCCCTACACCTCCTCCAACTTAGTTAGTTAGTTAGAACTAGGTTTGCTTTTCTATCTACTATGTATTTCTATGAATAATGTAGCTTTTCTTATTTTACTAAGTCTCCAGTCTCAGTGATGCTGATGCAGGGTAAAAGCCTGCTTTCTTAGGTAAACGCACGCACACACTGGCACACTTGCATTTCAACATCTGCTGTTACTCTGCTGCTGTGGTGTTGCTTCAAATGAAATTAAGCACACACAAATACACACAGTGCAACAAGGGTTATGGGCCCAGCAAACTAAGTTGAATGCAAGTTGTAGCTGAAGCTAAAAGTACTTGTGTGTAATTTACAAGGGAGACCTTAAGTTAGAAAGAAAAGTAGAACAAAGATAGAAAGGATGGCTGACGTTTCAATGCTCGAGATATATGTTCCAAAGCTTTGAAAAGGATAAGTACGATCTATGGACTCTAAGGTTCACAGCCCTCCTGGACGGAGAAGAATTGGACGGAATCCTGACTGATCCTGAACCATCGGCTGAGGATGCAAACTCAATGGCTTCATGGAGATGTAAGCATGCAAAAGTAAAATCTCTGCTTATTTCTGCTCTATCAGATGAAGCATTAAATTTCTGTGTTGGGTGTGACAGTGTAAAGGAAATGTATCACAAACTTGGAGAAGTCTATAACAAGAAAACAAAGAGTCACATCATGTATCTTTACAAAGAGTTATTTTCTCTGAAAGAAACTGCTGAGAGAGGCAGTCTGAATAAATACACAGAAAAGTTTTCAGAACTTTTGGCAAAATTGGAAAGATGTGGCAGAGTCTTGGATGAAGAATTAAAGAAAGGATTGCTTTTAAGCTCTCTTAATCAGGACCATAAATTAATTTCCTGCATGCTAGAAAGTTCAGACCAAAGTCTGAGTCATCTTATATCGTATTTAAAAGACCAGGACTTTCAGGAAAGGCCGGAAATGGAGGCTGTGCCTGAGCAAGCAAACTTTACTGTGGGGAGAAACAAACAAACAAAAGGTAGCCACATGAGTAAGCGCCCCAATCCACAAAAAGGGGAAGATAAAAGGAATTTGTATTTTAAATGTGACTCTCCAAACCATTTTCAAAAGGAATGTGATAGGTGGCAGACGAGAGAAAAGCCTGACCTCAAACAAAGGCCGGATGAAGTCAGAGATGCCCCTAGGCAGAGAAAGCCAAAAACAGAGACTTCCAGCTATGTGCCTCATGAAGGCAAGAGTGATTGCAAAAACAGATTTTTAATTGACTCAGGATCCACCTCACATATTATAATTGATAGAAACCTGTTTAAAAGTTTTAAAAGTCACAAGCAAATGATAATAACAGTGTCTGGACAAGAAATGTTCTGTGAAGGAATTGGTACAGTGCAATTGTTATGCAATGTGCCAGGTGGGCAAAGAAAGATGGAACTTAAAAACTGTCTATATGTTCCAGATTTTAAAGACAATTTAATAAGTGTTACAAAAATAATGGGATTTGGAGGTGAACTTCATATGAGTGGAGAATCTTGCCACGTTCTAGATAAAGGAGGAATAAGTTGCACTGCAAAAGTGAAAAATGGACTTTTAATTCTAGAATACTTAGAAACCATGCATGCAAATGTGGTCAAGGAAACTAGTGATTCTGAATGCTTGCATATTTGGCATAGAAGGATGGGACATGCCAGCCTAACAAGAGTTACTGCCCTTGAAAGAGAGAATTCGGCAAGAGGCATTAAAATGAGACAGTGCAATTGTACACAGACTTGCGAGTGCTGTATTAAAACTAAAAGTGTGAAGCCAAAATTTCCTAAGAAAAGTGAGAGGAAAACCAACAAGCCTCTAGAGTTAATTCACACTTATCTTTGTGGGCCAATGAGAGTGCCCTCCCAAGGTGGAAATTTATACATGCTGACTTTTATAGATGACTACTCCAGGTATACTACCATGTATCTGATAAGGGAGAAAAGTCAAGAACTTCAAAAACTGAAGGACTGTATTAGGATTGTGTCCAACAAATTTGGCAGAAAGCCACAGATCAAAAGATCTGACAATGGAGGGGAGGATGTGTCTAGAGCTATGCGAGACTTTCTCCGTGAGGAAGGCATAGAGCACCAGACTACAGTCGCATACAACCCAGAGCAGAACGGGGTCTCGGAGAGAATGAACAGGACCCTTGAACAAATGATTCGTTCCCTGTTGCATGATGCACATTTACCAAAGCAGTACTGGGGAGAAGCTGTGGTTACTGCCACCTGCAGAGCCAGCTTCCTGCATCTGCAACCAACAAAACACCATTCGAACTGTGGCATGGTAGGACACCAAGTATATCTCACCTTCATGTATTTGGGTGCAAGGCCTTTGTGCACATCCCAAAGGAAAAGAGATCCAAACTTGACAACACTGCCAGGGAAGTAATATTTATTGGATATTCTCCAAAGCAAAAGGGATACAGAGTAATAGATCCCAAAACTGGCAAAGTTGAAGTATGCAGAGCTGTCCATTTTGATGAAAGAAAGTGCGCACACCGACGAGAAGGGGCACCACACCAAACAGATGACAGCGAAATGGAAGAAGAAGCTGAGTTATTCTTCCACCGCAGAAGGTATACCTGCAGAAGAAGGTGAGGGGTCTGAGCCAGAAGAGGCAACTGAGCCAGAAGGGGCATCAGAGCCAGAAGGGGCAGCTGCAGCACCAGCACCCAGACGCTCTGAACGCACCAACAGAGGTGTACCACCAGAGAGATTTGCTTACCTTGTGAGAGATGAACTTCCAGAGCCAGAGACCTGGAAAGAGATTGATGCCTTACCCAAAGCCAAAGCTGAGAGGTGGAGGCAGCCAGCCAAGCAAGAGCTGGAATCTCTACACCAAAGTGAAACCTGGACATCAACCAAGCTTCCTCAAGTAAGGAAAGCTGTAGGCTACAAGGGGAAATTCAAGAAAAAGCCAAATGCTAAAGAAAAGCCTGTATATGAGTATTGTTACCAAGCCAGATGTGGTGGTAGCTGTGGGATACCTGTGCTGAAAAACCAGCTCGCCAACCAAAAGGGACTGGGAAGCAAGCAAGGATGCAACAGACTGTTGGAGTCAGAAGGGGTGAGTTCACACACCAAGTACATAGACGTGAAGCACCCACCTACCACAGAGGACTACTCATGATGGAGTATTGTCCAACAGAAGACATGACTGCAGACGCTCTCACAAAGGCGTTGGGCAAAATCAGACATCGCAAGCTGCAAGACAAGATGAATCTCATGGACTGAACCACTCGTTGAGAAGGGGTGTTGGAAGTGGGGCAAGAGCAACTCCTGTTTTGTTCTTTTGTTCGTGCTCCACAAGGGAGATACAGCTAGGGTCCTCCAGATGGATAGGCTTGTTTACCTTTACCTGTGATGCTCTGACTGACTTCCTTCTGTCGCTAGACTGTTGGCTAGACTGTTGTGTCTTTAGGGAAGCTTACCTGCCCCTCCTCCTTCTGCCCTTTCCACTCCTTCCTTCTCTGACTGTCCGGGAGAGAGGAGACATCCCTTTGTCTCTGCTCTCTCCAAGCCATGAGGCTAACCCCTACACCTGGCCGTTATGCCTCCAACTTAGTTAGTTAGAACTAGGTTTGCTTTTCTATCTACTATGTATTTCTATAAATAATATAGCTTTTCTTATTTTAGTCTCATCTCAGTGATGCTGATGCAGGGTAGAAGCCTGCTTTCTTAGGTAAACACACACACTCGCTGGCACACTCGCATTTCAACACCTGCTGTTACTCTGCTTCTGTGGTGTTGCTTCAAATGAAATTAAGCACACACAAATACACACAGTGCAACACTCTGCAAGTCCATCCACCTCTCCCTCTGTTTAGCCTTCCCGCCCCCTAAACACATGCCCAGCGCCCCATGTTGCTTCAGGCACGCAAAGTGTTGGAATATGTGGTTCAACTCCAACTTGTGGGTTGAGGCTGCATGGGGTTAAAAAGGGTAGCTAGAGAGGAAACCTCCTGGTTGCTAGGCTATACCTGTCCTTTGATCTCCTGCTGTCTCTTCCTTCCTGCTGGACTGATATGCAAAGGATGTTGGTCACAGTTCCTTCCCTCCTTCCCTTCTTCTTTCTCTTGTGAGGGAGAGCAGACATATTCTCTGTCTCTCCTCCAAGCATGAGGGCAAACACTGGGCTCAGTGTTTGCAGCTCCAACTTAGCTAGTTAGTTAGATATAGGACTCTTTCCTATCAAGTATGTACTTCCAGAATAAAGTAGTTATTTCTTATTTTAAAGGTTAAAGTCTCTGTCTGACTAATTTGCAGGGACGGTATAATCTTTAGCAAAGATTCAAACGCACATATAGGCTCACTCAGAAATCTCCATTCCCAGTATCGCTACTCTCCCACAAAGTCGGCTTCATTCGGTCTCAAATCTTTACGATTCACGCAAGGTGACCCACCAGGGGTGGGTGGGGCGGAGATGGGAAGAAAAGACAGATTAGCCTTTCCCCGTAAGAATTTGCCTTTGCTAGATGAGACCGAAGACCCATTTAGTCGGCGTTGTTTCCAAGAGCGACCAGTCCCAGGGAAGCTTACAAAGAGGGTAACGAGAAATACTGGTCTCTTCTGTACTTTCTTCTTATCAGCGTCTGATATTCCGAGGTATACTGGTCCTATACATGCAGGTTCCAGTTAGGTATCATCGTCAACAGTCCTTTACAAACTTCTGTTCAAGTCAGGGATGAAAACGTGTGTGCTTCTCCCCTCGCCACCGGTGTACAGCTGTAACAGTGTAAACTGCCTTGTGTGCCTTGGCCAAAATGGCGGTATGTAAAATCCAATAAATAAACAAATATTGTTGGTCGGTGCTGGCTAGGGCTGACTGGAGCTGAAGGTGGAGGGCCTCAGTTTCCCGAGCTTTGGTCTGCAATCTAAACCCCACGTACCCTGGAGTAAGCCCCACTGAATTCAATAGGATTTACTTCCGAGTAGGCAGGGTTAGGCTTCCCCTGTCAGCCATCCACCTGTTTCTAAGCCAGCCCTCATCGCCGCATGACGTAGTTATTGTACACTCCGGAAGAAATCCTTTCTTCTGCCTGGACCCAGGGTCCTGGACCGACCACAACTAGTCAATTTCATTGATCCCTTGGAGAGGGCGAGGGAAGGCAAAAGGAGGTCCCTGCTGGATCAGACCGAAGGCCCATCCAGCATCCTATTCTCACAGGGGACAGGCAGATGGGAAGCCCACAAGCAGGACCTGAGCACTCTCTCCTCCTGCTTTTTCCAGCAACTGGTATTCCCAGGCTCACTGTCTCCGACGGCGGAGGGAGAAAAAGTTCTACCCCATCTACAGAGCCAGTCGAACCATATTTACTGAGACTTCAGTCCTACTGGAACTTATTTTCAGGTAAGTGTGCGAACTTACCTGGGACTAAGCCCACCTGCACTGAATATAGCAGGGCTTACTTTTCAGTAAACATGCTTAAAATTGTGCTGTTGAATCTTCAATTGTTTTTTTAAAAAAACTTAAAAGCTCCAAATAACAACAGCCCACCCTTAACCCAGAGGTCCCAGGGCAGGTGACAACCAATGTAAGGCACATAATTAACAACAGTTAAAAACAACCTAAACAACATCACAGAAAACAGGATGGGTCCTAAAAATACACATCTCATGTGTGGAAGAAATGCCAGGGTAAAGAGGTACTTCTTCAGCATTCCCCAAAAGTCGTACAATGAACTTACCAGAGACACCTCAGTAGGGAGGAAGTTCCACAGCTTAAGAGCCAACACAGAGAATGTCCTCTCCAGGGCCACTACCACCTGGAACTTCCGAGGGTGGTGGAACTACCAACAGGGGCCCCTTTGCTGATCCAGAGAAGGTTTTCAACACTCAAGCGAGCACCTTGAACTGGGTCTGAAAACGATTGGCAACCAAGGTTTATGATATATTAATCTTTCCTCCTAGGGGTGGCCTTCCAGTCCTTTGAAGGCCCTGGGCTGCTACTGGGAGGAAGGACGGGATATCAATGAGATAGATAGATAGATAGATAGATAGATAGATAGATAGATAGATAGATAGATAGATAGATAGATAGATAGATTAGATAGATTAGATAGATAGATAGATAGATAGATAGATAGATAGATAGATAGATAGATAGATAGATAGATAGATAGATAGATAGATAGATAGATAGATAGATAGATAGATAGATAGATAGATAGATAGATAGATAGATTTTTGTTTGCCCTTTCTCTGAACCTTTTCCAGCTCTTCGAATTCATCTCTCCACACTCATACACACACACAAATATGGAGCGATGAGGACCCCAGACTGTTGGAGGGAGTCAGCCACAAGCCATCTCAAGACCTGTGGTCAGTTTCACCTATCTCCCTTTCAACTGGAAAAATCGAGAGATCTAGGAATAGATTACTTTTTTTTAAAAGACAAACCATCATAAGCAAAACGTCTGAAAGAAAGGACTGCAACTATCTCTTTGCAAGTTTAAAGAGGAAGCGGGTGGAGGGAGGGGAATCCAGGCTATTTCCGTGAGGTGTAAAGTGTGGGAAAAGACGTCGTTGTATATATTCACTTATTATACAGATCTGCAGGAGAGATGGGGACGGGGACGGCATTTTATGATCAGTTTTATGTGGGGTGTGTGTTTGTGTGTATACGCATGAAATCGATCAAGGCTCTCTTCCAAGTCGCTGCAGTGAACCGTCTGGTCCAAAACGTCGGGACACGCGCTCCAGCCGAGGGTGACCACTTAAAAATCTCACCGACTTCATTAGAGGAGGAACGACGGCTGCAGTCCCATACGGGCTTACCTGGGAGTAAATCCCCAGCTGAACTCAGTGGGGACTGAGTAGACACCCATACTGGATGGCTGGGCACTGTCAAAGGCGTGCTGGCGGTTCTCCCATCCAAACCAAAGGGGGCCAAGCGAGGGAGCCGATGCGGGTCAAAGGCCCTTGCAGGGTAAGCGCGCCTCGGCAGGCTTTCTTGGAAGGAGATCCTATGGAAACCAAGGAAAGGCAACTTTCTCCTCATTTGTTTGACTGCATTCACACTGTACATTTATTCCACCATTATTCCACTTTAAACAGTCATGGTTTTTCCCAAAGAATTCTGAGAAGTGTAGTTTGTGAAGGATGCTGGGAGTTGTGAGGAGACCCCCATTTCCCTCGCAGACCTGCAGTTCCCGAGTTCCCTTGCAAGAGGGATTGATCCTAAACCACTTAAGAATTGTACCTCTCTGAGGGGAACAGATGCTTGCTAACAGCTCTCAGCACCCTTCACAAACTAGACTTCCCAGGATTCTTTGGGGGAAGCCACGACTGTCTAAAGTGGAAAAACAGTAGAATAAAGGTGTGATGTGAATGTTGCAAAGGTGCTTCATTATAGCCGCTAAAGGTAAGCCGAGCTCCCTCAGGCCACAGGCTCATCATCCAAAAATTACTTCCTAGCAATCATGCGCAGGGATCGGGCTGAACCCGTGCTTAGGATGGAGTTGCGCCCGCTCATCCTCAAAGGAGACCTATTTCTGTCTGAAGAAAAAAAGGGGGGCAGGAAAGCAAGCCCCTGCAGCAGGAACACCCTCCCCCTACTCTCTCTGCCGGTTGCCACTTAAAGTGGGCTTCGTTCATTTGATGTGGCTTTTGCATGTCTTCGAGACCGTTTCAATAAATCACTGCAAAGCCCTAGGACATGGTCGCGTGGCGTTTCTTGCAGCTGGTTCCTTTCATTTGGGTGGGGGTGGAGGAGAGGAAGGGGGGCAGGTGCACGGAGAGGGAGGCCAGGGGAGGGGGACAGCCTTCCAGAGCATCAGGGAAATATAATAATAATAATAATAATAATAATAATAATAATATCCAAACAAATTTGAAAACTCCTGTAACCAGGGTTGCAATCCTCTGCAAAGTTACTCAGAAAAAAAATAGAAGCCAGTGGGATTTTCTCTTTAGCATCCTTGTCTTATCATGCGGGACAAGGGTCCCGTTGATTTCACCGGGAGAGCTTTAAGCTCATGCATATCTTCGGGACTCAAAGGCTGCAATCTTAGGCATACTTCCTGGAATAAAACCCAGTGAGCAATGCGGGAGTTGTTCCCAAGTAAATAAAGGCAGGATCAGGATGAAGACCGTTGAGCTTGGGATCCTGGTCCGTAATGATATGCAAGGGCAGGAAACAAACCAATAAAACAAATCAATAATATTTATTGAGGGTCCAGTGTGCTGCCTCGAGAGTGTTAAGGGCGCTGAGTGGCCAGATGCAACTTTAAATGAATAATGCACATGCACAAAAAGAGGAATGTCTTTTTATTATTTAGACCAGCGTTTTTCAGAGTGGGAAATGTTTTCCATTTTAAAAAAAATCTCCTTTTATGTACCGTTTGGTTATTGCTACACAATAATCATGGGGTTCACTGCAAGGACAAATAATCTTATTTAAGAAAGAAAGAAAGAAAGAAAGAAAGAATCTGTCGTCGTCCTTTTATTAATGACTCGCCGTGCAGGAAAATCATCGTAAGGCCATTATTGCATTGGGAGGAGCAACGACGCTTCTCCTAAAGACAATCTCCGGGTTCACGCCGTTTGAAAGGGGAAACGCACAATTTTCGGACTGACACAAAAGTCCTGACCCAGACGGCGGTTGGCGATGAGGAGGAGGAAACGGATCCTGCCCCGATCGGACTCGGTTCCTTTTAGAAGAAATACTGAAGGGAACGGGAGAACGCCGAGGTCTGAAGAGGACCGCCGAAGGCAAGGTAAGCTTCAGGGCCCCTTGTCGGTTCGATTTCACAACCCTGAGCCTGTTGGCTCCCCGCCGATTCCTCCAGAGTAAAAGGCACGATCCAACCAAAGGCAAAAGGTGTTCTTTAGAAGCCTCGTGGAGTTCACCGGGGGAACTGAGCGCTTCCTTAAATCCTTCCGGTTGCATTCAACGGGTTGGATCGTGCCCTTTCAAGGAACTGCGGTTGCGACGGATAACCGGGGCATTTCTATAGTTCAGCTCCGGTATGCACGATCTCACCGTCTTAGCCCTGTGAATATGATTATGCCCATGTTACAGATGGGAAACTGAGGCGTAGAGAGATTGACTGGCCTAGCCGAAGACATTGCCTTGAAGGGAAAACACACACACATATCACCTTTGCAACTCTTATGCTACGCCGCTACACCAGCTGTCTTAGTCGTTTAATGGAAATCATAATTACAGAAATGAAATAAACATAGCATACTGTTTTAGCAACTCACAGCTTAACTCTCCACCTTCCTTACCAAATACAGAAGTGCAGTACTGTACTATTTTAGCAACTCACACAGCCTGCCACCGCACTGGAAACAGACGTGGACGGAATCGCCATCGACTCCTTTGTAGACTCGGGCCCCGGGCTGCCATCTTTTGAATCCACGGCAATCTCATACCTGCCGACTTGTGAGAAACTCCCATTGAGCTGAGGGAGAGTTACTCCCGAGGAAACATGCCTAGGCTTTGCGTTAACCCGATCCTAAGCATGCTTCCTTGGAAGGAAGTCCCACCGAGCTCAGAGGGAGTTACTCCCAAGTCATCCTGACTAGGCTTTGCAACAGGACGTGGAAAAAAGCCCCCCCACACACACACCGTGAACCTTGGGGGACCTGCCTCCCAGGTCAGATGCGGTGAAGTACGGAAGCAAAATAAAATATAATATAATAAAGCCAACAGTCCCGATCCTCTGGTTGTGCACGCTTGCGCGGATGCAAAAACCCCTTGCCTGCCAGCGGCGCTTTACTCCCGAGGAAGCATGCGCGCCGGAGGCTTTGCGTGCCGCGCCCCTGACTCGCGAGGAAACCGCTCGCCGCTCGGATCGGGCCTCAAGGCTCACCGACTCGCTGCGCTCAGCGGGCTGCGCCCCACCCGGATGGTGCCAGCTGCTAGCGGAGGAGAAAGAGGAGGATCTCCTTACCTGGAGGTAGTAGCGCTCCTCCTTAATGTTGCCCGTCTTCCAATGCATCCCTCCGGGGCAAAGGTGGGGAGGGGGAAAGCGGAGCAATGGAGACTGTCTGGAAAAAGCAGGATCACCCTCTCCCGCTTTTCTTTCTTAGCCCTCCTTTGCCTCCTTCCTCCAGCCTTCCCGCTCTTGCGAGAGGCGGGCAAGTCTCTGCCTCCCTCCCTGGGTCGGTCCACTCATATACGGAGTGGTCAGGAAAGTTGCAACTTGGAAGCGATTCGGAGGAGCCTCCCTCCCCCAAAGAGGTTCGGAGCGAAAGCGGCTGCGCCGAGCCCAGAAGGAACAGCTGCTGCTCTGGTATCCTCGGAGGCCTCCTAAACTGTTCCTTTCCTTTATGCTGCAGGGGATTTGTTCTTCCAGCCCACCTCTCCACCCACCCCCCCAAATTCGGAGCAAGACTGGGTAGAGAGTTCTGGCTGCGAGGAGCAGAGAGATGGGGGCGATCTTCACGGGTATCGCTCGGCCCAGGATTCCCCAATCCACCCCGCCCCCTCTCGGCTGCTCCTTTGAAAGTTGAAAACAAAATCCAAAAGAGCGAAACTGGAACGCTTCTGGGGGGTTTTTTTGAGGGGGGTTTCCCCCATCCAGTTTGAAAAGGTATTTTTTTAAAGGGGGGGTCCCTATGGTGCAGGGATGGGGAATCATTTACTTCTCCGGGGCCACCATTTCTTCTAGGCATCCTGGGGGACAGCACATGCCAATGGTGAGAAGGGCTGGAGGCAAAAATTGGCAGAGCAATCCGTGTGAATTCTACCTTGGCAATGTAGGCTAGTTTCTTCATGCCCCCCCCCAGGCAAGCAAGTGGCACGACCAGGCAAAAGCACCAGTGGCTGCGGCTGCCCATTGGGACTGAAGGCTTGTTGTTGTTATGTGCCTTCAAGTCAGTTATGACTTACAGCGACCCTATGAATCAGCGACCTCCAAGAGCATCTGTCGTCAACCACCCTGTTCAGATCCTGAAAGTTCAGGCCTGTGGCTTCCTTGATGGAATCAATCCATCTCTTGTTTGGCCTTCCTCTTTTTCTACTCCCTTCTGTCTTTCCCAGCATTACTGTCTTTTCTAGTGAATCATGTCTTCTCATGGTGTGTCCAAAGTATGACAACCTCAGTTTCATCATTTTAGCTTCTAGTGATAGTTCTGGTTTAATTTGTTCTAACACCCAATTATTTGTCTTTTTTCGTGGTCCATGGCATCCACACAGCTCTCCTCCAGCACCACATTTCAAAGGAATTGATTTTTCTCTTATCCACTTTTTTCACTGTCCAACTTTCACATCCATACATAGAAATTGGGAATATCATGGTATGAATGATCCTGACTTTAGTGTTCAGTGATACATCTTTGCATTTGAGGACCTTTTCTAGTTCTCTCATAGCTGCCCTCCCTAGTCCTAGCCTTCTTCTGATTTCTTGACTATTGTCTCCATTTTGGTTAATGACTGTCCTGAATTATTGATAATCCTTGACAAGTTCAATGTCCTCATTGTCAACTTTAAAGTTATATAAATCTTCTGTTGTCATTACTTTAGTCTTTTTGACGTTCAGCTGTGGTCCTGCTTTTGTGCTTTCCTCTTTAACTTTCATCAGCATTCGTTTCTGCTAGTAGTATGGTATCGTCTGCATATCTTAAATTATTGATATTTCTCCCTCCAGTTTTCATACCTCCTTCATCTTGGTCCAATCCTGCTTTCCGTATGATATGTTCTGCATATGGATTAAACAAATAGGGTGATAAAATACACCCCTGTCTCACACCCTTTCCGATTGGGAACCAGTAGGTTTCTCCATATTCTGTCCTCACAGTAGCCTCTTGTCCAGAGTATAGGTTATGCATCAGGACAATCAGATGCTGTAGCACCCCCATTTCTTTTAAAGCATTCCACAGTTTTTCATGATCTACACAGTCAAACGCTTTGCTGTAATCTAGAAAGCACAGGGTGATTTTCTTCTGAAATTCCTTCCATTATCCAACATATGTTTGCGATGTGATCTCTGGTGCCTCTTCCCTTTCTAAATCCAGCTTGGACATCTGGCATTTCTCGCTCCATATATGGGAAGAGACTTTGTTGTAGAATCTTGAGCATTACTTTACTTGCATGGGATGTTAAGGCAATAGTTTGATAATTACTGCATTCCCTGGGATCCCCTTTCTTTGGAACTGGGATGTATATGGAACGCTTCCAATCTGTGGGCCACTGTTTAGTCTTCCATATTTGTTGACAAATTTTTGTCAAAATTTGAACAGATTCAGTCTCAGTAGCTTGTAGCAACTCTATTGGTATGCCATCTGTTCCTGGTGATTTGTTTCTTCCAAGTACAGCTTTCACCTCACGTTCTAAAATTTCTGGTTCTTCATCATATGGTTCCTCCATGAATTAATCTGTCATCCTGGCATCTCTTTAATAGAGTTCGTCAGTGTATTGCTTCCACCTTCCTTTTATTTCATCTCAGTCAGTCAGTGTGTTCCCCTGTTGATTATTCAACATCCTTACTTGTGGTTTAAATTTCCCTTTAATTTCTCTAATCTTTTGGGATAGGGCTCTTGCTCTTCCCTTTTTGTTGTTCTATACAATAATTATTGTAATAGTTCTCTTTGTTCCTACGCACTAGCCACTGTATTGTTGTATTTAGGGTTCTGACCATGTTTCTGTCCCTTTGCTTTTGCTTTCCTTCTCTCTTTAACCTATTTGTTTATTTATTATTTATTATTATTTACTTTGTATCCAGCCCTTCCTCCCAGATGGAGCCCAGGGTGGCAAACAAAGCACTAAAAACACTTTAAAACATCATAAAAAAAAGATCTTAAAATACATTAAAACAAAACAGCGTTAAAACATTTTTTAAAAAAAACTTTAAAAAAGGGTTAAAAACATTAAAAAAAACATATCAAGTAATTCTAACACAGACACAGACTGAGATAGGTCTCAACCTAAAAGGCTTGTTGAAAGAGGAATGTCTTCAAAAGGCACCGAAAAGATAGCAGAGATGGCACCTGCCTAATATTCAAAGGGAGGGAATTCCACAGGGTAGGTGCTGCCACACAAAAGATCCGTTTCCTATATTGTGCAGAACGAACCTTCTGATAAGATGGTATCTGCAGGAGGCCCTCATCTGCAGAGTGCAGTGATCGACTGGGTATATAAGGGGGTAAGACAGTCTTTCAGGTATCCTGGTCCCAAGCTGTATAGGGCTTTGTATACCAAAACTAGAACCCTGAACTTGGCCTGGTAGCAAATTGGCAGCCAGTGCAATTCTTTCAGCAGCAGGGTAACATGTTGGCGATACCCTGCCCAGTGAGCAGTCTCACCACCGCATTTTGCACCAGCTGCAGCTTCCAGACCAACCTCAAGGGCAGCCCCACATAGAGCACATTACAGTAATCCAGCCAGGAGGTTACCAGTGCATGGACAACAGTGGTCAGGCTATCCTAGTCCAGAAACGGCTGCAGCTGTCTCACCAGCCAAAGCTGGTAGAAGGCACTCCAAGCCACTGAGGTCACCTGGGCCTCTAGCAACAAAGATGGATCCAGGAGCACCCCAGGCTATGGACCTGCTCTTCCAGAAGGAGTACGACCCCATCCAAAGCAGGCAACTGACCAATTATCCAAACTCGGGAACCACCAACCCACAGCACTTCTGTCTTGCTAGGATTCAGACTGTTTATTGGCCCTCATTCAGTCCACCACAGAGTCCAGGCAGCGGTCCAGGGCTTGGACGGCCTCTCCCAATTCAGATGTTACAGAGAAATAGAGCTGGGTAACATCAGCATACTGCTGACACCTTGCCCCAAAGCTCCTGATGACCGCTCCCAAGGGCTTCATATAGATGTTAAACAGCATGGGGGACAAGATGGTACCCTGCGGCACCCCACAGCACAGCTGCCAGGGGGCCAAAAGACAGTCACCCAATGCTATTCTCTGAGAGTGACCTTAGAGATAGGATCGGAACCACTGTAAAATAGTGCCTCCAATACCCAGCTCACCAAGTCGACCCAGAAGGATACCATGGCCAATGGTATCAAAAGCCACTGAGAGATTAAGAGTTTTAAGAGTTTCTTCAGTCATCCATTGAGGTCCTTCTCTCTTTTTAACGAGAGGTATTGTCTTTTTGCATTCTTCCCTGATAATGTCTCTGACTTCACTCCATAGCTCTTCTGGTTCTCTGTCAACTAAGTTTAAAGTCTCAAACCTGTTCCTTATTTGATCTTTATATTCTTCTGGGATGTTATTTAAATTGTATTTTGGCATTATGATTGCTTTGTTGTTCTTCTTTAGCTTTACTCTGATTTTCGATATGACCAGTTTATGATCTGTACTGCAGTCTGCTCCTGGTCTTGTTTTTCGCAGAAAGTATGGCACTTCTCCATCTTCTGCTACCAATTATATAAGTTTGATTCCTATATTAACCATTTGGTGATGTCCATGTGTACAGTCATCTTTTCGGTTGCTCAAAAAATGTGTTTGCAACAAATAAATTATTGGCTTCACAGAATTCAATAGGTCTTTCTCCTGCCTCATTTCTGTCTCCTAAGCCCTAGTTTTTCTCTGTTCCCTGCTTTTGCATTCCAGTTCCCCATGATTATCAGCACATCTCGTTTTGGTGTGTTATCAATTTCTTCTTGTACTTCTGCATAAAATCTCTCCAAGTCCTCTTCTGTGTTTGCCATTGGAGCATAGTTAGAGCATAAACGGAGCATAGACTTGAATAGGTTTCCCGTTTAATATCACTGATATCACTCTCTCAGACCTTGCATTATAGCTCCTAATTGCTTTTGCTACATCACACTATTAAAGCAACCCAATTTCTTCTTAATTTCTCATTTCCTGCATGAAATATTTTGTAGTTACCTGATTGAAAATGTCCCATTCCCAACCATTTTAATTCACTCACACCAAGTATTGTAATGTTGATACGTTCCATTTCTTGCTTGACAATTTCTAACTTTCCCTGGTTCATGCTTCTCACATTCCATGTTCCTATTGTGTGCGTCGTACAACTACGGACTCTCCTTTCGCATCTGTGCGCATCAGCCTTTGGGCTTTCTTTTGGCTTTGACCCAGCTGCGTCATTAATCACAGCGCTACTCAAATTTGTCCTTTGTTCTTCCCCAGTAGCTCGATGAGTGCCTTCTGACCTGGGGGTCTCATCTTCCAGCACTATCTCATGTTGCATTTTGGATACTCTGTTCATAGGGTTTTTGTGGTAAGGTATTCAGAGGTGGTTTCCCATTGTCTTCTTCTGAGTTTGGATGCATCTTAGTCTGGTGCCTCAGCTTTGAGCATTCTGCTCTGGGTGCCCCTGCTAGGAATCTAGCCTCTTGGTTTAGACTCCTGACAGCATTGCTCTCAGCTTCTTCAACAATCTCAAACCCCCTCACCACATTAAGGGGAGCCCAACAGTAGGTGGCGCCAATGACAGGTAGAGACAACTAATTCTAGTTTTGGCCCCATTCCCCCCCCCCGCTGAGTTCTACAGATTATGGAGGAAGAAGCCACCCCCTGGTCTCTCTGTAAGAAAGGAGGCAGGTAGGTGAGGGCTGACTGAGGTTGGTGGGACAGTGCCCCAGTTTTTCTAACGGGCCGGCCTCCACTGAAAAACACTCAAGGAGGGAGCAAAGCAGGGCTGGTGAAAGGTGCAGTTTGGGGAGGGTGTTTAGTTATTTATTTATTGCATTTGTATACCGCCCCATACCTGAAGCTCTCTGGGCGGTTTACAACAACCTTGTTTGGCCTGGAAAGTGTCCTGACAGCCACACAGAGAGGCCTGGAGGGCTACATTCCCCCCCCCCGGGCCTGAGGTTTCCCATCTCTGCTATGGGAGTTGATTAGGAAACAGCCTTCACTTGGAACGTTGGGTTGATTTTAGGGGCCATGGGTCAAAATGGTCTGGAAGAGACCCAGCCACCCACTTCTTAGCCCTGCCCACATATTCCCAATATGTGGGAGATGATGGTGGTTGCACTCAGTGGCAGGTATTTTGAGTATGCTCAGAAGCACTATTGTCTAAGAACATAAGAAGAGTCTGCTAAATCAGGCCAGTAGCCTATCTAGTACAGCATCCTGTTCTCACAGTGGCCAACCAGATGCCCATGAGAAGCCTGAAAACAGATCCAGAGTGCAAAAAGCACTTTTCCTTTCTGCTATTTCTGTTGCAGAGTAGCAAAATTATGCAGTTGAGCATCTGAGTGAGCTTTGTATGTTTGAATCCTTGCTAAAGATTACACCTTCCCTGGAATTAGTCAGGCTGAGACTTTAAGCTTTAAAATAAGAAATAGCTACTATATTCTGGAAGTACATACTTGATAGGAAAGAGTTCTACATCTAGCTAACTAGCTAAGTTGGAGATGCAGACACTGACCCTAGTGTTTGCCCTCATGCTGGGAGGAGAGAGAGAGATAAAGAGAAGATGTGTGCTCTCCCTCTCAAGAGAACGAAGAAGAAGCTGGAAGATGTGGTCAACATCCTGAGAATATCAATCTAACAGGAAGGAAGAGTCAGCAGGAGATCAAAGGATAGCTATAGCCTAGCAATCAGGAGGTCTCCTCTCTATCTACCATTTTTAACCCCATGCAGCCTCAACCCACAAGTTGGAGTTGAACCACATATTCCAACAGTTTCCAGTAACTGGTGTTCAGAAGCGTACTGTCTCCAACTGTGCAGGCACAGCATACCCATCATGGCTACTAGCCATGTACAGCTTTATCCTCCATGAATTTGTCTAACCCTCTTTTAAAGCCATCCAAGTTGGTAGCCATCACTGCCTCTTATGGGAGTGAATTCCATAGTTTAACTAGTGCTCTGTGAAGAAATCCTTTTTTTTTTGTCTATCCTGGATCTTCCCGTTATGTGAATTTGTATAGATGCGCACAGATCATCAATGGTCTGAGATGCGTGTGTGCCAGTGTGTGCATTTACCTAAGTGGCAGGCTTTTACTCTGCATTAGGATCACTGAGACTTAGTTAAATAAGAAAAGCTACTTTATTTATAGAAATACATAAAAGGCAAGGCATACCTAGTTCCAGAGCTTGGAAAAGTTATTTCTTTGAACTACAACTCCCATCAGCCCCAGCCATCATGGCTACTGGATTGGGCTGATGGGAGTTGTAGTTCAAAAAAGTAACTTTTCCAAGCTGTGCGCTAGTTCTAACTAAGTTGGAGGCACAATGCCCAGACATGGGTATTGCCCTCATGGCTCAGGAGAGAGAGCAGAGACAAAGATGTCTCCTCTCTCTCGGACAGCTGAAGAAGAGAAGAAGGAAAGGGTGGAAGGAGGAGGGGCAGATAAGCTTCCCTAAGCATATCCCTTGCGACACAAGGAAGTCAGTCATCGCAGGTAAAGGTAGTCAAGCCTAGCCATCTGGAGGACCTAACTCTATCTCCCTTCTGGAAAATAAACAAAAGAACAAAACAAGAATTGCTCTTGCCCCACTTCCAACACCCCTTCTCAACGAGTGTTTGGTTCAGCCCACAAGGTTCATCTTGTCTCACAGCTTGCAATGTCTGACTTTGCCCAACGCCTTCATGAGAGCATCTGCAGTCATGTCTTCTGTTGGACAATACTCCCTTTTGAGTAGTCCTCTGTGGTAGATATCTCTAATGAAATGGTGCTTCACATCCATGTGCTTGGTTCATGAACTCACCCCTTCTGACTCCATGAGTCTGATGCATCCTTTGTTGTCCTCATACATCACAACAGGCCCAGGTATAGAGATGCCTAAATCTTTGAACAATTCAAGTAGCCTTTGCATATCACACTAGTTTCGGATCTTGGGTAGTTGCTAGCTTCAGTTTCATGGTTGTAGCGCCCTTTAGATATCTCACCACTCTCTTTATTCCTTTCCAGTCCTTCTTGGTTGGCGAGCTGGTTTTTTTGGCACAGGTATCCCACTGCTGACGCCACATCTGGCCTGGTAACAGTGCTGATATTCAGAAGTTTTCCAATGGCTTCTCCTGTATCTCTCAACTTTTCCTTCAGCATCTGACTTTTTCTTGAATATCCACTTGCAGCCTACAGCTTTCCTTCATTGAGGAAGTGTAGTCAGTGTCCAAGTTTTACTCTTGTGTAGAGCTCCCAGGTCTTCCTTGGCTGCCTGCCTCCACCTCTCAGCTTCAGGTTTGTGTAAGGCGTCAATCTCTTTCCAGGTCTCTGGTTCTAGAAGTTCATGTCTCATGAGGTAAGCAAGACTTTATGGTGGTACACCTCTGTTGGTGCGTTCAGAGCGTCTGAGTGCTGGCGCTTCAGCTGCCCCTTCTGGCTCTGTTGCCTCTTCTGGCTCAGATTCCTCATCTTCCTCTGCAGGTGTATTATTATTATACCTTCTGCGGTGGAAGAATAACTCAGCTTCTTCTTCCATTTTGCTGTCATCTGTTTGGTGTGGCGCCCCTTCTGGTTGGTGTGCGCACTTTCCTTCATCAGAGTAGACAGCTCTGTATACTCCAACTTCTCCAGTTTTGGTATCTATTACTCGATATCCCTTCTGCATTGAAGAATATCCAATGAATATTACTTCCCTGGCAGTGTTGTCAAGTTTTGACCTCTTTTGTTTTGGGATGTGCACAAAGGCCTTGCACCCAAATACAAGAAGGTGAGAACACTTGATGTCCTATCATGCCATAGCTCAAATAGCGTTTTGTTGGTTGCAAATGCAGGAAGTCGGTTCTGCAGGTAGGTGGCAGTAACCACTACTTCTCCCCAGTACTTTTGTGGTAGCTGTGCATCTTCCAACAGGGAACAAATCATCTGTCCAAGAGTCCAGTTCATGTGTCCCACAACCCCATTTTGGTCTGGGTTGTAGACAATTGTAGTCTAGTGCTCTATGCCTTCCTCACAGAGAAAGTCTTGCATAGTCCTGGACACATATTCTCCTCCATTGTCAGATCTTATGATCTGTGGCGTTCTGCCAAATTTGTTGGACACAATCCTGACATAGTCCTTCAATTTTTGAAGTGCTTGACTTTTCTCTCTTAGCAGATACATTGTAGTATACCTTAAGTAGTCATCTATAAAAGTCATCATGTATAAATTTCCACCCTGGGATGGCACCTTCATTGGCCCACAAAGGTCAGTGTGAATTAATTCTAGAGGCTTTTTGGTTTTCCTTTCACTTTTCTTAGGAAATTTTGGTTTCACACTTTTTGTCTTTATACAGCACTGACATCTTTCTGTCCATTGGCATCGTCCCATTTTAATGCCTCTAGCCAAATTCTCTTTCTCTAGAGCAGTTACACTGGCTAAACTGGCATGTCCCATTGTTCTATGCCAAATATGCAAACATCCAGAATCACAGCTTTCTTTGGCTATATTTGCATGCATAGTTTCAAGATATTCTAAATGTAAAAGTCCATTTTTCAATTTTGCAGTGCAACATATTTCTCCATCTAGAATGTGGCAAAATTCTCCACTTATATAAAGTTCCCCTCCCAGTTCCATTATTCTAGTAGCACTTATTAAGTTGTCTTTAAATTCTGGAACATATAGGCAGTTTTTAAGTTCAAGCCGTCTTTCACCTTCTGGTATTTTGCAAAGCAGTTGCACTGTGCCTATTCGTTGAGAATGGAACGTGTCCCTAGATGCAGTTAACACATTCTGTGTATGGCTTTTAAAACTTTTAAACAAGCTTTTATCCTTTATTAGGTGAGTTGCGCATCCCAAAACAATTAAAAATCTGTTTTTATATTCATCATTCCTTTCATCAGATACATGGTAACTAGAATCCTTTGTTTTTGCCTGCCCCACTGTTTTTCTCCCTTCAGTTTGTCTTTTTTAAAATCAGACTTTTCTCCTGTCTGCCTTCTAGGGCAATCTCTTTGAAGGTGATTAGATATGCATGTGAAACAATTCTTTTGTCCTTCTGTGGCTTCGGGCAATGACTCATCCCTCTACTTTGCCTTTGTTTGCTGTTCCTGCCCATAGTGAAATTTTCTTTCTCAGATATAGCCTGTTCCTGTCTCTCTTTAAAATACTGGTCCTTCAAATATGATATAATCTGACTCAAATTCTGTTCTGTCTGTTCTAGCACATAAGCAGTTGATTGATGGCATTCGTGGAGAGAGGTTAGGAGCAATGCTTTTTGCATCTCATCATCAAATTTTCTTCCATACCTCTCCAGTTCATGGGGCAGTCCTGTGAATCTCTCTAGATGTGGTATTGAGACAGTCTGCCTCTCTCAGAGTAAACAATCCCTTGTAAAGGTACATTACATGATTTTTAGACTTTCTGTCATATTTCTTCTAGCTTCTGCCACATTTCCTTCACATTGTTACATCCTATGCAAACATTTAGTGCCTCATCTGATAATGCAGAAATAAGAAGAGATTTCACTTTTGCATGCTTAAGTCTCCAGGATGCTGTAGCAGTTTCTGTTGGAATATGTGGTTCAACTCCAACTTGTGGGTTGAAGCTGCATGGCGTTGAAAAGGGTAGCTAGAGAGAAGACCTCCTGATTGGTAGGCTAATACCTATCCTTTGATCTTCTGCTGTCTCTCCCTTCCTGCTAGACTGATATGCACAGGATATTGACCACATCTCCTTCTTCCTTCCTTCTTCTTCTTTCTCTTGAGAGGGACAGCAGACATCTTCGCTTTGTCTCTCCCTCTCCTCCTAGCATGAGGGCAAACACTAGGCTTAGTGTTTGCATCTTCAACTTAGCTAGTTAGCTAGATGTAGAACTCTTTCCTATCAAGTATGTACTTCCAGAATAAAGTAGTTATTTCTTATTTTCAAGCTTAAAGTCTCTGTCTGGCTAATTCCAGGGAAGGTGTAATCTTTAGCAAAGATTCAAACACACAAAGGCACACTCAGATGCTCCATTCCCAATTTCGCTACTCTGCAACACTTTCATCCTCTGCCGAGGGTTTAGGATTGGTCAGGATTCCATACAGATCTTTCCAGGAGTACAGTCATTCGAAGACTGCAAACTGCATAATTGTCCTTCTCCAGCCTCAGGACTCTTGTCTTAAGGGTTGATTCTTCAGCCATGGCTTTCCTATCTTTTGTTCTGCTTTTCTTTCTCTAGCCTAGTCTCCTTTTTAAATCACACACAGTACTTAGCCTTTTTAACTTTTAGGCACAACTTGCAATTCAACTTAGCTTACTGGACTGCCATAACCCTCGTTATGTAAATTTGTATAAATGAGCAGAGATCGTCAACGGTCTGAGATGCGTGTGTGCCAGTGTGTGCATTTACCTAAGTGGCAGGCTTTTACCCTGCATTAGGATCACTGAGACTTAAGACTTAGTAAAACAAGAAAAGCTACTTTATTTATAGAAATATATAGTATATAGGAAAGGTAAACCTAGTTCTAACTAACTAAGTTGGAGGCACAATGCCCAGATGTGGGTATTGCCCTCATGGCTCAGGAGAGAGAACAAAGACAAAGATGTCTCCTCTCTCTGGGACAGGCGAAGAAGAGAAGAAGGAAAGGGTGGAAGGAGGAGAGGCAGATAAGCTTCCCTAAGCATATCAGTCTGTGACACAAGGAAGTCAGTCAGAGCATCACAGGCAAAGGTAGTCAAGCCTAGCCATCTGGAGAACCCTAACTCTGTCTCCCTTTTGGAACATAAACAAAAGAACAAAACAGGAGTTGCTCTTGCCCCATTTCCAACACTTCCAGCATTCAGAGAGGCAGCAAATGCCATACTGGTCTGCTGCAGCACTACTCTGACACTCTAATTGTTAGAAGTGTGACAAGAACAACTCTTCTTGGGTCCTCTTTGCATGGGGGACAGAGAGAGATACTCCTCCTAGCTGGCTAGGCTGCCACTGACCTGTACTCATCTTTTCTGTCTTCCTTCAGTGTAAACTGATATATCTGAGGGAACAGTTCTCACCTCTGACTAGGGGTGTAGTTATCAGGGGATGCAGAGGGTCATAGACCCATTCCTTTTTGTGAGAGCAGGGTCCCAGCCAGATTCCTATGTATGAGCCAATCAGCATGAAAAGGAAGGATGTTAGCCACTGAGATGAGTCCTTGTGCTTTCATGCTGATTGGAGCCAATCAGGATGAAAGGAGGTGACCCAGCCACTGAGAAGACTCTCCTCAATAGCTAACACACAAAAGGGTGTGTGGCTGTGAGGGCATGGCTGTCATGACTATCATGAAAGGACCCTGCACTTCTGAATTTGCCTCTGACTTACCTTCCTTCCTTCCTACATCCAAGGGTTTTGGATGAAGTCTGGGTGACCTAAAGAGATGAACCAAACCACAAGCCACTCCCCAGCCTACATTTCATTTTTGAGGAACAATTGGAAGACGATGGAAGCCTATATTAAGGGAAATAAGATGGAGAGGTCCCTAGTTGCTTAAAAGAGGCAGTAGTGAGACCACTCCTGAAGAAACCTTCCCTGGACCCAGATAATTTGAACAACTATAGACCGGTAGCGAATGTTCCATTCCTGGGCAAGGTCTTAGAACGGGTGGTTGCCAGCCAGCTCCAGGTGCTCTTGGATGACACTGATTATCTAGATCCGTTTCAATCCAGTTTTAGGCCCGGTTTTGGCACTGAAACAGCCTTGGTCGCCCCGTATGATGACCTATGTCGGGAGAGGGACAGAGGGAGTGTTACTCTGTTGATTCTCCTTGATCTCTCAGCTGCTTTTGATACCATCGACCATGGTATCCTTCTGGAGAGGCTCACAGAGTTGGGAGTTGGAGGTACTGCTTGGTGGTGGCTCCGCTCCTACTTGGTGGATCGTCTCCAGAGGGTAGGGCTTGGGGAGCATGCATCGATACCCTGGACTCTCCATTGTGGAGTCCCGCAGGGATCGGTCTTGTCCCCTATGCTTTTTAACAACTACATGAAGCCGCTGGGTGCAGTCATCAGGAGTTTTGGAGTGCGTTGTCACCAGTATGCTGATGACACGCAACTCTATTTCTCCTTTTCATCTTCTTCAGGTGAGGCTGTTGATGTGCTGAACCGCTGCCTGGCCGCGATAACGGACTGGATGAGAGCTAATAAACTGAGGCTCAATCCTGACAAGACCGAGACACTGTTGGTGAGTGCCTTCTCTGACCAGATGGTGGATGTTCAACCTGTTCTAGATGGGGTTACACTCTCCCTGAAGGAACAGGTACGTAACTTGGGGGTTCTTTTTGATCCATTCCTGTCTCTCGAGGCGCAGGTGGCCTCGGTGGCACGGAATGTGTTCTACCACCTTCGGTTGGTAGCCCAGCTACGTCCCTATCTGGAAAGCGACGACCTCGCCTCAGTTGTGCACGCTCTGGTAACCTCTAGACTGGATTACTGCAATGCGCTCTACGTGGGGCTGCCTTTGAAGACAGTCCGGAAACTTCAGTTAGTGCAAAACGCTGCAGCCAGACTGCTGACGAAGACCAGGCGGTCGGCGCATATTACACCTGTGCTGGCGCGTTTGCACTGGCTGCCTATTTGTTTCCGGGCTAGATTCAAAGTGCTAGTTTTGACTTATAAAGCCTTACACGGTGCGGGACCACAGTACCTGGCGGAACGCCTCTCCCGATATGAACCTACCCGTTCACTACGTTCAACATCTAAGGCCCTCCTCCAAGTTCCGAATCACAGAGAGGCTCGGAGGGTCGTAACAAGATCTAGGGCCTTTTCAGTGGCTGCCCCCGAATTATGGAACAGTCTCCCCGATGAGGTCTGCCTGGCGCCTACACTTCTATCCTTTCGGCACCAGGTGAAAACCTTTTTATTCTCCCAGGCATTTTAATCTACCTTTTAAGCTTTTAATGTATATGAGGCTATTTATTGTTTATATTTATGTTCTATTGTTCTTGTGATGTTATTGTATTTTATCCTATGCTGTACACCGCCCTGAGAGCCTTTGGGCTGTGGGCGGTATATAAATTGAACAAAATAAATAAATAAATAAATATCACCAATAGGATTTGCTCATGAATATTCATAGACATGTGGAGTCCACTTTAGGATTTGTGTGGCTCTTATACACCAGTGTGGTGTAGTGGTTAAGGTGTTGGACTACGACCTGGGACACCAGGATTCGAATCCCCACATTGCCATGAAGCTCACTGGGTGACCCTGGGACAGTCACTGCCTCTCAGACTCATGAAAACCCTATAGGGTCGCCATAAGTCGGAATCAACTTGAAGGCAGTCCAGTAAGTAAGTAAGTATAAAATTAACTTTTGTGTTCTGTTTTTTTTAAAATCAATTTTGCAACAAGAAAATTCTGCAATCTTATGCATATTAATCTGTATGACCATATTTTGCATTATTTACACTGCTTCTATTTGTTATGGGCAGGAACAAGGAATTATGCAGGCCACTGACGCCACTGGAAAACTCAGCAACTCCATGGCTTTTGAGATTTCACCAAGCATTGTCCATTCTTAAGCATATTCTTGCAACCACAAGGGCTAGAGACTTAAAAGAAAAGAGAAAAAAACAGACAGGAATTTCATATCCAATAAAGCACTTTGTTGTTGTGTGGAACAGGAACATACACACAGCCCTGCCGATAGCACCCTTCAACTTCCCCACAGAGCAATTTATACATTCCAGACCACGGCAGACGATAAACAGCAAGGAATAGAGCAAATAGGTCGACATTACTCAAGCTAAAGCATGAAAGTCTATCTTGGCATCACTAACCAATTGGACTGTGGGAGACCAAAAATAATTTCTGAGCCCACACATGGCGATTCACAACTCCCCAGCATTGGGAAAACCCATCCACCAAGGAAAATCAGAGAAAGACAGTGGGAACAGCCTCACCTCACCTGATATTTTGTGACTCATCATCACAGATTCTGATGCTCCAGAAGAAGCCTGAAAGGAAAATAAAGAGGCATCCGCACCAGACATATAAAGCACAATTATACCACTTCAACTGTCATGGCTTCCCCCAAAGAATCCTGGGAACTGTCATTTATCAGTCACAGAGCTACAATTTCCAGGATTCTTTGAGGAAAGCCATAACTATTTAAAGTGATATAAGATTGCTTTAAAGGTATGGTGTGGGTGTGACCGATACCCTTTGCTGACCCTGCGAGTGGTGATCAAATAGAAACTCACAAGTCATCCTTTAAAAATACAACCAGCTCTAAGAGACACTATTATACCACTTTAACAGTCACAACCTCCCCCACAGAATCCTGGGAACTGTAGTTTGTTAAGGGTGCTGAGAGTTAGGAAACCCCTATTGCCCTCCCAGCACTACAGTTCTCAGAGTAGTTTAACAATCAATCCCTCTTCCTAGGGAACTCTGAGAATTGTAGCTCTGTGAGGGGGAATAGGGGTCTCCTAACAACCCTCAGCATCCTTAACAAACTGCAGTTCCCAGGATTCTTTGGGGGAGATTGTTTAAAGGGTATTATAATACTTCGAATGTATAATGCAGATGGGGTCTCAAGAGTCATCTACCAACGAACCAGCTTTTGTATTTAAAATGTGGCTGGGGTGCCATGTTGTCCTTATCTCAGGCAGCTCAAAGTTCTGGGCCACCCCCTGCCTGGGGACCCCATAATCTTGGGCCCTGAGATTTTCAAATGTTGTTACCACTGTACTCTCTACTTAAGCACCAAACAACTGCATGAGGGGGATTTTTTTTCTCTTTACACCACATTGGAGCAGCTCCTTGTTTTTTTCCAGCCTACAAACGATAAGCAGATCAGTGACTTTAAAAGTTCAGGTCAAAATATGGGAGTTGGCCCAATGCAATCCACTCTTCCAGTAGTGGCAAATTCAGAAGGGCAGGGTCCCTTCATGATAGTCACGCCACACCCCCTCACAGTCATGCCCACTTTCCCTCATCTCCCTTGTTATCTTGCAAGTCCACCCTCTACTACAACAGACATCCCTAGGAGCCAATCAGCATGAAAGGGGAGACCATGTGTTAGCTACTGAGAAGAGTCTTCTCAGTGGTTGACTCACCTCTCTTCACTGTGGCTAGCTCCAGTCACCATAAAAGGACAAGGACTCTTCTCAGTGGCCACCATGCTCCCCCTTTGATGCCAATTGGCTCATACAAAGGGACTGGGCTGGGCCCCTGCTCCCAAAAAAGTAACAGGTCCACAACCCCCTGCAACCCCAGATACTACACCCCTGATTCCAGTATCACCCATACATACGTGGTGTGGTTCACTCACCCACCCACACAACAGTGGCATTCCATCATTAGGGGGAAGCAAGGTTTTCAGCATGGTTTAAAGGCCTATTCATAGATGTATTCAAGATGAAGGCTGCAGCCCTATTATACCCATTTACTTGGGAATAAGCTGCATCAAACTTAATAACACACCTCTCCACAGACAAGTAGAGGACTGGGCTCTAAACTGGCCAAAACCAACTATACTTTAGGACAACTTAGGACAACTGATAATTCTGATACCACTACATGATTAACAGCAAATTTATCGACATAGACTAGTTGGTTAGTCTACCATTTTTTCAAGCTAAGTGATTTGTGCCCTTAGCATGCATACCTAATACATTTCATTGGGCTGTATCAGGTGTGTAGTCGTCCGGGGACTCAGGGGGTCTTTTTTTGGAGCAGGGTCCCAGCAGGGTCCCTATGTCTGCAGCGTCCTATAAGCCAATCAGCATGAAAAGGGAGTGTGTTAGCCACTGAGAAGAGTCTTCTAATATCCTTGTCTTTTCTTGCTGATTGGAGCCAATCAGAATAAAAGGAAGTGAGTCAGCCACCGAGACGACTCTTCTCAGTAGCTATCACTATCCTCTTTCATGCTGATTGGCTCCTAGGGCTGTCTGGGAGAAGGTATTAACAAGGATCTCATTCTCAACTCTGCAGCCAAAAAGGGGGTGGGAGGAGAGGGCATAGCTGTGACTGTCATGAAGGGACTCTGCAGTTCTGAATTTGCCACTACACTACTAGGCTGTATACTACGTCCTACTCAGAGTAGGCCCACTGAAATGAACCTAACTTAGAATGACTAACTTAAGTTAAATGAACCTAACTTAGGTATGTCTATAAACTTCAGTGGGTCAACTCTGAGTAGGACTAGCACTGAAGACCACCCATTGTTTACAGCAATAGTGTGGCAAACCACTCTGTTGTAATCAACTAAGTTTTATTCAGCGCAGACCCATTGAAATAGATAGACCTAAGTTAGTCCTGTCCATTCATTTCAATGGGTCTACTCTGAGAAGGGCTGGATGTAACCCTGTGAGTTGGTCAGAAATAAAGATGCTGCTGCTTATTATCATTTATTTATAGAGCGCCATCAGATGCACATGGCACTGTACATAAAATAAAGCAATGAAAACAAGTCCCTGACCCCAAAGCATACAATCCAAATAAACACCAAGCATGGGGGTGTAGAGGGGAGGTCCTCCATAAAACGGTGCCCCCATGCCATACAACCAGATGCAAACTGGCACCCTTAAAAGTGCTTAGAGGTGGCAAGAGAGATCATCCCTCCCTTAGTAACTTCTCAGGCCTTTCAATCTTCTGAGTTGAGACAGGGTTCAAAATTAGACTGTCCACTTCATTGCAGAAATCTCCATGTTTGAGAAAAGGGCAAGGGTCACTTGTGTGTGAAGGGGGTTGCAGAGGAGGGGGTCCAGTTTAGCTTAAACTGTAATACCCTGTGATGTGTGAGAGACATTAACAAACAGAATCCACATTAAATTTAATTTCATTCCACTCTTCCTGCCTGGAGCAATTGTTCCCTTCATTTTCATTTTTCCTCTGAATTCCCACAACTCAGGCCTCTTTGAATTGCAGGTTTGATTAACAATGCTCATTAAATGATTTTTTATTCCTTTCTTTTAATATTACTCTGCCACCTGTCTTTAGACATTGAGGGCTGACTGTTTATTCTAATTTATTTCTATTAAAATATAGGGGTAAATGGGGCAATGAAAGCAAAGGGGTGGGAGAGGGGGAAAGGGAGGCGTGAAACTGGGGAAGCTATTCCGTGCCCCCCCCCCCGCTTTTGCTCTAACAAAGACAATCCAAAATGAATGTCAAGGACACTGTGCCTGGAAGTTCTCTGGGAGTGCATTTCTTTCCCTTCAAATTTGTTTCATTTGCTAAAATTGGATCAGGCATGCTATATTTTGCAGTGATTTTCCACCTCATTCTTAAAGCCCGTTGCCCATCTAGTCCATGTATAAAACCAGCTCTCTCTTCACTGGGAAAAAGTCAGAACAATGCAAAACAAGCAAAACAAAAAACCCTCATGGGAGAAGGCAGCAGGCTGATGACAGGGAGTGATGCAGCCCGGTTTCCTTTAAAAAGGCAGGGGTGGACTGTTAAAGACAACAGAAGCTAGCATACTCTTCTCAGCTCATCCCTAGTTTGTCACACAGGGGCCAGCAGTATAGTGGCAAATTCAGAAGTGCAGGTCCCTTCATGTTAGTCCAAGCCACGCCCCCTCCCCGTTTTTGTTGCAGGGTTGAGAATGAGATCCTTGTTAATGCCTTCTCCCACATTAGACATCCTTAGGAGCCAATAAGCATGAAAGGGGAGAGTGTTCGCTGCTGAGAAGAGTCTTCTCAATGGCTGACTCATCCTTCTTTCACTCTGGTTGGCTCCAATCAGCTGGAACGGTCAAGGAAGCATGTTAGAAGATTTTTCTCATTTTTCTCAAAGGAAACTCCCCTTTCATGCTGATTGGCTCACAGGATGCTGGAGACAGAGGCACCCTGCTGGGATGCTGCTCCCAAAAAAGGAGAGGGTCTAAGACACTTCCGTGTCCATCCCCCCCCCCCGAGACCCTGGACGATTACACCCTTGACACTGTATCACTGAATGGGGATGACCTACAGGAGGAGCTCATCTCACCTTCATGCCTTGCTTGTGAGCTTCAAGAAGCTGAAAGATCGTCTTACCCCTTACATACCCAGTCGACCACTGCATTCTGCAGGTGAGGGCCTCCTGCAGATATCATCTTATCAGGAGGTCCGTTCTGCACAACATAGGAAACGGACTTTTAGTGTTGTGGCACTGACACTTTGGAATTCCCTCAGGGGTGTAGTTGTCCAGGATCTTGGGGGTCTTAGACCCCTTACTTTTTTCAGAGCACCCCCAGCAGGGTCCCTACGTCTCCAGCATCCTATGAGACAATCAGCATGAAAGGGGAGTATGTTAGTGACTGAGAACAGTCTTCTAACATAATTCCTTGTCCTTTCCTGCTGATTGGAGCCAGAGTGAAAGGGGGTAAGTCAGCCACTGAGAAGACTCTTCTCAGTAGCTTACTTCACTTTCATGCTTTATTGGATCCCAGGGATATCTGTTGTTATGGGAGAAGATTTTAAAAGGATCTCATTTTTAACTCAACAGCAAAAAAAAAAAAAAAAAAAGAGGAGGGTGATGGCTGTGACTAACATGAAGGGACCCTGCACTTCTCAATTTGCCACTACACCACTGAATTCCCTCCCCTTAAATATTATCCAGGCACCATCCCTGTTATCTTTTCAGCACCTACTGAAGACCTTCCTCTTTCAACAAGCCTTTTAAGTAGAGACCTTATCCCAATCTGCATCTGTGCTGGAAATGCTTTTTCAGATGTTCTTAAAAGCTTTTTTCAAAAAAGATGTTTTTAAAGATGTTTTGTTTTAATATGATTTAGAGATGTTTCGTTTTAATATATTTTGAAGTTTTGTTTTTAAGATGTTTTAGAGCGTTTTTAGTGTTTTTGTTTGTCGCCCTGAGCTCCTACTGGGAGGAAGGATGGGATATTATAACAACAACAACAACAACAATACAAATTTAAAAAGCTGGCTACTGACAGAAGCCTAATATTGTCTGGATTAAATGGACCTTTGGTCTGATGCAGCAGTGGAAGAGACAAGAAGCAGGTCATCCCATCAGCTCCGCTCAAAGACCAGCTCTGTTCAGCTCCTCCTGTCCCTGACCTGCTTCCATTTTTAGTCGTTCGGTCATATAAGAACTACCATGTAATTTTAACAATTGGTGCCCAAGTTTGCCTTATCTCTCTTCCCTCTCCATCCCTCTTTCCTTTTGTGTCATGTCTTTTAGATTGTAAGCCTGTAGTCGAGGATTTATAAATGCCCAGCCCTCAGGGAATCCTTTCCACACTGATTTGTCTGCTAGCAAACCCTTGCACATCTATCATAGCATGGAGCTTTTGTATGTTCCAGCAGCTGCATTCTCAGTTCATGGCAGGTATTAGCCAGGCACGCAGGACCCCAGCATTGCACACTGAAAACTGAAAGGGTTCTCATATGCCCTACATGCCCTCGCTGGTGGGTATTGTGGGGAAAGATAGGTAAATGGCTGACAAGGCGTGTTTTGATGGGGCGGGCACAAGATCCCCTGCATGAGAATCTACTTTTCCCTGATGGACTAGCTTTCTATCTGTAGGGAGTTTCCCCCCAAAGGACTTCACCAGCTGATTTTGCTGACAGCATCTTTCCATCCTTAGACTGGCAGATCAGTAAATCACATGCTTTTCTTATCAGCAGATGCATCTATGGAAGTCTTGTGTTTACAGGGCTTTATGCCTTGTTGCCTCAGACAGGACATGCTTTTCCCTCACCCGCAGTGTCCATGCATGTAGCAAAAGACTTGTGCAGGGTCCCATGTGGAAACTATGCAGGTTATTCTGCCACCTGCCCACGTAAACACGTAAGCTGCCTAATGCAGAATTAGATGACTGCCTCAGGCAAACCATCACTTCTCTCATAGCATTAAAACTCGTGGACCTCCAGTGAAGCTGAATGTTGGAGGATTCAGGACAGACAAAAGAAAGGACTTCTTCATGCACCGCACAGTGAAACTATGAAACTCGCTCCCACAAGAGTCAATGAGGGTCACCGACTTGGATGGCTTTAAAAGAAGATTAGACAATAATTATACTTCCTCTGCTAAATCTTAATACCTGTTGTAGTTGTTTTACTGTTCTGTACACTGCTTAGAGATCTTTTAAGCGGTATAGAAATAGTCTAAATAAATAATAAATTCTTGGAGGAAAAGGCTATCAGTGGCTACAAGCAACAACGGCTATGTTCTGTCTACACAGTCGGAGGCAGCATGCTTCTGACACCATGGGAATCATTGCTGGAAACTGCAAGAGGGGTGAGTGCTGTTGTGCTCAAATCCTGCTTGTGGGTATCCCATCGGCATCTGGTTGGCCACTGTGAGAACAGGATGCTGGGCTAGGTGGGCCATTGGCCTGATCCAGAAGGGCTCTTCTTATGTTCAGGCAGAGGCTTTCCTCCACAGCTTCTCTGTCGGGCTTTGAACTGGATGCCAGGACTGAATCTGGAACTTGTTGGCTTTCTACCATTTTTCTCCTCATCCTCCTACCCCTCCCCCCCAAGTAACCCCCCCAAGGTAAAATCCAAAGTAAAAACGAAGGCCAGACCCCAAAGCTAGAGAGGCCTTCTCTGCAAGCATGCTAAGCAGCAAGGTCTCCCACACCCACATCATGTACACCTGAATAGGTAAATGCTGATGAGTGACCATAGGGACACAATTCATATGGAACCTGAGAAAAAACTCTTGTTCTCTCAGGCAGGGCAAGCCCTTTTTAACACAAGAGTGACCCCTAGTGGCAAATCCTAATCATCATCCTGCAGAAGTTTTTTTCCTTCGTATTTATCATGTCAGCATGAAATATCAAACTATTCAAAGCTGCCAAAGGATCATAGAATCATAGTAGAGTTGGAAGGGGCCTATAAGGCCATCGAGTCCAACCCCCTGCTCAATGCAGGAATCCGAATCAAAGCATTCCCAACAGATGGCTGTCCAGCTGCCTCTTGAATGCCTCCCGTGTCAGAGCCCACTACCTCTCTAGGCAATTGGTTCCATTGTCGTATGGCTCTAACAGTTAGGAAGTTTTTCCTGATGTCCAGTCAAAATCTGACTTCCTGCAGTTTGAGCCCATTATTCTATATCCTGCACTCTGGGACGATCGAGAAGAGATCCCGGCCCTCCTCTATGTGACAACCTTTCATGTACTTGAAGAGTGCTATCATATCTCCCTCAGTCTTCTGTTCTCCTGGCTAAACATGCCCAGTTCTTTCAGCCTCTCCTCATAGGGCTTTGTTTCCAATCCCCTGATCATCCTTGTTGCCCTCCTCTGAACCTGTTCCAGTTTGTCTGCATCCTTCTTGAAGTGTGGTGTCCAGAACTGGACACAGTACTCAAGATGAGGCCTAACCAGTGCCAAACAGAGGGGAACTAATACTTCATGTGATTTGGAAACTGTACTTCTTTTGATGCAGCCTAAAACAGCATTTGCCTTTTTTTGCAGCGACATTGCACTGTTTGCTCATACTCAGTTTGTGATCAACTACAATCTGAAGATCCTTCTCACATGTAGTATGCTGAGCCAAGTATCTTATAAATGTGCATTTGGTTTCTTTTTCCTAGCTGTAGAACTTTGCACTTATCCCTGTTAAATTTCATTCTGTTGTTTTCAGCCCAAAGCTCCAGCCTATCAAGATCCCTCTGAATTTTGTTTTCTATTTTCCAGGGTATTAGCTATCCCTCCCAATTTTGCATCATTTGCAGATTTGATAAGCATTCCTTGCACCTCCTCAAGTCTGCATCCTTCTTGAAGTGTGGTGTCCAGAACTGGACACAGTACTCAAGATGAGGCCTAACTAGTGCCGAACAGAGGGGAACTAATACTTCATGTGATTTGGAAACTATACTTCTGTTTAATGCAGCCTAATATAGCATTTGCCTTTTTTGCAGCCACATCACACTGTTGGCTCATATTCAGCTTGTGATCAACGACAATTCCAAGATCCTTCTCATATGTCGTACTGCTGAGTCAAGTATCCCCATCTTATAACTGTGCATCTGGTTTCTTTTTCCTAAGTGTAGAACTTTGCATTTATCCCTGTTGAATTTCATTCTGTTGAATAGCAAGGAATAGCAAGTAAAACTAAAACTAAAATTGCAAGTAAAACCAATGAAAATTCTTTACCAAAGCCCCACACTGTGGCTTTTACAGAGCCAAGGAAATACAGCTCCACAGCTCCTGAGGAAGGAATATATTCCAAAACGCATTGAGCAACATAATACATTTATAATACATTTATAACTAGCACCAGAGCTTGTCTCTCCTCTTTTTGACCTGTGGAATGCTGTGCCAGTGCAGAAGCTGGCACTGGGGCATCAGATTCACCAGATCGATGGAGAGTTTAAAGGCAGCACAGTAACCTCAACCATGATTTCCCATGTCACAATAGTGGACTCCTTCGAGTAGAAGGGCGGGATATTTAATCAATACCCATGCAACACAGGGATCTTCCCCCCCCCCCAAGTGTGCCTTCCAATGTTTAGGTCACTGTTCTTCAGCCTTGGCTCCCCAGATGTTGTTGGACTACAACTCCCATCATCCCCAGACAGCATGGTCAATGGTCAGGGATGATGGGAGCTATAGTCCATCAACATCTGGGGACACAAGGTTGAAGAACAGCAATCGGGTGAAATGTTGAATGGGGAAATCAAAGAACCCGGCTTGAACTTCCCTCCAGCAGTAGGAAGAAAGGGGAGCCCAGCGCTTCCTGCGTTCATAGGTACACACAGGACTGTCATTAGGAGCAAGAACAATGCTATTAAAAAGGTTTTATAAGTTTGGACATGAGATGGCTGCATTCCTCCCTCTGCTGAGAAACTGCACCTCATCTGGCTGAGCCTACACATCCGGGCACAACTTTGAAACATTCTGCCACTGGAACCCTGAGAAGACTGTACCTCTTTGCTAAAGTGTTTTTCTCCCCATAATGCTGATTTTTGCCTGAAGGACAGGCACTAGCCTCACAATCAGGAGCCGAAGCCAGTGTGGGCCTTTTTTCCCATTCGGAGGGCTGGATTGGCTTCTTAAACCTGTCCAAATGCACCTCAGCAAAGACAAGCAGCAGCTATCAGTACAGGAAGGCTGCCTTCCATCGAGAGCTGAGCAAGTTCCAGCTACCCTGGCCCACACCCTGGGTTCTTCTAAGGACCTCGGGAGTAGTTGCTACCTGGTAGGAGGTGGGCTGAGTTCTGCCGCCAAAACTGGGTTCTTCTATCACAGCAGAGAAGCTTCGCTGTAGTATACTGTAGCTCCAAGAGGCTGCTTTGTATCCTGTTGCTTCCGGCAATGAGCATCACAAGTACCAGCCACAAGTTGAGCTCCATGACCTGACCGGATGCACAACTATCCATCCTCAAAACACCTCACAGATCAGATGGAGCTCAGGTGGGACAGCTATGGCCCTCCAGGGGTGAAATGGACTCCCAACTCCTATCAATCCCAGCCTGTTTTAAGGTTTGGGATGCTGGGATTCATAGTGCAGTCAAAACTCCTTATCACAGCAAATTTCAAGACTGACTAAGAGAATCTGCTCATAGCCTTGGTCGGTGTATGAGTGGGAGTTTGCCGCTCGGGATAGAGTTGACAGTTGTTTCCAAACTCCACACCCCTCCCCCAGTGGACCACTTGAAAATTGCTCAGGGTCTTGATGGACCACTTAATTTTTTGGCCTGCTGTAGCAATTGGAATGCACTGTGCTAGATACCGTGTGTGTTCTTTTACTTGTATTTTTACAGACACACTGTGGACCAGCGGAATGAAGTTCATGGACCACAGTTTGGGAACCCCTCCAACAGACCTGTTCATGGTTATTAGCCAAGTAGAACTGCCTTGGCCAGAGGCAGACCTCAGAATATTAAATGCTGAGGGCAATCTGTAAGGACCAGTGCCTTCCTGCCCTGCTTGTAAAGTCTTCACGGGATGTCTGATTGGCCACTGTTGGAGAATATTGGACTGCAGGGGGGACCTTTTGTTTGATGCAGTAGGGCTCTCTCTCTATTCCCTCATATTTGGGCTAGCTATACTTCCCATGTTGCCTCTGTTAGCAGGAAAGATGGTGACTTTGCAAGAACAAGTTTACTGGAGGGCCCAGAAAAGACAAGGCTTGCTTCGACATCCATCTGGTGAACACACACAGAAAGTAACCAGACATTTATTACAAGACAAATCACTTTTATTTACTGAACTGTAAACACCAGGATAATAAGCCAAGGGCATGGCTTCATGGGCTAATCTAGCCTCCAACTCACAAACATAATATTTACTGGCTGCATGCGAGAGCCTACATGCTGAACAATACAGAGAAGCCCAAAAACAAGCAAACGTTTAACACTCCGGAGAGTTTAGATTCCACTTCTATAGATTTGGCCCTAGGAAATCCCTCCTCTTTGAACTGCAGTTGATTCAAAATGGAGTCAATTATTTTAATAGGAAAGTAGCTTTGACTCTCCTGTTGCCCAATCCTGCAAGGGGGCTGTCTACCACCAACAGCCACGTGGGAGCAGGTAGACAGGCAAAGTAGCCTGCGGAACCTACTGCAGCTGGACTGGTTTAGGGATTGTTTTAATTATATTTAAATTGTTCTTGATATTTTTTTAAAAAAAATTGTAAGCCACCTTTGCTCAGGAACGCAGGTTACAAATTTATTAAATAAAGGCATCAGTTAGTCCTGTGGGAAGGGTCCCAGGGACTTAAGTTTTCAACACTGTTTCACTGCGATTGTATAAATGTATTTAATTGTTACTTCTAAGCTGCCGTGGAAGAATTTTTATCCTTAAAAATTGAATATTTAAATAAATAAATAAATAAATAAAGCATCCTCTTGTATCCTCAAGAAAAAAGGTTCAACAATGCAATAGTCCTGAGACAATCAATGATTAGATGACCAGAAATCTATGCAATATGCCCTTTATAAGGGCATTTCTTAAGCTTACCCTGGAGCCTGATTAGAGAACAATCACTATACATAATTAAAAACATTCCTCTCCTTCCATACTAGAATACCACCAAAGTTCCTTTAGCATTTGTTTACTCTCCCTCCAAAGCAAAACTGTAGCTTTTTTCACAGTGCATTAGAGTCAACTGAACAGCACTAACGTGCATTGGCAAACATTTGTGCAATTGTTTCATGTTACTCTACGATATCACAGAGAGCTAGGAAACATGCTTTATTAGACATCATATTAGGTTTTATAACTTTGCGCAGCCATCTGGGAAGAGGTCCCCCAACACATCCCATGCCCTACTAATTAGAGATCATCCAGCTGCATGAAACGGATGATAAAACACTGCTTCAGGGAAAACACTTTTTTTCCTACCACCAAACATTCCCAAGCAGGCTCACAGCTCAGAGAGACATTGTTCCAAGGCAACCATGCCATACAGGCTGGCCATTTCCAAACCCCGGTGCTGTTGGATCATCTCCAAACATGGCTGGCTAGCTCGGGCTAGCTCCATCAAGGTGCCTTGGAAAGCGCCGACAACTTCCAAGTCCACGGACGACGGCGCCACGCAGCCCAGCAATGCCAGCAGCTCCTGAAGCCAGCCAGAGCGCAAGACATCCTGCGGCAGCCACAGGAAGAGGGGCACACAGCTAGCGAAGGCCTTCATGCCCAGAAACCACAACTCACGGATGGCTGGCCAGGCTGCCTTGTAGGTTGGAGAAACACTCATGGTTACTTTCTCCCCGTCGAGATCTGTTTGGGCCACGTGGGCTTCTGCTAGGAAGCGGATGGCAGCGTCAAAGAACCCCTCGGCTTCTGGAGTCCCCTGCAGACCTGAGAAATTGAGAGAAAGAATGAATATGATGTGGGGACATCTACTTTCCTCAAGTTCTGGGAAGGGACATTTCCTTCCTGCTGCCTTCTCAGGCCAAAATGCCTCTATGGCCACATTCACACCATACATTTATTCCACTATTATTCCACTTTAAACAGTCATGGCTTCCTCCAAAGAATCCTGGGAAGTGTAGTTTGTGAAGGGTGCTGAGAGTTGTTAGGAGGCCTCTATTCCCCTCAGTTAAATTCCTTGAGTGGTTTAACAAACAATCCCTCTTTCCAGGGAATTGCAGGTGTGAATGCAGCCCATGAATCTGTGAGTCAGGCCAATACAAAGAGACCCAAGTCCTTGCCTGACCTGAAGGGGTACAGCCCAGCAACAGATTGGCCACCGAAGCAAGAAGGCGGCCAGTTACTTTTGCTGACTTCCTACAGGCAACAGAGGTTGACAGCCCTATTTCTTGCCTGGGTAAGCAAACAGCCTCTTGGCCATCATGAGTCCCAATGTTGCCACATTGGCTGTCAGGATGAGATGCTCTCTCTGGGGTAGCAGAGAAGGAAGAGCCTTCAGCAACATGTCCATCAAGGCGGCAAAGCAATCTTCTCGGCTGTAGGTGGGAGAAAGAGCAAAACAGGAGATGCTTTCTGAGTTAACCACATTTGTTTCCCGTGCTTCCCCAGGGAAGGCTGGTTCATTGAAGTAACCCTTTCTCCTGATTTCTGGGGTCCATTTGGACTCCCAGATCTACAGGGATGTCCTTCTGGGACATCGTGAAACTGTCATCTATATGATGTCTGCAAATTTCAGCCAGCTACCACTTAACCATTTTCCTTCTAGAAGCAACCCCCCCCCCGGGGGGTCCAAAAATACCCCCGTTTGCTCAATATGCATGGGGACGGGGCCAACATATATCACTCAGAAAAAAAATCTACCTCCTCTGTGCAAATGTTTTTTGACTCAGGGTGCTTTGGTAGTGTCAAGCACACTTGTGGTGACCAAAATGAAACAAAAAAAGATCTCTGGGGTACAAAGTGACCCCATCCTTCCACTGGAAATCTCATTGGGGTCCAAAAATATCCCGAAGTCAACCAGTGTGATTTTTTAAAAAACAGTCTGAAAGAAGGCTACAGCAAATGGGACACTGCCCCACCAGTCTCAGTCTGCCCTCAACCAACTCCCACCTGCCTGCCCTCTGACTTACAACCAGCCCAGAATACTGACTGTCAGCTTCTTCCTCCTGGATCTGTGTTGCCCTTTGTACCACTCAGCAGGGAAGAAGATGGGGATGAAACTAAATGGGCTGTGGCTCCACCTACCGTTGGCCTCCTGCCTTATGCTCTACTGGTCCCAATGGGCACCAGCTACTGCTGCCCTACTCCCACGATGCTCAAGGCAACAGGCACAAACGTCTCTATTTTTTGTTCCCACAGCAGCCCTGGGGGTTGGTCAGGGTGAGAGAGACTAGATCTAAGCCCATAACCCTTTGACCTTCATAGTTTCAGCAGGGATTTTCAACCCAGATCTCCATTTTTAGGTGTATACCTTTTACTAGATAATTTCACTGAACAGGAACATGGTTAAATGTTCTTAATAGTGGTACTCTTGAGTTTTGTACTGTATTACAAGGATTGTTCTGTATGTTGAAAGACAAAAAAAAATTTCAAAAAAGAATGCGTGAATAAGTCAAATCTGTTTTTGGAAAGGGAAGTGTATGCATCCTGCAGAAACAGTCATTATCCCTGTGGAACAGACGCTGAAGTGGCAAACCAGGTTTGGTTCCGAAACACGTGAAGGTGTTGCTAACTCACCTACATTCCTCCTCTACCCATTACCTGATTAAATCTGGAGCAGTCACAACCAAATTAAGGAAAATTTCACAAGATGTTTGAAGGCTGGATTCTACAGTGCTTGATGCAGACGGGGTTTCAGTGTCTGAAACAAACATCTCCCACCGGTACAAGAAATATTGGCACAGGAGTACTGGCGCCCCCTCCAAGATGAGGATCCCGCGGGGTCGATCCTCTGCAGTCAAGTGACTTAAGCCAGGCAACAGGAATCTATAAGGGGAAAGGAAGTGCTGGAAGTCAAAGGCAGAGAATTTATCACTTATTTCCAGCATTTATACCCAGCTCTTAAGACAAAAAAGGCTCTTAAGAGCAGCTTACAAAAATCAGCAAGACCCTCAGGCTTACAATTCCTGACACACAAGGGAAAAAATGGATGGTGAGGGAGGATAGAAAAAGCAAGCCCAGGCATTAATTCCTATAGTTATAGATCTTGTAACAGTTATATAGTTGCATGGACACAGATTCTGGCCATCTTTGAAAGCAACCCCTCTGGAAAAAAGTCCTTCCCGCCCACTCCCCATCCCCAAAATCAGATCTGGGAGCACAACAGGTGATTTGGCCCAGGCTAGGAGGGCAGAGGTGCTCCTGCCACACAGTTCTTCCCTCAAGACAGCTGAATGTCCGGTTCACATAGGAATCTATGAACAAATGAACCACCACATGGCATCTGAGCAGCTGTAGGTTCCAAAAGGGGCTACAGAGCGCCACCCTCTGGCAGTGCTTGGCTGTTCCTTGCAGCAGCAAAGTGTAAGAAGGAAGTTGCTATGAAAATGCTCAAATTAAAACAGATTTCAACTTGAGTATAAATCTGATAGTTAAAAAAAAGCCAGATATAAAAGATCTGCTTCTGAAGAGCTGCCACATTCAGTCAGCTCAACAGCCAATCTAACGCCATACTTTAACACTGGCCACTGCTTCGTATGTTCAAGGAAATAAATTTTGCACTGAGTAGTGAGACAGTGCTGCACCTTTTGCCAACCTGGCGAATAATGGGACCTCTCCCATTGTGTTTGCAAGACACGGTCACAGAGGGGGAATCAACTGCAAAATGCAATGTGATCTGAACAGTTCAGGCTGCCTTGTTATAACAAGGCGTCAGCGTTTTGCTTTTGGCCTTCCCCGGATAAAGCTTATTGAAAGTATTCGTACCCTGCCTTTTCCCGAGTTTATTCTGGATAGCTATCAATGATTAACACATAATACAGACAACAACAACATTATGAAGTTACAATCTTCTTAGATCACTCTGGCTCCTTCTTCCCACAAGTCAAAGGCCTGATATATATCGATATATCAACAAATAAATAAATGGAAATTATGTAAGATCTAAATAGGCTAAAGGGAGAGCAAGTAAGAGAGAGAGAAGCAGTTGCATAGAACCGGGACCTGCTCTCTATCCCCGCCTCACCACCAAAACAGATGGTAGGTAGGTGTTCTGTAGCTCACGGCACAGCAGCAGCTAGGCCATATTGCATGCTACATTACAGTTCTGTTGTCAGCGACCTGTTCCCGCTAATTCAGACCACCTTAGAAGAGGAGGGTGCTCAGAAACCCAGATAAGGATTGCGGGTCACCCAGGACCAAAGCCAAGGTTGGAGAGGGAGACTGTGAATACAGAAAGGCCTGTTGCACGCCAGAGAATCATGTTTTAACAGCCAAGGGAATGTTATAAGGCTACACACCGGGGGGGGGGTGTCTCTCCCCACTCCCCTTCTATTGATACTAACGGGTAGGGACTCTGTGCCCCATCCTTAACACAGCTGGGACAATTTCCTTTCTTTGGTTCTTAAGGGACACATCTGACAAGAGATGAAATGCAGGTTGCAATTCAAAGAGCTTGCAGTTGGCCTGGCCTTCCCATAGCTCTTGCCACTGGCCCTTCCGCTTGGACTTAAAAAGTGGTGGAGGCTTGTCCAGTTGGGCGAGAGGGGCACAGCTGCACCAACTTCAGTCTACCCCCACCTGCCTGCCTTCCTATTTACATCCAGCCTAGGAGGTGGCCTTGGCTGTCAGCTTCCTCCTCCTCCTCAGTGTCAGCAGTCACTGCAAACCTCAGCAGGAAGGATGGGGACAAAACATACAGTTAAGCCCACAGTTGTCCCTTCTTAATATTTGGGAAGGGGCTAATGAAGATTTAGCAAGCAAATCTATTATTTCTTTTATGCTGTTGGCTGCACGCATGGGAATCACAAGGAAGTGGAAGTGAGCGGATAAAGTGTTTATTGAGAACTAGCTTCCAGACTAGCTGAGAAATTGACTTTCAGTATGAAGCTCACTAATGCTCTCTTGCATTAGACTATTATGTTACGTGTCCTCTTACAGACTAGTTCAATACTAACAGGCATAAGATACATTTGTTTAGAAAATTCATGTTTATGGAATAAGCGGTAAAATTATTTTTCTTTTTACATAAAGTTATACAGATGAGGTTAGTCGCATTTTCTGAATGTATTTCACGCCACTTTTTCTTCATGTATAAAAAGATTGATGCATGTAGTTGATGACCCAAGGGGGGTATGATTTGTTTATTGCCTTGTATTTGATGTCACACAATAACACCCCCCCCCAAAAAAAAACCCCACCTAGGATCAGTTGGCTCTGCTTGCGATTGGCTCTGGTTCTACCTACTGTTGGCCTCTCTACCTTCTGCCCTACTAGTCCCAATGGGCACCAGCTAATACTACTTAAATGATGGGGGAGGGGAAGGAACTTGATGGAACTTTTGCCTATTTAAAATCAAGGTGGGTTAACATCCTGGAAGCCCATTCATGGTTCCTGATCCTACGTGTCCAGGCATGTAAGAAAACCCAACAGCATAGCTGACTGAAGTGCCGCCAGCTGCAAAAACAAAACAAAAGGCACTAGCAGAGAGTGCACTTAAGTAAATGAACCCAAGGCCGTCACTGAATCACAGGAGTCAGTACAGATGACTGATTTTTCCAGACCCAAGCTCATAATGTCACTCTGCACCAGGGAGATTGCAAAGAGTTCTTCAGTGAACAAGGATGACTCACTCAGGAACCTTTCTGCTAAAGTCAGGCGCCCACGAACAAATGTTGCTCCCACATGGTCTCAGGATGAGAAACCATCAGTAACAGCCATTGCATAATCTTTTGTGGCGCTCATTATGCAATTGCTGATGGGTGGTCAGAAGCTGCCTCAGCCCACCGCAACTGGGCAAGTAGGCTTGGCAAGTAGGTAGCTTATCCCAAGTAGGGCCCCAGTCCAGGGTAGAGAAGGGCAGCACTACTGAAGCAATACAACTAATTGCAACAGACGAATTTGCTGCTGATCTTCCCACTGGCATCACTTTTGTCTTGTCCAAATTCAGCCTTAGTTAGTTTGCCCTTGTCCATCTGACCACAGCTAAGGCGGCTGTTCTTTGCCACCTAGCTAGCAAAATACAGAGCTGGGTGTCATTAGCATACAGAGAAGGTACAACTACCAAAGCTCCAGGCGCTTTCTCCCAGCAGTTTCATGCAAGCATCAAAAACAAAACAAGACCCCTGTGAAAATACTATACTGCGTTTCTCAAGAGGGAGAACAAGACCCCCACCTCCAATGGAGACCACCCTTACAAGAAAATAATCCATCCAGTCCAAGGCATTTACAATACAGATAATAAAGATTATAAAAATTATGGAAAACAAGTTTCATATTCATACATCAGGGCACAAGCTGTTGCCAGAGATGAAGAAAGCTTCAAAAAAATGGAGGAGCGCAGAGTTTATCAGTGCTATTCTCCCCCCCCCTCAGAGGAAGGCAATGGTAAACCCCCTCTGAATACTGCTTACCATGAAAACCCTATTCATAGGGTCACCATAAGTCGGAATCAACTTGAAGGCAGTACATCATCATCATCATCATCCATAGGTGGGGCTGAGGACCCAGAGGCTTGCTCAAGGCCTGTCAGTGACTTTAACGTCCAAGGGTGAAATTGCACCCAGGGTACTCCTGACCCTCAGCTCATCATCAGGTTTATTCTGCTTCAACACTTCTAAAATGGCTCCAAGTTCCAAACTGGAAACTAGAGGGCAAAAGGCACTTTAAGTAGCAAAGTAGGTCAACAGCCAACTGTGTCATTTACCTCAGAGCATCCCCTTGCCAGAGAGGCGGCTGGCTGCTGCTTTGCCCTGCCTGCTCGGCCTCACGCTGCAAACTGCTTCGGACTCTTCTCTCTTCTTCAAAGCGCATCTTGGCGTAATATACGAGGAAAGGCAGAAGGTCACAGATCTCCTGCTTGAGGGAAGAAGTTTCTTCAGCCAGCCAGGCCCCAAGGATTCGAACAGAGGCAAAGATGAAAGGATCATCCAGCTTCTTCTGCCCTACCTATGGGACAGACAAACCCGTCACAAACCCCCACGGGCACCATGGGGCAGAGGGGCTAGGAGGAGAGGCAAACCAGACAAAGGAAAATGAGCGTGTAGCCATTCGCTAACTCAAAGATGACAGGTGGCAGCACCTACAGAACAAGAGTTCCCTTGGGTAGATTTATTTATTTATTATTTGATTTATATCCCCCCCTTCCTCCCAGCAGGAGCCCAGGGCGGCAAACCAAAGCACTAAAAACACTTTAAAACATCATAAAAACAGATTTTAAAATACATTAAAACAAAACATTAATTAAAATTAAAGAGCAATTCTGTACAGAAAGGTACACATGAATCCTGAGACTGAACCCTTCCCCATAATCAGTATATAATCACCCCTCAACTTGCCTAAACCTCTGTGACCTCATTGGCTATGCCTCCATGGCCTCCTAGCAGCCTTGCCAGGCCCAGTGACCAACAGCAGCCACAGCATTTATGGTTTCCCTCCTACGTGATATTTCTTGTGGGAAGTGAGACTTTCCTTCCGGCTGAAGTTCTTTCCACATTCCAAGCATTGATAGGGTTTCTTCCCGCTGTGAACTTTTTCATGGCAAGTGAGATGGTATCTCTGACTGAAGCTCTTTCCACATTCCAAGCACTGATATGGTTTCTCCCGTGTGAATTCTCTGATGGTATGTGAGATGGTAGCTGTGATTGAAGCTTTTTCCACATTTGGAGCATTTATATGGTTTCACTCAGAATTCTCAGCTACTCAGCCAACACAGGAAGTTGGGAAAGCAGCAGACCAAGTGTGCGGAACCTTTGGCCCTCCAGATGTTGCTGAATTACAATTCCCATCAGCCTTGGCCAATGGCCAGGGATGATGAGAGCAGCAGTTCAGCAACATCTGGAGGGCCAAACGTTCTCCACACCTACAGCAGACTCTTCCCACCTTCCTTGAGGGATTTCTCAAGCCTTGATTGGATCCCAGCCTTCTCAACTAAAAGCTCAACATAAACACAAGTCACAGTGGCCACCACTGGGAGACACTGTTCTCTGCCCTATTGGCAGTCATTCAGAACCGCCATGTTCTCTTCTGGTCCAGGCATGCGATTTCTAGCCCCTCCTTTCCTTTTCTGCTCCTTCTCCTGTATTATCACTCATTCCCCTCCCAGCTAATTTGGGCTTCGTACCAACAACAATTGCCTCCATTGGATGCCAGATGAATCTGGCCAACCTGGTACAGCCAACAGCCCTCACACAGGTCAAGCTTATTAACTGCTACCTGAACTCCTGACAGAGGCAGCCAAATTGGAGTGGAGGATTTCAGGAGTGTCACTTTACCTGTCTCAGGTAGTGGATGACAGCCCCAAAGGCTTCCTCCAGGATCCCCACCAGCTGTATTTTCTGGGGCTCCTGTAGCAGAGAACCTTTCTCCTTCGTGCACTCTACAATGGCCGTCTCCATCAGGACGTAGCAAGCAGCCATCAACTCCTGCTTCTTGCTCACGACGGCCAGGTCCAGTTCCTCCAGCGTCAGGCGGACTTCCACACACGCCAGGTTGGCCAGTAAAGCAAAGAACTTGCTGCCCGCACCCCCGGCAGGGATCCACTCTGAACCACAGGCTTGGCACAGGCAGGCTGCCAGCTTCAAGGCGGGGTACCGCTGGGAGGAGCTCAGCTTGCTCGTCAGGATGCTGGACAGGCTTCGGTAGAGTGGCTGAAGGCATTCGGAGCTGGGCGAGAGAAGAGGCGGCACAAATCGGGGCAGCACTTCACACACCTGGAATTTGGTCATGTCTTCAGCCTTCTGGAATTCAATGCTGAGCACGTTCAGCACACCCATGAGGTCAGCAGCGGCTCTCTGCCAGCACTTTGCTTCGACTGAGATCAGAAGCCCCACAAGCAGCTTAAGGGCCTGATCAAAGCCATAGCTGCGTTTCACATAGGCCCTGCACAGCACTGGGACAGTGCCCCTGTTCACCAACTCTCTGGGGCCCTTGGGAGTGGCCAAGATAGCCCTGAGGCACTGATAAGTATCATCAATCATGGCGTTACAGGAAGCATCTCCTGCCTTGCATGTTGAAATCACATCATTGAAAACTGGGATTTTGTTAAGGACCTGGGGATGCCGGGCTAAATCTGGATCAGTGCAGAAACAGGCCAGCAGGGTTAGGCCCAGGGCTTGGAATGTGTGTTGTGTACAGCCCTCAGGGGGATCCTTGGAAGTTAGAAGCCTGTTTGGAAATGTGAAGCCAACTGCGTCAAAGATCCTGCGGCGGGTTTTTGAGTTGATTTCTCCAGCTTTTGCTGCTTTGGTCACCTGAAAGATAAAAATCAGCAGGCATCAGAAGTGTGCCAGTTTCTTACATGGGAAAGGGCCACAGCTCAGCGGCAGAGCATCTGCTTTGCATGCAAAAGGTCCCAGGTTCAAGTCCCTGGCATCACCAAGTGCATCTGGGAAAGACTCCTTGCCTCAAACCCTGGAGAGCCGCTGCCAATCAGTGTAGACAATACTGAGCTAAATGGATGAATGGTCTGACTCATTCATCAAACCATAAGGCTTCCTATGTACATGGCTTGACTGGGTTAGCCATTTCCACTTCTCAGTTATAAGACTTCCTGCTTACTAGGACTCCCCCTCCTTTTTCCAGACCTCATATTCTTCTTGCACGCTACAGGCACAGAACGCTTTGCTCTCTCCTTGTTAGAAGGACCTGTCCATCTGGAGTCTACAGCAGCGTTCTTCAACCTTAGGTCCCCAGATGTTGTTGAACTACAACTCCCATCATCCCCAGCCAGCTTAGCCAATGGTCTACAAGTCAAGAGTTAATACTGTTATCTAACCCATGTCCAGATCTTAAGCAATTATGACTTCCATTTTACAGATGGAAAACTGGAGTAGCTGGTCACCTACCCAATTAGACAACTACCATGAACAGCTGGATTCAAAAAGATTATCTTTATTTCCAAACTCTCTTCTCTTCCAAAGCAGTCTTCTCCAACCAGTGCAAGAGCAGATTCTTACCAGAAGCAGAGCAGCAAACTGTTCGCTATCGTTGCTTGCATCTCTAAGCACATTGAGGCATCTCTCCAGGGTAGGATTCTTGCTGCTCTCACCATCATCAGGGACGATTCCCGAATTTGAAGCCATGATGCCAGCTCTGTAAGTAAAGACCACCACTGTTTTCATACAACAGGAGAGGCAGAAGATCACCTATACCAGTGACATCAGACAGGCCATGTTTCCACACCACAGGGGCTGCTGTTACTGGCAAAGGCAAGAGCAGCATACAGGAAGGGCAATGAACATTTGTACTGGCAGACATGTACAGCTGCCTGGCTCCTGAGGTATCTCAAAAAATTATACTGGCATATCTGAATGTTAGATTGTCTTTGCCAATAAAATATTTTTCAGGCCCTTGTACTTGGCTAGCATACAATGATGCTTGTGCCTAGAATTATTGGACATCCTTTATATTTAATGATGGGTTGAAGTGATGGCAGAACTCTTTATTTAGCTTTTGCAATTTGAAGGTTTTAGGCAGCTAATAATAGTATAGTGTAACAGTTAAAACAGAATGAGCTATGAAGTATGATACTGATTGGGATATATCAGTAAAAGTGATGGGCAAACTCACTGAAAAACTATCTTGTCTGATGCTTCGTCTGCAATATGCAGCTACAGGGAAATAAGTGTGTGCCAGGCAACAATGATATCTAAAAGGTTTGGCCAGCACTCTGTATGAAGTTGCTTTAAACCTTGGGTCACCAACATGGTATGCACTGGTGCCCTTGAGGCTTTCTCTGGGTGCTCACAAAACCTCTGACTCTCCCCCCCATCCTGCTTGTCATGAGAGAATGAAGGTGGTTACCTTTTTTCCTCTTACAGACTTGAAGGAGAAAATGATGCTCTTTCACCTCTATATACTTCTCAAGGCTCAGATCAGCACCTGACCAGGTGAACAGAAAGCAGAGTGATAAAGAAGGAAGAAGAGAAGGAGGGAGTCAGGGAAAGAAAGTGGAGTACCGTAGGAGTCAGGGGTAGGTATGTGGGGGGGGAAGAAAGAGAGGGGGGGAGAGAGAGAGAGAGAGAGAGAGAGAGAGAGAGAGAGAGAGAGAGAGAGAGAGAGAGAGAGAGAGAGAAAATATGTTCACACAAACAACGATCCAATAAAGTGATCCTCCTGAAACTGCATTAATTCTTTAATGGATTTCCCCCTCCTCCGTCAAATCTCATCTGCCTCTATTTACTGAATTGCAAGAGATCTAGCACTTTCCAGCCCTGCCATGGTACAAAAATATGGATTTGAAATATGGATCCCCATAATTTTTACAGAGCATTCCCTCAAGGCCGCAATCAATTCATAGGTTGCTTCTGTGCCCACAGCTGTGCTCTGTGATTTACTGGTGGGTTTTTTTTTTTATCACGTTGAGTATAACGAAGATGCCTGAAGACCTGTACTTGTACTAGTGCTGCCCTGGGCTCCTGCTGGGAGGAAGGTCAGGATGTAAATCAAATAAATAAATAAATAATAGTGCACAAAGCCTTGAACACCTGAGACTCAGGCTGCCTTAAGGACTGCCTAACCCTGTATGTCCCAAGCCCTCAGATCATCTATTAGTGCTCCCCGTGGACTAGAAGTATGACCAATGCAAACTTTAATCCTGCTGGATCCAACTTTGTGTAGACCCTGTGGAAAAGGAAATAACATGTGTGTGCGTGTGCACATTCTCTCTATCGAGGTGAGGGAGACTGACCCCCAGAGGAAGGCAGAAAGAAGCAAGTAAGAGGTGGTGGTGTCCTGGCACATACAAAATTCCCGATGTGCCAATGACCGGTTTGCAACACCTGCTTTAGAGCATGCTGTAAGACAGGGGTGAGGAATCTGTTGTCCTCCAGATGCTCCAACTCTTACCATCTTCGAGTGCCATGGGCAAACAGGATGATGTCCATCTATGGGTTGGGATGGCCTCCATGCCATAGTTGTCTACTCTTGCCAAGTGCCAGTGTTGATTCGCTCAGTCATTTTTAAGGATGGTTGATTTAAAAATATTCCTGTAGAGATGATGCTTCCATCTCTTACCTGTATAGGTCTCAAAAGGCAATTTAGGTAATTTAGAAAATCTATAACTACTAAAAAACCAAGGTTATGGTCTTTGGAAAGAGACCCTAGTTGTAAACAGACAAGCAACTGATTGACCAATTTGGGAATTAAAGTATCTAGGAATTCATTTTAAAGATTTATTTTTATTGGAAGACTCTTGCGCAGATGATAAAGTTTTCTGCTTCTACAAACTGGAGAGCCATATTAATATTTTATTGTTTATAAGGTGGCTTTCTCCTCCTCTTCGGATGCACACCTTAACGCGGTGAGGGGGTTTGAGTGTGCTGAAGAAGCTGCGAGCAATGCCACCAGGAGTCTAGACCAAGAGGCTAGACTCCTAGCAGGGACACCCAAGGTGGAATGGTCAAAGCTGAAACACCAGACTAAGATGCATCCAAACTCAGAGGAAGGCAATGGTAAACCACCTCTGAATATCTCTTACCATGAAAACCTTATGAACAGAGTATCCAAAATGCAACACGAGATAGTGCTAGAAGATGAGACCCCCAGGTCAGATGGCACTGAGCAAGCTACTGGGGAAGAGCAAAAGATGACAGATGCTCTTGGAGGTCACTGATTCGTAAGGTTGCCATAGGTTGTAGTCGACTTGGAGGCACATAACAAGGTGGCTTTCTAACTGAGCCCACTTCAAAGCAAGATTTTGTATAGGGCCGAAGTATCTATTATCAAATGAAGAGTGGCTCCCTGCAAGGATGGAGGGTTTTGTACATTTTAAAGTATATGACCAAGCAGCTACAAAATGTGCATACTTTAATTGTAATCTGTGAACAAATTATTATGCACTTTATTCATTAGTACTGCCATGTACTGGCTGCTAGTTATATTATTTCTAATATTTGATCATATTGTAAATGTTTACCTTATCCAATTTTGGTATATACATATATATATATTAACTGATACGTTTTAATGACTGATAGTTTATAATTTAAAATGTTATAATATCCATATAACCAAAACTGATTGATTTATTTGGATTGTCATATTACATTTTGAAATGAATGAGCATTTAGACTGTTATTGTAATGACGTGTTTATTTTTTGCTGTCATGTTGTGAGCTCCTTTGAGCATGTTTAGGTGCAAAAGCAGCATACTAATTGAAATAATATAGTATGGGGCTGAGATTATTCTCAAACTGCGAAGCTGGAATCTTTAGTTTCTTGAAAAATTGTTGGCTCTGCCCCCTGCTACCTCATCAGATTTCACTGAAGAACTTCCTTCAGTTGTGGCCAGGGTCCATAATGCTATAATTAGCACTTTCCTTTTTAAAGGCAAATCTTCAGATGGATATGTCTAAATTATGTTACTTCAAGGAACTGAACTGCCAGGACTGGGTTTCCAGATATCAGAAGATACTCTGATCTTATTCTGTCTCTACACACTCTTTGGCCACCTCCAAAACAGATGTTAAACTCAGAGATAAGAGTTTTCAACAAAGCACACAGTCTAAACTCCACCCCCCCATGGACCACTTGAAAATTATGAGGGTCTTGGCAAACCACTTAATGGTTTTTCTGCCTGTTCTAGCAATTGTTACGTGCTGTGCTAGAAGCTGTATTACTTTTAATTATATTTTCACCTGAATAAAGTTTGTGGACTGCTGGTGGTCTGTAGACCAGTCTGGGAACCCGTTCTAAGGTCAAAAATTTCCAGGTGGTTTTGGTTGTATAAAAATGATAGTTGCAAAGCCTCCCGTTCAGTTAATCTTACTTATCCTCAGCTCAGGCAAGCCTGTATGGCTATCCACGTTTCGATTATGCTACCAACAATGATGGATGGCAGAAGTGATCAGACTCCTTTGCTCATTAGGGATGCCTTTGTGGAATTGCTGAGATATTCTTCCACATTACATTTGATTCTGTTCATTTTACCTGGACCCGTTTTAAGTGTTCTAGATTGTAAATAAAATACTCTCAAAACCATCCAAGAAAAACATGTTGTCTACTAAGATACTGACTTTTGTGACTTGAACCAAGTCTCTTTTGCAGAGATCCTTGCAACAGGAAGCGCAAACAGGGCTTTCAGAGATAGCTATATATTGTTATGGTGATGAATTGATTTGATTATCGTTTTAATTCTGGCTCTTATGAACTGTGTTTAATATACATAGTATTTTTAATATTTATATTTACAGCTATTATTTGTTGTACACCTTTCAGCCTGTTTGACGTTCTGCAAAGGCCTTTGGCCATAAGCAACAGAAGCTTGATCTGACCTGTTCTCATCAGTCCTAGCCAGCGTGGCCATAGAAAGGAATGATAGCCATTGTAGTCCAACAACATCTGCAGAACCAAAGGTTTCCCATCCCAATCTTTTGTTTTTAAGATGTTTTAGAGTGGTTTTGTTTGCCACCCTGGGCTTCTTCTATGATGGATGGATAGACAAATAAATAAAATATTCTACAATGTTTTCATTCTATGCTGAGCCTCATGTCTTTACATCTCCACGACATTTACACATTTAGCACAACTTATGCACCCACCCTTGGCTCCTTTGAGGGGAAGGGCAGTAGATTTTATGGCAGACATGTCAATGTGGAAAGGGATCTCTGAAGAATAAAAGTTTGAAAACTTAGTATAAAGCATTATACAAGTGCTAAAATTATTAAACATGCATGAGACAAAACAAATGCTATGTTTAGACCATAAATCTTGAAAAAAATCACCAAAACTACTCAAGTTTAAAAGAGTTCCCACACTGGAGGGGAGCAGTTTATTTGCAGCCCAGATTCCCTGGTTATTTTTGAAGCTTTGCTGTAATTCAGTGAAGAGAACAAAAAGTCTTGTGCCACTTTTAAAAGCTAACAGATTGTTTAAGTGGTAATAATGTCATCTGTTCCTCAGACCCAATGTAGAAAATGACTCGGCAGCATCGTGTCAGCTCCCAACCCTGCTCCCAGCACAGACAGAGATGCCTGTTTTCAAACAAGCAACTTTTTGTGTGGGATAAACATGAACTTTTAATTAGCTGCCCTACAGATGTTAACTGGACTGAACAAGAAAAAATAAACTTTCCAATATTATTATTATCCTCATACTGCAGATGAGGTGTGTATCCTTATCCTGGGAGCTGCAATGTTCATGGGATTTGGGGGGGGGGAAGAACTGAGGCACAGAGTGACTTACAACACACCAGTACTGTGATCTATAATTAGACCAGTATAGGAGAGTTTCTGAAGCAGTGACACATGGCAACCCTGTTTCAGCTACACTGTGATCCTAATACTTCTACACTGGTTGCATTTATCTCTCTCGTTTCCTCCAAGGTGGCACAGTTCTTCCCACTGTTCCATTTTAAGAACATAAGAACATAAGAAGAGCCTGCTGGATCAGGCCAGTGGCCCATCTAGTCCAGCATCCTGTTCTCACAGTGGCCAACCAGGTGCCTGGGGGAAGCCCGCAAGCAGGACAAGAGTGCAAGAACACTCTCCCCTCCTGAGGCTTCCGGCAACTGGTTTTCAGAAGCATGCTGCCTCTGACTAGGGTGGCACAGCACAGCCATCACGGCTAGTAGCCATTGATAGCCCTGTCCTCCATGAATTGGTCTAATCTTCTTTTAAAGCCGTCCAAGCTGGTGGCCATTACTGCATCTTGTGGGAGCAAATTCCATAGTTTAACTATGCGCTGAGTAAAGAAGTACTTCCTTTTGTCTGTCCTGAATCTTCCAACATTCAGCTTCTTTGAATGTCCACGAGTTCTAGTATTATGAGAGAGGGAGAAGAACTTTTCTCTATCCACTTTCTCAATGCCATGCATAATTTTATACACTTCTATCATGTCTCCTCTGACCCGCCTTTTCTCTAAACTAAAAAGCCCCAAATGCTGCAACCTTTCCTCGTAAGGGAGTCGCTCCATCCCCTTGATCATTCTGGTTGCCCTCCTCTGAACCTTTTCCAACTCTATAATATCCTTTTTGAGATGAGGCGACCAGAACTGTACACAGTATTCCAAATGCGGCCGCACCATAGATTTATACAACGGCATTATGATATCGGCTGTTTTATTTTCAATACCTTTCCTAATTATGGCTAGCATGGAATTTACCTTTTTCACAGCTGCCGCACACTGGGTCGACATTTTCATCGTGCTGTCCACTACAACCCCGAGGTCTCTCTCCTGGTCGGTCACCACCAGTTCAGACCCCATGAGCGTATATGTGAAATTAAGATTTTTTACTCCAATATGCATAATTTTACACTTGTTTAATTTTATCCTTGCAATGATCTTGTAAAGTTGGCTTATTTATTTAACGTATTTCTACTCCACCTTTCAGGACAAGCCCTCACAAGAGCTAACAATGAAAATCTTAAATAAAAACAACTGGCAGAACACAATATAAATATCAGATTTAGAAACATATAGAGGGGCAGCAATAAGACTGATAAAAAGCTTGGGAGAATAAAAGTTTTTATGGACCACTTAAGGGGTCACAAGAGATCAGAGTGGAGGTAATTCCACAAATACAGGGCCACCATAGAAAAGGACTTCTCCCCAATGCCTGCCGGCCTATTTGACCTTATCAGAGGGCCAGAGTGCAAGACCTCCAAAGCTGATCTTGGGACCTGAGCAGACTCATACAGATATAGGTGGTCCTTCAAATAACTTGATATCAAATTGTTTTAGCCTTAGAAAATTAATACTAGCACTTTAAGGCTGCAGTCTTCATAGAATCACTGAATAGTAGAGTTGGAAGGGGCCTAAAAGGCCATCGAGTCCAACCACCTGCTCAATGCAGGAATCCAGATCAAAGCATTTCTGACAGATGGCTGTCCAGCTGCCTCTTGAATGCCTCCAGTGTCGGAGAGCCCACTAGCTCTCTAGGTCATTGGTTCCATTGTCGTATGGCTCTAACAGTTAGGAAGTTTTTCCTGATGTCCAGTCAAAATCTGGCTTCCTGCAACTTGAGCCCATTATTCCGTGTCCTGCATTCTGGGACAATTGAGAAGAGATCCCGGCCCTCCTCTATGTGACAACCTTTCATGTACTTGAAGAGTGCTATCATATCTCCCCTCAGTCTTCTCTTCTCCAGGCTATACCTCTTTACCTGGAACTATGCCCCAGTGAACTCAGCTGGGCACGCATGTGTGTGGAAGTTGAGCAACAGGTAATCCCTTATCTGTGTTATCAACAACTGTTTTGTGAAAGACCATTGTTATATAATGATCACCATCTCTGTAATTTTTGCATTTCATTTTCCTCTGACCACACCACCTGCAATTTCTTTCTGCACACCATGAGCAAATATACCTTACATTCAGGTATCTAACACTTTGGGCATCTGATAAAATGGACTGTATATGCATACCATAAGTGTCAGTCTTTGCCACAAGGTGTCACAAGAGCTCTGCAGTTTTTACTGCAACGGACTAACACGGCTAACCATCTGGAAATGGGCAACCAATGCAACTGAGGAGAAAATTGGGTAGATAAGATCAAACTGCCTACTCCTCCTCCCTGCCAAACTATTCTGAATAACCTTAAGTTTCTGGACTAGAAGCCCTCAGCAAAGAGCACTACAATAACTCAGTCTGAGGGAAGACAGTGACACCCCTCAATGAAAGCTTTGTGGCTAAGTGGTGTTTTCAAGCTGCGTCTCCCCAGTCCAGGTCTAAAACGATTTCATTTCATTCCTTATTTCATTATTCATGGACTGCCTTCCAGGGTTACCCCTTCCGAGGCGACTCGCAACACAGAATGCTTACAGCCATGAAATCGCAATGCAAACGCATCTACAAATATAACTGCAGCACCCCCAGCTAAAAACAGCATCCACAGCATTAAGCGGTCCTATACTGCAACCCTAATCCCGCTTACCTGGAAAGAAGCCCCACAGAATTCAACGGGACGTTCTTCCAAGTAGATACGGTTAGGACGGCAGCCCTGAGCTCATTCAAAAGCTGACCGGAAGTCTCCCCAGGACACCACACGGGAGATGCGAAATGCCACCTGAGGGATTGCGCATGTTTAAACACGCAGGCTCTGCCTAAAGGGTGTCTGTTCTTGACAGTGCACCCACAGGGAGGCAGGCACCCACCCAAGCCAAGGCCTAAAAAGCCCCTCAGTCCCCCCCCAATAAGTGACGCACTCGTTTTTTGCTCTCTTCTTAGAAACCCTCCCTTCCTTCTCCTCCTCCTCCTCCTCCATCATCATCACAACCACCATCATCACTCACCCCTTTCTTCCAAGCAAGCTTCGTTGCGGATTCAAGAAAGCACGAAATCAAAATCTCCTTCTTTCCTCCGATCCACCTCTTGCCAGCCCCCGCACTCAACAGCCTCAACAGCCCACGCTTGCTTCCCTTAGCCAATCAACCTGCTTCTTACTGGTCCTTTCGCCAATAGCGCGTCGAGTTCATAAGACGCGCCCCAAAAAGCCACCGCCTCCATAACAGATATAGGCAATTTCCACCTCCTCCACGAGCCCCCTCCTTTTATTTGTTGGGGGGGGAAGGAATACCTCGACCCCCGCTAACGCCTCGCAATCGTAGCAACGGCGCGCAGCGCTTTCCGCTTCCGGCCAGCCGAGCTCTGATTGGCTGAGACGAGTGGGCCTCGAGGCGTACCGTCTTTGCGTTTCCGGATGAAAGGAGGGGGCGGGGCAAAAGAGAGATGTTGCCTTAATAAATGCTGCGCTGACGTGTGCGCGGCTGTATAAGCCCGCCCGCGCGCGCGCGCGCTGAGTCTCTTCCGAAATTGAGGTGTGTTGTTGTGGGGGAGGGAGCGTTGGCGGAAGGGGCTGCTGGTTGAGGGAGCCTGCGGCCTACGTGGTTACCATGGTGACGGCGGGGCCTGCCGCCCAGACCTCAACCCTGAGGGGGATGCTGACAGGGTGACGACCCCGCCCCTTACCTGAGCCTGTCAACCCTCTTTCAGCCACCCCCCACTCCGAGGCCCTCCCCTGCTTTGAAATAGAGGGGCCTGTTGACCCTTTCAGCACCCCCAGCTGTCAGCTAAAAGGACGTCCCCGCCCACCCCCAGCCAGGCTCTGCCTGTGGTGTTTGGTTCGCCATGTACCCCTGGTGGTAAGTGCCGCTGCGCTTCCTCGGCGCTCCCGTTTTCGTTGGCGTTTCCCAAAGGAGGGCGCCTACTTTGGAGGGATGGGGCCTGCCTCGTCAGTCTGTTGATTCAGGCTTGCAGTATCTCTTTCCTGGCTGGGTTTTGAGTGAAACAGGCGTGGGCTGTGTACCCGCTCCCGTTTACTCTGCATTGAGTGCGCTCCCACAGCCGGTTTGGGAAGTGGTGGGTACACGGCGTTAGCCACAATCCATGCTTATCCTGTCGTTTCTTATGAAATACTGCTTTTTGATGCGTTCCCCCACACACACGCACACACCTACCTATGATCCGAATTGAGAACTGGACTGCACCGAAGGCATTGCACTGGATGGAAGAAGGGAGGCTTAGGGACCTGTTTAGGCTGACTGTCTGCCTGCCTGCCTTGAGCACCCAGCCTGAGCCTTGGCCCCTCTGGCTCAATACTGCCTTCTCAGCTCACAGCAGCTCCCTGTGGTCTCCCCCTAGCCCTGCTACTGGAGATTCTGTAACTGGAGATGCTGGGACCTTATGAAGCCTAGGAGCCGGGTCCCACTAAAACTGGTCATTTTTACCCCTAACAGCGAAACTAAATTTTTTATGGGGCTGTAAAAAGTGCAGCTTCAGTTCTAATCCTTTAAGTGGAGAGGTCAGAGATTAATCTGGAACTTTATGTATGTTAAGCAGGTACTCTGAACTATAGCCCCTCCCTGTCAGTGGATGGCATTGGCGGTTTCTGAAGCGGAACAAAATATTAATAAGTTTGGGTATCTGTAGTGTTGCAAGTCTGTGTGTGTATCTGTGCATGCAGTGACCTAGTTTTAAGGATTATATATTGAGTCACTTAAGTGTTATATTTTGTTTTCATCTAAAAATTGCTGTTTAACAACTCTCAGCCCAAACCCCCAATAACCCCAAAATAATTGCAGTGAAAAGTCATTGAGGTTGACTCTGGATTTGGAGTAGGATTTGCTTTGGTAGTTCTCTCCCAGCAGAGTAATGAATTGCCCTTATTGTTTGCTTGTATTGTATTACCTTCCTGCTAAGTTCTGTGGAAAGGGTGTGTGCTTTAAATAAACTCTAACATTTAGTTCTTGTCTCTTAAAAACTTCCATGATTATACAGAGGAGGAGGAGGAGGCCATCCGCTCATGCCCAATAGAAATGTTGAGGAGTAGAGATCATTAACCCCATGGGTATCATTGGGAATAATTTACTTCATGTGTGTCCTGAGGAGTACAGGGACATCTTACACATACTAGTTTGGAAGCTTGTGATCTAGTTGAATGCTGAAGAATTTTCCTATACTGGTTTTGTAAAGGTTAAAAACATTACCTGCTTTGAATCTGCTTTTTCTCTTAGCTTGGGAATGCCCACATTGTATGCTGAGGTCGCTATGAGTTCAAAGTACTCACCCATGAAGGGGACTGTCCACTGTAACTATATATTTTACTGGTCCTCTGACCTTGCCTCCTTCCAATCAGCCTCTGTTGGAGGCAGGTAATTTTTCATGCTGGGAGAAGATTGGCTTGTTCTTGATGTTGTTTCTCTGCATGAGTTGCTGGTCTTACCATTTTCCATTCTGGAGGCTCACACAAAACTGTGACTGGCTCAGAAGCATAAGAGGTGGATACTGTGAAAGTGGAAATTTTGGGATAACAGTGTGGCACTCAGGGAAAAAGTCAACCTCAGGTATTAAAAGTTTGGGATTTTTTTCCATTTTCAATTAAGAAGGGTTGAAGAAATTTCTTGGTTTCATAAATACTGTTTTAATTTTTTAAAACCCCTTCATGAAATCAAACATTTCTTCTAATGCTGTTAAATCTCGTCTTTTTGCAGCTCTAGTTAATTTTATCTGATTAAGAGTGCAGCAGTTGCAAATAGGATATTCAAACACACTCAGATTGAGATGTGAGCAACAATATGTCTAAATAGCTTTTAGACATTGAGTGCAAGTTTTTTTTTAAAGCATGCTTATGAGGCAATGGTAAACCACCTCTGAATACCGCTTACCATGAAAAACCTATTCGTAGGGTTGCCATAAGTCAGAATTGACTTGAAGGCATTCCATTTCCATTTTATGATAAGAGGGAGACCTTTTAATCCATGCACTTAAGTTAAACTGGTTGGAATATTTTTTTCTGCTGGAAGATGAAAGTACCTTCTTTGTACTTTAATGTATTACCTTCCTGTGAATATTGGTAATTTGTAAATTTTGTATGGATGCATTACATTTTTAAAGCTGACTGAGAAGAAATACTGTGTTAGTAATCAGCTATCTGAAAAACCATTCAGTAAGTACGTTCAGTAGCCTCTTTGATTCAGCAGCAAGTACAGTCATTCGTGCCAAAGAACTCATTGGGAACATATGATGATATTAAAAGGCTATGCTTAATTTTCACTTTTTAGGGAAAATTAATGTTTCTGTCATTTGTACTATGAGGTGAAGGTGACACTGTAGCTACTAGGATCATCATGCAATCTTAGACCCAAACTAGATGATGTGTTAAATGTGTGAATCTGTTTAATGTACCTGTTTTATGGTAGTTTTTTTTAATGTACTGTAGTTAGCGCTTGCATGACAAGGTACATGCTGAAATTCTCTCTTCAGCACAACTATTAATGGTGGAAGAGCCCTGTCTCTTTCTCATCTGGCCACCCCAGCCTTGGTCCCAATAAACCAAACTACTATTTATCCTAGAAGTGAAACTGCCATTGGTGCCTGTGGCAGCTTTCCTTTGGGAACACAGTGCAGGGTGAAAGGGCTAAAAAACTCCTTCCTGTAATTTCAGTTTTGTTGCAGACACACTCATGCATTTAATGTATTGTCCAGTTTGACACTTACTCTGAAGAGACAACAGGAAAATTAAACTGTGGGTTCTTTGTATAGTTTTGTCCCTGGTTTGTGTGTGTCTTTGGCACATGTTTTTACCATCATGTTGTACCCCTTTCTCCATTAAGTGGAGGCGAGAGGGGGACTAAGTAGATGTTCTGCAATTAGTCATAACAAAAGGTTGCAGAGGAGAGCACAGCTGGTGCTTAAACTTGCATCCAGTGCTCAAAGGTATCTAGATTTTTGTTCATAATTAATGCCTACTATTGGGCATTTCATCCAGCTTGTTTGTAAGTACTCTTTATTACTTGATGAATATCCTGCTTCACAATTTCTTGATCAAAAAGCTATTCATTGCTCTATGCAAACAGACTTCCACGTTTGTAGCTGACAGAACTGAACTTTGATCTGTTCCTATCTCATGTTAGTGAAGACTTGCACAACAGCAGCAATTAATTTATTTGTCATCCTGCATAGGTGTTCAGAGCAAAAACATGAGATTAGATGCTACACATAGGTTGATCTCATCACCAGCCAGGTGATACAGGTTGACCATGCAGTTTGCTGGCAGAGTTTAATTGATGATCAGGCTGCTATGCTTTTTCTAGAGTTGCTGGCTCCCAATTCAAGTTGAAAGTATGTCCCTAGAATCCTTTGCAATGTTATGGGTTTTTTTCTACCTCATATAAGGACACCTTCATGTTTCCCTTCCTAGGATGGTAATTAGCACTGAGACAACCCTGGCCTGATAATCACTTGAATCTTCTGCTTTGTAGAGAAAAGGGGCAGGAGTCTTGTGAATCTTCAGTATTCAAGCAAGCTAATGTAAGATATCCAAAGCCCACAAGCTACATAGGGACTGTATAGTTTGATCTCTGTTAGGCTGGACTGTAGGTTCTGGCACTAGCAGAATTAGTACTGATGGCACAGCCCAAATTATGGAGTGCCTTGGGATTATAAATGCTCCTCCCTGTAATTTGCACTACTGTTGTCCACATATTGGCTCCCATACTTTCTATTTAGTGCTAATTCTGGCAATCAGCAATATGGGATGGTGCCAATTGGCTGAATCCTGGAGTGGCCAGTGTTAATTAGATTATAGAAGTGGACCTTGCTTTGGGGAATGGCTAGATTCATGTTACATCAAGAGGTTTCAGTCCTACTGCAGATTGATTGGTACTTCTGTTATCAAACTGAATGCTGCTCTTTGGGTGGTGACCAGTGCCAGGCAAATAGGGCTTGCACTGTGGGGGTGGGGTGGGGTAGAATGACTCTCTTCTTCTATATCTGTAATGGTCTGGCCACTTTCAATTTCTTACCTGCAGTTAAGCATTCTAGCATTTTCTTCACTAAGGGTTATGCAAACTCTAGAAAAAAATCTGTGGCAATAGCAAGTGAGGACATAGCCACTTAAGACTTTTATGACCTTTGTTCTGTTTCAAGTCTCACAGAACTCTTGAGAATAAACAATTAGAAAAAGCAAAACAAAACATTAGTTGGAGATGAATGTTAAGAGTAAAATATACAAAGAAACACTTCTGTTCAAATTCATTGAACAAGTCTGAAGCCAGTGTGACTTTAAAGGCAGTAATCCTATCCTCGCTTATTTGGAAATAAATCCCATTGAATTTCTGTGTGAGGAGGCAGTTCACTTTGAAGAATGCACTGTTTCTTATCCAGGCATGTGCCTGTTAACATGGAAATGAATGGCACTGTATTCAGTTGGGTTTACTCCCAAGTAAGTGGCCATAGGATTGCATCTTTAATTTTTTTTTTGTTCTTTATCTGAACATTTGTTTTCTTTCTTCTGGCAGAGCAAAGCAGCCCACAGCTTGCTAAGCCAATAACACTGTGATATGTGTCTGTCAGAGCAAAGTAAACGTCAGCCTAAGAAGCTTTTTATTGGCCATTCATCTGGGCTGCGCAGCTCCTGTTCCCTTTTGTTTTCTAGCTGGTGCCAGGCAGTGCAAATAAGCAATAGCTGATATTTAGTTTCACCTGTTTAGCAGCTGGCCTGGATTTCTTGGGGTTTAGCATACCCAGGTAGAACTGGCTGTCTAGCTGACTGCCACCTCTACACTAGAGACTTAGAGTGTTCAAAAGATTCATCTATTTAAATTCCATCAAATCTGCACTGTTTGCTTAGAGTTTGGTCATGTTGCATTGCATTCTGGAAGCTAGTACAAATGTGGGCTTGTTTCTGAGCTGTCTGTTCTGATGTATGAAAGCAGCTGGCTGCCAGTAAACAAGTGCCAAGAAGGCAGCTTTTTAGGTTTGTGTGGGTGACTACTGTGGAGGAATGAGAGAGTTTGCTTACATCTCATCATATTGAAAGGCAAGCTGACTTTATAAGTCTCAAAATTGCTCTAAAGGGTCCCTTTTTTGGCATAAACTAAAGTTGTGCCCAAAGGTACAGTTGGGAGAACCTTGTGGGAATTCAAGAGTAAACTTTGAGGCTTGACAATAAACATTGGAAACTGTTTTTTCTGCTCTGTGTGCTTTATTTCACATACCCACTTAAGGCTTGCAATTGCTTTGCAGAAGGTGGTCTCAATCTTTCTTAAAGGTGAACTGTGTCTCGTATGCATTTTAGAGAGTTTTGGATCTTCCTACAAAGGCCATGGAGAAGAGGTTGGAAGGCAGATTCAGCACCAGCTCTCTGAACATATTGGGAGACTTCTTTCGAAAAGCTGCCAAGTGTGTGGGCCATCTCCATCTTCTCTACATGTGTGCCTGCCTCAATGCCCTCTGTTCATATACAGGTAACAGTACACAGTTCTCTTTCTGATATGTGGTGGTTGGGATGACATTGATCAGGGATGCTGTAGTGGCAAGATTCCTGCATTGACTAGATGACCTTCAAGGTTCCTTCTATCTCTAAAATTCTACAATACAATTAATGCCTGTAAATTTTGATTTTGTCATAATTTGAAGCCTTCTTGAAAGATCTCCCAGTTGAGAACTCTCAACGTGGGTGTGCAGGGATGTATCATCCTGAGGAGGGCAGGGTGTGTTGGATTTACAGTAGAGGAAAATGCGTTCAAGTCGATCCCGATCAAGTCGATTGTCTGAATAGGGTTTTCATGGTAAGCAGTATTCAGAGGTGGTTTACCATTGCCTTCCTCTGAGGCTGAGAGGCAGTGACTGGCCCAAAGTCATCCAGTGAGCTTCATGGCTGTGTGGGAATTCGAACCCTGGTCTCCCAAGTCGTAGTCCAACACTCTAACCACTACACCACACTGGCTTTCTACATTTACATTACATTTGCATTTTTAATTGTGTTTATGTATTCTTTATCACTGTGTGTCATATTTTGTTGTAAATCACAATGAGACTTTTTGTTGTCAGAAGTAATTTAATAAACTTATTTATTTATTTTATTTATTTTTAAAACTTATATACCGCCCGACTAGCAATAGCTCTCTGCGCGGTGAACATAGATACAATAAAATACAATATAATACAAAACATCAGTCTAAAATCAAATTTCACAATCTAAAAACAGCAAAGGCTAAAATCAAATTACAAACATTACAATCATTAACAAAAAATTAAAATGCCTCGGAGTAGAGAAAGGTTTTAACCTGGCGCCGAAAGGATGATAGTGTCGGCGCCAGGCGAACCTCCTCGGGGAGACTATTCCATAGTTCGGGGGCCACCACTGAGAAGGCCCTTGATCTTGTCACTGCCCTCCGGGTCTCCCTATGAGTCGGGACCCGGAGGAGGGCCTTCGTAGCAGACCATAGTGTACGAGCCGGTTCGTAGCGGGAGAGGCGTTCCGACAGATATTGAGGTCCCGCGCCGTATAAGGCTTTATAGGTTAATACCAACACTTTGAATTTGGCCCGGAAGCGTATTGGAAGCCAGTGCAAGCGGGCCAAAACAGGTGTTATATGGTCAGACTGCTTCGTTCTTGTTAGCAGTCTGGCCACCGCATTTTGCACCAGCTGTAGCTTCCGAACCGTCTTCAGAGGTAGCCCTACGTAGAGCGCATTACAGTAATCCAAACGTGAGGTTACCAGAGCATGTACTACTGATGTAAGATCCTCCTTACTCAGGTAGGGACGTAGCTGGGCTACCAATCGAAGTTGGTAGAACGCATTCCGTGCCACAGAGGCTACATGAGTCTCAAGTGACAGGGAAGAGTCTAGAACGACTCCCAGACTATGAACCTGTTCCTTTAGGGGGAGTGTAACCCCATCCAGGACAGGATATGTATCCACCATCTGATTGGAAAAACCATCCACCAACAGCATCTCAGTCTTATCAGGATTGAGTCTCAGTTTGTTAGTTCTCATCCAGTCCATTGTTGCGTCCAGGCAACGGTTCAGCACATTGACCGCCTCACCTGAGGAAGATGAAAAGGAGAAGTAGAGCTGCGTGTCATCAGCGTACTGGTGACAACGCACTCCAAAACTCCTGATGACCGCACCCAGCGGCTTCATAAAGATGTTAAAAGGCATGAGAGACAAAACCGAACCCTGCGGGACCCCACATTGAAGTACCCACGGTGTTGAGCAATGTTCCCCAAGCACTATCTTCTGGAGACGGCCTGCCAAGTAGGAGCGGAACCACTGCCACGCAGTGCCTCCAACTCCCAACTCCGCAAGCCTCTCCAGAAGGATACCATGGTCAATGGTATCAAAAGCCGCTGAGAGATCAAGGAGAATCAACAGAGTTACACTCCCTCTGTCTCTCTCCCTACATAGATCATCAAACAGGGCAACCAAGGCCGTCTCAGTGCCGAAACCGGGCCTGAAACCTGATTGAAATGGATCTAGATAAACTTAACTAACTAAGAATATTTGACTCTTGGGTGAAAGCAGGAAAAAGTAAGGGATTTGTTCAAACAGTAAATCATTTCAAAGATTTTAATTTTCTCAGTTAACTGCTTTTCTTTGCTGCTTCAAAAATCCTTTAAAATAAACCTTCCAGCTGGCAAACTTGTAACATTTTTTTCCAGAATGTAGAGGCATCACTTGTACTGACATAGTTGCATTCGATCTCATTAGGTTAGTAGTTAGAGAAATCTCTCTCTCCTGGTGTGGGCTGTTGCTGTAATCCCCATAATTATCCTATGCTGTCCCTGACGTTTGGCAAGTGGGAAATTTGATTAAGCTGATGTGCAGTAAGTGAGTTATTACTCTCCAGCTTGCTGCTTGCACAGACAGTTGATTTAAAATCCATGAATTATTATCTTTTTGGTTGGGATGTAGTAATCACTGCATGTTTAGTTAGAATGGATCTGCTGCCCTGACATTACTTTCCTGTTTCCTGAGCTTACCAGAGGCATGTTTCAAAAACCATTGCCTTTTTTTGTTTTTTTAACCATAGCTGCAGTATTTTTTGGGGGGGGGGGGAGGGACTTTGAGGCTTCTGTGGTAGAAAGTATTGGCTGTATTGTTGCCTTGTTTTAATGTCATTATTTACATATTTACTTTTTGCCAGTAAAATGAATACTGTTCCCTGTTCCCACTTTTATACACAGAACAAAATGAGCTCAAAAGGTTTAATGGTAGATGATTTGGGGCAGTTTTTTTATAACCCATGAAATTGATTCATTTAGAATGAACGCCCCAGCGTACAAAAGTGGCACAGTCTGTCTCTTCCTAACTCCCCCAACTTCAGAATGAATATTCACATTCTGTAGAATAAAATTGTTTCTGGCTACATACAGTTTTCTATGCAGTAGAAAGTAGATATTGTCTAGCTGTTGTTATGATGCAATTTTTTAAAAGTCATCTTTGTTTTCAAACAACAATATAATTGCAAATGGTTACAGTGAAATAATCTTTTTCTTTTTTAGTATACTTCTCTCTGAGTTAGTTACATCTTGGCAGAACTGCATTTTCTTTGTGCATTACTGTTTGTATTCTGAACTGGAGGCAACATACAGATAACATAACATACCATGGTAAATCTGGATGGACAACTAGTTCACTTCTGCATTGGAAGCCAGAGATCGGTAACTGCCTTCTATATTTTAAGTCTCTCCGTGGCACAGAATGGTAAGCAGCGGTAACGCAGCCGAAGCTCTGCTCACAGCCGGAGTTTGATTCCAACGGAAGGAGGAAGTCAAATCTCCGGTAAAAGGGGTCAAGGTCCACTCAGCCTTCCATCCATCCGTGGTCGGTAAAATGAGTACTCGGCATATGCTGGGGGGTAAAGAAAGGCCGGGGAAGGAACTGGCAATCCCACCCCATATATACGGTCTGCCTAGTAAACGTCTTAAGACGTCACCCTAAGAGTTGGAAATGACTCGCACTACAAGTGCGGGGACCCCTTTACCTTTTAATACATCTATTGTGAATAGGAAGGTCTACAATCTATGGCTGCACAATCATGAGTAACAAAAATAATGCTTCTATAACACTTTTGTGAGTGCTCAAAGTACTACTTACAGTAATCTTTACAGCAACCCTATAAGGTTAGCCCAATATTGTATTATGCTTATATTACTGATCGCAGGACAGCCTGTGGCTAAGAGATTTTAAACGAAGACATCTCAGCCATTATGCTGACAGAGCCTACAGTCAGTTCACATGATCTTGGACTTGCATCCAATGTATGCTAACATTTTTTATCAGCTCAGATTGGCCATGTGGTCAGATGACCCCATCTGCCATTCACCAAGGTCTTGATTTATTGCAGTATGGTAAACTAACTTTTTATTTACTTTACAATAACGTTTTCCTTTGGAAATTGTCCTCCAATTTGAGAAATGACAGTCAGGTCCTGGATAGGATTTGTTATATAGATTTGAAAGATTTGAGTACAACAATAAAGTTGGGTGTCTTTTTACCTGCTTCTTTGCTTCCAGTTCTTGGATGCATCTTCTTATGATATGTCTCTATAACAACAAGGACTAAATTAAACAAGTCAAAATAAATCTGGAGGTGGGTTTTTTGTGTGTGTGGGGCGGCACAGTTAAACAATTCTCATGTGCTGCACCAAAGGGATTTTCAGGGTCACATGCGGCCATTAAGTTTGTGAGGATGTCCAACCCTCAGCATATGTGAAACAAACGTTAAAAATATAACTGTTTCCATCTCTTTCAAGAACCAAATGTAGTGCGTTGAGCTCTTTTGAAGAAGGGCAGGATGTAAATGTAAGAAGTTATGTCCATGCATAGCTGCAAGCTATGTCCTGATTTTTGGCATTTGAGCCATGTCCAGGACTGCAATCCTGGGTATGCTGTAGCTAAAGATAAATAAATGTTGGCAGCTGGATTTCCTTGGAATCCATCTTGGGCTGTCTTTGATTACACCAATTACACTAGCAATTTCTCTACATAGTCACTTCAAGGACAATGAATCAGGGACTTTTGTGCAAGCCCCATTAAAATGAATTCAAGTTCTGAGTAATATGCTCCACTTCACCATACCATGATCTTCATTTAAATGCCATATTCTTAAAGGCTTTTGCATTTGAAGTCATGGTAATCTGGTTGCACATTTTTATGCTGTGAATTATGAAATCTAGCTTTCTAAGGTAGAATCACATGGCTTCTTGAGAAATCTGAGCATCCAAAGGGTTTATTTCTCAAGAATAAGCCCCCACCTCTCATGGTTATGGAAGATAAAATCAATGCCACCAGATAGTTTCTGTTAAAGATTCATAAACCTGTACTAGCAAGAACCAGTGTGATCAGTAGTGGGTTTGGGAGGTGGGGAAATCAAGGCTGAAAACCAAGCTCCAAGCTCTGATCAGCCATGAAGTTCACTGGTTGGTTTTGGATTATCTAAAATGGGTGAAGAACATTTTTCAGCCCAAGGGGGCACATTTCTTTCTGGGCAACCTTCCAGGGGGTACATGCCGGGGGGGGGGCAAAGGAAAGTGAAACGGAGCAACTAATGTGAATGTTTACCTTTTTACAGTAGGCTAGTTTCTTGCATACTCTATCTTCCATCCAGGCAAGCAAGAAGCATTATCAGAGTTCAGGGACAGATTCCAACCAGGCAAAAATACTCAAGGACCAGGGCTGGTAAGTCCTGGGAAGAGTCCCAAGGGCCAGTGTCCTGGGCTCCTTTTGGGAGGAAGGGTGGGGATATAAATTCAATAATTAAATAAAATAAATAGAGAGGCCTTGAGAGCTGCATTTGGGCCTCAGGTTCCCCATCCCTTATCTAAAAGATGGTAGCCAGATTGATATATGTTCCCAACCTTCATAATCTATGATTTATGAAGCTGTGAAACACGAGTTGAGGTTATATGCTCCCTTTGCCCTTCTCCCTCTTTTTTGTGGTGGCATTATTGTGGTGGAGACTGTGGTTTGTTTTTAACCAGAGTTCCCTGCTACGTCAGTTTAATAAGTGATGGGTTTTGAAGCCAGAAATGTACGTTTGAACTGGGCCTATGACATGCCCATCTTACAAGATGGTTGTTTGAATAGAAAAAGAGATCTCCATGGATGTTGTTCTGGGCTTCTTTGAAAATTGGCCATATACAAACAATGGTGGCATCTACACCATACATTTAAAGCATTCTTCTACCACTTTAGCAGTCATGGCTTCCCCCAAAGAATCCTGGGAACTGTTAAGGGTGCTGGGAATTGTAGCTCTGCGGAGAGCTCTGTGTTAGGAGACCCTTCGCAGAGCTACAATTTCCAGCACCCTTAAACTACACTTCCCAGGATTCTTTGGGGGAAGCTATGACTGTTAAAGTGGTATGAGTGCTTTAAATATATGGTGTGGATGTGGCCAATTAACCAGAGTGAGGGTTTGTTGAGCTTCCAGTATGAGAGAATTCCTACAGCCACCTTTGTCTCTTTCCAGAGGGTTAGCTATGTTTGTCTCTTGCAGAAAAACCAATAAAATAGTCTTGTGGCATCTTAAAGATCATTCCTAATATTCTTGATTTCCCACAAATCTCTTCTGCCCCCATCCTCTTCAATCCAGTTCCTGACAAACATTCGTCCACAACCACCCTTCACAGATTGTGCTAAAGGTTATTTAGTCCCTCTTTTGAAAAGGAGCCTATTTTGCATTTAGCTGTTGTTGTTGTTATGTGCCTCCAAGTCGACTATGACTTATGGTGACGCTATGAATCAGTGACCTCCAAGAGCATCTGTCATGAACCACCCTGTTCAGATCTTGTAAGTCCAGGTCTGTGGCTTCCTTTATGGAATCAATCCATCTCTTGTTTGGCCTTCCTCTTTTTCTACTTCCTTCTGTTTTTCCAAGCATTATTATCTTTTCTAGTGAATCATGTCTTCTCATTATGTGTCCAAAGTATGATAACCTCCGTTTCATCATTTTAGCTTCAAGTGATAGTTCTGGTTTAATTTGTTCTAACACCCAATTATTTGTCTTTTTTGCAGTCCATGGTATCCGCAAAGCTCTTCTCCAACACCACATTTCAAATGAGTTGATTTTTCTCTTATCTGCTTTTTTCATTGTCCAACTTTCACATCCATACATAGAGATCGGAAATACCATGGTCTGAATTATCCTGACTTTAGTGTTCAGTGATACATCTTTATATTTGAGGATCTTTTCTAGTTCTCTCATATCTGCCCTCCCCAGTCCTAGCCTTCTTCTGATTTCTTGACTATTGTCTCCATTTTGGTTAATTATTTGCCAAGGTATTGATAATCCTTGACAAGTCCAATGTCCTCATTGTCAACTGTAAAGTTCCATAAACCTTCTGTTGTCATTACTTTAGTCTTTTTGATGTTCAGCTGTAGTCCTGCTTCTGTGCTTTCCTCTTTAACTTTCATCAGCGTTCGTTTCAAATCATTACTGGTTTCTGCTAGTAGTATGGTATTGTGTGCATATCTTAAATTATTGATATTTCTCCCTCCAATTTTCACACCTTCTTCTTGGTCCAATCCTGCTTTCCGTATGATATGTTTGGCGTATAGATTAAATAAATAGGGTGATAAAATACACCCCTGTCTCATACCATTTCCGATGGGGAACCAATCGGTTTCTCCATATTCTGTCCTTACAGTAGCCTCTTCTCCAGAGTATAGGTTGCTCATCAGGACAATCAGATGCTGTAGCACCCCCATTTCTTTTAAAGCATTCCATAGTTTTTCATGATCTACACAGTCAAAGGCTTTGCTGTAATCTATAAAGCACAGGGTGATTTTCTTCTGAAATTACTTGCTCGGTTCCATTATCCAATGTATGTTTGCGATATGATCTCTGGCGCCTCTTCCCTTTCTAAATCCAGCTTGGACATCTGGCATTTCTTGTTCCATATATGGTAAGAGCCTTTGCTGTAGAATCTTGAGCATTACTTTAGTTGCATGGGATATTAAGGCAATTGTTCGATAATTACTGCATTCCCTGGGATCCCCTTTCTTTGGAATTCGGATGTATATGGAACGCTTCCAGTCTGTGGGCCATTGTTTAGTTTTCCATATTTCTTGACAGATTTTAGTCAAAATGTGGACTGATTCAGTCTCAGTAGCTTGTAGCAACTCTATTGGTTTGCCATCTATTCCTGGTGATTTGTTTCTTCCAAGTATTTTAAGAGCAGCTTTCACCTCGCATTCTAAAATTTCTGGTTCTTCATCATATGGTTCCTCCGTGAATGAATCTGTCATCTTTGCATCTCTTTTATAGAGTTCTTCAGTGTATTGCAGCCATCTTCCTTTTATTTCATCTCAGTCAGTCAGTGTGTTCCCCTGTTGATTATTCAACATCCCTACTCTTGGTTTAAATTTCCCTTTCATTTCTCTAATCTTTTGGAACAGGGCTCTTGTTCTGCCCTTTTTGTTGTCCTCTTCTATTTCTATACAGTAACTATTGTAATAGTTCTCTTTGTCCCTATGTACTAGTCGCTGTATTGTTGCATTTAGGATTCTTACTGTATTTCTATCTGCTTTTGCTTTTGCTTTTGCTTTCCTTCTCTCTTTAACCATTTGAAGAGTTTCTTCAGTCATCCATTCGGGTCTGTCTCTCTTTTTAACTAGAGGTATTGTCTTTTTGCATTCTTCCCCGATAATGTCTCTGACTTCATTCCATAGTTCTTCTGGTTCTCTGTCAACTAAGTTTGAAGCCTCAAACCTGTTCCTTATTTGATCTTTATATGCTTCTGGGATGTTATTTAAATTGTATTTTGGCATTATGATTGCTTTGTTGGTCTTCTTTAGCTTTACTCTGATTTTCGATACGACCAGTTCATGATCTGTACCACAGTCTGCTCCTGGTCTTGTTTTTGCAGAAAGTATGGAACTTCTCCATCTTCTGCTACCAATTAATCAGTTTGATTCCTATATTGACCATTTGGTGATGTCCACGTGTATAGTCATCTTTTCGGTTGTTCAAAAAATGTGTTCGCAAGAAACAAATGATTGGCTTCACAGAATTCAATAAGTCTTTCTCCTGCTTCGTTTCTGTCTCCTAGGCCCCATTTCCCCACAATTCCTAATTCTTCTCTGTTCCCTACTTTTGCATTCTAATCCCCCATGATTATCAGCACATCTTGTTTTGGTGTGTGATCAATTTCTTCCTGTACTTCTGCGTAAAATCTCTCCAATTCCTCTTCTTCTGCGTTTGCTGTCGGAGCATAGACTTGGATGATGGTTATGTTGATAAGTTTCCCATTTAATCTCATTGTTGTCACTCGCTCAGACCTTGCATTGTAGCTCCTAATTGCTTTTGCTACATCACTTCTCACTATTAAAGCAACCCCATTTCTTTTTAATTTCTCATTTCCTGCATAAAATATTTTGTAGTTGCCTGATTGGAAATGTCCCATTCCCGTCCATTTTAGTTCGCTCACACCAAGTATTGTAATGTTGATGCATTCCATTTCTTGCTTGACAATTTCTAACTTTCCCTGGTTCATGCTTCTCACATTCCTTGTTCCTATTGTGTGTGTCGTACAACTCCGGACTCTCCTTTCGCATCTGTGCGCATCAGCCTCTGGGCTTCCTTTTGGCTTTGACCCGTGTCATTAGTCACAGTGCTACTCCTACTTGTCCTTTGTTCTTCCCCAGTAGCTTGATGAGTGCCTTCTGACCTGGGGGTCTCATCATCCAGCACTATCTTGTGTTGCATTTTGGATACTCTGTTCATAGGGTTTTCATGGTAAGAGATATTCAGAGGTGGTTTACCATTGCCTTCCTCTGAGTTTGAGTTTGGATGCATCTTAGTCTGGTGTTTCAGCTTTGACCATTACACCTTGGGTGCCCCTGCTAGGAGTCTAGCCTCTTGGTCTAGACTCCTAACGGCATTGATCTCAGCTTCTTCAACACACTCAAACCCCATCACCACGTTAAGGTGTGCATCCGAAGAGGATGCATTTAGCTAGCATTTTCTAATAGCTCCTGGCCTATGCTGGATTAATTATTTGTAGCACCAAACTTCCCCTTAAGGCCAAACAACACAGTACTTTAACCACATGAGTTCCCCTTAAGTGCAGGATTTTCCTTTGACAAATTGCAGGCATGGGACCCTGGAGGCAGGGGGCTTTAACTTTGCAACTTTGCAGTGATCTGAATTGGGGCACCTGCTGTTTGGTGGTAGTAGGAGCTCTCATTATCTGTGTGTGGGGTCATGCTCTCAGTTGGGACAGCAGTAGCAGGCAAAGGTTAAAGCCCCAGGCCAAGGGTCTCAACCTGGATCAGGGCCCCCTCAACTGGTATTTGAAACTAAAAAGCTTGCATTAGAGTTGCTCCAGTGGAAGTATCCACACAACTTTAGCTTTTATTCTGTGCGTAGAGAAAGCTTCCTTGAAGACTGTGATGTGAGTCTTTAGTGGAACAAGCTTTCTCCTTCCAAATTACTATTTAGGCAGTTCAATCTGCTGCCATGTAGTCACAGTGCTTGTGAAAGAAAACCGCCTGAGCCACTTGAGGGGTTTCAGAAACCTTTAACAAGTGAGTGTATTTGGATAAGAAAACAAACACTTTACAATTCTTCCGCTTAGGGCTGTGAAAGCGGTCAGTTGACATTATTTGGCTGATGAATTGTTTGATCTGCTGTTTTAACAACAGTCCTCAGATTTTTCTGGAAGGCTAGCAAGGACCTGCCATGCAAACTTTTGAGAAAGTCATTGAGGTTCAACTGGAGCCTTCTATTTTCTTGCTTGGTTTTATTTGTGTCCCATCATTCCTCCAAGGAGCTCAGACAGTGGTTTAGTTTCACAGCTATGAGGTACGTTAAATGAAGAGCCAAGCTATATGATACGGTACACTCTCCATGTGTGAGAGAAGCTCCATCAGCAAGAACACTTCCTTTTAACTCAAGAGTGTTGAGAATTCTTAAGACTTTCCAGACCAGCAAAGATAGCAAATTCTGTCTCTCATAGTGAAGGAGCAATGCAAATATCCCCCGCATCTCTCTTGGGGTGGGGAGGGACTTCTGGCTGCCTGCCACCTGCCTTTTTTCCATCTTTTATTTATCTCTGACTGTCTTTGTGCTAATTTTCCTTGGGAAGTGGGAAAGCTGAGTAAATTAACTGCTACAACAGGTGTCCACAAATTAGTCTGTTCCTAGGTCAAGCTCTAGAGTCCCTTACGCTCGGGCTACTATCTGTGTTTAAAATTTCAAATGACAACCTCAGAGGTGAAAAGGGAGCCACTACAGGATCAAAACCATGATATGTGGGGAGGAGAGTTAGCTCTTCCCTCTCTGTAGCCCAAAGGAACCCCCACCTCCCAAAAAGCTGCTGTTCATGCCAGGAGGGAAGTTTCTATTTGCTGCAGTGGAAACCCTCTTCCAGAGCAAATAGCAGCTTCAGGGAAGCAATTTTCATTGGGGCCATAGCACAAGACAGAAGGGTTAACACCCCCCCCCAATATGGCATGGCTAGGGAAGTTGGAGAATTCTGACAGAAACAGGAGTAGAAATTGCTATTGTTCGTTTAGTCATTCCATGTCTGGAATGGAAATCAATCAGTGAATATGATTAGTATCTTCTGCTGCTGCTGCTGCTAACAATATATGATGACTCCCCTCCCCTAATTTCCATTGCATTTTCTTTGCATTGAAATGAACGTTGAGTGAAATTCCGCCACAGTGCACAGCAAAACATATAACATAGTTTTTGTTGGAAGCTGAATTGCAGCAGAATGGAAATAGCACTGAGTGCAACGAACATAGGCCGGAATGGAAATTGATGCCTTCTTATATTCCTAGGCATGGCCCTGATCTTCTCCCCTCTCACATGGTTTCTGTTTGATTTAGAAAAAGCTGAAACATGAAAGGCATTAACGTATCTCATGTATGTTCTCACTTGGCCCTTGGTTCCTTCTGAAACTGCTTCCTCTCAGATCTACTAAGAGCTGAGGTATTGGCAAGGCCATTGAGACAGGTTGGAATTTTTACTCCTTAATTATGATGCTCCTTTCCCTTAGCGGTTCGCCAAAGTCTGAGCATCTTAAGAAGCACAGTGAAATGTTTGCTCGAGGTGGCATGTGGTGACTAGGCAAAGCATATAGTGGGTTTATTTTAAGATATATATAATTAGGAAAGAGACAACTGCACATAACAAAACATAAGTACATCTTGAATGTTTAATAGAAGGCAGCTGGCAAGAAAATGTAATTAGGAGTATTCAGCTTTGCCCATCTGTTTTCAGGAATCAAAAAAACTTCCCATCGTTTCCTCCCTTCCATTCCTTCTCAAAGCTGGCAGGAATTCTGTGTCACCTATGTTAATTATGGTGCAGTGAATTTTTATGGTGCTCAACAGATTAATCAGCACAGCAGACCAATACCAAACTCAGTAAGAATCTAAAAAGCTGTGCTTTGCTTCAAATTAAATTTGCCTATTTTAAAAAAGAACATGTACTGAAGGACCTGTCTGAGAGATCTCCAGGGATTTGTTGAAATAAACTCTTGAAAATTGGCTGCCAGCCCCCTTGAGTCTGTTTATTTTTGTCACCTTTTAGGTGAACTTTGTGGAAAGCCTCAGCTGTTAAATTCACATTTTGTAAGAGCAATCAAAACATAGTTTTACTTTTTCTTTAAAGTTGCCAGTACATCCAATTTGCTATGGAAAATGAAATACTTGGCTTTGGCTTTACAGACCTCATGCCCTAGGTATTATAACACCTGCTCTTTCTCCGCCAGTGCTATGGAAGCCTGTGCCTCTCAGCCCTTTTGCTCCAAAATGAGGTGCAGGTATGTCCTAAACATAGAATATTTTTGGAACACAAGACTTTGTGGCATAGATGTAATGAGGAGCAACATATCTAAAATATCCATTCTTGCTGCCCTAAATGTGATACTATTCTCAGGATTTGTTTTGTCGACATATACAAAGATCCCAGAATGTTCAGTGACCAGCTGTGGAGTTGGTAGCAAGCTATTTGTTTCACAGAACTCTTCATAAAGCAAATTGTCTTCTAGACCAGGTAATAAAGTTGCTTAATATTTTTATAGCACATAGTGTGTTTAGAATGCTTTATGCACAGTGTCCCAGTTCACATGTAATGATAAACCATGGTTTAGTGCTGTGTTCTTCAACCTTGGATCCCCAGATGTTGATGGACTCTTAACTCTCATCATCCCTGACCATTGACCATATTGTCTGGGGATGATGGGAGTTGTAGTCCAACAACATCTGGGGCCCCAAGTTTGAAGAACATTGGTTTAGTGCTATATGTGGATGAGCCTCCACAAGTATGGGCAAAGTGTTGGAATTACTTACCCCTCAACACCATTGTGTGGCATGGAGGACTACTGTTCAACAATCTCAGTTTAGCATTACATTCACATTGGGAATCATTGTTTAAAACAAGCTCTTACCAGTTTCATAAAATGCTATCTTCAAACCATTGGCAATGAAGCTGGCTTACTAAGCCAGTCAGAGTTTGTTTTAAACCAGGATCCTAGTTCAAATATAATAAGCCAAGATTATTTGAAACTAAAAGTGAACTGCAGAAGTCCTCATCCTGGCTGCATGGGAGGAAGAAAGGGGAAGCAGGGAGGGTTCAAGCTTGGGCAGACTGAGGTTTGTCTGTGTAGTGCTAAACCATTGTTGAGCATTGCATGCAAACACATCTACTATTTCAGTCCTTAAAACAATCCTATAAAATAGGATCTGTGTTATTCCTGTGCTGAGAGATAATAACTTGCCTGAGCCAACCTAAGTTGAGGTGACCAGAGACTTCTGAGTTTACACTCTTACAGCAGCTCAGGAGATGTTAGCTGGAATCAGGAAAAAAAAACACCATACAGTAGACTGGCAATTATGCTTTTTAAGTTTAATATCTGCGCCTCTATTTCTGCATTGCCTTGTGAAGCAAACAAGCTAATCCTGAGACCAATTTTCTCTTCTCTCCAGAATCAAAACAAGTACTTCAGGTTACGTTCTCTGCCCTGCATTCACAGTCTGAACACTGGGAAGTATAATGCCTCTGTGTACACACGCTTGTTATCTAGGAGCTGTGTCTCACTGGCCTTTATATGTTCATGAGGAGTTCAACCTTACTGTCATTTTGAATATCCCTTAAAAGACTTTGACTCCTAACATTGTCTTGTCTGGGAAAGGCTGTCTAAGCAGAAGGCTTAGGGACAGCCAGGGCCAGGAAGCTGTAGTTCGTATTTTGCTGTCCTTGATTCATATTGGTTAATAAAACACTCTAACTGGGAATGTAATACCAGTGTGAAAAACGCAGATGTGCAGATGCCTCCATCATCTGACTTACACCTCAATAAAACTGTTGAAGAGCACACCTTAAACTTGATCCTCTAAGAGCTCTGTTTCATTATAACAGCTTTCTCCAACCTGATGCCCTCCAGGTATTTTGGGCTACAACTCCAATCATCCCCAGCCAGCATGGCCCGTGCTGGTCAAGCCATTAACAGCTATTGCTATATCTGAAGGATAGGAAGCTTCCGCTGTAACTCAAGTTGTCTTATTCATTCCATACTCATGACAGCATCCAAGTCCTCCTCTGAATTACTTCTTATGTTATTGTCATGGAAGGAAAGATACTTTCCTGTATGTTTTGCCCTCTGAGAAGTTAGGATTCATTGTTCAGTCTGCTCTAGTCCTTGTTAAGGTTCAGCCTTTGGTGCTCTCTCAGAGGACCCAGTTAGTAGATCTAGGAGGAGGATTTCTTTATGAGATACTCAGGCAGCTCCAGTTAGCTTGCCGCCCTTCTTTCTCTGCTTCCTGGTACTATCTCCTCCATTTTTGTTTTAGTCAGGGATCCTTGAGACCTCCTCACTACATGCTCGCCTCCCTAGCCCTGCTAAGAGAAGCCTCACAATATTTCAGGCTTCAGGAATATTACAGGCCAGCCTTCTCCAGCCTGGCGCCCTCCAGATGTTTTTGGACTACTTCAACTTCTGTTATCCCTGGCTATTGGTCATAGTGTGTGGGGCTGAGTTGGAGTTGTAATCCAACACATACGGAGAGCACCAGAATGGGGATGATTGAGGAAACCAGTATGTATCAACTTCATCTTTCTCAGCTGTGATATGGTGGGAATAATAGTGAGCTACCTTGTAACCATCACTAAGGTCATGGTTGTGAAGCAGTTGAGCACTTGGATACAGTTTTTAAAGGCACAGAGTGACCAAGCGCAAACGTTCATCTGAGGCTTCATAATCCCTGTTGAGGCTACCTGTAAGTCAAGAATTTGGCAGTTGGCAAAATCCAGCTTGGAAGCCTTGCTCCTTCTTGATCCTTCCCCCTTTCGCTATCCAGAGCTTAATTTCTAAGTTGAAAGGTGCTGGGGAATACATTTTCCTGGATGTCCTGCCACCACCACCCTGCCCATCCTTTACCCTTAAGTCCAGATGTATGTGGTCTGGTTGTAGGTGCTTGGTTTAAGGGAAAACCTGTTGCTCTAGGACTGAGTTTTGGCACTTCTGTGGACACTTTTGTTGAGACAGGCATAAAGTAAGCCTAGTTTAAGGCTGCAATCCAATACATGTCTACTCAGAAGTAAGCTCCATTGGGTTCAATGGGACTTACTGTGAAGTAAGTGTGTATTGGATTGCAGCCCAAGTCAGGCTGCCTATACCAACACTGAACACACCCCTTCCCCACCACTTTTTCAATGAAGGTGGAATGTGAGTAAGATCAGAATTGTTGTATAAAATAGGACAAGGAGACATGCTCAGATAGCAGTTTTTCTCTTAAACTTTTTTTTCTAACTTCAGGTATAGCAGATACCTCATTCGGCTGGGTTGTGCTGAGCTAATCAAACTGATTATGATTACTGTTGCTTCAACCCCTGTTGAGGTATTGCTGTTCTGCAATCAGCTGGTTCTACACAATATTTTATAAAGCACTATTTTCCCCATTAAAATCCACAAAACGCCCATCCATATGGCAAAGGGGGAAAATACCTGCTGTTGAAAAGTAACAGAGGGATGGGATCACTGTCAAGTTAACATTTAATTAAAAAGAAAATTAGTGGCATAATTCCAATTTACTATGCAAATAGAAATCTAGTTATCTTTTAGGCTACTAGCTAGCTCTGCAGAGACCTATTCAGTTTTTCTGCCTCTGGAAAAGAGTGAAGTAGGCAATGTCAATTGGAGCAGCTCTTCTACTCTTCTCTGGAGCCAGCTTAAAGTAATTCACAAACTTGTTCTGGGAGTGGGAAGGGAAATTATTGCAATCTGACCATTTTCTCAATTTTCTTTTTAGTTTTTATTTGTGCTCTTGTGCACTAGGGAGAGGAGAATTTTCAAAAGAAAAAAAGCATACCACGTTACCTAACAGGCCCTTCACTCATCAGCATGACAAATTTTCAAAAATACCATTGAAAATAAATGCAGGAAAAGGGCATGTAATGTCTCTGGAGTCAGGAAATGCCAGGGCAGTATCACATAATCCTGCTATGGGCCCCACTATTGCTTTCCCTGTCCACGCTATACAGGGTAGAACTTTAGTACAGAAAACACTTGAATACAATGAGTTGGCTAAGTCATCATCTGATTTCTGTGTAAAAAATGAGTCAACAAAGGATGGCAATTACTAGTTTGGAAAAATCCGATATTTCAGATAGGATGGAAGTCTGACTGAAGAGGCCATCGTTGGTCAGGAAAGCAGGTAGGAGATGGGCACATCAGAAGTCGGCTGCATAATACTTGTGAGTAACTCCAATTGATGTGCAATTTACACAGGACCCGCTGGAGAACAGCGAAACTAACACCCAACAGGCTGGTCATTTTCTCTTCATTTGCATCTGGGATTGGGTACTGAGAACATGGCTGCACTATGGGGAGAAGAAATGCTATCCAGAATTGATGCACAGAGAAATGCCAGATACTGTATCTGCCATGAAGCTTAGCGAAGATTATTAGAGTAATAAAGGTGTATGTCAAAAACATGGGGGGGGGGAAGAATGAGAGAAAAGGAGGGTCCAAAGATATAAAAATGTCATGAGGAAGCGTGCATGACTGTCCAAACCCAGTGGCCATCAGAGCCAGGGGAAATACAAAAACATCAAGCTCTTGAAAGAACACCCAGTATGCACAGCTCAGATTTAGAAGAAAATATCAGTGTTTATATAGAGCAAAATGTGTACCACATAAAAAGATCAGGGGAGAAAAGAAAACTTCTCTTAATAATAATTGCAATAATTAACTCCTTAATTGCTGTGATAGCTTTACTGTGTTCTTATACTTCCCCCTATTGTTTAGTTTAAACTTAATTTATTTTTAAGTGAATTAGTAACCTTTCTTTTAATGGCTTGGTAGCACCTGAAAACATCCTGTGTGAAGCAGGGAGCCTAAGGGTCAGGGCAATATGACCCAGTTTGTAAAATAATGTCGCAGAGGCCTCCTATTCCAGTCCAATCACCTCACAGAAGCCCACTTTCTATTTTAGAGTGCTCTTAATCCCTAGAGCACTGAATATGGCTCTAATCACTGAAGTGAAAGTAGATGACAGTTGTGTTAAAATGAAATCCATTTGGATCTCCAGACTAATTTCTTTTAAATGTTCCTGCAAATTTGAGAAAGTAAGTCTGCGCTAAACAGAATAAATATTTGTACACCAGTGGCAGAATTAATAAGGCAATCAACCTCAGTGCTGTAATTCCATGTGGTATTTTCTCCTGTTGCAATGTGCATGATCTCTCTTTTGTTCCTCCACCTATTTTAATCTCTACCTAAAACCTTGGTGGAAGTAACAGCTGGCCAAAACGGTTTAAAAAACCAAACTCAGGGCAGTGAGAACATCCTGAAATGAGATTTTCTTGAGGGGTAGGCTTGCACAATCTTTACTTCAGCAACTCGTTGCTCTTGCTCCAATACTGCCTTCCTTCCTGGCTCAGGCCAAAGGCTCAGCACTCTGCCTCCAACAGTGGCTGGCTAGATTCCCCTGAGAAGCTCGTAAGTAGGACAGTGTGAAGATAGAAATCCCTTGTTATTTGTCAAACAGAAGTTATAACTTTAGCTAATAATATTTGGCTAATAGCCATAGATAGGTCTACAGAGCCATTCTAACTTGGGGTCTGGGAAAAGCAGAGCAATAGAACTGTTGCTACATCCAAAAACCTGCTGGCTCATGCCAGCCAGGGTGAAAAGCGGGGAGCAGGTTGCTAGTTCCAGGTATGTTTTTTTCTTTTAAAGTAAATATAATAAATAAATAAATTTTATTTTTCAGCCGCCTATCTGTCCGGGTTAGGGACACTCTAGGCGACGATCAACAAGAATAAAAACAATACATATAGATCAACATAATCAAATTTTAAGCTAAAAAACCATTCATTAATTCAATTGTAACATAAGTTAATCTGTCCCAATCTTGTAGGCCTGCCTGAACAGCCAGGTCTTCAAGGCTCGGCGATAGCTGGACAGGGAGGGAGCATGTCTGAGATCGAAAGGGAGAGAGTTCCACAGGGTGGGGGCCACAACAGAGAATGCCCTCTCTCTGGTCCGTACCAGCCTAGCTGGTCTCACCGGTGGGACCGAGAGAAGGTCTTGCGAGGCTGATCTCGTCAGGCGGCATAATTGGTGATTCTGGAGGCTTTCCTTCAGATATACTGGACCGAAACCGTATAGGGTTTTAAAGGTCAACATCAACACCTTGAATTGGGCCCGGTAGACAACTGGTAGCCTGTAAACTGCAGAAAGCGAGTTTGCACTATACAGAATAGCTGGGAGACATGAGGTTTGGGCCCTTTGTGGCCCTGCCTGAAGTAATCCCATTTTTATTATTTATTATTTATTTATTTATTAGATTTATATCCCACCCTTTCTCCCAGTAGAATCTTTTGACACTTTGTTCCTGGTTGGGAGAACAGGTGGCGACAATTTACCGCCCACCTGGGCAAAGTTTGGGGTTCCTTTCCACCAGAGATAGGTGGATAGAAAACTACTCACCATCCTAACATCCCACCCAGCCATCGTCATGGGGACAGATTAGGATTGCAGTCCTGTTCTTTTCCTTGAAATTGTCTTACCCTCTTTTAAAACCATCTATACTAGGGACCATCATCCCATCTTGCAGGAATACATTCCACATGTTTTCACTGGGTGAAGAAGTACGTTCTTTTGTTTGTTCTGACTCTGCTTTAGCCAATCGATTTTGTTGAATGACCCCCAAAATCTAGTATTTTATTTGAGAGACAGAGAAGACTCTTTCCGCATTCCGTACAGTTAATAATTTATAAGCAGCTTCTGTACACTTGGAGGGTGTGTGTGTGTATGTATACCCCCTTAAAAGTCCTATATGGGTTTGGATACAGGCAACGGAGCTGCACTACAGTCTAGAAGAATAACAGAATTAATACAGAACAGTTTCTTTTGTATCCCTTGTGAAAACTATACTAATTGTTGCTCAGCAAGACTTTGGTGAATACAAATAAGAGTTTTTTAAAAAGGGCTCATAACTGTGTGTGATCTGGTAAACACTCCGTTTCTATAGTCCAAGGGGCTCTGCCTTGCGTACCATTTTATAAAGGAGCTTTTTATCCTCCCTTTTCTATCAACATTTCCCCTGAAAACTGCCTGCCTTGGTTGGGTGACCCTTCAAAGTGATACTTCATGAGTCATGCAGGACTGCCACTGGAAGAGGAAACTGAAGACATTCTTGTGGAAATGCATTTTGCACGCACACACATATGCAGGCACTGACCTCTGGATTTTGTTTTGAGTTTAGGTCACTTTAGCTTTAGTGCTGAAAAGCAGATAGCTCAGATTCTTCAAGAGTACTTTGAAAAGCACTTTGATGTTAAAAAAACAAAAAACTTCTGGAACATCTTGACTGTGAGCATGTGCGTGGTGTGTGGCTAAAAGTTAGGACAAAATCTCAGCCATTCTACTCCAGTTTCATTGGAGAAAAGCACACCTTATGTAGTTTCATAATTGCCCTTCGGAGCTACTGTGCAGTTATGGGCTCTTCAGTCCTGAACAGATGGTAATGTTACAAGCACATCATTACCAGTGATGTTAGATGTTAGCTCTGTTGTGTTTCCATTCAAAAACTCATCTGTAAAAGTTAGTCATTAACAAGTGCTCTAGCCTGAAATGTGATAAGCAGTCACCTTGTGGTATTAGCTATTATTTCCACCTGATGGAGAAATCTTATAATTGTTTGAACAGGCTTTATGGTGGATCGTATTTGTATTAGGAGTCATCATTGCTATATATTCTTGCAAGAGGTCTTTGACCTTGGAGCTGTTACTACACAGACGCATGCTATAGGCTCCCAGCCATAGGCATTTGCTTTTCGAGGTAGCTGTGTTTGTGTGTTACACCCAGATCCTACCACATGAAGGGGGCCAGGTTCTGGAATCAAGGCAAAGCTGGGTGCAGTGAGCTAGAGGCGAAGAAGAAACAAGACATCTGTGGCACGGAGAAATAGAAGAGTTCTTTCATTGTCTAGAGCAGGGATGGGGAACGTGTCTCAGCCCAGTGGTGGGTGGGGCCAGGGGCAAAAGTGGGTGGAACAATGGATGTGACTCTTACCTTTGTTTCAGTAGGCTACATTCCAGCCATGCAAAAGTCAGGTTTCTACACACATGCACTCTCTCCCCCCCCCATTAAGGCAAGAAAGAGGCAGTATCCGAATTCAAGGAGACATTTCAGTCAAGCAAAAGCACTCATGGAGGGCATGGAGAAGGGCTGGTGAGGGGTGGAGCATGGCCTGGGAGAGTCCTGAGGGCTACGTTGGTGCTTGGGCCTGACATTCCTCATCCCTGGCCTGACCTGGGAGCTTTTATAGAATAGGGGTCAGGCCTTTCCACATGACCTGCTCTGGTCATCTGCTGTGCAGCCTCGTCTGTTAAATTTCTAGTTCACTTCTTTGTCAGAGGTTGGTGGTGATCACACAGAGCTGAATCCCCTCCTGATAACTGTTACACTTCAGGTTCATGATCTGTTGTAACCCAGATGAATCCAAGATTGCCATCTTTCCCATGGGAAGAGGTGATAATACTGGGAGAAAAATACCTCAGGCAGCAGTTAGAAATTCCTAGTAAATATCTTTAGAAATTATCTGTCCACTTGTTTAAAAGCATAAAAAACTATAGCAAGAATGGCCTGGTATTTAACCCATATGGACCAACATTATTTTCAGAAGAGGCTTATTTAGTGTCCTTCCTCTAATCCATGGGTTCCCAAACTATGTTTTGTGAGCTTCTTTCAGGTGGTCCGTGGCATGTCTACATAAAATATTTATATTGATGGGGCATAGCCTGAATTCAAATTGTATTACAATAAAATGCAATGTAAGAAATAAAAGAAGCAATAAAAATACATTTTAAAATCATACAGCATCTAGCATAGCACAATACAATTGTTCAAGAGACAGAAGAACCATTAAGTGGTCCATCAAGGCCACTAGCAATTTTCAAGCGGTCTGCGAGGAGAAAAGCTTGGAAGCCACTACTCTAATCCAGGAAGATCCCTATGCTAGATCTTTGAATATGCTTCCATCAGCCTGAACAAGATGGTCCTTTTTCTTTGACTTAGTAGTGACACAAGAATCCTTGTTAATACTTGAGACTAAATTGGTCAGAGGGAGAAAATTTGCTATCGATTAGCAAATTGGATAGAGAGATGAGCACCAGTGTTGGAAATTTTCAAGGCATGGCAGATCTGTTCTCCTGAGATAGTTTTCTTTGAATGGAAATTATTTTAACCAGTTCCCATGAGGGAAAACCCCCTTTTGATAAAAAACAGTTTGCGAAGTTTTTTGTAACTTCTCCTAGTTCTACATTTCATAGCTACATGAGGCAGCTCTCTGGTTCAGAACTGTGTGTTGCTGTTCACTAGGGCAAGCAGGCCTCCCCAGTTTATAACAATGCAGAAAGAGAGAATCCTGTCAACAATTGTGTGTGAATGAGTTCATTGCCTTTGTTTACTCCTTTGCTTTGCCTGCTCCTGGCTTACACTCCTGGCCTGGGGCGAGATGATCTTTTAGTCTTTAGCAGTGAACTGTAACCAATATGAGGATAAGACCCTTCTGATGAAACTGACAAGTATTTTAAAGCAGCACTATTTAATCGAAGTACTGCCCTTTGTTCTTCTTGGGAGTATGTTTAGTCTTCTGTTCCGGGATCATAGTAATCTAAAAACGTTGTTGGTGGCAGGAGAGGGGACGTAGATTAATGCTTGGAGAAAATTGGTTTTCTAGAGTCATTTCAATGAAGCTTCAGGCCTGGTTTTGGCCCTGCAACAGCATTGATCACCCTGTTGATGACCTGTGGCAAGAGAGGGACAAGAGGAGTGTGAGCCATTGATTTTCCTTGACGTCTCTGTGGCTTGAATACCATTGACCATGGTATCCTTTTGGAACGTCTGAAGAAAGCTGGGAGTTAGGGGCACTGCATTGTAGTGGTTCTGCTTCTCTCTTGAGGAGTGGTTCTAGAGAATAGCTGCTTGACCGTATGGGAATTATCTTGTGGGGTTTTGCAGGGTCACCCATGTTGTTTAACATCTGTATGAAGCCATTGGGAGCTGTCACTGGGGGATTTGGAGCAAAGTGCCATCTATATGGTGATGACACCCAGCTCTGCCTCTCTGTCCCATTGGTACCAGGATACCAGGTGAAGGTCCTGAACTGATGGTGGGTTTGTGTACTATTTATTTATTTAATTTGTATCCCGTCCTTCCTCCCAGCAGGAGCCCAGGGCAGCAAACAAAGCACTAAAACACTTTAAAACATCATAGAAACAGACCTTAAAATATATTACAAAACAGCGTTAAAAACATTTTAAAAAAACAACTTTAAAAAAGGGTTAAAAACTTTATTAAAAAACATATTAAACAATTCTGACACGGATGCAGACTGGGATAGGTCTCAACTTAAAAGGCTTGTTGACAGAGGAAAGTCTTCAAAAGGCGCCAAAAATATAGCAGAGATGGCGCCTGCCTAATATTCAAAGGGAGGGAATTCCACAGGGTAGGTGCCACCACACTAAAGGTCCGTTTCCTATATTGTGCAGAACGAACCTCCTGATAAGATGGTATCTGCAGGAGGCCCTCACCTGCAGAGCTCAGTGATCGACTGAGCATATACTAGTTAATTGAAGCTGAAACTAGACAAGATGGAGGTGCTGTGGATGGAAACTGACAGAAGTGCCTATTCTGGACTGGTGGGAGGGAGAGAGAAATTTGATTCTGTTTGCATTTGAAGCTGAATTTATTAAATTTGCATTTTGTGAAACAATATTAGAACTGAAACACAGCTATCCTGCTGCGGCCAGAGTTCTCACTGGGACAAAGAAATTTGACCATATAACACCTGTCCTGGCGCAGCTGCACTGGCTACCGATATGTTTCCGGGCCAGATTCAAAGTGTTGGTTCTTACCTATAAAGCCCTAAACGGCATCGGACCGCAATACCTGATGGAGCGCCTCTCTCGCTATGTACCTACCCGTTCACTACGCTCGACGTCGAAGGCCCTTCTCCGGGTCCCAACCCATAAAGAGGCCCGGAGATCAACAACTAGATCTAGGGCCTTCTCGGTGGTGGCCCCCGAACTATGGAATGCCCTCCCAGACGAGATACGCCTGGCGCCTTCTCTGTTATCTTTTCGGCGCCAGGTAAAAACTTACCTTTTCGCCCAGGCTTTTTAAATTTTGTAAATTTTTAAATATTTTAATTTAACATTCTAAACTTAATATGATCTTAATTTATAAATCTCTTTTTTTTTTTCAATAATTTTTATTCAGATTTTCATAAAACATACAAGACAAAATCATAAAACATTCAAAGACAAAAAACAAAATCAAAAATAGTTAAACAAAAAGAAAAAAAGAAAAAAAAAAACAAAAATAAAAAATAAAGAGTAAAATATTGACTTCCCATTTGTCAAAGATCAAATCAGTTATAAGTCTATAATATATAACAATCCTGTCTCTTAAGTCATATTATAAAATCACTTTCCTCCAGTAGTTATCTTACTTAATCATCAAATCTCATAAACATTACTTTATTCTTTCCACAAAAAGTCAAAGAGAGGTTTCAATTCTTTAAGAAATATATCTATCAATTTTTTTTTCCAGATAAGCATATCGATTAATCCATCTCATTACTAATTATGATAATCTTATTGTCATAACCATAGTCAAAATAAACATTTCAATTAATCCATCACATCAGAATCTGTTAGGTTCAATAATTTCAGTAGCCATTGTTCTATTATCTCTATTAGTTCCATTTTCCATCTTCCATCTTCAGTAGTCTTGTTAAGTCCAGTAATTTCAATATCCAATCTTCCATTATCAGTATTCCATAATAATCTTGCTGTCAAAGCCATAGTCATATAGTAAGAGTCTGATGGGGATTACCTCTATCCCAAATATTTTCTTGCCATCCATTCTGAATAAGTTGCTGAAATACTGCTGTAAAATCATATCTCTGTTCTTTTTTTCAAAATACACTGGGTCATCTCTTAAAAGTTTTTCCATTGTCACATGGCTGCAGTTAATTCCATAGATTTTCTCTATATTGGGCTCCATCACATCATTCCAGTCCAGAAGATTATCCATGCCATTGATAACTTTATCTCTAGAATCTTCATTCATTTCTTCAGAGATAACATTGAGTTCCAAACAATAGATTTTATTTCTAAAGTCCATAGACTCCAAATCTTGTTCCTGTTCCACGTTGGTTCCAATCTCCGGGATCTCCTCTCTCACAGGGACCCCTATTCCAGTCTCCAGGGTCACCTCTCTCACAGGGACCCCTGTTCCAATCTCCGGGGTCTCCTCTCTCACAGGGACCCCTTCCAGGGTCACCTCTCTCACAGGGACCCTTATATCTTTAATCTCCTGCTTCATTTTACTCAATTCAATTTTCATTATCTCAATCTCATCCATTATTTTCTGAAACATAGTTATTTCCAGATTTTCAGCCACTTTCTTAATTGCCATTTTAAAAGAAAAATATAGAAAAACCACTTCTTATTTCAGCAACAATTGGGTTAATACTCCAAACTTGGTGACATCACAGTATAAACAGAGCAGACAGCCTTATCTCTCCAATAGTTAAGTAAACAAAATGCAGTTCCCAGGATCGAAACAATTAATGGCAATCGTCAAGAAACAGATTCGTCAAAATAAAATAGACCAAAAAGAGAGTAGTCTCAAAACAGTATAATATTTTTCAAAATAAAAATCTGGAATAGAAATCCCTCTTCTGTGTATATCTTTAGAATGCAAATCCAGGACAGCTTTTTGCAACAAAAACAGAGATAAGCTATTAATTAGTGCGTAGCAGAGAGAAGTTACGGCTCCCCAGTGAGATGTCAAAAACCGATCAATCTGGCAAATCTCTTTTAAACAGCAACAATTTAAGTCAAGTAAAAGAAAAATATAGAAAGAAGGGTGCTTGCCTGTTAGTGCGTTCTCTCTTAGAAGATAAGATGAACGTTCGCTTTTCCAGATAGAGCTTGCTGTTGAAAATCCGTCCCACCTTCGTCGGCTGGACCTCGTCCCATAAATTAATGAGATCTGGTCGTCCCAACAAAAATAGGCTTTGAGGTTAATCTCTTCGTTTCTCCCTACCCGGGAGAAGTTTAATCAGTCAAAAAAAAAAGAAAAAACTGACTGATATATCTGAATAAGCTTCTTTTGAGGCAGGAGCCCGTCTCAAAAGCAGGCACAGGCTAAGTCACCCTTCCCGGAAGTCCTTAATTTATAAATCTCAATGGCAATTTTATTAATGTTTTATAATTGTACTATATATTTTTTTTTTCCACACTTGCTCATATTTTAATTGTGATTTTATTTGTTGTACACCGCCCTGAGAGCTTTCTGCTATAGGGCGGTCTAGAAATGTAAATAAATAAATAAATAAATATCCTTTGAAATTCACACTTATCTGAATTTTGTGGTGCAATTTTCTAACCAAGCAAATATTTACAAAAATGCATATATTAGGGGAAAGTGTGCATAAAAATGAGTATATTAGTGAAAATAACATACAAAAATACACTATGTTAGGAGATATTGCTTGAAAAGTATGTATATTACTCAAAACTGCATACAAATGGTTCATTAGGAGAAAATGACATTAAAATTTCACGCTGAAATAAACCGAAAATGCTGAAGAATCTTCATGAGGATTTTAAAAAAGCATGCAAATTGCTGCAGAAATATAGAGAACTAAATTTAAGATTGAAAAAATGAGAAACTGAGAGAACCAAAATTGATAGACCATTCCATCCCTATTCTGGGCAGGGTTTCATTCCCCCAAAGTAGAGATGGAATGATCTGTCAATTTTGGTTCTCACAGTTTCTCATTTTTCTAATCATAAATTCTGTTTGCCACATTTCTGCAGCAGTTTGTGATTTTTTTTAAATCCTCATGAAAATTCTTCAGAATTTTAGTGTGAATGTCTCCTAATAAATACATTTTTGTATGCAGTTTTCATTAATATACACATTTTTGCAAGCAATTTATCTGAATATAATGCTTTTATGTACATTATTTTCATCAATATATTCATTTTGTGCACACTTTTCCCTAATATATGCATTTTTGTAACATTGCTTGGTTGGAGAACTGCATTGCAAAATTCAGATAAGTGTGAATTCTGAAGGTTGTCTGTGCTTTGGTTCTCATATTGTTCTGGTAAGTGTGAATTTGATAAATGCAGCTTTAAATGCGGACTGAATCAAATTTCTCTCTCATTCCTATCCTGAAGGAACCAGTTGATAGTTTGGAGTGCTCCTTGAAACATTGCTGTCACTAGAGTACCATGTGATCTCAGTGGTTGAGGCCTCGGGTAGTTTGCCAGCTACTACCATTTCTGTATAGGAGTAGCCTGGCGGCAATCACTCTGCTTTGGTAACTTCAAAAGTTAGACTATTTTAATACCCTCTATGTGGCCTGCCCTTGAAAATGGTCTGTAAATTGCAGTTGGTGCACAGTGTGGTGGCCAGGGTGCTGATGGGGGAAATGGGTCAAATGCATATAACATGCATTGTACCACAGTTAACTTTGGTTATCGATTGTGTTATGAGCCCTGTTTTAAGGTACTTACAGTCATTTTTAAAGCTTTAACCATGTGAAGCCCAAGTATCTGAAAGAATACCTGCTCCAATATAGACCTGTCAATGCCTTCAAATCAGAAGAAGACTTCCTTCTGATGGTCTCTGCATAGTAGGAGGAATGTATCATGGGGCACAAGGAAGGGTCTTTTCTGTGCCTATAGAATTCCCCCCCCCGGTGCATCTGGTCTCCATTGTATTCTTTTAGGAAACAGGTTAAGAATAATCCCTTTTAGCAGGTTTTGGAGGAGCACTTGGCTTCTTATTATTGGCTGTTCTTTGACAGTACCCAGACTTTGCTTCTTTTGCAGAATCCAGATGATTCTGTTTCAGGACCTGCCCTACTGTTAGGCAGCATGAAGTTGGCAGATTTTGGAATACAAAGGGCAGCAGCCTATCAGTTGTTGGTTTTACTATTATATGTTTATAACTGGAAAGTGGATACCAAGTGGATTTTGTTTTTACTCAGCCACCATAATTTCCTGGATTACATCTGTTCTGTTGGATGGTTCTTTAAAATGATTATAGTTTTATTTCTCTTTGCTTAGATGCAAGCTGGACCAGAAGTGCGTGCCAGCCAGGAAGGCCTCTGGGGGGAGGCCATTTGAGGTCATTGAATGGTATCCACCTCCATCTGTTGGAAGGATTTCACTCTGTCCAATCCTGTCAAGCTGCTTGCTGTCAGAGCCCTGCCTGTGATGCCTTTTGGCTCATGGGAAAGATGTGTATCCAGGTGAACTGTCCCAAGCCTACTTGGTGTGAGGCAATCTTGATCAATGCCACTGACTCCATCTGGGTATTTGTAAAGAGGTCTGAGCATGCAATAGACTTCCAGTCTGCAGCAGAGAGGAGAGGTCAGCTTCCTAAGTGGTTGGACTTGAGGGAGAGACATCAAAGTAATACAAGGATGCGAAGGTCCTCGAAAGAGTTGCCAGCTGAGACAGCAAACATCAGGGGAAGCTCTCTAAAGAGGGACACAGGCTCCAGCAACGGAAGTCCTACAAACCGCCCAGCTCCGTCTCAGCCCTTGGACAGTAAATCTGCCCATAAGGTTCTGGCAGAGCCTCAGTCATCATATCAAGAAGCAAACCTTCCCATAAACCATATTGATCCACAAAAAATCCCTCTGCCAAACAGTGAAGATTTCAGAGGGACCAAATCCCAAATTCCTTCACTCCCCAGTAGCAATAATGTGAACAAACCAAGTGACTTTGCTGGGAATGGCCCCATGGGGGTAAGTGCATGTCTGAAAAGGTAACATTGTTAATGCCAACGTGAATGCAAATTATGTTGTGTAAGAGCTTTATGATCCTTTTTTATTGCTTACTAGCAGCCTTGTATCTGGCATTTCTAGGGAATTCTAAGAAACCAAAAATCAGTACAATTTTGAAACCAGTGGTTAAAATCAGTGCTGCTTTGAAAGGTTCAGTCCACCATCTTGGTTCAGAATGGTGTCCAATTGTATCCAAACGCAGATGAAAACCTGCTCCTTGATCTCAGAAACCATGATGCAAAATTTGCTCAGTAGGATTTGTTTGATGTGCTCTTTTCCTTCTGATTTCCCTATGTAGCTTTTGTACTGGAGACTCTTATGAGAGAACATTAAGAGGCTTTGCCTCCAGCTCAGTCACATGGATACGGATTCATAGATGGGTCTAAGAAGACCATTTATGTGTATACTTGGAACCAGGAGACGGAAGTGTCATGTACCCTTTCATTGAAATGATGATAGTTATGTGGTCTCTTGCGTTGTTTAGAGTCTATGAAGAGAAAGAGAGTTAACAGGAAATCAGTGGGGCAACCCTGTGTCAGGGACGGGCGGGGGTGTTTCTGAGACATTTACCTTAAGGAAGACTGAATTTAATACATTGCCACTTCTTCTCTGCTAGATCTGCCTTTTAGTTTTGTACATATTTTTGGCTTGCCTTGTTGGCCAAGTCAAACATTGTAGTTGCAAGGCCCCCACCAGTTTTTCCCTTGGGAAAGGCTGGCAGGGAAGAAAGCTTCTCAGCTAAATGCCTCTGCTTGAAGGCACCTCAAAGAGAGAACCTGGCAGCGAAGGGAATATGCTAACTTGGGACTTTAGCTCAAAGGCAGCTCAAGCACCTTTTCCAATAGAAGAGCTGGTGGGGATGGGGAGCATGGCAGTTTGAGCATTGCTGCTGGAATACATCATGAAGTAGCAGCGTCCAATCTCCCACATAGTGGATTTGCTGGTGGGGAATGTTCCAGCTTGGGTATCATTGGGCAAAGCTGCTTAGAATGCTTTTGCCCAGAGATGTCCAAACAAGTAATCTCTCCTCCCCTCACACGGGCCTTTCCTGTTTTGGAGCACGAAAGCCTGGTGGCACTGGTTTGACTTTGCATGGCCAAGGCACTCCAGGCCCCTTGGCCACAGGATGACAAACATCCCCCAGTTTTCCGTCCAACTTTGGAACCCGGGAAGTGGGCAAACTGTCATGAAGCTGCTGCATGATCCCCACTCACCTCTGCAGCTTCACTGTTAGAAATAAGACCAGTTGTGCATGATGCCATGGCAAGGGTAGTGAATGGAATTGTTGAACCTGGCATGTGTGTTTTGGCTTGTTGCTTCAAACTTTATAGATGTACAGTTGCTACAGAAATAGGGTGTACAGTCATGTGAGTGTGGAACAGTCTATCACAGCAGACAACACAATGGTAGAAGCCCTGTCAGTGGGTTCTGCTTGCTTTTAGTCACATCCATGCCATACATTTAAATCACATGGCTTCCCCAAAGAATCCTGGGAACTGTAGTTCTGTGAAGGTTAAACTATAGTTCCCAGCATTCTTTGGGCAAGGTTTGAAATATATGGTGTGGATGTGACTTCAGACTGTTTTAAGTAGATTGTGGTTCTTGAAAGCTGATTTCTCCATGTACCTCTGTGCAAATTTCCCAGTTCCAGGTTATGGTGCTGCTGCGATATGAGCACTGTCAGCCTGGTGGAACAGATTGTTGCTCAGATCCCAAGGATGCTGCTAGGAAATCTGGAGGTGGCCTAGTTTGTGTGTGCAACAACCATGTAGCTTAACTTTGCGTTTGCTGACTCAGTCATCCCTTAGCCCTTGACTTCTTAACAGTCACTTAGGAACTGCTCTTTGGTTTCTCTGTCTCAGCAATGCATCAGTAAAAATGCTTCTCGAAAACCATAACCATCTGGCCTCTCACAAGAGACTATCACTCAGGAAGTGATCCAGTGTGGCAGAGGCTGCACTGCAATCCCTCTGCTAAGATTTATTCCTGCCTGCCCTCGGTGATAAGCAGTAACATGTCCTTAATCTCCCTGCTGATTCCAACTACAGGGTCTTGCACCCTGAGCTGTCAGATACTCTCTTAATGCTCCAGCTGAGCAGAGAATGTAAAATTAGGGCTTCTGAGGAAATTCTCTTGAATGTGATGTTTGGCTGCCGTTCCAGGCCATTTCCCAAGAATTGCCATGACTTCTCTCATGGTTGAACTTGCATAACTTTGGCTTTCCAAGGTATGGAAAGTGAGTTTTGCAGAAACTGAAAGTTCCCAGAGGTAAAAAAAAACTTCATAAGAAAAAGAGAAGATATTTTGTGTGACAGCCACCTTAAGTTGGCATCCAAGAGTAGGGTACTGGACCGAGTCCTGTCCTCACACAAGATTTGACTATGGTCTTGTATGTTTAAAGATTGGTGTAAGCTGGCTGTTTTGAGTGGTATTCAGTGCTAGTTCTACTCCGAGTAGACCCATTGATGTTAATAGACATGACTAACTTAGTTTCATTAATTTTAATGGTTCTTCTCTTAATATGACAGTAGAATACAACCAATAGTTACTTAAAAGTGGGGGTTGCAGCACGGTGTTGCTGTGTATTCCCACCCTATTCAGGGCTCCAGTTAGCCAGAAGCAGGAGTCTTGTGGTGCTGTTCAGGCCTGGGAGGGACACCTCTTCCCCCATCCCCCAGCCATCTCCTGCTGTGTTATAGCGTGCTCAAGGGCTGCCAGTCCCAACCTGAGCTTTTTATAGCTGTATAGCCGGGGGGGGCAGTTTTGGAGAATGTGAAAAGGGAAAAAGTATATCTTTTATAGAATATTTTGCTTCACATAACAGCATATAACAATGGCTGCCGACACTCAGGCCAGATTGATAACTAGTGGATTTAAGAGCATTAGATATTGGGATGAAATAATGTTTTGGGGGAAATGAAGGGAGAAAATGTTCACAAGAATTTGGTGCCCTGCTGCTGCTGTGCAAGGCAAGCAGGGGGGAAAGGTACCACATTTTATTCTTAGCTCTATACTAGCAGTAAGCATAATGTGAGATACTCTACCTCCTCGTGATGAGGCCAGAGCTGTGGAAGGAGGAAGAGCCGGGGTGTGTGTTAGATGCAGGCATGGTAAGGCAGGAATGATTAATCACTGGTGAGGCCACATGCACTATAACATTCATATATCTATTGCCCAAATTGTTGCAATAAATGCACTTGTTGAGGGGGCAGGAATTATATTTTGCCAATAACAACAGACTGCATTTTGAGAGCAGGGAAGATATAGCTTCCTTGCAACAGAAACACTTTCTTGTAGGAAGATATCGTCACATTTATGGCTGATATTAAAATTGTTCGAGAGCCCCTCTGGTTGACAAACAGGCACATGTTCATTAGAGTGAGTGAGATTCTCTGTGCCAACTTTCTGTCCTGCTCCATTGCCAAAATATTGCCTGGATCTTTCAGCGCAATTTTGTGTGTTTGAGCCATACTGCAGTGATTGACTAGTCAAGGGAAACATTAGAGTACAGAACTGTTGATTAAGGTAGCTGCTGCTGTGTTACTGCAGTATCGCTGCAGAAGCAACCCCTAGAAATAATGTGGCTGCTAAAATGAAACTCTTATAACAGATCCAAGGGAATTAAAATCTAGCTAGTTACAGTATTCATTATTAGCTTCCGTGAAGCACAGCAAAGTAAAGTTAGTGTTTCTTGACTTCGGCTGCATACATATCATACATTTAAAACACATTGCTTCCTCCCCCAAATCCTGGGAACTGTAGTTTAACAAACTGACATTTGAGGATTCTTTGAAGAAGTAAATGCTTCAAATGTATGCTGTGTACACAGCTTTTCACTTCCATTATAATGTGGCAGAAGTGACTGTTATCCTTGGCCGATGTTTGCATGCTTCACTATGTTTGCAAATTGAGGTCCTGTGACTTTTATACAGTGATCAGAGTTCAAGATTGTTCTAGATGTGATCCCTGCCCCTGACAGCTTAGCAATTGACAGGGAAGGCTGTTCCCCAGCTGGGTATGTGGAGGAATCAAGAGGCTGGCTTGTTTCTGGGTGGAAGGTCTGGGAGGCCTTTGTGTGTGTGTGCGTGCTGCCTTCAAGTCGATTCCGACCTATGGTGACCCTGTGAATAGGGTTTTCATGAGGCTGAGAGGCAGTGACTGGCCCAAGGTCACCCAGTGAGCTTCATGGCTATGTGGGGATTCGAAACCTGGTCTCCCAGGTCATAGTCCAACACCTTAACCACTACACCTCACTGGCTCTCATTTTTATGTTCCCCTAATTTTTTTACAAAAAATAATAAAAATAAATATATAACAGATTTTTAATGCCTCCCTACTTTTTTTGGTGCTTCTTCCCAGAACTTATAGGCTGGCTATGGGCCTGTCAGGAGGGAAGAATCCAGAATTTGCCAGTAACAAAACTTTGTATTTTGAGAGCTGGAAAAATGCAATTTCCTTCAAAAGAAACATTTATGAAAATATTGCATATATTTAAAAAATATAGGCCTCTGTCTATATCTAGATGAGTGATAAGCAACCCTTCTCTCCTTGTCTTGATTCAGAATTCGCTCAGTACAAGCTTTCTTGGTGATTGTTCTCTCTTGGTGATTGATCTTGTTTGTTTTCCAAGAATTCTGTCCCAGATAGTTTGCACTGATGGTGCTGAGCATGTGCACATGCTTAATATATCACAGAGAACTGTAATTTGATTTTGCTTGCTATGCACTAAGCAGATTGCATATCAGCTATGGTAGAAAGGCTTCCCCCGCACAAAAAAAGCCCACTTCCACCACCACCCTTTCCCCAAAAACCCACCCAGGAGCAAGAGAGATTTTGGGTTCTGGATGGGTAAGGAACCACTGCATAAAATATTTGCAAGAAATAGTTGAGATAATTGATTGACCCAAGTGGGAAGTTGCTAGCATGAACCTGCTTGTTGCTCTGATTATATGATCAGAGTTCATAGCAGTCAATGAGATTAATATTGAGCATGAGCTATGTTGAAAGAACTTCTCACGTGCCTTCAAAGCAGTTGGCTTTATAGTTTCAAAACAATCAGCAAGAGTTTCATTGTGAGTAAGGGGTTAACATTAAGCAAAGTTTGTGTGCATGCTGGTTTGGGGCAGTTGGTCTCCTGACAGCACATCCTCAGAATGTCATTAAACATTCCAAGTCAGAGAACTTTTTTGGGAAAGGAGGCTTGACTTGAAACAATCTGCACGTTACAAGCTGGTCAAATTCATATACTGAACCAGGTAATTAGTGGTGTCAGTCACCAAATTTTTGTAATTAGGTTGGATCAATGCTAGTACTGGCAACAGGTCTCCAGTAGCCTCTCTCCCAATCTGTGGTGAAAAATTTTGCATTTTGAATAAACACAAATAATTTTGCATTTTGAATAAACATGAGTAAAGTGTGTTTTGATCAGGAATTTAAATCCAGCTAGCACCATATCTCAAGCAGAACAGCCTTGCTACCTGTAATTCCTTAACTGGGGACCTGAGCGCAGAGTTCAGATCCAGATACCCCCCACTTTTAAAATTACATATTGTGATAACAGAAGTCATGAATTTGTTGCCGTCAGCTTGACCGTTTAAGTTTTAGCATTGACTGTGCCAGACGAATGTGTGCTGTGATTTTGTTGTTACGAAAATCAAGTCCAGGTTGTGGATATTTTGGTGTGCTGAAATTTAAGCGTTCAGTTATGGAAAGGAGATCAACTCAAGAAAATATGCAGCATATATGGATAAGCCCAGTTAAACCTGAAATGTCCAGTTCTGGCTGCTTCAAGATACCCATCAGAATGAGGAGGGCCCGGTGAAAGAATTCTCTAATGAAAGAAAGGAAATTGTTTTCATCTGCTCCCTTGGCTTGTTTACACTGGTCTGATCTGTCTCTCACAGCGGTCAAGTATTTTATAAGTGGGTAAAATGAATCCCTCGAAAAGTTCTTGACTATGAAGCTGAAAATCTTGTCTGCAGGTTGTGCTCCTTTCAAATCTGAAATCTAGTACTATCATGTTGCAGAGGCTGTTAATTAACATATACCAACATCATCCCATCATTTTTGCCATCCAATATATTTATGAGTAAACTGGAACAGGAGATCCTCAAAAAGGTCGTTAACCTTATATGGTGGTGATACGTTGATGACATCTTTAGGGTCTGGACAAATGGTAAAGAGAGATTGGGACAATTTAAATTTTTTATCAACTCTATCCATCCATTAAATTTACATTTAATAGTACAAATGATAATCCACACATCCCTTTTGATGTTCTTCTCACCATTGAAAACAACAAAAATAGCTGCTTACCTCCACAGCAAACCCACTGATGCCCGCACTTATCTAAACTGCAAATCCTGCCATCCTAAGCATATAAAGAAAAACATTGTGTATAGCTTAGCTCTGAGAATCAAACATATTTGCAACAATGAAGATAAATACCAGCGAAGGATCAGTGAACTTAAAAAATACCTTCTTCTGAGAGGATATCCTCCACATATTATCGATTGCAACATCCGCCGAGCCTCCATTCTGTCCAGAGAAAACCTCCTCCATAATAATGAGGTTTCAAAGAACAACAGATTTCATTTGTGGTAGATTTCCATCCAGCATCTCCTAATTATCAGGGAGTGCTATCCATTGCTAGCAAACTCTGAACATCTTGCTAGAGCCATCAAAAAGCCTCCTGTTGTAACATTTTGCTAGCCTCCTAATTTATGCAAACTATTAGTGAGAGCTGTGCTTAAGCCCCTATCAATAATCCTGAATCTCTTCCTTGTCTCTCCAAACGCTGTATCACCTGTGTGTACCTCATGGACACAGCTACTTTCAAAAGCACTAGGATGGGCAGAACATATTACATCAAGCAGAACATTACCTGCAGGTTCTGCAATATAATTTGTCATCAAATGCAAAAAAACAGGATGTCATATCCAATACATAGGAAAAGCTAAAACTGACCTACACTATGCTTCAGAAACCACAAATCAGCAATTTTGACAAAAAAAGTGGTTCAACCAGTTGCAAAACATTTCAACACTAAGGGCCTCAGTGTGTTGGACTTTTCTATAACAGCTGTAGAGATGGCAGTAGATCCAGCAGCATTGACTAAGAGGGAAAACTTTTGGATATTCTCTCTGGACACATTGGCACCACATGGCCTGGAGGACAGTACAAACATTACTTAGCGTCTGCAAATGAAGTCCCTCTGAGCATTCTTTTTATTTATTTATTTATTTATTAAATTTGTATCCCACCCTTCCTCCCAGTAGGCGTCCAGAGCAACATACAAAAACACTAAAAACACTCTAAAACATCATAAAAGCAGACTTTAAAATAGATTAAAGCAAAACATCTTTAAAAACATATTAAAACAAAACATCTTTAAAAACCTCTTTTTTTAAAAAAGCTTTAAGAACATCTTTAAAATAATTCCAACACAGACGCAGACTGGGATAAAGTCTTTACTTAAAAGGCTTGTTGAAAGAGGGAGGTCTTCAGTAGGTGCTGAAAAGAGATGGCGCCTGTCTAATATTTCGTTATATGCCTTCAGGTTGATTACGACTTATGGTGACCCTATGAATCTTTTTTTTTTTAACATATTCATAGGGTTTTCACGGTAGGTATTCAGAGGTGGTTTACCATTGCCTTCCTCTAAGCCTATGGCACCCGGTATTCCCAAGAGGTCTCCCATCCAAGTACTAACCAGGCCTGATCCTGCTTTTCTTACAAGATCAGGCGTGTTCAGGGTTATATGGCCGTAGTTGTCTAATATTTAAGGGGAGGCAATTCCAAAGGGAAAGTGCCACTACACTTAACACTAAAGGTCCACTTCCTATGTTGTGCGGAACGGACCTCCTGATAAGATAGTATCTGCAGGAGGCCCTCACCTACACAGCATAGTGATCGACTGGTTATATGGGGTAAGACAATCTTTCAGGCATCCTGGCTCCAAGCGGCTTTGTACACCAGTAGCAAAACCTTGAACTTAAATTCCATCCTCAAAGCTCTATAACTGCCACCTTGGTAACAGCATTTGTATATTAGCAGCTGATGAAGCCGGAAGCTGAAATGTTTTGCTAGTAAAATAAAAACCTGTTTTGTTAATCACAATTACATGTATGTATTTTTAGCTGATGAATTGAATCCTTATAGGGATCCAGAGAAAGCTTGGGTGAAGTTCTGTTCGTTGCTTTTTCAAAACTGTCTGTATACCAAAGCAGCTCACATCCAACCAGGATCCAGTCTTCTTCATTCAAGTATTCCATCATGTGCAACAACAACCCAAGGTATGCAATGTTTTTTGCAAGAGGAAATTACAAAATACCAACTTACTGTAGAGCATCTTAAAATATATAAAACCCTAAACATTATCCCAAGAGGCCTTGAGATTTATAAATCAATTTCTATACTGGAAAATATTCCTCTGTGTCTGAATTGGCACATAGAGAAGCATCGACTGAACATATTCCTTATCTCTATGATTACTCAGCAGAATCTTCTGAAAACCAAGACCTTGAAACAAGCACTACAGCAGGAATTAATGTTTCAAAGAAACATTCTAACACCATACGACTTTGAACTCCTCCTGTATCTGCGCCACAAAACGGAACAGACATTTTTCAATGTCCATGCCAGCAAAAAGAAAAAATCTCAAAAGGGATATTCTAAGATATCCTTTCTCCCTTTTTCCATCAATAACATAAAGATCTATTTATTAAGAAATATTTTCCTTAGCTTTTATTCTTGTAGCAAACAGCTAGAAAAGGAAAAACAGGAGATTCAAAAGATTTACTCCAGCGACTTCCACATGTGTAACAAGATCACCTGACATAACTTACAGAAATGACTCCACAACAATAATAGATCTCACTGCAGGCAAAATGTCACCTAATGAAGTTAGGCTTCTATCCAAAGGCCTCAAATTCTGCCCAACACCAAGAGAGCACAATATAGCACAAATGAAATGTGACATCAAAGCATTTGAAAGGAGATGCAGATTGGCTGAATTTTTTTATGATGACTCTAGGACTGGGGAGGGCAGCTATGAGAAAACTAGAAAAGGTCCTCAAATGCAACGTTGTATCACTGAAGACTAAAGTCAGGATCATTCAGACCATGGTATTCCCAATCTTTATGTGTGGATATGAAACCTGGACAGTGAAAAAAGCAGATAAGAGAAAAATCATCTCATTTGAAATGTGGTGTTGGAGGAGAGCTTTGCGCATACCATGGACTGTGAAAAAAACAAATAATTGGGTGTTAGAACAAATTAAACCAGAACTGTCACTAGAAGCTAAAATGATGAAATAGAGGTTATCATACTTTGGACACATAATGGGAAGACATGATTCACTAGAAAAGACAATAATGCTGGGGAAAACAGAAGGGAGTAGAAAAAGAGGAAGGATTGATTCCATAAAGGAAGCCACAGACCTGAACTTAACAAGATCTGAACAGGGTTGTTAATGACAGATGCTGTTGGACGTCACTGATTCATTGGGTCACCATAAGTCATAATCGACTTGAAGGCACATAACAAGAACAACATAGACCTCTACAATAGAGATTCTGTACTACAGTTTCTGCCACCTAAAACTTGGTCACTGAACCTTAACAGGAATCCAGTCCTAGAAACCTTTCTCTATCAATAAACAGAGTTATTGACAACCACACACCAACTGCTTTTCATGATAACCTTTCAATATAAGAAATAAATAGCCATAAGGAACCTTCAGAAGAGAAGGGATATCCCTGTGGATAAGGGTGGTGTTGTCATGGTACTTAACACTGCAGACTACATAGCAGAAGGTCAAAGACAGGTAAAGGATGAAACAACATACAGACGTCTTGACAAAGACATCATCACAGATCTCAATACTCATATCATTACAACTATACAAAACCTTGCAAGTAGCAAAACATTTCAACACTGAGGGCCACAGCCTGTTGGACATTTCTATAACAGTTACAGAGATGCCAGCAGATCCAGCAGCATTGACTAATGGGAGAACTTTTGCATGTACTCTCTGGACACATTGGCACCACATGGCCTTAACCTGGAGGACAGTACCACCACTACTTAAGCTTCTGCAAATGAAGCCCCTCTGAGCATTCCATCCTCAAAGCTCTATAACTGCCACCTTGGTAGCAGCATTTGTATGTTAGCAGCTGATGAATGCAGAAGCCGAAACATTTTGTTAATCACAGTTTGTATATGTGTGTGTGTGTGTGTGTGTGTAGAAAGTTGTCACACTGCAGTTTGCTTCGCCACAGACAGGTGGCACAGCAAGCTACAGTGTGAGCCCTTCAGCATTTCATGGTGCCCGCCAGCCCAGATGCAGTAGGACAGCGAGCAGAGGAGGCGGGCATGTAAGTGACCAACTGAGCATTGCAAGCAAGCCAGCACCAAGCGAGTGAGGCAGTGGCAGCACAGCAACTCTTGTAGACTGTGGGAATGCTGTGGACATAATATATCTCAACTTTAGCAAAGCTCTTGACATAGTGCCCCATGATATTCTGATTAGCAAACTAGCTAAATGTGGGCTGGATGGAACAACTATCAGGTGGATCCACAGTTGGTTCCAGAATCGGTGGCTATCAGGTGGCTACAGAATCGTACTCAAAGAGTGCTTATCAAGGGTTCCTTCTCAAACTGGGGGGAAGTGACGAGCGGGGTACCACAGAGCTTGGTCCTGGGCCCAGTGGCTCTTTAACATTTTTATTAATGACTTGGATGAGGAGGTGCAAGGAATGCTTAACAGATTTGCAGATAGTAGAAAATTGGGAGGGATAGTTAATACCCTAGGAAACAGGAACAAAATTCAAAGGGATCTTGATAGGCTGGAGCATTGGGCTGAAAACAACAGAATGAAATTTAAAAGGGAGAACTGCCAAGTTCTACACTTAGGAGAAAGAAACCAAATGCACAGTTATAAGGTGTGGGATACTTGGCTCAGCAGTACTACATGTGAGAAGGATCTTGGGGTTGTTGTTGAACACAAGCTGAATATGAGCGAACAGTGTGATGTGGCTGCAAAAAAGACAAATGCTATTTTAGACTGCATTAACAGAAGTATAGTTTCCAAATTTGTGAAGTATTGGTTCCCCTCTGTTCAGCACTGGTTAGGCCTCATCTTGAGTACTGTGTCCAGTTCTGAACACTGCGCTTTAAGAAGGATGCAGAACAAACTGGAACAGGTTCAGTGGAGGGCAGCAAGGATGATCAGGTGACTAGAAACAAAGCCCTATGAGGAGAGATGGAAAGCAATGGACATGTTTAGCTTTAAGAAGAGAAGACTGAGGGGAGATATGATAGCACTCTTGAAGTACTTGAAAGGTTGTCACATAGAGGAGGGCCAGGATCTCTTCTCGATTGGCCCAGAGTGCAGGACATGGAATAATGGGCTCAAGTTACAGGAAGCTAGATTCCAGCTAATGCACATCAAGAAAAGCTTTGTAACTGTTGGAGTGGTATGACAATGGAAACAATTACCTAGGAAGGTGGTGGGCTCTCTAACCCCGGAGGCATTCAAGAGGCAGCTGGACAGCCACCTCTCAGGTATGCTTTAAGGTGGATTCCTGCATTGAGCAGGGGATTGGACTCTGTGGCCTTATAGATCCCTTCCAACTCTGTGATTCCTGGGAGTGGAGGGAGCTTGGGGTTCCTGGGGTTAGGTGCCGGGGTAAGCACACAGAAATGGCAGCCCCTAGTACATTATTATTCTAAGCACACAGAGGCAATACACCTAGTTGTATTGTTGTTGTTATCCTGCCGTACTTACCAAAGGTAACCCAGGGGACAAACAGATAATAAAGCTTTAAAAACATCTTAAAAATAGAACATCTTAAAAACATCTTTAAAAAAATTCCAATACAAATGCAGACTGGGATAAGGCTCTACTTAAGAGGCTTGTTGCTATACATCATTAATATAGCTATCTGGCTAAAGCACCTCAGTTTTTGTACACCACACCTGTTAAAAGGGGACCCTGAGGTTGTCCCCCATCTCAACGTATTTTTCTCAAGTGCTATGACACACTATTATTATTATTAATTACATCCATCTCACTTGTCCTCTGACAAACACAAAATGCCTTTCCTATGACTTTCAGAGCCAAACTAGATGCAACTCGCAATGTGTCATTAGAAACAATATCATTTGTAAAAAAAATTAATAGCAAACAAAAGTGTCTTGATTTTCATCAGGACCACACCATGTGGGGGGGGGGAGTTAACTCTTCAGCCGTGACCCTAATGACATCTACACACACAGACACAGTCATTACCCTTAGAAATGTTCCCTTTGGCACCAGTGGGAGCTTTTCCCCTAAAGCTAACTGATACAGTCCAGGAATAGTTTTACCATATGACGAAGCTCTTTGTCTAGACTAGGCCATGAATGGGGTGAAATTTCTGACCGTAGAGTCAGGGTAACTTTCATAACTGTCAACTATCTCGGACCTTTCAGCTGGTGAGGCCTTGGTGGTGGTGATGCCTCTGGGGGCTTCCTGGTTTGCATTGACCCTTTATAGTCACCTTTATAGTAGCGGTTCCCCATGCACTCCCCGGTGAAGTATGTTTCCCTCATTATTAGCTTTCATTATTAACATTCTCCTTTACCCACGTATTTGATGGTTGAAAGGCACTGTTCCTGGCAATCGTGAGATCACTGGTTGAGAGAATGTTTTTAGAACTTTTTCACTATTTGGGGATTTTTAAAATTGTTTTATCATGAATGTGTTTGTCACCCGGGGCTCCTTCAAGAGGAAAGGCATGATATAAATTGAATAAATAACTATCCGTAAGAGTTAAGTTCTAAATGCCATTTTGGGTGTTGTGGTTGATGAACGCTCTCTTGCTTTCCTTTCATATTTTCATTAGGCCCCTGCAGGAGCCTCCACACCAGAACCCCCTCTGGCAGCTACACTCCCTAGTCCTGTTGGGGATGCTGAGAAAGCCAACACTTCCATCCAGCCTTTCTCCTTGGAGGAGGCCATTCCGACTTCTAGCAACCTTTATGGAAAGGATAGTGGAGAAGCGCAGAAGGTTACCTTTGTTCCATCTGGTACTCCCACCAATGGTAGTATTGCCGCAGTCCCAACAAACCCTGCTGTGCAACCCAGCACTGCCGCCCCAACACCAGGTAAGAGCAACCGTTGGCTGAGGAGGTGCTGTAAGCCCTCCTTGAAATGTCATTGGCAAGGTTCTACAATCTTGGCTCTTAAGGTGACTGTTCTTTTGTTCTGAGAGAAGTTTTCTTCTGGTGCTTATTTAAAACAGCAAATCCTTGTTATCTCAGCTTGGAAGGTGAGGAAATCCTTTTGATACTATCGTACCAAATCTAGGAACAGATCATTCTGGCATTGCACATTTCCTCAGCTACCTGTATGCGGTGCACTTCACTTGATTAAATGGAGCAAATATTTTCTAGTGTTCAGCCTCAGCTGAGAAGTAATTTCAAAACTATATACAGCCATCTTTTCTAAGACCCATCTCTAACTTCACCTTTCAATTTGAGATCTACTTTTAATTTTTACGTTTCACTTCTCTGTTTTTATTGTCCCATTCCAACCTTCTGCTGTTCTCTCCTCAGACAGCCTAGCTGGGACTTGCACACCGACAGCTATTGCCCAAGTGCTCAGAAGCATCCATTTGAGATTTCTCCCTTACACACACCTATGTTGTTTGTGGTTCCCCCCTTTTTGCACCTGACCCTTGACAGTCAACAGCAAAAAACGAAACCCAAACCCAAGGGTTTTAAAAGGAAATGGTGGCTGGTACCACTTACCTGTGGACATAATGATTAGCATTTTTCTTGTGGGAACCTGGCTATAGCGGCTGTAATGATTTTTCCATCCATTTCCTTTTTATTGATTAATGGTTACATTCCACCTTTTTCTCTAAAGGAAAAAATCTCTTCAACGTGGGAGGCCCTTGAACACTATATAATGGGCCTTGAATCCCTTTGTTGTGGAGCATATCCCATAATAATGGGGGATTTTAATGCAAGGATAGGCACCAATAATTCCTCTCTTTTTTCCTCTGGCCTCTGGGGGGCCGCAGATCCCGAAAATTTTACATTTAGATATGACTGGACTTCCAAGGACCCTAAGGTGAATCATGGGGGCATTTGCCTGACTCGTTTGGTTGGTTGTTTTAACTTGGTCATTTTAAATGGTCTAACTCAGGTTGATAACACCACGTTCACTTTTGTATCGGGCCGAGGTAGTAGTGTTGTCGACTATGTTTTGATTCCTTCTGTTATGACCAATGTGATCTCTGACTTTACAGTGGGTAATAAACAGGATAGTGATCATCTTCCCCTACACTTTTCCATCCGTCTTCCTCAGAAAGGTTCCCTGGTAACTAAATGTGATCCTGAAGATAAGATATCGTCCCTTAAACACTGGAGATCTAAATGGTCTCCTGGAATGTCACTTAAGACCATCTCTTATCTTGACTCCCCTTTGGGGTTGAGCCTGAAAGGCCACATAATTGACACCCCCGATCCCCCTTCTGCTATAACTACCTATTCTCTATTCACTTCTGCCCTGAGTACAATTCTGAAATCCAAATCACTGGTCTCCAAGTCACAACTCACATTAGGCCTTCCCAGGTGGTTTGATAATGCCTGTCTTCAGGCCAAATTAAAATTAAGGAAGATCTACCTCCAATATAGGAGGGAAAATTTAAATTTGCTCCCCCCAGAATTCTATGCCACTAAAAGGCAATACACAAACACTTGATAGCCGTTAAAAAGAAACAGGCAATCTCTGACGGATGGAAGGCTCTGATAAATGCTTCTCAACTTAAGCATTCAAAAATCTTTTGGTCTCTAGTTACCGACGCCTTTTCCTCTCCTAATCCCTCCCCATGTAAGATTCCTGCTACCATCTGGGAACAATACTTTATTGATCTTTTTGCGGCCCAAAGTTATCACTCCTCATCCTGTGTATTTCCTGTAGACTGCTCTTCCCTTCCATCTTGGCCACCAGTCCTGCAGAGCGAGATTAAGTCTTTGATTAGCGCCCTGAAATCAGGCAAAGCTCCCGGCCCAGACGCCATCCCCCCTGAACTGTTGAAGTCCCACCAAGTATGGTGGGCTCCCCTGTTGACCAGTCTATTCACCCTGATCAACAACTCTGGTCATTTTCCAGCATCCTGGCTTGAGGCCATTGTCATCCCTGTATTCAAAAAAGGAGCTAGAGATGATCCATCGAATTATAGGCCTATAAGTCTTCTATCGGTGGTGGGCAAACTCTATGCCAGCTACTTAAACTTAAAGTTGACTTGCTGGCTCGAAGAGGATAATGTTATGGGCCGGGAACAGGCTGGGTTTAGAAAAGGGAGATCCACGCTTGACCATTGCATCCCGCTAAATCATATGGCAGAGAAGTATATGGGCCCCTTGGGCAACGGCTTGTTCATTGCCTTTGTCGATTTAAAATCTGCCTTCGACGCCATCCCAAGGGATAAGCTCTGGACTAAACTTGCTAGTACCAGCATTGTTAGGAGACTGCTTTATCTCTTCTATGGTCTCCATCAAAATATGTTTGTTGTGGTGCAGATGGGACTCTAACTAACCCCATTCCTGCCCCTAATGGGGTTAAACAGGGCAGCATTTTAGCTCCTACCCCCTTTAACCTTTTTTTTAATGACCTCAGCCCTTGCCATTCCCCTGCCTTTCATCGCCCAAAGGTTGCCGACCCGCCCTGTCCTCTGCTATTGTACGCAGACGATGCCGTACTTTTATCCCTATCTCAAGTAGGCCTGAAAAGACTCTTCCAAACTTTCATGGCCTACTGCACTTTAAATTTACTATCTATAAACTTTGACAAGACAAAAATTTTAGTCTTTTCCCGGCGTCGCATGTTGTCCGAGTGGAATTGATGGCCAAAAAATTGCCCAGGTTAGGCATTATAGATATCTGGGAGTTGTGTTTCATTCAACTCTTTCTTGGTCCTCCCACGTACGCTCGGCGGTTCAAACCACCAAGAATACGTCAAAAGCCATCTGTCGTTTCTTTTATACTGGGGGGGCAGTATATCCCAGCAGCCTTGCGGGGTTTTAGGTCCAAAATTTCCCCCCAGCTCCTGTATGGAGTTCTGCTTTGGGCCCCGAGTTTCAATCCCGGCATTGAATCGATATTGTCTACATTTTTAAGATCAAACCTTCGGGGTCCCCCAATGTGTCCCGGCTGCCGGCCTCAGGCTAGAGGCTGGCCAGCTCTCATTAGAATCCCTTGCCTGGATTTTAACATTTAGATACTTGGTTAAACTAACTTATGCATGCCCTTCTTCCGGCTATCTATACTTCCTCTGGCGTGATCCTTTTACCAGTTCATGGTCCAAAGCCCTCCTTGCCAAGCTGGCTTCGTTGGGCTTCTCAGCAGAATACCTTTCATCTTTGGACTCTGTGTCAGACAGACAGATTACTGAGACCCGGATTAAGGACATTTATCTACAGAGCTCGGTGCCAAATGCCACCAAAACATGCTCACCTCTCTATTCCGGTCTAAATTTTTCATTTCCCAAACCGGCTCTGTATTTAGAGTTTTTGACCTTACCTAAATTTCGCCAAGTGTTTACGAGAGCCTGTTTTAACTGTATTTCCTCTTCACTTTTAGTAGGCCGTTTTCATGGCATCACTTTTAGCCATCGTTTATGCCCGTGTAACAACGTTGACATTGAGTCCTTGCATCATGTCTTTTTTCTCTGTCCTTGTTACACTGCTGAACGTTTTAAGTATATAAATCCAATTTTAAAGAGCTTCCCTGGCAGGTCCAAAACTATACTTTTACAACATCTTTTGGCTGGTCTTGATAAACTAACAACCTTACAAGTGGCTAAGTTTATTTACGCTGCTCAACTTACCCGCTTGAAGACCCCCCTGCCTCCTTAGATAAATACTTGAGCCTGTTTGATGTATTTTATATATTTTGTAACTAAGGTTTTTCTTCTACCTATAATCTAAGTGTATTGGGTCAGTGACCGTACAATAAACTTGATTGATTGATTAGCATTTTTACAGCACATTTCAAGAGTTCAAAGAACTTCACATTCATTTATCTCAGTGACCTTTAGAGCAGCCCGTGTAAGGTAGGCCAGGATTTCCCTCCTAGTCCTCGCAGATGGGGGTGGGTGAGGGTGAGGAAAACAGCGATGTGCTTAAAGCCACCTAGTGAGTTTGGAGAGTTGATCTTCCTACCTTGCAGCTCTTCACTCTTAGCCTCTATGCTATACCTGCTGTCCAAGTGTATTCTGAGGGAAGTGACTACAGCTCAGTGGCAGAGCTTACGCTTTGTATGCAGAGGGTTCCAGGTTCAGTCCCTGCCATCTCCGGGTAGGCTTTGAACCCTGGAGAGCTACTGCCATTCAGTGTAGACCAGTGTTGGGGAACGTGTGACCCTCCAGATGTTGCTGTATTCCTATTATCCCTGACCATTGGCCATGCTGGCTGGGGCTGATGAGAGTTGGAGTCCAACAACATCTGAAGGGCCACAGGTTCCCTACCACTGGTGTAGATAATTCTGAGCTAGACAGACCAACGGTCTGACTCTGTTTAAGGCAGTGGTCTATGCCAGGGGTTCTCAAACCCATGGACCATGAACCTTCATTCAGGTGGTCTGCAGCATGTCTGTATTCTTACTGATTTTTAATTGTATTTCTACTGCTTCTTTTATTTCTTACATGGTATTTCATTATATTAACAATTATGATATTGTACATATACCATGTAATATAGTAAAATACAATATAAGAAATAAAAGAAGCAATAAAAGCACAATTGAAAACCAAACAGCATCTAGCACAGTGCATTACAATTGCTATAACAGGCAGGTGGAAAAATAATTGTGATCTGCCAAAGACCATCAGCAATTTTCAAGTGGTCCATGGGGGAAAAAGCTTGGGAGCCACTGGCCTGTGCTCATATACATTTTCCTCTTCTCTGTGTTTTTTTGAATAGATACGTACTTCTGAATGAGTTCTAGTCTTCCATCCCCTTTTCTTTATTTTGAAGCTAGAATGTCATCTTACTTTTGTTGTATGGCTCTTGCAAGGGGGCAATGAAGGGCTGACCTGTTTAAGAAGAACTGTAGCGTTTTGTAAAGTGGAACGAAACATAAAAGATCAAATTCATTGATACCGTCCCATATGCAAAGGCACAAGTACCAGAGAATTCAGTTTTATGGGATCTGCATACCTGCTTGGACCTTTAAAGGCTTCTCAGTTTCCAGCTGAGAATACTGTAAATTCTGGGTATGTTTACAAAAGGCTGAGCTTACAGTTGAATAAACAGAGGCTCTTGTCTCTCCCTGTTTGAAAAAAAGAAGCTAGATTGGCTTCTGAAATATATCTGCTGCAGCTCTTCTCATCCGTGTTGTACCTGGCTGATATATCCCCTCAATATAGGGCACAAAGGGCATCCTTGATCTCCTAGAAAGGCAGCAAAGATTTTAATTTTTCTGTGATTCTGTTGGCTTGCATTCACTTGAGTTTACAACCTCAGATGGCATCTGCGTTTGAAATATGGGGTGTTACAGTTTAATCATCCGTAACTTGTTATTTCTAAAGCTTTGTATCTAAGGGCTTGTTGGTACAGTTTAGTTTTGAGATGTGGGATGGTTCCTGCAAGCAATTCTTACGCCGGGGGTTTATTACACACAGCTTGCTTCTCATCAGAAGCATGCATTTCTGTATTCCATGCTCCAGAATATTGAAGCCTGTGATTGTTGAGAAGCATATGACTCATTCACACAATGGCCCCTTTTGGATGTAACAGGCTAAAAGCCATAGTTTTATGCTGCATGCACAAACAGCAGCACCAAGCCTTAGGCATAGTGTGGGTGAGAGAAGATTGGAAGCGTTAGCTTCCTGTTTTAAACAAATCAGTTCCTCATTGTGTCTAAACCTGGGAGTGAGGGGGACTGTGCTTTATTCAAACATGCCAGGATCAAACTGCACCAGTTCAGACAAAAAGAGAAACTCTGGTTAGTTTAAAATGGGAAGTGGATGCTTCCGATCGCCTCCTTACAGCCATTCCTTGCTGCCTCTCTCTGCTTTTTAAAATGGATATATACTCCTGAAGGTGTTCTACTACTCTTCCATCCTTTTTCCTTCATTTTTCAGCTGGAATGTCATCTTACTTCTGCCTTATGATTGTTGCAAGGAGGAAATGAAGGACTAGCCTTCATGTAAAGCTTCTTGCACAAGTACCTGGGTATATGAATGGAAAATATAGTATGTGAATTGTTCCCAACTTGGCCTTGTCTTTTAATTTTAATTCTCTCTTACAGTTATTAAGAAACTGGCAGTTTCTGCTGGAGACAGTGTTGAAGTGACATTGCCCAAAAATGAAGTGGAGCTGAATGCGTATGTCTTGCCTCCACCACCTAAAGGTAAGACCCAGGGCTATGCCACATAGTACATGATAGCAAACCTGAGTTTTGCCACCTTGTAAACTTCACTTGGAAGAGATGCACACCCTTCTAATGTCAATTCAAGATAGTTGATAAAGCTGGGAATTCTCATGCAGACCTACTTAGTTATCAAAGCTTGTTCACATAACCATGGCAACTGAAGGAAGAAGGTGGTTTGGGCTAACTTCCAGATGTACCAGCCAGTTCTGAGCTGGTTGTGTGCATGCTGCCTCCTCACACTGAATTTCACATTTAACAGCTTTTGGCATACCCTGAGAGTGCAAGTATTTGCAAGTGACCAAGGGGAGGTTCTTTCCTGAGCTGAGATAGCGGTTTGGATAGGCATAGAACTGATATCACTATAAATACTATGGCTGTCTCCAGACTGTCACCATTTTGTTGGAGTGATTCAAGGACATACTGAATTACTTTTGCACAGTTAAAGTGGACTGAAGTGCTCTGTAGCTGTAGTGCAACAAATCCACTTTTTTTAAAAAGCATGTCCTGCAGTTAGGGAAGTGACGGAGAAATGCATTGAAAAGTGTGGGATGAACAAATTACCATCAAGAAGATGTGTAAGCATCTCGCAACAAACCAGGATTAATGGAGGATGAATGCCCATTGTGTAAACCACCTTATAAACAAATCAGAACAAACGCTCAGTAAAGGCCAGCCATAGTCTTAACTGCCATGTTAATTTTGTGCAAGCAAATCAGGATGAATGCTGAATAAACAGGTCCTCTGGAGGGGTCCTTTAAATACCGTTATATGTGTTTGGTGTTAATGTCATTTTATTTAAAAATGAATTTCCCTTCAAACAAAAAAATATAAATGATCAATAGGAATCAATAACAATGTCAAGCCTGTTAAATGAACATGTTATGCCAGTGGAAGTGTGCACCTTATTTCACTGCAATGAATAATTGGCTTACACTGCCGTTGGGGATTTTTTTAACAGTATGTTGCCTCCCTTCTTTAATTCTGATGCAGTTATTTAGATTTGACATAATAGCATAATCAAGTGTTTTACGCTCCTACTCTGCAGTGGTGGGAATGGACATGCTTTCCCAAGATTTAGCATAATATATTTTGGCCATAATCAGTATGAAATGGTTTCATGTTTGTTTTCAGATCTAAGCTTATGTGAGTTATCCTTTCTGTTGCATTTATTTCACTCCAGTATGTGCAGGTTCCGTCTTAGTATTCTAAAGGGACATTGGTTTGAATCTTCAAGACAAGACTTAACTCCTGAATTGCTTTGATCTTCTCATTCAGTTTCTTTTGATGGTGGGTTCTGTTTTATTTAGGATCTAGCTACTCTTATGACTGGAGGCTAATCACACACCCCACTGACTACAGTGGAGAGATGGAAGGACAGCACTCGCAGATTCTCAAGTTATCCAAGGTGAATCTCTTGCTTTCTGGCAACTTCTCTCTTAAGTCTAGATCTTAAGAGACCTGTAGGTGCCAGAACATTAGCTCATCCAACTCCACATTGCCAGCTCTGATGTGTAGTGGTTCTCTGGGGTCTCGGGCAGAATGAAATCGGAGAGGGCTGTTGGAGGCTCTTGGGGAGCAGTGATGTATAATTTCTTCTTCTTAGCTGTCTGGTTGCTAGTGTTGCCTTGCTGAGCCTGCAGTAGCTATAGGAAAATATTCCCCCTCCCCCGGCCAGGAGCACTAGGCCCAGGTAACGGCAGATGTTAGGATCCAAATAGGTAAGGGGCTTCTCCTCATCAGTGCAGATGGTGTCAATGCCTCATGGCTCTCAGAACTCTGTATACGTTCGTTACTTTCTGTGAGGCACCAGCATCTTGTTGGTGGTCTAGGTTTTTTTTGCAGGTGGTCACTGCCTTGCCTGTTTCTAACATGCTCCATTCATTTTCTTTGCCAGCTCACAGTTGGCCTGTACGTATTCAATGTGATAGTAGATGGTGATAACTCTCACGGAGAAGGAATGGTGAATGTGACAGTTAAACCAGGTATGCTCAGCAGCTACATTATCAACTTGCAGATTATATGTTCCTTGGATTTGTTTGGGTTTTTTTAGTAATCTCCACAAAAGCTTGAGAAATAAGGCAGCTGTTTTTCTTTAGCTAATGTGGCTGAAAGTTATCCAAGGAGAAATGTTGCCTGAATTTGTGGGGGTGGGGGGAGGAGTCCTGTGAAAGGGGTGTGTGAAATCATTCTCTACTTTTACTTGCTTTGTTGCCTTGTTTTGTGGTGGGTGGCAGCAGCAGAAGTGCTCCTCTTGGTAGCTGCTTTTTTCTTCCCTGTTTGACATAGCCTCATGACTAGGGGTGGGGGAGAACGTTGGCTCAGTTCACATTTAAAGGTGAACTCACCTGATTTGCACTTCCCCAAACAATATGCGAACCAAAATGCAGCCATACTGCAGAATTTACACTTCTCCAAACTTTGCAGTGCAGGTCTACAGCCAGGTAACATGTACAAAATGCATTTACAAGGGTAAAGTGTGCATAAAAATGCATATGAGTGAAAATAATATACACCATTGCATTGTATTAGGAAACATTCCTTACAAAAGATTGTAAATTAGGAGAAAATTGCAAACAAATATGTGTACGTTAGAAGAAATTCACAGTAACATGCTGGTCATTTTCATGAGGACTCGTTAAAAAAACAGTAATCACAAGCAAATGTGGAGAACTGAACTTCAGACTGGAAAAATGAGAAATTGAGATGAATTGAAATTCACACAGATTCGCCAATCCCTATTCATCGTGACACACGCAGGGGCCTTCTGGGGTAGGGAAATGGCCACTGCCAGCCAAGAGAAGTTGCTGCCACCACCTCCAGTAAGTCCTACCCTGAACCTTTTCACTAGATTTGCCAATCACCAAATTGCTGCCAAATTTTGCTGCCTGCAAATGTGTTGATAAAATGGGAGACAGTTTTGTTCAGCTCTACTTTGAAGATTCCAAAACGTTTTAAAAACCATTGTAAGTGTTCTGTGATTTCGTTTTACCTGCACAAAAGTCTTGGGTTGCTTCTGCCCAACTTTGGTGGCTTTAAAAGAGGTTTAGACAAATTCATGGAGAATAAGCCTTATCAGTGGCCACTGATATGGATATGTTCAACTTCCACTGTTGGAAGCAGTATGCTTCTGAATGCCAGTTGCAGGAAACAGCGGGAGGGGAGAATGCTGTTGGACTCAGGTCCTGGTTGCAGGCTTCCCACAGGCATTATGGTTGGTTGGCCACTATGAGAATAGGGTGCTGGATTACATGGGCCATTGGCCTGATCCAGCAGGCTGTTCTTATGTAACCAAGGGTGGGGATGGCTAATTTTTGTTTATTTGATTTTTAAAGCTGTAGAATAGAATCAGAATTAATTTCCCCTCATGTACCCATTTCTTTCTCTCCCCCCCCCCCACGGTTATCTCCAGCCATGCAGGTTTATCCTCATTTTTGAAGCACTTAATAAACTGCAAAATCAGGGAACAGAGACAGTAGGTTATGTGTGCACAGGAGTCCACAAATGTTTGACTGGCTTTGGTAACCATGTCAAGATTTGTGGTTGCTAGAAGCCTGGCCCTCCCTTTCAGTACAATCCTAGGTGTGTTTACTCAGAAGTAAAAAAGTAAATCCCCCTTGTGCTCAACTGAGTTTACTCCCAGTGTGCATGGGATTGCAGCCTTAGTCCCTGACCTGGGGAAGGGACCTTAGGCTTGCTTTGGCACTTGCCAGCCAAGGAGCTTGGAGCACCCAACAGCCAGCCCTAACCTTCCCTTCCAAAGGTGGAGGGAATGGGGCTCATTTTAGTGGTGGTGCTCAGTGCCAGTGGGAAGTAGCAGAGTGTCTGACTAGAATCCTGGGAGATCAGGGTTCAAATCCCCACTGAGCCACAAAGCTCACTGGGTGATTTTGGGCTAGTCACTGTCTCTCAGCCTAACCTATGATACAGTGATCTTGGGACATCAGGGTTCAAATCCCCACTCGGGCATGAAGCTCACTGGGTGATTTTGGGCCAGTCACTGTCTGTCAGCCTAACCTATGATACAGTGTTGTGGTGAGGATAGAGTGGAGAGGGGGAGAACCATTTAAGCTACCTTGAGCTCCTTGGAGGAAAGGTGGGATGTAAATGCAATACAGTAGGGCTCTGCTTTTCGGCGGCCCGCTAATATGGCGGATAAAATTAGAGTAAGGCCACACTTATATGGCACTTGTTCTGCTTTTACAGCATTTTTCAGGCGTTGGGCACTATTTTATTGACAGAGTTCCGCTTTTCGGTGGGGGTCTGGAACATAACCCGCCGTATGAGTGGGGCCCTACTGTAATAATAATTGTAGCCTTCCATTGCCAGAACAACTTGCCCAGTCCTCCTTTCTAATTTGAAGCTGGGGAGAGAGAGCAGGAATCTTCTCCATCTGCATGCTGTGAAGCTCAGCACAACTGCAAAGATGACCCCCTGCTCCTTAGCTCCAAGTTGGATAGGAAGATTGGGGCTCTTCCCATCATAACTGTCAGGGTGGTGAATGGGAATGTAGATCCCTGACTGTGCACACCATGGCTAACAAGGACTGTTTCATACAGTTTTCTGTCTCTTTGAAAAAACTGTTGTCAGTCTCTAGCTTTACTCGATACTCCCTTGTATACTTTGTCCATTGGCTCATCTTTTTGAAAGGTGAACTCTTGCAAGGGAGGGTTGTAGCTGCTTTATCAGAAAAAACAACTTTGATTGGTGTGACAAGAGTGGCTGATAACATGATGCAAAGGAAGTGGTCTGAGGGTATAGGTCTCATGCCAGAATCTTAAAGAAAACCTTTCTAAAGCAGAGATGGGAACCTGTAGCCCTCCTAATGTTGGACTACAAATCCTATCAAACCTGGTTGGGGCTGATGAGATCAGAAGCCCAACAGTGTCCAAAGGGCCACATATTCCTCATCTGATTTCTTGTCTGAATTGGCTAGTTAAAATGGAGTTTGTCTGGATAGCAAGTGCTATCAATCTAGATTAACATGTGTGTTTATAGATTTAAAATATCACAATTTAATAGGGGAGGCATTTCTACAGTGCTTTATGTTCTTTTATGATGCTTGCCACTATCCATTAAATTACTTGTTTGTCATTACTTATAAAAGTAGCTCCCTTAGCATGGGATACAGAGCAAGCAATGTGGATATAAATCTCTTAGATGAAGTCTGTTGGACGAACGTCCCTACCCATTAAAGCATGTTGAAAGGCTTATGCTGCAGATACACATTGTCCTATCCTCCACGTAGGAAACAAAAAGTTGGATACTACAAATTAGTGTGTGTGCCAGTAGTGGCAAAATACTGCCAGTAAATCTAGGACCTCATTGATGGTCACCTGGCCATTTCTTCGGCTGGCTTTCTCATCAATCCCTTCATGTGTAACCAGTAACTGCAGCTGCATTCACACTATACCTTTTAAGCCCATTCAAAGCACATTTCCCCCCGCTCCAAGGCATCCTGGGAACTGTAGCTTGTTAAGGGTGCTACGAGTTTTAGCTCTTTAAAAGGTAAACTGCGGTTCCCAGGATTCTTGGGGAGTGTCCTTTAAAGGCTTTTACTTGTCCATCAATCAAGAAGGACCCAGCTCATCAGTGTCTCCACTATCAGCGCTTACCTGGTATGTTGGAGGGGCTGTCTGGATTGACTCAAAAACCAGGTTTTTCTCTATGGTAACCAAATTTACTACTGCAGATAAAATTTGGACCTGGGGTTTTTGTATGGGTGGGGAGGGCACCTAGATTGCTCCCCTTCCATCCCAAGAAACAAGTTTGTGTTGTGTACACTGTAAGGTGGCTAAGTTATTCCCTTCCAGATATTGTTAACTAGAATTCCCATCATCCCTTGCTGGGGCTGATGGGAGCTGGAGTTGAACTACGTCTGGAGGGCCACAGGTAGCCACCCCTTCTGTAATTACTGCTGTAGAGGGGGTGACTTCACTCAGTCTGGTTGCTCTTCCCTTGGATGGACAGTGCTGCGGCTATGGTAGCATAGTCCCAGTCAGATGCTGCAAACACAGTAGGAACCTCTGTTACTAACCCATCATTCATTTAGCAGATTATCCTCAGATGAATCAGGAGACAGGTGCCGCTGTCCCCCCAATGGTTATAATACTATTGCTAATACTATTGTCTTCAGAATATCACAACGTTCTCCAAGAAAAGGGGGGAAGTGGGTCTAGTGACCTATAATAGCCAGTGATTGACTTTTAGAACAGGAAGTGCTATGATTCAGGGCTATGCTGCTGACCAAGAAGCCCCTGTTCTCCCTCGTTCCAGATGCATGAGAGCTGGTTTTGATTACTTAGTGTGATAGATAGAAAGGCACACTGTATTATATTATTGACATAGTTATTCCCAAAAAGACCACTAGGTGCTGCTAGCAGGGCTTAATATGTTCCAGGGTCCATCAAGGCTCTGTACTGGAGCAGCAGAAGGGAGGCAGTTTCAACTGATCCGTTGGAAAGTACCTCTTCCCATGAGCACCCAAAGGACTTCACAAGCAGTATATCAGTAACACTTACAATAATCCTGTAAGGTCGGTTAGTAGTATTATGCCCATATTGCAAATAGGAAAGCTGAGGCTGAGAGGGCACACTTGCCTAAGGCTACCTAGGGAGTCAATTTCTAAGGCAAGTTTGAACCACAGATGTTATTATGTAATGATACTTACAATATATATAGCACTTTCTGAGTGTTCAAAGTGCTGTGTTGTCTTATAATCCTTATGACAAGCCCTGCCAGACAGGGCAGCAGCATTATTCCATAATGCAGATGGGTGTAGTGGGGTTGCTGAGGTTGGGAGAGAACATCTTGTCTTTAGGCCACTTAAATTCATGGCTGAGGAGAGATTTTGAGCCCTGGACTTGCTGATTCAAGCTCAGGTCCTTGGCTACTGTGTTGTCATTGAATAGGACAGAAACTCTGTATGGTGAGTGTCATAGTTCTGTTTCCATTGCAGAGCCTCGAGTGAATCAGCCACCTGTGGCCATTGTGTCGCCCCGATTCCTAGAGATCTCACTACCAACCACCTCAACAGTAATTGATGGCAGCCGTAAGTACCTACCACAACTCATTTATTTATTTATTTATTTGATTTATATCCCACCCTTCCTCCCAGCAGGAGCCCAGGGCGGCAAACAGAAACACTAAAAACACTTTAAAACATCGTAAAAACAGACCTTAAACTCATGCAATCTATACCTGCAAGCCTCAGAGAGAAGTCATGGGAGGAGGCAGCATGAGGCTGCCTGTTAAGGAACGGGATTCTAGAGGAACACTGCTTTTATATCGGTAGAATTAGTTCAAATCATGTATCATATGATGATCAATTTGTAAGCTTCCTTACATTTTCAGCTACTGGTCTTCATTGCCAAGTGCCTTACTTAAACTATTATTTATTTATTGAAATGTATCTCTCGTACTTCCTCCCAAAGGAGCCCAGGATGGCAAACACACAAAGATAAAACAATTAAAACATCTAAAAACAACTCCAGTACAAATACAGACCGGGAAAGATCTCTACTTAAAAGTCTTATTGGAAGAGAAAGGTTGTCTGTTGTTGCCTAAAAGACAGTAGAGATGGCGCCTGCCTAACATTGAAACAGGAGGGAATTCCAAAGCATAGGTCCACAACACTAAGGGCCCAATTCCTATAATGTGTGGAATTGATCTCCTGATAAGATGGTATCTATAGGAGGCACTTGCAGAGTGCAGTGATCGGTTGGGTGTGTGACGGGTGAGATGATCTTTCAGGGATCTAGTGCAGCCCCAACTGTTTCCCCGCAACCTATGTAATCAAACCTACCTTCCTGATGGAAGTGGGGGTGAGAACTTTGGGGATGTTCAGATTGGGGTGTGCGGATGGGCACAAGAATTCAGGTGGGGTGGGTCTTTGAAAATTTATAGATATAAGGTGGTCAAGGTCTGTGTTTGTTTTATTTTTAATGTTTTAATCTTACCATTTAAAGGTAAGAGCCACTCCAAGTGGCCAGAACACCTGGCTTTGGCCAGGCCCATCTTTTTCCCCATAGAGTGGCCCTGGGAACAACAGTGCATCATCACATACCATTTGCTCCCAATAGCTGAATGTGTGTGATGGTTGCAGCAGTAGCAACTTTACAAAAAGACACAAAAAAATTTTTTGAAAGGCAGTCCTCAGACAAACCCATAACTGTTAGACGTTCAAAGGAATGCTCACCGAAACTTTCACAACCCCCATCTGAATGTCCTCAAAGTTCTCAGCCCTACCTTCTCAGGAAGGAAGGTTCAAATGGGGGCAGGGGGCAGCTGAGCTACCCTTGTTTAAGAGATCCATTTGCCAGTGAAGACCAGTAACTTCCTCAAACTTGGAGGTTTCCCCTCACCCAGAATTAAAACTCTTTAACAATCAGTCCTTCTTCCCAATTCCTCTGGGAATTGTAGCTCTGTGAGGGGAATAGGGATTTCCTAGCAACTCTTAGCACCCTTAACAAACTATGGTTCCCAGGACTCTTTGTATGGGGCCATGACTGTTTAAAGTGGTATGATACCGCTTTAACTGTGTAGTGCAGATGGGTCCTGAGATACTTTTAGTTGAAGTGGCAACGGTTTGAACTTGGGACTTGCATATATGTGAGGCATTGATCCTACCATTGTGCTGTTGGCCATTCCCATTTTAATTCAGCAATCACATTTCTGGGGACTGTAATTCATATTTTAAAATACTGTTTCTTTTATCACTGCCCACACACTTCACAGTTTAAAAATAAAATTAACTTTTGTTGCTCGTGAAAGTTGCTACATCTGTAGGAATGTCTTTTGTAAATAGATTTGGATTCCTCCTGAACGTATTAGGAATGTGGCTTTGTCTGTTTTCATTGAACCAGAAAGTACTGACGATGATAAAATAGTCAGCTACCACTGGGAAGAACTGAAGGGGCCTCTACGGGAGGAGAAGGTATCTGCAGACACACCTATTCTGAAGCTGACCAATCTAGTACCAGGAAATTACACATTCAGGTAAGACAACAACCAAGGATCATACCCCGATTTGGATTTTCTAAATCTAAACATAATCTAGATTACCCAGTCCAATTAGTGAAATTATCCCATGAAATGTTAAAGAGCCAATTCACCCCTTATGTTATCTGCTCACATGGGACAAAGAAAATAAGCAAAAAAATGTGTCAGGTGACAGCAACTCTTTGCTACCTGTTAGCCACTTCTTGTCGCTCCCCTGACCATAGGCACTGTTACTATATTCATATAGTTGTAATCTCCCACATTAAACTGTTTTATGTGAATAGACTGCTGATGTGAGCTGGAAAAAAATAGTGGAAGGAATAGATGTACCATAGATTAACATTCATGTTGCCCTCCTCTCTAAGCCATTTTTTTCCAGGCTACATCATTTGAAAAATAGGATTTGATGCATATACCTATTAAACTGCACTGTAAACATCTCACTGTGATTATTAGATGGGGATAAAAGGTTCAGGAATAAATTGATTATTCTAAGGTCCAACTGAAAATGAACAAATTTGGTGATGATATCAATTTAGATGAGTTTCTTTTGTAAAAGGTTCAAGGTGGCTAGAGAAGAGCTGTCCTGTAATAATTCAATTTTCTTTGGGTTTAGCATAACCTTTATCAGCTTTACATAATGAGGGTTACTTTGAGTGCATCTGCCACTCACTTTATAGTTGAAATATTCAAAAGGCTGAAAAAGGAAATTATATTACTGCCAGAGGTGTCAGTGCTAAATCCTAGCAACGTCTTTCTCGGTTTATGTCCAACATCCATGGCTAAACTGCACATCCCAGCTTGGAAAATCAGTAAAATGCTTCATGTGGGCATCATTTGCTTATAATGCTAATCCTGTGGATACCCAGAGAGAAAAATTGAGGCTGCTTTGTTCCTCCTTGGTTCCTCTGCTGCCATGTTAATTAGAGCCAAGCCGTGGTTTGGCATAGCTTTATGTATGAGTACGGATTTGTGGTTCGTCTTTCCAAAACAAATCGCAAGTGGTAAACCAAAAATAAACTTTGGATTAAAGCTTGTAATTTGTTGGAAGTGGGACAAACCATGAACTCAGGTTCGCACATAACACCAAGCCAAACCGTGTCTTAGCTCCAGGTAATGCAGCAAGAAGTTTGTGGCGGGGGAGGGGCAAAGTAACTGCTATTTTCTTTCTGGCTGCCTGTACACTTGCTTGTTCTCACTAAGCCATAGTTTGGTTTAGTGTTATGTGTAAACAGGATTCTCTCCTGCTCTAAAGACTTGTTTCCTCAGTTGCTTTACCAATGATTTTAAATCATTAAACCATTAGCACATAGGGATGAAAGGCGGCAGTATCTGAGGTTCATCACAATCAACACTGTTTCTGTCCCACTACAGTTCAGCTTCTGCTAAAAGCAAAATTGTTCATCTTGCTATCAGCTATGGCTGAAATGAATGTAATTAATTATATAATTAATTTCAATGGAAGGGAAACATCAAAAACAATGCAGAAAATAATTATTTATATAATATTTGTAGACAAAAAATAGTGAATATCAATTGTATTTGCTTGCGTGATTTCTGTTTCTGACCTCCAGTGAATATGCAAATTGTGTCAATTTCCATTTCTGATGGAATTCTTCAACAACCCTACTTGCACGATTCCTATTACAGTCCTTTTCTCAGAGGGAGTATAAGTAGTGAGTGTCTGCTGTACAGCAAATGATCCATATCCTGGCTGTAAAGATTCCTATCGTTGTATTTGTGAAGTCTACATATGTGTTTGATTATCTCAGTTGCCAAGTTATCTTTTTAAACTGCTTAATAAGGATTTTCCGTTGTTTGTGAGAGGGTTTTGTTAATTCGCTTTGAGAGACTTTTAAAACAGATATTTTTGCTTCAACAGTGAATACCAGCTTTAAAATAAACTGTTTTTAATTGCAAGCAGGTCTTACAAATTTATCAGCAGCCTCATTTTATATTGTTGCTGCAGCTTGCAGGTTTCATATAGGTGAAATTTCATATGGGTGAAATCATATGGCCCTTCCTTGTAAAAGAAGCTTCCTGGTGAGGGGCTTTCAAGTTACTACCGCTGCTTCAATTCCATGTCTTCTCACTGCCTGATAACTTGCTGGGTGGCTCCAGCCTCCTCCCCCCCCAAAAAAAATCTGGTGTTTTTTTTTACAATGTTTCAGCTGTTTTTAGATTTTTTAAAAAAAATGTTTTATCATTGATGTGTCTGCTACTCTGGGCTCCTTCGGGAGGAAGGGCAGGATAGAAATCAAATAAAAATCTATAAATGGAAATAAATGACTTCAGATGGACTCTGTGTAAATGTTTGCCATGCAGTTGGCTAATTAACAGTGTTTTCCCCAAAAACACTTAATTCTTTACTCGTACAGTACATTAGAAGCAAACAAGAGGAAGTTCAGAGCAAGCAACTTGTCCCATGGAATTAATTGCCGCAGGTTGTTGTGATGATGGCCACTAACATAAATGGTTTTCAAAAAAGAATTCAGTCAGTTCATTCATAGACAAGTCCTTTAGAAGCTACTGAATATGAGCATCAGAAGAATGACACAACTTTTCAGTGGCAGAATACTTCCAGCTGCCAGACTTCAGGAGTAACAGGGGATAGATAAGGTTGTTTTGTGTTTTGTAAACCTGCCATAGGCATATGTATGAGCACAGCAGGCAGACAGAACACTGAAGTCAGTATCTCATTGGTCTGACACAGTCTTCGTACTCTTTTGCTAATTCCTAAGAGAGATGGTTAACGCATGTATGCTCATCACTTGATCCCTGGCATGCATGAATGGGTTGTTTCAGGTATATCACCACAGATAGACTTTTCAGTTCACCTGCATTTCAGTGGAATCAGTTCACAAATTCAGGCACCAATCATCCAGTGTAGAGAAATCATATGATGCCCATACATGTGTAATTTTGCCAGAAGAATTTCTCCATGTTTGCAAAGCAGCTTGTGAATTTGTTGAATATACAGGAGGGGAAATTAAAATCAGGTATCCAAAAATGTGAAAAAGGGCTCTGCAGAAAATAGAATATGCACAAACGTTTAAAAAAGTATATGTATTCTTCTATGTATAAGACCAATGCTCAACATTAGGTTTAGACTATTAGCAAATGAATTCTCAACACAGCAAGAATGAGACAGTAAGATACATCTATTTTAATAGACTTTTTAAATTTTTTTGAAACAGCTCTGAATGTATTTATTATTTAAGACCATTTTTATACCACTTAATATATAAAATATGTCTTAAGTGGTATATAGCAAATTAAATACAGAAATATTACAAATATATACAATAAAACCATTTGCATGTGTGAATAGACTGAGTCTGACTGTTCCTGTCATTGTCATAATTATGTCCTTGTAATAAATATATATGTGTTTGAATACAATTTTATTTGCATATTGCACATTTTTCAAAATAGCATCACATTTTTATGTGTCCTAGCTTTTCTAGGTATCCATCTTTGTTCTCCCCAGTACATTTCCATGCATATTCAACTTTATCCATGACTTTTCTTCCCTTTTCCTATGGAAGAATAACTGCTTTCCAGACTTCGGGCACATTCTCTGCCAGTGAGCTCTTCCCTTTATGTCCTGATCTTTAAATTCTGTATTTTTCCCTCCCTCTTTAGCCTCACTGTGGTGGACTCGGATGGTGCCAGCAACTCCACCACCGCCAGCCTAACTGTAAACAAAGCAGTGGATTATCCACCTGTGGCAAATGCAGGCCCTAACCAAGTGATCACTCTGCCCCAAAACTCCATCACCCTCTATGGGAACCAGAGCACAGACGACCGTGGCATTGTCAGCTATGAATGGTCTCTCAGTCCCAACAGCAAAGGGAAAGTGGTAGAGATGCAGGTAAGATTTTCGGGCCCAGTCTTCTTGAGAGGAGTCAACTGATTTCAATAAACATTTCCTATTATACTTAAGTTCACATAAACAAGTGTATTCAACCTCTGTAAACATCTGTGACCCAACAGCATTGCGTTCCTTATTTAATTAACATTTTTAGAATACAAAGATGTGCTCAAATATTGCACACCTAATAACTTCGTAAGGGTATCTGCCTACCGTCACGCCTGGTGGCTTATTTTGTAGCCAAGCTTAATGCACTGTATACACTTGGGGCACATGCTCTTTCTTCGCATCATTTATTAAGATCTGTGGATTTCCCATATTCTTCTGCTAACCTATTTCTACCTGCTATGCCCATCTATTCTCCCAAGAATGCTTTAGCTTGGAAAATTGTTTTTCAATTTTTAAAAATGTTTTTAGTCTACCGTTAGCGCTTTCCATTGTTCCATCTTTTGCTTTTATAACAGTCCTGGGAAGTGAAAAAACACAGAGAATCCTCTGGCACCTTAAAGACCAAACAGTGTCTTGCAGTATGTGTTTTCTTCAAGCAAGGCCTTACTTCATCCAGTGCCGATAAGCTGCAATAAAAGCTCACACTGCAATGAATTAGCTTGACTACATATGCATCATACATTTGAAGCACATAACTTCTCCCAAAGAACCCTGAGAACTGTAGTTTACCCCCTCCCTCCTCCACAGAGCTACAATTTCAGCACCCTTAAACTACAGTTCTCAGGATTTCGTGGGGGAAGTCATGTGCTTGATATGTATGGTATGTACGCAGCCATACATTCAAGGTGCCAGAGGGTACTTTGTCATCTTTGCTGAAATAGACTTACATGGCTGCTCCTCAGGGACCTGTGGAGTAAGTGCAATCAATGAGTCTCCCTTTGGAAAGATGGCAGGCTAGAGAAGGAATACCATGGAAGTTCAAAGGCTGAATAGAAACATTCATCTTTTGAGAGGGGAAAGCAGTTTGTGTGGTTTGTACCTTCATCCATTTTCTCTGGTTTTTGTACTGTAGTTAAAACATGCCAGGTGTGTTTGACCAAAAGTGACATTGGATGAAAAAGTGTGTGTGTGTTGCACGCATATGTGCCTGACCACATTCAGCTTTCTTAAAAACGACTCTTCAGCCTTTGAATTGTCCTTGAAGAAGATTTAAAGCTGAAACTGCAGCCCTTTATGATTTTCATTCTGTTCGAATAAACTTTTTCTCTTAGTACTTGTTTGATACTTGCCTTCTCCCCGCCCCTTCTTCTTCCACCTTTTTCCACAGCATGTTTGTATGCACATAAACATGCACACCATGCATGCTGCCTTTGCATTGATGAAACACAGGCAGGATTTGAAGTTTTTTGTTCTCTTTGAATAAAATTTGGATAAAATGAGCATCCACCTTGACCCAGGATATCAATCCAAAACCTTTAATAGACATTCTATAACATTGCAAGGAACTGTGCACCACTTAAGTCTCCTTTTCTTTTCCCTCTTTGCAAACGGAGACTTAAATTCTTGGGATTTGTTGTTTCAAAGGGAGTGAGGACTTCAACTCTGCAGCTCTCCGCAATGCGTGAAGGTGATTACACCTACCAGCTGACGGTGACAGATTCTGCTGGCCACCAGTCCACAGCTGAGGTCACAGTGATTGTGCAACCTGGTATGTTTTAAGGAGATGTTTTTGTGTGCATATAAAACTACTCCATTTGATTTGAGTTTAGTCCCAGAAATCCTAATTTGGGGTTGATATCTTGTGGACCAGGGACAAGGGGAATAAAGAGGCTATGTGGGGTTGGGGTGAAGAGCAGCTGAGTTTCACTTGAACCTACATAAGTACCTGATGGCCAAAGATTTTATGTCAATAGTAAATCATGTCCAACACCCTGTATTGAGACTCTCTGAAAACAAGCCAGCCTGTTTTTCTTAGCCAGGCCACGATCCACTCAAAGGAAGATAATTCTGAGTACCATTGATTTCAACAATTGAAACCAATGGGACTCCGAAGTACTTCACTTTGGATCATTCCCTTGATTTTTTTTTAAAGCCTATTTTCCCCAAATAGCAATGCCACCCACTCCCCTCAATCTTAAACACAGCTTGCTGTACAGCAAAGATAATTGCTGTTCAGGAAAAAAGAGAAAAATGAATAGCGCTGCTGGACAGCAGAAAGCTTGCAGTTCTCTGGATTTGTGCTGGGACCCATGGGGGTTTTGTGTGGTTTCATGGAAATGTCAGCCTGGTTTCTCTGAGTCCTGTGAGCTTCCATTTTTGAAGAGACAGAAACCCAATGTCAGACTGATCCAGAATTGGAAGGCTCTGCAATTTTGCAGCTGGTGGAGATATACTAGACCCCATCTCTTAACCACAGTTGAGAGATCATGGATCTGCCCCACCCATCTTAACCAACTATCCTACTTAATCAGGGTTCTTAAATATTGTTTGAATCTGGGAAAGAACATATCATTCTGTGACACACTCTCACTTGCTTAACCATGGGTTGTGCTATTACGTCTGCATCAGCCCTTCCGCGTATGATAAGTGTTAAGATATTTCCAGGCTAGTGGCTGCTGGGGTGGAATGGTCTATGAATTTCAGTTCTCTCAGTTTCTCATTTTTCTAATAATAAATTTGGCTCGCCACATTTCTGCAGCAATCTGCAATTTTTTTAAAAAAATCCTCATGAAAATTTTTGTATGCAGTTTTGACTAATGTACACATTTTTGCAAGCAAATTATCCTAATACAATGCATTTTTGTTCATTTTTTCACCAATATATTTATTTTGTACACACATTGCCCTAATATTTGCATTTTTTGTAAATATTGCTTGGTTGGAGAACTACATTGCAAAATTCAGATAAGTGCGAATTTCAAAGGTGCCTGTGTTTTAAGTTTTCTTACTGTTTTGGAGACAGCTGGTACAGCACAGTGGGGAGGAGAGCCTGGTTGGGAGTCCAGAGTCTGTGAGTTCAAATCCCCGCTCGTGTCTCCTGGGCGTCAAGGGCCAGCTAAGGATCACCCCCACAGTAAGTGGCTCAGGGGTTACGTGCCCTGCCACCTGTGCAGGCGTGGGCAAGCTGCATAGTCCCAAGGAGCCCAGTTGCCCCCCAGCTGGCAGTTGCGGACAAGGAAGGGGCTAGCTTGTGCAGCTGTGGCAAGCTGAGTGGGCCCTAGCCAGCTGGAGAGGACTAGCCTCAGAGGGAGGCAATGGGAAACCCCCTCTGAATACCGCTTACCATGAAAACCCTATTCATAGGGTAGCCATAAGTCGGGATTGACTGGAAGGCAGTCCATTTCCATTTCATTTTATTGTTTTGGAAAGTGGGAATTTGATAAATTCGGCTTTAAATGCAGACTGAATTGAATTTCTTCCCCATCCATAGTGGCTGCTAGTGCTACTTTATCCATGCTGTTCCATTGTAACCTATAAGTACATGCTTCATGGGGTGTACATCTCCCTAAGTTACATCCTAGCCTATTGCATGTGACAAAGCCACATGGATGGAGAAAGGACCATTTACTTGAGCATGCAGCCTTTAGTCACTTTTTTCCTAGAGGTTTTTTTTCTAATTTAGGCTCTGTTGTATAATTAACTTTTTTTAAGGCTACAAATTATTTTAGTGCTAATTAAAAGATTTGTGGGGAATGGGAGACTATGCTAAAGCCACAAAGCCAGCATATTTTAACATTAATCTTCCACTACAATGCTTTTTCCTTACTGTGTATTTTAATAATTTAAAAAATGGAAGGTTGTTTTAGTGCAGATTAAAAACCAAACATGCTGATAAAATGGTGCTGACCAGAAAGCTAACAGTGAAGATGTGGCAAAGTGCGGATGCATGGCAATAGGTTTCCCAACCTGATATGTCACTGCTCGTGTCAAAACCACGCCTCTTAAAAAAGATGGAAGAGTTTCACTAAGGAAATCTATGTCTGCAGAGATGGTAGTACTCTTACATTATTTGTGCAAAAGGGGGAGGGAAAGTCAGATATTTTGTAGTCAGAAAAAAATACAGGGAAAACACAGGACAACGATTATGTAGTGTGCCTCATAGAAAGTGCGTGAACAAAGCATGACAGTTCCACAGTAAATAGCTAGTGTGGAAACATCCTGAGTTGCATTTTACTGAGTGTTTATGAAGAGTCCGTAGCTCACAGATTGAGACATGTTTGCTTGTAGAAGATTCCCAGTTCCCAACCTCGGTGGTTAAAGACTCTCGGGTAGCAGAGCTGTGGAAGACCCCTGCCTGGGATTCTGGAGAAGTTTCCAGACAGCAGAACACTGGGCTAGACGGACCAATTATCTGACCTGCTTTAAGGCTGCTTTATATATACCATTGTTTGTGGTCCTCCATGTAAGCATCCACTTTGGTTCAAGAGTGTCTTCCTTTCTCTTTCACTTTGTGACCTTTTGCTCAGAAAACAATAAGCCTCCCAAGGCAGATGCTGGTCCAGACAAAGAACTGACACTCCCTGTGGACAGCACCACTCTGGATGGCAGCAAGAGCTCAGATGATCAGAAGATCACCTCCTTCCTTTGGGAAAAAACACGGTACGTTTGTCTCTTTTCTCTCTCATACACATGCCCTTGCACATGATAAAGCAAAACAATGCTGCTGCCGTACCCTTACATGCACAGGATGCATGTTACATGCCGAATCTTAAAAAAGCAATGCATGTTCAGTATTATCCAGGGCCAGCCGAACCCAACAGGCAGTAAATTTGTCTCCCTGGGATGCCAGAATCCCAGGGGCTCCTAACTCAGATGTGCAATTTATATATGTTTTTATTATATTGTAAATAACTTCGGGATGCCTCATGGGAAGTGATTTCATAAATGAAATGAAATAAATAATATTAATAATAAAATTAATAAATAATGTGGGGCAAATTGTGCCCCCCCTCCCGTTTTCCTGATTGCACCCCGTTTTCCCTACATTCCATACAAGTGAATGGGGCAAAAGTCTCTTCATTCCATTTGCTTACATGGAACAGATAGGTGCGGCTGCATTCCAGAAAACCCTTGAAGAAGAAACACTATCCTGGTAAGAGTAAAATAATGTTTTGCCTACAGCACCACGTAACTTGAGCTGCCCGTGGTTGGCATCAGGCATCTGGAAGCCTAGCATCTCTGCTGAGTGTTCAAAGAATACCCCTCTTATGTTTCTTTTCTTACACAAGAGTTTGTCATGTACATGTTTATTCTTTGGGGGGTTTGGCCAGGGGCCCAGATGGTGTGAAACTGGAGAATGCCAACAGCAGCATAGCCACAGTCACTGGGCTTGAGGTCGGGACATACGAATTCACACTGACTGTCAAAGATGAGCGGAACTTGCAGAGCTGGAGCTCAGTTAACGTCATTGTCAAGGAAGGTAAGTTGCTGGAAGATGCAAAAGCCTTTTGGTAGCCCTCAGCTAAGAAAGCCCCCACATAAGGAAGATCTTCCGTTCAGTGCAATCCCTCGGTGATGAAACAGGAGACAATGTAGTGTATGGTGATGAGCAGTGATGGACTAGAACTGAGGAGAGGCGGACTCAAATTCCTTCTTGGCCAGAAAGTACACTAGGAAGTGGTTGGTCAATAGCTACATCTCAACCTTCCCCAACCTGGTGTCCTCCAGATGTTTTGGACTACGGCTCCTATCTTCCCCAACCAGCATGGCTGTGTGGACTTGAGTGATGGGTTATAGTCCAAAGCTACTAGAGGACACCATGTTGTGGAAACCTGGGCTAGCCTAACCTACCCACAGAGCTGTTGTGGGGTTGTTGTGAGACAGCCCCTGTTTAGCCCCAGAACTGCTTAGAGGAAACTTGATAAATTAATAATATGGAGAGTGTTATTCTTAGTTTTCACCTTCAGCCTTGGATTCTATCACTGCCCAAACCATGCCCCTCTGTGTTTCCAAACCACCAGATCTATGCATTTTTTCTGGAGCTTTTTGTGAGAGAATGAAATCCTAAAACTATTGCCTGTTAAAATACTTCTGTTGTTTGCTTGCAAAATCAGGCTTTTAAAAAGAAGTCATACAGAAATGAAAGAGCTCTACCTGCAGGCATCGGGAGGTTGATTATAATTGCTCGTCATTATTTCTCTGCTCCTGCAGAAATTTTCAGTGTAAATATCTCTTCTAGTTTTTATTGTGGTTATTCTGATGACAACTCTATGATATGGTATGAATCTCCAGCCTGAAGTACTGTTGTGGTTCTGTCATGCCTATATGCACTTACGCTTCCAGAAGCCTGAATCACTGAACCATGTGTTGAGCTTGAGCCTACCTGCTACACAGGTGAAGGTGGACAGACAGACGAATGTAAGAAGGGCCCTGCTGGAACAGACCAAAGGCCCATTTAGGCCAACATCCTGTTCACGCAGTGGTCAACTCTGTGCCTATGGGAAGCAAACGCAATAGAGAGGCATGCGGCCCCTGATCCTGGAGTTGGCATACAACAGTCATCACTAGTAACCATTGATAGGCTCATTCTCCATGAATTTGTCTAATTCCCCTTCAGAGCCACCGAAGTCAGCAGCCACTGAATCTTGTTGATAGTAAATTCCATCTTTTAACTATGTCCTGTGTGAAGAAGTCCTTCTTTTGTCTGTCCTGATCTCCCACCTTCCAACTTCATAGGATGATCCCAGGTTCTAGTGTTACGAGGAGGGAGAAAAATGACTCCTGTCCACTTTCTCCACAGTGTTTTTTTCCTGCTTGCTGGAATGGGCTAAGCACAAGAATGCTTGCAAACTGGGGGTTTCCCACCCCCTCCTCCCCATTGCAGCCTGCCGTGCCCACAGAAAAGCTGCTCCTGAGGCTCAAGGGGCCTGGGATGTAGGGCAACAGGAGCTTGTAGTGGAAATGAAGTAGAATTACAGTAGGGCCCCTCTTTTCAGCAGCCCGCTTTTCAGAGTTCCACTAATACAGTGGCTAAAATTAGAGCAAGGCCCCACTCATACGGCTCTTTTTCCACTTTTACGGTGTTTTTTGGGCGTCGGGCACCATTTTAAAGAAGCTGAATGTTGGAAGATTCAGGACAAGCAAAAGGAAGTACTTCTTTACTCAGCGCATAGTTAAACTATGGAATTTGCTCCCACAAGACGCAGTAATGGCCAACAGCTTGGATGGCTTTAAAAGAAGATTAGACAAATTCATGGAGGACAGGGCTATCAATGGCTACTAGCCATGATGGCTGTGCTCTGCCACCCTAGTCAGAGGCAGCATGCTTCTGAAAACCAGTTGCCAGAAGCCTCAGGAGGGGAGAGTGTTCTTGCACTTGGGTCCTGCTTGCGGGCTTCCCCCAGGCACCTGGTTGGCCACTGTGAGAACAGGATGCTGGACTAGATGGGCCACTGGCCTGATCCAGCAGGCTCTTCTTATGTTCTTACGTTCTTTATTGAAGGAGTTCCGCTTTTTGGTGGGTTTTGCTTTTAGGCGGGGGTCTGGAACGTAACCCGCCTTATGAGTGGGCCCTACTGTAGTCTAAGTTTTCTTAGTAATGAATGAATTACACTTTGCTTGAAACTCCTTTGCATTCTGATCCTCTGCCCTCCTTTTGTGTCCAGAGATAAATAAGCCGCCCACAGCAAAGATTGCTGGGAATGTCGTCATCACCCTTCCTACCAACACGGCAGAGCTTGATGGCTCCAGATCCACAGATGACAAGGGAATTGTCGCATTCCTGTGGACCCGGGATGACATCAGCCCTGCGGCTGGGGTGAGTAATGTGAATAATGCTACTATGCATTCTGCAGTGCTTACGTGGGTGCAAATGCCTCATCAAACTTCAGTGAAGCTTGGAAAATGCTACATGAGTAAGCCGAGAAAGAGAGAGACAGTCCATTTTATTGAATTGTTCTTCTTCTCCAGGGCCTGCAAAAATATTTTTAAAACCAGTTACACAGAGGAACTCTTGGAGCTAAATGCCACAGGGGAAACAGTTTGTTACAGCAAACGCAAAAAAGTCTTGGTTCTCTCTTTGTGCAATGGGGACTGTGCCTCTGAAATACACCCAATTTTGACTTAATTTTTAAAGCTCTTCCTCATGACTCTTTGAAATGTCCTTGGTTTTTTTCTACTATACCCGCAAATGCGTCTGATGACTAGAATAGCCTGTCTTCACTTTTTCCTTCTTCAAAATTCTGAATTTTGCTGCTTGTTCTTAAAGTTAAGCTGCTGAGAGTTATGATAGTCTCAGTGCCCTGAAGGTTAGTGGTTCCTTCAGGGCACTGGTTACAAAAGGGTACCCAGAAAGGGAGAACTTCTCAAAGATCCCCAACTCTTAAATTGCTAGCTAGAAATCTTGGGAAATAGCCTAGCCTGCTTCTAACTCTTCTCTGCCTAGAAGACTCTGCTGCCTGTTACAATGTGTGTGTGTGTGAAATGCTTCAGGGAACTGCAGCTCTAGAGCTTTGGCTGTATGGAAGTCACAATAGACCAGGGGTGGGCAACCTGTGACCCTCCAGGTGCTGTTCCAGCCAGCATGGCTAAGGGGCAGGGATGATCAGGGGTGTAATCCAGCATCTGCAGGGCCACAGGTCCCCCACCCCTCCCCTAGACCTCCTGAACCTCTGATATGTTCCCTTGTAGTTCACAGGGCTGAAAGGTGCATTGCTTTTGTATATTTTTGTTAAATACACAGGAGGTGTTAAATAATTCGGACCACCATGCAGTGCTTTTCCTCTCCAACCTGGTGGAGGGGACATACTCATTCCATCTGAAAGTGACTGATGCCAAAGGGGAGAGTGATACAGACAGAGCCACAATAGAAGTAAAGCCTGGTGAGTTATAGACACATGGATCTGATGATCTGGAAAAAACTATCACTAAAAAAAATAATAATGAGCATTTAATTTCAGAGCATTTCACAGAAAGTATATTAGCAATCCTTGCAATGTGTAGATCATTATTGCTACCTGTTGCAGATGAGATAGAGGAGGGAGGATTACCTAAAGGCATCATAGTGACTTTATAGGTGAGGTGAGATTTGAACTGAGGACTTCCCAGCAGGGATGGGGAGAGAAATTTGGTTATAATGTAGCCATACCTAACTTGCATTTCCTAAAACAGTGTGCAAACAAAAACATAGCTATTCTTCAAAATTTGCAATTCTCCAAATTTTGCAATGCAGTTCCCCAACCAAAAAAAGTATAAAAACGCATACATGAGGGGAAGTTGCTTGGAAAGTGTGTGTATTAGGAGGAATGCATACTCAAATGCTGACACATTTTTATATAATGCAAACTGATGAGGAAAAGTGGCAAATTGAACTTAAAATTGGGAAAATGAGAAGCTAATAGAAGCCGAAATTGACAAGTGTCGTCCATCTCTACTTCCCAGCTCAAACTCTTAGCCAGTGCATTGCACCAGCTTTTAAGACTAAGGCCCTATATCACTCTAATTGCATGACAAGCATGATTGATCCTGTACATGTTTATTCAGAAGCAAATCCTGTTATTAGACATGCAGTGTTTTGTTTAAGCAATGCCAGATTCCTCCATGGTCTCATATATAGCTCTTTTTTGTACATCTGTTGATACTTGGGCATATTTGTATAAGCTGGAAGCCCATTTGGAATTAGATGCAGTAATAATTGTTGCGATGCCCAGGAAAAGATTTATGACTGCCTAACTGATAAAATGGGAGTAGCATCAGTGGCATTCTTTTTTTTCCTTTTTTTTTTTACTAGCCAAGGGTGGGTATTAAGGAAGACATTTTTGAGGTGAGATTTGGAGGGAAAGAGTTTTAAAAGAATCTGGAAAGTACCAGGGAATGGAAGAAAGAATTGGGGGAAGGTGCAAGAGTTAGTTCAGTATGCAGTTCCAAAATAGTCCAGCTGCTAGAAGTGATGCTCTTTCCTTGGAGTTTTTCCAAAGAATGAATCTTTCTTGGATGCGCTGCGCAACCTGTCTACTTGGGCTGGCTTCCATGCCAAGCAGGGGATGCGAGGATTCACACAGCATGTTCATTTTCTCAGATTTCTGTTCAGATATTTACAATTCCAGCCCGTCCCAAGTCCTGGAGATAGGGCAAGCTAAAATTCCAAATTGGCTGAAGTGCATGATTGAGATGGTACTGAATGAATTCTTTTCAGATCCAAGGAAAAACAACCTTGTGGAGATTATACTAGATGTGAATGTCAGCCAGTTGACAGAACGGCAGAAGGGCATGTTCATCCGTCAGATAGGTGTTTTGCTGGGTGTCTTGGATTCAGACATCATCGTTCAAAAGATTCAGCCTTACACAGAGGAGAGGTAAGAGATCATGGAGGGGATCTTTACCTGTCCAATTCCTAAGACAACTTAGTTGCACGCCAGAAAGCACCAGCTGCAATTTGCTTATTTTAAAAACAGAGGTGGGAAAGCTCCTTTTCAACTTGTGCGCTGGACAAGGATACATTACCAAGGTTGATTTTTAAAAGGCTGACATATTTTGTGGGGAGGTTTACATGCACATGTATTCACATGTCTTGAAAACTGGTTATTCATATGTGTGGGTTAATGAGAATTTCAGGGTGTATACAGACAGATAGTTTCAACAGTGAACCCACTGCAAATGTACGCTGCATTTTAGACATATATGCCATCTTCTCCACAGTATCAAGCTCAGGGGAAACTGCTTCTTCCCGTTCACAGCAGAAGCTGGATTTGCACAGTACTGGTTGGCTGGCCTTTGTATCAACCATTAAGCCGCCATTCCCACCCACCCACTACCTTTTTGCAGCAGTGCTGTTTTTTTTAAGTGTTAAAAGCGTGAAGTAAAAGAAGGTGCCAAACATTTGAGCAACTGACCGAGCAGTGTGAAAACCAAAGCCAAGTGGACAGTCATCTTGAAGCATGAAGGGAGGAGTGGCAACTCACATTCATTTCAGAGCCAGGTACAGGTGTCCTTTGAGGACGAAAGGTGTGGAGAAGCGGCACTTACCTGCAGCCAAAAAAAAAAAAAAGCCTGCGCCCTGTCCCGTTCCCAAATGTACATCTGTTTTTAGCCTCTGCGTGTATTGTTTTCGGACATTTGGATTGTTAGCCCTGCCTCACCTGCAAACCAAACCTCTTTAGAGGATAAGGAATGTGTTGTGAATAGGGATGTCTGAGAATTCCAACAAAAATGGAAACGGGAGTGGAAACTGCCAGTGTTCTCTTACTCATCCCATGTCTGGAACGGAAATCAATCCAGTGAATATGAAATCGCCATGACAATGTAATTTACCTAATTAATCATGTAAAGTTCATACGTTACAGTATGTAATCTCACCAGAGCAGAATACCGTCGCTTTTGGTGGAAGACAACCTGCAGCAGAATGGAAACAGTGCTGCATGTGACAAAAATAGGGCAGAATAGAAATTGGTGCCTTCCTACATTCCGAGTTGTCAGGCAGGAGGGGGAACCCAGGCCTGGAACACTAGACTGCATGGGAGGGGGGAGACCAATCCTCATGCTTCATGAATCGCAGAAGCATGAAGCTGTTACGTAAGTTAGTGCTTGATTCACACTGCTTTATTAACAAGTCTGTTCAGAAATCTGGGCTTCCTCACTCCCTGCCAAGTTTGCCCAGACTAAATCTTCTGGTACAAAAGTAAAGTATTCACTTTTGTTGTTGTTGTTAACCTTGAAACCCTTTTTTCCCCTTAATAATATGAGCTGAGAAGCAGAGGAGCTCTGGGCTTTCAGTTCTAACTCTATCTTCCTTCCCACCTCACAATCCCTGTCTCAGGACAGTCGTTCACCATTCTTCCTCCAAGCAGAAGAGGAAGGTTTGCTTCTGATCAATATATATTTGGCTGCAGATAAGAAAGCATTAAGTAAATGGAACATGACTGTGTTTTCTTTTCTTTTTGTCTGTGCTGCTGCTGCTGCTACTTCTTTTAAGGAGCACTTTTATCCATGCCAGCTAGACAGGATGGGGTTTTGCGTGGTTCGATTCTGGTGCTGCTGCTTTGGTTAGCTGTTATGAGAGGGTTGCGTGGGGGGAACTCTTTCACATTTTGTCTTGATGTACGTGCACACAGTTCCGTGTTTTTGCATAATTATTTTGCTTCCAAGATCTGACTTCTCAAAGTGCTTGGATTCACTTCCAAAAAACTTGAGGAATTAGTGGAAAGAAGAGTTTGAGGGGGCGGGCGTGGGGCAGGGTCACTGCAGTTTTTATCTTATGTACATTTTCCCTTACGTCCTTCCTACCCCGCCAACCCCCAGGAGTTGCAATTTTCTGGCCGGCCATCTTCTATTTATGCTTCCTGCATCCTTGGTTTTCTTGTTAATTACAGCACAAAGATGGTGTTCTACGTGCAGAATCAGCCTCCTCACCAGATCTTCAAAGGGCACGACATTGCTCGATCACTCAAGAACGAGCTGCAGAAGCAGCAGCAGTCGGGTTTCCTTATCTTCCGAGTGCTGGAGATCAATACAGTCAGTAAGTCAGAGGAACAGCTGACAGAATGCTGTCAGATGCTTCTCCTTCCAATGAGGTTTCATTTTCCCCACCCCAACTTTCACTAAGCCTGTTGCATGTATGGGTACACTGGAACGGGGGGGAATCACAGTAAAAAAACAAAAAAGCCAACATAAGGAACCTAAGAAACTGCCTTTTCCTGAGGTATAGCCTTGCAATCAGGAGGTCACCTCTCTATCTACCCTTTTTAACCCAACCCACCAGTTCGAGTTGAACCACATATTCCAACATCAGCGAGAACTTGTTTCACTCTACAAGGTTACAATCATAGAATAGTAGACTTGGAAGGGGCCTATAAGGCCATCAAGTCCAACCCCCTGCTCAATGCAGGAATCCAAATCAAAGCATTCCCAACAGATGGCTGTCCAGCTGCCTCTTGAATGCCTCCAGTGTCGGAGAGCCCATGACCTCTCTCGGTAATTGGTTCCATTGTCGTAGGGCTCTAACAGTTAGGAAGTTTTTCCTGATGTCCAGTCGAAATCTGGCTTCCTGCAACTTGAGCCCATTATTCCATGTTCTTCACTCTGGGACAATCGAGAAGAGATCCTGGCCCTCCTCTGTGTGACAACCTTTCATGCACTTGAAGAGTGCTATCATATCTCCCCTCAGTCTTCTCCACACTAAACATGCCCAGTTCTTTCAGTCTCTCCTCAGAGGGCTTTGTTTCTAGTCACCTGATCATCCTTGTTGCCCTCCTCTGAACCTGTTCCAGTCTGCATCCTTGAAGTGCAGAGACCAGAACTGGACGCAGTACTCAAGATGAGGCCTAACCAGTGCTGCATAGAGGGGAACTAATACTTCACGCGATTTGGAAACTATATTTCTGTTAATGCAGCCTAATATAGCATTTGCCTTTTTTGCAGCCACATCACACTGTTAGCTCATATTCAGCTTGTGATCAACAACAATTCCAAAATCCTTCTCACATGTCGTATTGCTGAGCCAAGTATCCCCCATCTCATAACTGTGCATTTTTCCTAAGTGTAGAACTTTTAGCATTTATCCCTGTTGAATTTCATTCTGTTGTTTTCAGCCCAATGCTCCAGCCTATCAAGGTCCCTTTGATTTGTTTCTGTCTTCCACGGTATTAGCTGTGCCCCCCAATTTTGTATCATCTGCAAATTTGATAAGCATGCTCTGTACCTCCTCATCCAAGTCGTTAATAAAAATGTTGAAGAGCACTGGGCCTAGGATCGAGCCCTGTGGTACCCCACTCGTTACTTCCACCCAGTTTGAGAAGGAACCTTTGATAAGCACTCTTGGAGTACGATTCTGGAGCCAACTGTGGATCCACCTGATAGTTGTTCCATCCAGCCCACATTTAGCTAGTTTGCTAATCAGAATATCATGGAGTGCTTTGTCAAAAGCTTTGTTGAAGTCGAGATATGTTATGTCCACAGCATCCCCACAGTCTACAAGGGAGGTTACCTAATCAAAAAACGAGATAAGTTTAGTTTGGCAGGATTTGTTCTTCATAAATCCATGTTGGCTCCTAGTAATTGTTTCAAGGTGCTTACAGATTGGAGGCTTTATAATCTATTCCAGACTTTTTCCAGGGATTGATGTTAGGCTGACTGGTCTGTAGTTTCCCGGTTCCTCCTCTTTGCTCTTTTTGAAGATAGGGGCAACATTAGCTCTCCTCCAGTCATCCGACACTTCACCAGTCCTCCATGATTTCGCAAAGATAATAGACAGCGGTTCTGAGAGTTCTTCAGCCGGTTCCTTCAGTACTCTAGGATGCATTTAACGGGTCCTGCCGATTTGAATTCGTTCAAAGTGATTAGGTATTCCTTGACCATTTGTCTATCAATCTCAAGCTCCAATCCTGCCCCTTCTACTTCATGTTTCCCAGGAGGGTCATAGACCCTTTGATCTCTGGTCCCTCTTCCTTTTCTAAATTCAGCTTGGGCATTTGCATTTCTTGCTCCATATATGGTAAGAACCTTTGTTGTAGAATCTTGAGCGTTACTTTACTTGCATGGGATATTAAGACTTCCAGTCTGTAGACCATTGTTTAGTTTTCCATATTTGTTGACAATTTTTTTGTCAAAATTTGGACAGATTCAGTCTCAGTAACTATTGGTACGCCATCTGTTCCTGGTGATTGGTTTCTTCCAAGTATTTTAAGATCAGCTTTCACCGCACATTCTAAAATTTCTGGTTCTTCATCATACGGTTCCTCTGTGAATGAATCTGTCATCCTCGCATCTCTTCTATAGAGTTCTTCAGTGTATTGCTTCCATCTTCCTTTTATTTCATCTTGGTCAGTCAGTGTGTTCCCCTTTTGGTTATTCAACATCCCTACTCGTGGTTTGAATTTCCCTTTCATTTCTCTAATATTTAGGAATAGGGCTCTTGTTCTACCTTTTTTGTTGTCCTCTTCTATTTCTATACAATAATCATTGTAATAGTTCTCTTTGTCCCTACGTACTAGTCACTGTATTATTGCACTTAGAATTCTGACCATGTTTCTATCTCCTTTTGCTTTTGCTTTCCTTCTTTCTTTTAACAGTTTTAAGAGTTTCTTCAGTCATCTATTGAGGTTGTTCTCTCTTTTTAACTAGAGGTATTGTCTTTTTGCATTCTTCCCTGATAATGTCTCTGACTTCAATCCATAGTTCTTCTGGTTCTCTAATCAACTAAGTTTAAAGCCTCAAATCTGTTCCTTATTTGATCTTTATATTCTTCTGTGATGTTATTTAAATTGTATTTTGGCATTATGATTGCTTTGTTGTTCTTCTTTAGCTTTACTCTGATTTTCGATGTTACCTGTTCATGATCTGTACCGCAGTCTGCTCCTGGTCTTGTTTTCGCAGGAAGTATGGAACTTCTCCATCTTCTGCTACCAATTATATAATCAATTTGATTCCTATATTTGGTGATGTCCACGCGTACAATCATCTTTTCAGTTGCTCAAAAATGTATTTGCAAGAAACTAATTATTGGCTTCAGAATTCAATAGGTCTTTCTCCATTTCTATTTCCTAAGCCCCATTTTCCCACAATTTCTGGTTCTTCTCTGTTCTCTATTTTTGCATTCCAGTCCCCCATGATTATCAGCACATCTTGTTTTGGTGTGTGATCAATTTCTTCCTGTACTTCTGCATAAAATCTCTCCAATTCTTCTTCTTCTTCTTTTGTGTTTGCTGTTGGAGCATAGACTTGGATGTTGGTTATATTAAAAGATTTCTCATTTAATGTCATTGATGTAACTCACTCAGACTTTGTGTTATAGCTCCTAATTCCTTTTGCTACATCACTTCTCACTATTAAAGCAACCCCATTTCTTCTTAATTTCTCATTTCCTGTATGAAATATTTTGTAGTTACCTAATTGAAAATGTCCCATTCCCGTCCATTTTAATTCACTCATGCCAAATATTGTAATGTTTATGCATTCCATTTCTTGGTTGACAATTTCCCTGGTTCATGCTTCCCACATTCCATGTTCCTATTGTGTACATCGTACAACTCTAGACTCTCCTTTCACATCTGTGTGCATCAGACTTCCTTTCAACTTTGACCCAGTGGCGTCATTAGTCACAGTGCTACTCATACTTGTCCGTTGTTCTTCCCCAGTAGCTTGCTGAGTGCCATCTGTCCTGGGGGGGGTGTCATCTTCCAGCACTATCTCGCGTTGCATTTTGGATACTCTGTTCATAGGGTTTTCATGGTAAGAGATATTCAGAGGTGGATTTACCATTGCCTTCCTTTGAGTCTGGAAGCATCTTAATCTGATGTCTCAGCTTTGACTATTTGGCCGTGGGTGACCCTGATAGGAATCCAGCCTCTTGGTCTAGATTCCTGACGGCATTGTTCTCAGCTTCTTCGACACTCTCAAACCCCCACACCATGTTAAGGTGTGCATCCTAGAGGAGGTGCCCAATTAGATATCACCCTTTTTTACAGGTGGGGGGAATTAGAAATCTGCCTAAAGCCACATAGTGAATTACATACAGTATGTCCCATGAGCAGCAGTTGTGTTTGCAAACAACCCCAATATAGCTGTGGCCTTGCAAATGCAAGGGGCTGCAATGTGGATGCAGCCCAGTTCATACTGGGACACTAAATAACTCTACCTCACAAGATCATCAGGGGTACAATCAGTGGGCTGGGGTCCTTACAGGTTGATTGAGAAAAACAGCACATCTGAAGCTGCTAGAAAAAAGCTACAGGCTTGCAAGTGATAGGCTTCTTACGTAAGCAGAGCACTGTGCTCTGCAATAATGGGCAGGTCCAGTGAGCCCAACTGTGATGCGTGCGCACCCACAGTGGGCCCAAGAACAAGAACAAGACTAAGACCAAGACCAAGATGAGGCAGCCGATCTGGCATGTATAACCGAGACCTGGGTGGGTGAGCAGGGAGGAGTTGGTCTCTCTCAGCTCTGCCCACCGGGGTACTTGGTTCAGCATCATGGTAGATCTGAGGGTCGGGGAGGTGGGGTTGCTGTCGTCTATAAGAGTTCCATCTCACTCACCAAGCACCATGTTCATTCAGTTACTGGCCTGGAGTGTTTGCACCTTGTGTTGGGCCAGAGGGACAGGCTGGGAATCCTTTTGGTGTACCGCCCACCTTGCTGCCCAATGGCTTCCCTAACTGAGCTGGCGGAAGTGGTCTCGGATATATTGTTGAGGTCCCCCAGACTAATAGTACTGGGGGATTTCAACATTCATGCCGAGACCACTTTGTCTGGCGCGGCTCAGGACTTCATGGCTTCCATGACAGCCATGGGGCTGTCTCAATATGTTAGTGGTCCAACACATGTATCGGGGCACACTCTAGACCTTGTTTTTGCTACTGAGCATGGGGAAAGTGATCTGGATGTGGGGAGTTTTACAACACTCCCTTTGTCATGGACAGACCACTGCTTGCTGAAGTTTAGACTTTCAGTAACCTCTTCCCTCTGCAAGGGTGGGGGACCTATTAAAATGGTCCGCCCCCGGAGACTAATGGATCCTGAAGGTTTTCAAAGGGCTCTGGGGGATTTTCCGGCTGATAGGACTGGCGCTCCTGCTGAAGCCCTGGTTGCTCTGTGGAATACGGAGATGACCCGGGCTGTAAACACGATCGCTCCTGCACGCCCTCTCCTGTGTAGAGCTCATACAGCTCCATGGTATACTCCAGAGCTGAGAGCGATGAAGCAAGATAGGAGGAGGCTTTAGCGGAAATGGAGACGAACTCCCGACGGATACAATTATGCGCTGGTTAGTGCTTCGACTAAGCTCTATGTAGGAGCAGTGAAGGCAGCTAAAAAACATCATTTTGCTGCCACTATTAAATCATCTCTTTGCCGCCCAGCGGAGCTCTTTCGAGTTGTCCGGGGGCTTCTCCATTCAAACCCTCCGGACACGGTGGAATCATCGGAGGCCCGCTGTAATCAGTTTGCCGATCACTTCCAGAATAAGATCTCATGTATCCGCCGGGACCTAGACTCTCAAGTTATAGCAGTAGATCCTAGTGAGATGTCCGGAGCACAGTCTTGTCCTGTTTTGTTGGATGAGCTTCAGTTGGTTCAACTCGAGGACGTGGACAAGGTGCTTGGACAGGTACGTGCAACCACTTCGGTACTGGATCCTTGCCCCTCCTGGCTGATAAAAACTAGTAGGAATGGAACAGGTAGCTGGGCCAAGGAAGTGATAAATGCCTCTTTACGAGAGGGAGTGGTCCCGGGCTGTCTGAAAGAGGCAGTGGTGAGACCACTCCTGAAAAAGCCTTCCTTGGACCCAGACAATTTTAACAGCTACAGGCCAGTGGCGAATGTTCCATTCCTGGGCAAGGTCTTGGAACGGGTGGTTGCTGGCCAGCTCCAGGCGCTGTTGGATGAAACTGATTATCTAGATCCATTTCAATCGGGTTTTAGGCCCGGTTTTGGCACTGAGACAGCCTTGGTCGCCCTGTACGATGACCTATGTCGGGAAAGAGACAGAGGGAGAGTAACTCTGTTGATTCTCCTTGATCTCTCAGCGGCTTTTGATACCATCGACCATGGTATCCTTCTGGAGAGGCTCGCGGAGTTGGGAGTTGGAGGTACTGCTTGGCAGTGGTTCCGCTCCTACTTGGCGGGTCGTCTCCAGAAGGTAGTGCTTGGGGAACATTGCTCGACACCGCGGGCTCTACAATATGGGGTCCCGCAGGGGTCAGTTTTGTCCCCCCTGCTTTTTAATATCTACATGAAGCCGTTGGGAGAGGTCATCAGGAGTTTTGGAGTGCGTTGTCATCAGTATGCTGATGACACGCAGCTCTACTTCTCCTTTTCATCTTCTTCAGGTGAGGCTGTCAATTTGCTGAACCGTTGCCTGGCCTCGACAATGGACTGGATGAGAGTTAACAAACTGAAGCTCAATCCAGACAAGACTGAGATGCTGTTGGTGGACGGGTTCTCTGATCGGATGGTGGATATATACCCTGTCCTGGACGGGGTTACACTCCCCCTAAAGGAGCGGGTTCATAGTCTGGGAGTCTTTTTAGACTCTTCCCTCTCACTTGAGGCTCAAGTAGCCTCGGTGGTTAGGAATGCATTTTACCAACTTCGGTTGGTAGCCCAGCTACGTCCCTATTTGAGTAAAGAGGACCTTACATCAGTGGTACATGCTCTGGTAACCTCACGTTTGGATTACTGTAATGCGCTTTACGTAGGGCTACCTTTGAAGACAGTTCGGAAGCTACAACTAGTGCAAAATGTGGCGGCCAGATTGCTGACAAGGACCAAGCGGTCCGAGCATATAACACCTGTTCTGGCCAGCTTGCACTGGTTGCCAATATGTTTCCGGGCTAGATTCAAAGTGTTGGTATTAACCTATAAAGCCTTATACGGTGCGGGACCACAATACCTTGCGGAACGCCTCTTCCGATATGAACCGGCCCATGCACTACGTTCTGCTACGAAGGCCCTCCTCCAGGTTCCAACTCACAGGGAGGCCCAGAGGGTGATGACAAGATCTAGGGCCTTCTCAGTGGTGGCCCCCAAACTATGGAACAGTCTCCCCGAGGAAGTACGCCTGGCGCCGACTCTGCTCTCCTTCCGGTGCCAGGTCAAAACCTTCCTATTCTCTGAAGCATTTTAAGTTACACTGATTTACTTTTAAAAATGTTTATTGTATTGGATTGATGATTGTATTTTAGTATTCTTTTGTTATTCATTGTATTTTTATGTTATTTTATGTTCACCGCCCAGAGAGCTATTGCTAGTCGGGCGGTATATAAATTTAATAAATAATAATAATAATAAAAGAACAAAATGGGGGTGTGGATTTCACCAGCTTTTGAGAATCTAATGTAAATGGGGAACTATTTTAATTCACATCCCTTCAAGTTTGACTGTAAAGCTCAGGCACTCTGCTTAACTCTTGACAATGTCTGCCTATGTGTTGACTGGGCTCTTCTCTCCCCCAGCTTGCCAGCTGAACTGTTCAGAGCATGGGCACTGCAACTCCTTCACCAAGCGCTGCTTCTGCGACCCTTTCTGGATGGAGAACTTCATCAAAGTGCAGATGGGTGATGGCGAGAGCAACTGTGGTAGGCACACTCTTGTCTTTCCATCCCTCCCTTGGGAGTGGAGAAGGCCTTG